>NC_041742.1:9584982-10187341 GCF_004115215.2 Ornithorhynchus anatinus | reverse complement strand
CACCTCCTCCAAGAGGCGTTCCCAGACTGAGCTCCTCTTCCCCCTCTACTCCCTCTGCCATCCCCCCTTTACCTCTCCGCAGCTAAAGCCTCATTTTCCCCTTTTCCCTCTGCTCCTCCACCTCTCCCTTCCCATCCCCACAGCACTGTACCCGTCCGCTCGACTGTATATATTTTCGTTACCCTATTTGTTTTGTTAATGAATTGTACATCGCCTCGATTCTATTTAGTTGCCATCGGTTTTTACGAGATGTTCTTCCCCTTGACGCTGTTTAGTGCCATTGTTCTCGTCTGTCCGTCTCCCCCGATTAGACTGTAAGCCCGTCAAAGGGCAGGGACTGTCTCTATCTGTTGCCGACTTGTTTATCCCAAGCGCTTAGTACAGTGCTCTGCACATAGTAAGCGCTCAATAAATACTATTGAATACCCGGCCTCTCAGAAAAACAACATTCCTTGCTCCAGATCCAGACTCTGGATGTGTTATCTGAGAACACGACGGGCGCATGAGGGTGATAGGAAATTGATGCTACTCCGCTGTTATCGCATGACCAAGCGGCAGAGAAGATCCAGCGGGCTGTTATGGCTTTTGATGTTCGTCCGTTGGCTCGAGGACGAAAGGATTTGGCTCCGTAAGGATCTCGGGGCGACGGTCTGCAGCCTTGAGCAATCGCTCTTGGATTCAGAACGTGGTGATTCAGAGGTGATTAAACCACGCTGAGAGAACCGTCGGGATAAGGGCCTATCAGTTGCATCTGATCCCGCAACAGCGAGCGCCGAATCGGGAAGGCATCTAGACACAAGCGTTTAAGCTTAGATGCGAAAGACAGTTGGGGAGCAAGCGGGCACAGACGTTGGCGTGGAGGATAATCTCACCCTCTTGGCATGCCGGCTGATTCATCGCTGGAATATGCCAGCAGGAATCCCAGCCCGGGTAGGGACCACCGAGAGGATGGCTACGGGAGAGAGAGGTTTTAGGGTTCCCAGCAGCTGGGTCAGCTCTGAATAATCATAAAAGTAATGACTATTATTTTTATGGCACTTGTTAAGCACTTACTGGGTGCCAAGCACTGTTCTAAACCCCGGCGTGGATACAAGTCGATGGGGTTGGACACTGTCCCTGTCCCTCATGGGTCTCCCCAATGACAGATGAGGTGAAACCCTCTTCTCCCGCCTTTCCCTCTCCTCCTCCCCTTCTCCCGTCCCAGCCCCTCAACACTGTACTCGTCCGCTCCACCGTATATATCTTCATCACCCTATTTATTTTATTTTGTTTAGTGAGATGTACATCACCCTGATTCTATTTATTTGCCATTGTTTTTACGAGATGTTCTTCCCCTTGACTCTATTTACTGCCGCTGTTCTCGTCTGCCCGTCTCCCCCGATTAGACTGTAAGCCCGTCAGAGGGCAGGGACTGTCTCCATCTGTTGCCGATCTGTACGTTCCAAGCGCTTAGTACGGTGCTCTGCACGGAGTGAGCGCTCAATAAATACCACTGAATGAATGAATGACTGAGGAGCAGAGAAGCGAAGTGACTCGTCCGAGGTCACAAGGCAGACAGGTGGCGGAGCCAGAACGAGAACCCAGGTCCTTCCGACTCCCAGGCCTCAATTTGCTTGTATCCACCCCAGAACCTATCGCCTGGCACACAGTAAGCGCCTAACAAATGCCGTCATCATTATTATTACTATATATTTTACTGTGCTGTGGGCTCCCAGAACCCCAGGAGACAGAATGGGCTGAAAATCCTAAGACACACAGAGCACTGTGGATCACTTCTGGACTCTGTTTCCCAAAGCAGAATTGATGAACTCGTAAGGAAGTACCATGCCTTGCTCCGAGCCCTCCTGTTTGAGCAGCAGGGTGACATGGAAGGTGACCCAACTCACTCCGGGGAACCTGGAGATGGTCAGTTCAGCGAGTGCCCACCAGACACAAGTCCAGGGACAACAAGCCTGCCAGGAAATGGCCTTGGGCAGGGTAGGCCTGCCGGTAAGAGAGAAAAATAGAATTTAGAGGAAGTGGTGACATCAGCAGCCTGCCTGACACAGCAGAAAAGATGCTGGGGAGAGAAGAACCGAAGACAGCTGCCTCCCTGCCGTGCTCTCGTTGTGCTGAGGGGAGGATTCTGATACGCTGCAGCCCATCAGTGGTATTTATCGAATGCTTCCTCTGTGCAGAGCACCGTACTAAGTACTTGGGAGAGTACAGTCGAGTAGATAGATCTGATTTCTGGCCACAAGGAGCTTCCAAATCTAGGGGCGGAGATAGTAAAATGAATTGCAGGTAAGGGAAGCGACCGAGTATAAAGGTACGGAAATAAATACCGCCGGGAGGCGAGCAGCTAACTGCGGAGATGACACAGAAGGGAGGGAAAGCTAGGATGGGGAGATGAGCAACTAGTCAGGGAAGGCTTCCTGGAGGAGATAAAGGGGTTTCTGCCCTCGGCTTTCCTCCAGTTTGAAGCCTGATATAACAAGAAGTCAGTGACTCCATGGTCAAATCAGAGTAATATTTGGGGAAATGCTTTCTGGAGGAAAAGGAATGTGGGTGATTCATCTTGAAGAAGAGAAGGCCCAGAAGTGGGAAGGAAAAGAAGACAGAATTACAGTTATCAAAGATACAGAGTCTTCTGGGCTATTCAGGTGAGGGACAGTGAGTAGCTTTTTCCTATCTGTGTGAGGAAAAAAAACCTGGGTAACACCGCCTATTTTAGGAAGATACGATTTTAGGAAGAACTTCCCGATTGTCATGTTTATTATGGTCCTTGTTAAGTGCTTACCAAGTGCCAGGCACTGTGCTAAGTGCTGGGGTGGATATAAGAAAATCGGAATGGACACATTCCCTGTCCCATATGGGGCTCCCGGTCTAAGTTGGAAGGAGGAGGATTTAATCTTCATTTTACAGATGAGGGAACTGAGGCCTGGAGAAATTAAGTGAAGACTGTGAGCCCTAAGTCTAACCCGATTATCTTGTAGCTACCCCAGTGCTTAGAACAGTGCCTGGAACGTAGTAAGAGCTTAACAAATACCATTCTGATTATTTGCCCGAGACCCCACACAGCAGACAAGCGGCAGAGCTGGGATTAGAACCCAGGACCTCCGGCTGCCAAGGCTGTGATCTTTCCATTAGATCGCCTTGCTTCCCTTCACCACGAGACCCCATAAAGTAGCTAAAGGAGAGTTACAAAGGGTCCGCCTCCAGAGATGTCCCAAGAGAGGGACTGCCAAGTACTTAGAACGGTGCTCTGCGCACAGTAAAGGCTCAATAGATACGACTGTCCGATTGATCGATTCTCTGGATGACTAGAATACCACCCTCCTTTCTCCGAAGTCTTTTCCTGCTGCTAGAACCCTGTCTTCCCTCTCAGGGTCACAGCTGGAGAGTTTCCAGTCAGGATCCTACCAGTCTTCGTTTTGGGAGGGAGAGTCAAGAAGAGGCCCAGCCATTCCGAGCTTGGGCGGTGGCAAGCGAGTGGAAGACAATCTGCCACAAGTCAAAACTCACCTGTGCCGGGCAGCAGCGGCACGGGAGAGAGTCGAGGGTGGAGGCACGAGTTTCCTGTGCGGAAGGAGGCGGTGGAAAATCACTTCCGTATTTTTACCCAGAAAACTCTATGGCCGCTGCCAGAACAATTGCCGACGGAGGTGGGGCCTTCTGGGAGAGATAATAACAATATTGGTATTTGTTAAGCGCTTACTCGGTGCAGAGCACTGTTCTAAGCACTGGGGGAGATACAGGGTCATCAGGTTGTCCCGTGTGAGGCTCCCGGTCTTAATCCCCATTCTACAGATGAGGTAACTGAGGCACAGAGAAGTTGAGCGACTTGCCCGCGGTCACCATGGTGTCGCCACGGGTCAGAGACGACTGGATGACATAAGACAACCCTGTCAAATGCGTAAAAGCGTTCCAGAGCCGGGGCCCGTCTTCAGTGGATCTGTGACCCTGTCTGCAGGAGAAAGAACCATTCCCAGAGGGATTTCCTGAATTCTGCAACGTCTGGAAAACCTGCCACAGAAGAGTAGAAAACAGTTGGAAAGACCCAAGTTGAATGTCTCCCAGGGGCCCAGGGGGTGTCTGGGAGGACTCAAGGAACAAGGAGTGCCGGAATCTCCCTTCCCTCCCCCACCTCCCAACCACATCTTTTCATTCACGTCTCATTCGGCTGCAGCCGTCCAATTAACCTGGGCCAGAAAACCCTTCCAGAATCAATCGCCGATACTTTGAAAGGCGACAAATTCGAGTCTCCAGCCCGGGAAATTCTCTAGCTACAGCAGCATCTCCAGACTGGGCGGTCGATAGGGTGTTCCGCTAAGATTAGCTTGAAGAAATGGGCAGCTGAGGTCTCACAGATTCAGACATTACTCTCTAAATGGACAGAGCACTGTAAGAATCAACCAAACAGCAGAAATCACGGGGAAAAAATCTGCCGCTAATCTCGTAAAATAAGCTTCCATTCACCCACTGACCACTTCATCGATCATGGGCCGGGGAGTCAGAAGGGTTTATCCTGGCTCTGTGACCCTAGGCAAGTCACTTCACTTCTCTATGCCTCAGTTACCTCATCTTTAAAATGGGGATGGAGACCGCGAGCCCCATGTAGTATAGAGACCGTGTCCAACTCAATTTGCTTGTATCTACCGCAGTGCTTAGTACAGTGCCTCGCACGGAGTGAGCACTTAACGAATACCACAGTTATTATTCCTTTCTGAAGTTTTTTTTTTCCCCGTGGTGCTTGTTGAGTGCTTACTTTGTGCCAAGCCCTATACCAGGCAATGGGGTACATACAAGATAATCAGGTTGGGCACAGTCCCTGTCCCACATAGGCCTCACAGTCTTAATCCCATTTTACAGATGAGGTTACTGAGGCACAGAGAAGTTAAATGACTTGCCTGAGGTCACCCCGCAGACAAGTGGCGGAGCCAGAATAAGAACCCAAGTCCTTTGCATCAGGCAGAGCCGCCCAGGGGATTTAGGATGACTGTCACCTCTTTCTTTCTCCTCAGAGGCAGAGGGAGAAGAGAACTCAAATCGAAACAGGAAAGATGGCTTCCTGTTCCTAAAATTCCTCCCTTTCCAGGGAAAGAAAACCTGGTTCCTGCAGTTGCAAACCCAGATCGGATGCCAACCCAAGGTCTACACGGAGAGGGGAGGGGAGCCTATTTCAGTCGGCCTAAACCGGCCTCCCCGGAGCAAAAGGTCAGGGAACACAATCACTTCCTGTTTTGGAACCGTGGCCTGGAAGATAGCGAGGCCAAGGCCCCGGAAGGCGTGGAACCCGATCCCACGGTTTGTCCACGGGCCAGTGACGTGACCAGGACGGGGCCGGAGGAATGTCGGGTCAACGTGTCAGGGATAAGGGGAAACCAGGAGGAATCAGGCTCTATCCTTGCAATGATCATCGTTTTGGTACTTGGTCGGCGCTTACTGTGGAAGAGCTTCTAGACTGTAAGCTCACTGTGGGCGGGGAGCGTTTCAAATAACTCCCTCGGACTCTCCGGAGTACTTGGTAGACTCCAAAAATAGCCTTGATGAAAATAATGGTGGTATGTGCCAAGCACTGTACTCCAGCACGGGGTATATACAAAATAATAAGGTTGGACACAGCCCCCGTTCCATATGGAGCTCGCAGTCTAAGCCCTTATGATAATAATAATAATGTTGGGATTTGTTAAGCGCTTACTCCGTTCAGAGGACTGTTCGAAGCGCTGGGGTAGACACAGGGGAATCAGGTCGTCCCACGTGGGGCTCACAGTCTTAATCCCCATTTTACAGATGAGGTCACTGAGGCACTGAGAAGTGAAGTGACTCGCCCACAGTCACACAGCTGACAAGTGGCAGAGCCGGGATAATAATGATAATAATAATGTTGGTATTTGTTAAGCGCTCACTATGTGCCGAGCACTGTTCTAAGCGCTGGGGTAGACACAGTGGAATCAGGTCGTCCCACGTGGGGCTCACGGTCTTAATCCCCATTTTAACAGATGCGGTCACTGAGGCCCAGAGAAGTGAAGTGACTGGCCCACAGTCACACAGCTGACAAGCGGCCGAGCCGGGATTCGAACCCATGACCTCTGACTCCAAAGCCCGTGCTCCTTCCACCGAGCCGCGCTGCTTCTCTAAAAGGTCAGCAGAGGATGGTTCCATTTATCATTCCTCAACTCCTCCCCCCCCAGCTTAAGAAGCGGTGTGGCCTAGTGGATAGAGCACGGATCTGGAAGTCAGAGGACTCGGGTTCTAATCCCGGCTCGGCCAGTTGTCTGCTGTGCGATCTTGAGCAATGACTTTACATCTCTGTGCCACAGTTTCCTCATCTGTAAATTGGGGGTTGAATACCCATTCTCGCTCTTATTAGACCGCGAGCCCCTTGTGACACAGGGACTGTGACTGAACTGCTTATTTAGATTGTTTGCTGTATTTTGATCTAGTCTATCTCGCCACCAACATCTGGCCTCTAGCCTGGAACACCCTCTCCCTTCGTATCCAGCGGACATTCACTCTCCCCATCCTCAAGGCCTTATTAAAAATCACATTTACTCCAAGAGGCCTTTCTTGACTGAGCCTTCCTTTCCCCTATTTTCTCTTCCTTCTGGGTCACCTCTGCACTGGTTACGTATTCTCTAAAGCGCTCCGTCCTCAGCCCCACAGCAAGCAGCGTGGCTCCGTGGAAAGAGCCCGGGCTTGGGAGACAGAGGTCATGGGTTCGACTCCCGGCTCTGCCGCTTGTCAGCTGTGTGACCTTGGGCAAGTCGCTTCACTTCTCTGGGCCTCAGTTACCTCATCTGGAAAATGGGGATTAAGACTGTGAGCCCCACGTGGGACAACCTGATTGCTTTGTATCTACCCCCGCGCTCAGAACGGTGCTGGGCACATAGTAAGCGCTTAACAAACACCAACATTATTACTTATGTACGTGGTCATAATTGATTTTAATGTCTGTCTCCCCCACTAGATTGTAAGCTCCTTGTGGACAGGGGATGTGTCTACCTACTCTGCTATACTCTATCTCCCAAGGGCTCTGTAAATGCTCAACAACTACTATTAATTGATTGATTGATTGAAGTGTATTTCCCCCAGGGCTTAGTAATAATAACGTTGGTATTTGTTAAGCGCTTACTACGTGCAGAGCACTGTTCTAAGCGCTGGGGGAGATTCAGGATGATCAGGCTGTCCCACGTGGGGCTCACAGTTTTAATCCCCATTTGACAGATGAGGGAACTGAGGCCCAGAGAAGTCAAGGGACTTGCTCCCAGTCACACAGCTGACAAGTGGCAGGGCAGGGATTCGAACCCATGACCTCTGACTCCAAATCCCGTGCTCTTTCCACTGAGCCACGCTGCTTCTCTGGTACAGTGCTTGGCGTATAGTAAATGCTTACAAATACCACAATTATCGTTATTCCTATTACATTCTTGCTCGTTATCTCATCTGTAAAATGGGGATTAAGACCGTGAGCCCCATGTGGAACAGGGGCTGCGTCCGACCTGATTAGCTTGTATCTAAGTACAGTGTCTGCACGCCGTAAGCGCTTAATAAATAGCATAACATCAGTTCGGATGATCTAGTTCGGCGCCGGACGATTCAGGGTAGGTGTGAAAAGATCGCCGTCGGGAAATCAGAGCCGAAAGTTATGAACGATCCAAGTCTGAATTTCCCTATTGAAAAAATGAGTGAGGTTTCACCAGAAGGTGACAGATCTAACTGTAAGTCTTACAGTGCCTTCGATGGGTCTTTTGTCATCAGAAGGGAAAAGTGATTCATTCCATTTTCCACTGAAAAAGGAAAAAAATGATCTGAAAACAAGTCTAACGTCGGTTATTTGAAACACGGGATTAGATTCATCAGCGTTAAGGCTGGCATTTGGAAAACTAATCTCCAGAGATGTGAATGTCAATACTAGAATTAGAGGTGATTTAGGGTCTCCACCGTTCAAGGGCAATTACATAAATTTCTAAATCTGGAAGACGTTTGGGTCGGTGGAAGGCTTTGACTCTCCCGCAGCTCTTTCGGAAGCCCCATAAAAATTTAAAGATAGTAAGGATCTAAGGACATAAGACCAGAACACTCGTCGGCTTCTTCGGCCCGAGAGCCTCAAACAGTTTGTCTCTCTGATACTCAAGGATGGCTTGGCGTTTCGATGTTTACCTCGAGAAGCAGCTGCAGACTTTCACATTTCCGACCAAATTTACATCTGCTGAATTTCACCTTACCCACAGGCTCCCAGAATAACAGGACAAGGACCGTATTTCTCATGCCTGATTACATTTTCTTTCCGTCTCGGGCCGAGCACAAATTCAAATCACAGGACCCGCAGGAATACGCCCTGCTCCGAGGATGTGACAGATTTACAGAAACGGCTTGAAAGTGTGCATGTGAAGGAAAACAAATGGAACATATTACAAGCTCGCTGGAATTTGGGGCATCCACACTTAATCCTTCCATGGGCCTAAAAATACATGGTGTAATATCAAGATCTGATTACTCTAATTGCTAAGCATTTTAGGACCATTTGACTTTTTTTTCCATTTGGCAGAAACAGAAGGAGAAAAACAAACCCCATAACGGTAGATTTCAAGAATCATGGGCCGAGCCAACAGGAATGAGTCTTATGGCCAAGGTATCCCCTTACCGAGGGCAAAAGAATGTTACAGCACATGGTAAGTCATCAATAAATACCACCGATTGATTGATTGATTGACTGATGTTTGCTTTTATGAAAGTGCGGAGTCAACCGGGACTCCAAAAAGGTTTTTTTTAAAAAACAAATACATAAATAAATAAAACTTTCCTCATACCATCAGCGTGAAAGACAGGTGTCGAGTCCAAGATTCCATAATTTGAAGTTTGGAGAGATGGAGGAATCCATCGGTGGAATTTATTGAGCACTTACTGTATGCACAGAACTGTACTAAGCGGTTGGGAGAGTACAACAGAGTTGGTAGATGAGTTCCCTGGACCCAACGACTTCACAGTCTAGACGTGAGCACACAAACCAGGGAAGAGAGAAGACTGCAAAAATCTGCTGTTCTCTGCCCAGTGCTTAGTAAAATACCCTGCACAGAAGAGGCATTCAATAAATACCACCGATTGATTCATTCAAGAGCCAAGAAGCTAAGACAGTAGATAACAGTTTAGCGGCTACAAAGAGCACCCTTTAATATGTGAAGATATTACCGTGCGTTTTTCAAAAGCCACGGCGCCACCGAAGGAAATCCACCGCACCCACCGGGTCCGGGTTTTGCGGCGGAAGGTCTGTTCTTTGCGGCAGGCTGTGTCCGTCTAAGTGTAACCCACCAGCCTGAGAGTGTTGGGGAAAGCCTTCCTCATGCTCATACACTTTTCCTGGTCGATATAGAGGGAGTTGGCTTTGACAGCCAAGTCATGCTCCAAAGTGGCCTTGGTGTGGACCAGCATCTGAAGGGTGTCTTCGGCATCCCTCAGCCGCCGCTGCAGTTTCTGGACGGTGTCGTCGATCTCGTACACTTCGTGGACGAGGCTGGAATGGAGGACGAGAAGGTCGGGGGGTTTAACGGGGTACCGGTTCGACGTCACGGTCGTCATCTGGACCGCGGACCCGCTGCGGGCAGGGAATGTCTCTCTTTCTCGCTGAATTGTACTTTCCAGGTGCTGAGGGCAGGGCTCTGCACGCAGTAAGCGCTCAGTAAATACGACCGAATGAATGAATGAATGATGATGTGCGACCTGAGAGAGCCAGAAGGATTTCTGTTATGTTTTGTGAGAGATTCGTGGAAATGTCTCGACACCACACTGTATTCTTTTATGTTAACGATGGACAGCAGCGGTTTCTTGTTTCAGGTTTGTGGCTTTCCCAGGACGGTAGGGGAGTCGATTAAAATTGGGACACTGATCGAGGGGAAATGGCGGCCTCAATTGGAAGAGAGTGCCCGGCCAAGTGAAATTCCCGGGAATCACCCCGAAGAATCCTCACAAATGTACTTTGAGAATGATCTCTGTGCTAAATGCTGAGCTGACTACTGATGCCTGATTATGCACTGTGACAACGAGAGGTGGAAGTCCAGTGTGGGCAGGGAGAGAGACAATCTGTTGTCCCTCTCTGTTGTTGAATTGTACTTTCCAAGAGCGTTTCACACACGGTAAGCGCCCGATAAATACGACTGAATGAAAGAATGAAATCAATATCGATCCATCAACTTCCCTCGATGGAAAACTCTCACCATCCACTCATATTTTTAATAACTTTTTTATTATTATTCTGGCATTTGTCAAGGGCTTATTCTGTGTCAAGCCACGGTTCTAAACTCTGGGATAGATAGGAGCTAATCTGGTCGGACACAGCGTCTGTCCCACATGAGTCTAAGTGAAAAGGTACTTAATCCCCAGCGTGGCTCAGTGGAAAGAGCCCGGGCTTGGGAGTCGGGGGTCATGAGTTCGAATCCCGACTCTGCCACTCGTCAGCTGTGTGACCGTGGGCGAGTCACTTCACTTCTCTGGGCCTCAGTTACCTCATCTGGAAAACGGGGATTAACTGTGAGCCTCACGTGGGACGACCTGATTACCCTGTATCTACCCCAGCGCTTAGAAGAGTGCTTGGCACATAGTAAGCGCTTAACAAATACCACCATTATTATTATCATCCCCATTTTTCAGTTGAGGAAACCGAGGCACAGAGAATTAAAGTGACCTGCCCAAGGTCATATAGAATGCAAGTGGCAAAGCAGCGTGGCTCAGTGGAAAGAGCCTGGCCTTCGGAGTCAGGGGTCATGGGTTCGACTCCCGGCTCTGCCACTTGGCAGCTGTGTGACTGTGGGCAAGTCACTTCACTTCTCTCTGCCTCAGTTCCCTCATCTGTCAGATGGGGATTAACTGTGAGCCTCACGTGGGACAACCTGATTACCTGATCACCCTGCATCTACCCCAGCGCTTAGAACAGTGCTCTGCACATAGTAAGCGCTTAACAAATACCAACATTATTATTAAAGCCGGGATTAGAACCCAGGTTCTCGATTCCCAACTCCACACTCTTTCCACTAGGACATGTTGCTTCGGTGATGTGAATGACTGTTATCATCACAACCACACAACCTTGATTTTCAGCCTCAAAAGGGGGCCCAAGGATCCAAATTTCCTTCCCTGGGAGTGTCTTTAATTCTGAGGCGTGGTAAGAGTAAAGCCTCAGAATGTATCGAGAGGCATATTTTGAGGTCATCGAGCTGAAAAGACGATGGAAAAAAGGGCTGTGAAAAGCCCGAGGTTTACAGAAACCCCGGTTGAATGTGTTTCAGATCTTTAGGGAGGCTCATAGCAGAAGCCTCGGTAACGAGATTTACGTTCCTGACTTGTTTATCATCACAGGAGGGCCGCCTCTGATCTGCCCTCCTTTCGGAGTTCAAACTGACTTCAAAAGAAACCGCGTCTGAGGGGAGCGGGACGGAGGGGAGGAGTGTTCGGAGAGAGGTGACCAATGAACTGAACATACTCCAGGCCTAATTCTGCAATCCTCTCCTTGCTCTGAGTGGGGTTTTCGTTTTACTAGCGGAGCGTCTTAAGCGTCACCCTTCACGGATCCTATTAAAAATAGGACCCGCATGGGAAAGGTGGAAATTGAATAAAGAGCCCTTCAGTTCGCGGCGTAAGCCTCCGGTGAAGCATTATACACGCGCCAATCTTCGAATGTATCATCATTTTGTCACTGATCTGGGTCCTAGCTACAAGGTGTTTTCTAGCAACCTGGACCGTACTGTCAGATACAAAGCCAAATTTTAGCCTCTAGCCACGTAATCATCCTCTTCTTTCACGTTTGGGAACAGAACAGTTGCCTAATCCTGACTGGAATGCAGGTGTTCTCGGTGGGAGTCGTTCCTTATTTGTGAACTATGGATGGATTCCATGTGCCTTCCCTCCCATATAAATAAAGCGAGCACCGTCAAATCTGGCTCCGGGACGTTCGATATTTAATCACGGGGGGCGGGGGGGAAGGCTTCAGTTTGCCTAGTCCCAAGTAACGCCACTGAAATCGGGGGGGTGGAAATGTGCTTGGAAAAATTATGTCGATTATACGCTGGAATTTCTAATGACACCCCGTGAGAGAGCAGTGTGGCCTGATGTGGCTGGGATTCGGGACACCTGGGTTGTAAACCCAGCTCCACCGCGTCCCTGAGGCCTTCCCTGACCAAGCCTCTTCTTCTCCTCTTCTCCCACTCCCTTCACCATTGTTCTTGAACTTGGATTTGCAACCTTTTTCACTCTCCCCTCAACCCCCCAGCATTTATGCTCATATCCTTAATCTATGTCTTTATATTTAATTAATTACAGTCTTCCCTTTAGACTGTAAGCCCCTCGAGGGCAGGAATTGTACTCTCCCAAGCCTTTAGCATAGTGCTGTGCACACCGTAAGCACTTAATAAACTGATCGATCTTGGCAGGCCATTCAACTTCTCTGTAAAAGCCATTTAACTTCCTCATCTGTAAAAACGGAAATAAAATCCCCGTTCTCCCTCCTCCTTAGCCTTAGCCTCCTCTGTGGGACAGGGACCGCGGCCGACCTGATTATCCTTTATCTCCCCCAGTGCTTAGTCCAGTGCTTGGCGCACACACAGCACTTATCGAGCTCTCCTACTGGGCCAACGAACCAGCCTAGATCTTGCAGTAATGGGTTTCCTGAGAAAAAAACAAACGAGATGAAAAGTTTTTTTCCTATTTAACCTAGCCCGGTCTCACCTTCCCCCTGAGAGTAATGCACCGAGTATCGAAAACCGGGCAAGTATATCGTTTGTGTGGTTGTATGCATTTTACTCTTAACTGCCTGACTGCTATTAATGGGTGTTTCATCTTTGTCTTTTAAGTTGGGATGTCAGCCCTGAGGGTGAACGGCTTGTTTCAGAAAATCACTTAGGATTCTCGGTTATTCAGTTACTCTGAGATGTTGGAAGGCAGAGTTACCTGAATACAGACACCTTCGATCGATCAATCAAAGGCGTATCCTGAGCTCTTACTGTGTGCAGAACGCTGTACTAAGCCCTTGGGAGAGTACAGTATAACAGAGTTGATAGATACGTTCCCTGACTTTCATAATGACCATCTGGTGTATGTGGAGGGGAAGGGAATTCCAAATATAATCAGGGTGAATAGTTGAATGGTAGTTAGAGAGTAGCTGGGGTTTCTCGGCTGGCGATCCAACAAACCCATCGACTCTCCCCACAGCATAGACATGGGCAGAGTCAAATACAGATTAAACGATCTTCCCAGAGAAGCGGTGTGTCCTAAAGGAAAGAGGGCAAACTCGTTACGGACAGGGAACGGCTAATTCTGTTCTATTATACACTCCCAAGTGCTTAGCACGGTGCTCTGCACATAGTAAGAGCTCGTAAATACCACTGGTTGATTGAGCACGGGCCAGGGAGTCAGTGGACTTGGCTTTTAATTTCAGCTTTGCCATTTGGTGACCTTGGAAAGTTACTTCACTTCTCTGTGCCTCAGTTTCCTCAACTGTAAAATTCAATACTTATTCTCCCTCCTTCTGAGGCTGTGATCCCCATGTGGGGCAGGGATGCAGTCTGGCCTGATTATCATGTATCCATCCCAAGCCTTAGAACAGTGTTTGACATGTAATAAACACTGTATATAATAATAATGATAATAATGTGACCACATAAATAAAACTCAAAGATCTTCCCTCTAGGTAGAAGATGCCTAAGGGAAGCAGCGCATGGTTCTTCGAGTGAGAGGATCTGGGTTCCAATCCTGACTCTGCCAGTTGTCTGGCGACCTCAGACGAGTCATTTAACTTTCCTGTTCATCAGTTCCCCGACCGTAAAAAATGAGGATTAAATACCTGATCACATTTCCATTTAGATTGTGAGCCCTGGATGGGACGGGGACTGCCAGACCTGATTATCTTCTATCTGTCCCAGTGCTTGACACATTTTACTATTACCGCTATTATTATTATTATTATTGTTGTTGTGCTTGGTGTCGGGTGACAGTACCTCGCCAAATAAACTGCCACTAGTTTTATTCGTGTTTTTAGAATGGCTTTTATAAGAAGGTCATGATAGTAATCCTGATGACTCATTAATTATAAGGTTCTGGAAGGCAACGATCACATTTACTATCTCTATTGTAATGTACCCTCCCAAGTGCTTGTTACAGCGCTCTGCACACACTAAGTGCTCAATAAATGCCACTGACTGATCGATCAATGCTTTTGCGAAGAACCGAGAAGCAGTGGGGCCTAATGGATAGAGCAGGGGCCTGGGAATCAGAAGGGTTTGGGTTCTAATCTTGCTCTACCCCTCTGTCTGCTGGGTGACCTGATCAAGTTCCTTGACTTCTCTGGGCCTCGGTTCCCTCATCTTTAAAATGGGGGTTAAGACTGTGAACCCCATGTGGGACAGGGACTGTGTCCAATCTGATTTGCTTGTATTCACCCCAACACTTCATATAGTGCTTGGCACATAGTAAGCGCTTAATACTACAATTATTATTATCAACCGAGGGGAGAATTGTAATATTATGCTATTTAAGTGCTCACTATGTGCCAAGCACTGTACTAAGCACCAGGGTGGAAACAAGCATCTTGGGTTGTTCACAGTCCCTGTCCTACGTGGGCTCGCGGTCTCAACCCCCATCTTACAGATGAGGCGACTGAGGCTCCGAGAAGCAAAATGATGTGCCCAAGGCCACGCAGCAGACAAATGGTGGAGCTGGGATTAGAATCCATGATCTTCTGACCTCCAGGCCCCTGCTCTATCCACTGAGCCAGGCTGCTTCCTAGTGGAACATATACTTGAAAATCTGGGGGTTTACAGTAATCGAACAATGGATGAAGTTCCCCGACTGAAATTCCTCCTTACCGGAGCTGAGCCGGATCTCGGCAGAGTTCCACATTTGGCCTCCTGGTGCGTTCGTCCAGTCTGGTCTGGGCCACTTTTAAGGGAGCTCCCTTGTCCCTGATGGCTTTTCTGATTGCTTCTATCATCATCTCCGTTTGGAAGATCTCCTGTAGGGTCTAAATTGCAAAAGAGATATCGGAGTGGATAAGCGGAGCCCATTGTCGGCTCACCGCTCGTAATAAGAATTTCAGGAGGGCTAGTGGCAGAGGTCAGGCTCGGGGACTCGTACCTAAGGGAATAATAATAATATTAGTAACGGCATTTGTTAAGCACTTACTGTGTGCCAGGCACTGTACTGAGCACTGAGGTCGGTCCAACCTGATTACCTTGTATCTGCCCCACTGCTTAGAACAGTGCTTGATACATAATAAGCGCTTAACAAATATGATGATTATTAACCCACACATTTTCATTGGATTAATCAATCGATCATATCTATCGCGCACTCACTATGCGCGGAGCACTGTACCGAGGCGCTTGGGCTTAGCAGAGTGCTCTGCACACAGTGAGAGCTCAATAAGCACGACTGACGGAGAACGAGGCTGAGAGCGCATTCTTTCCTTTTTCCCAAATGACCAAGTTAAGCGCCTGTTTCAGTCACGATCGCATTATCGTCATTTCCACTTTCGGGCATTTCGAGAGGCGACCAAAAAAAAACGCCACCTAAGTCACGACTTCCCTAACGACCGCTAATGTTCCCCATTCGGTTTCCGGGTGGAAATCTCTTCCGTGCATTTAAGTAGGCCGAGAAGAGGGGATCTGACCTTGGCCAGGTGGGACTGAATCTTGTTCTTGGCATCGGCCGTCTCAGCGATGCGATTGGTGAGTGCCACGTTCACTTTATTGAACTGATTCCACATCTCATTTGCAGTCACAACCAAGAGGTTCTCAATATCTTCTCTCAGTTTAGAGGACGAAGCCCGTTCGCTCTGGGAACGCAGAATGTTATCGTCGGTAAACTTGGCCCATGATTCTGGCACGGAGATCCTGGGGAGAGAAAAGAGAGACGTCCAGTAGCGAAATGGACTGCAGACACAATATCTGTCTCTCCCTCTGGAGCGTAAATTGCCTGTGGGCAAGGGACGTGTCTACCAATTCTGTTGTATAGTGCTCTGCGCATAGTAAGTGCTCAATAAATACCACCGATAGACTGCAGAATATTCATAGCCAATCGTATCTGTCGTCGTTGTCTTATGTGGTCGAGTCGTGTCCGACCCGCAGCGATGCCGTGGGCACGTCTCTCCCGGAACGCCCCGCCTCCATCTGCAATCGTTCCGCTAGTGTATCCGGAGAGTCTTCTCGGTAAAAATCCGGAAGCGGTTTAGCATCGCCTCCTTCCGCACGGTAAACGTGAGTCTCCGCTCTCGACTCTCTCCCGTGCCGCTGCTGCCGAGCACGGTGAATTTTGACTTGTAGCAGATTGCCTTCCACTCGCCAGCCACTGCCCCCGTTCGGAACGGAACGGGTAGGCCTCTGCCTGACTCTCCCTCCCGTAGTCGCAACTGGTAGAGGGCTGAAAACGCTCCAGGTGCGACCCCGAGAGGAACACTCATTACTTATTGAGCGCTTAGTGTGCCGAGCTCTGTAGTAAGTGCTTGGGAGAGTGTAATAGGACTTTGGCACAAAGTAAGCGCTTAACAGATACCATCTTTACTAATAAACAGGCACATTCCCCACTTACGAGGAGCTTAACAGTCTAGCGGACTGAACATGTGACAAATTTCCTTCCCTCAAGGAGTTTACAATCTACTGGACTCCAGAATTGCACTCTTCGATTACGGTATACAGGTTACGCACATTTCCACTGAGCATTTCACAAGCTCTCTCCCCACTTACGGAACACTGAGGTGATATCGCAGTCTCTCAAAGATGTCATTACTACCAGCATCTTCAAGAAGAAAGAGGAAAGGTCAGATGAGAATAATAATAATGTTGGTATTTGTTAAGCGCTTACTATGTGCCGAGCACTGTTCTGAGCGCTGGGGTAGACACGGGGGAATCAGGATGTCCCACGTGGGGCTCACGGTCTTAATCCCCATTTTACAGATGAGGTAACTGAGGCACAGAGAAGTGAAGTGACTCGCCCACAGTCACACAGCTGACGAGTGGCCGAGCCGGGATTCGAACTCATGACCTCTGACTCCAAAGCCCGTGCTCTTTCCACCGAGCCACGCTGGCGGCACCATACGAGCCATCTCATTACTCTTCGTTGTCGGCCAGATCGGACCCAGGGAACTACTGGGTCAAACCCTCCTGGAATCCCCCCGAGGCTTCGGACCCCAGGTGTGGGAAAGATACAGGATGTTGCACCGAGATCTCTATATGGTTCTCATGGACCTCACAGAGTTATCGGCATCATCCGTAGAGCCGGACTCGGGAAGCTCGTTCATAAATTTGACCGCCCCGACGAGTCTGCCGAGAACCTGAGGCTGCTTCATCAGGGCACCTCGGCCAGAGCCGGGGTTGATCCGGACAGCTCCACTGAGCTAAAAGCGGGGACGTGTAAAGCCCAAGGAGGGTGAGAAATTGGCAGGAGGGTGAGGCCGTCTCAACTTTTAGAAACTCTGCTCCTCCATCTGCGGGTCCCTGTTGCTTTTCTCTATCATCATCCGTCCTTGGCTTTGACTTACTGCGATTACTATGTGCGGTCCTAACCCTGTTCAATACAGCGTGGCCACGTGGAAAGACCACTGGCCTGGGAGTCGGAGGACTCGGGTTCTTATCCCAATACCATCATCTGTGTCTGCCAGGTGACCTTGGACAAGTCACGTGACTTTTCCCGTTCCCTCATCTGCAAATTGGAGATTCGATACCTGTTCTTCCGCCTACTCGGACCGCGAGTCGCATGGCAGACCTGATTATCTTGTGTCTGGCGCTCAGTAGAATGCTTGATAGGTAGAAAGCGAGTAACAAATGCCACAGTTATTATTATCATTATCAATAATAATACATTCTAAACGGGAAGGGTGAAAGATACAACGAGGGACTTGGATGCTGGGGTTAGAAAGCGCTTCTGCATCCCTGGGAAACCCTCCCAAAACAACGGACACCGAGCGTCTTCTGTACTCCTGATTAGATTTTTTTTTAATGGAATTTGTTAAGTGCTTACTATGTGTCAAGCACTCTTCTAAGCACAGGGGTGGATACGAGTTCATCAGGTTGGACACAGCCTCTGCCTCACCTGGGGCTCACAGTCTAAATTGGAGGGAGGAGGATTTCATTCCCATTTTACAGATGAGGTAACTGAGACACAGAGAAGCTAAGTGACTCGTCCAAGGTCATGTGGCAAGCAATTGGCGAAGGAGGAATTAGAACTCAGATCGTCTGACTCCCAGGCCCGTGCTCTTTCCACTAAGCCAACAGTGTTTCTCTGGGTGATGCTGCCTGTCTGAATAAGTACTACCCTGTAAAGACACAGCCCCAAAAAGCACGCATCAGACCGCAAACAACTTCACTGAATCAACCAGGCGCTGTGGGCTAATAAAAACTGTGGTACTTGTTAATCGCTGGTACTTATTGAGCGCTTACTGCGCGCAGAGCACTGTACTAAGCGCTAGGGAGAGTACGATACGACAGACTTGGCAGACACGTTTTCTGCCCACAGCGAGCTGATAGTCTGTTAGGCACTTACTACGTACCAAGTATATAGAACTTTCCTCTGTCTCACCAGCTCATAACCTTGGGCATTTTCCTGGATTCGTCTCTCTCGTTCAACCTACAGAGTCGACCTGTCGCCAAACCCTGTCAATTCTACCTTCATAACATTGTTAAAATCAACCCTTCTCTCTCCATCGAAACTGCTATTATGCTGATCTTGCTCTGCATCAGCCTCCTCACTTGACCTCCAGACTCTAAGCTCTCTAGATTGTAGGCTCGGCGTGGGCAGGGAACATCCCTACCGACTCTGTCGTATTATACTCTCCCAAGTGCCTAGCAGAGTGCTCTGCACACATGAAGCTCTCGGTAAATGCCACTGATTGACTGACTACCATACCTCCTGTCTCTCCCCACTCCGGTCCTTACTTCACTCCGCTGGCCGTATCATTTCTCTGGAAAACTGTTCAGTCCCCGTTTGCCCACTCATCAAGAACATCCCGTGGTGGCCTATCGCACCTCCTCGTCAAACAGAAACTCATTACCGTCGGCTTTAAAGTCCCCTCTTACCTTTTCTTGCTGATTTCCTACTAATTCCCAGCCCACACACTTCGCTCCTCTAACTCCAACCTACTCACTGTATCTCGATCTCATCTATCTTGCCACCAATCCCTCGCTCAAGTTTTCTCTCAAGGCTGGAACTTCCTCCTCTTTCACATCCAACAATCCAGCTCTGTCCCCACTTTCAAAACCCTCCTAAAATCCCATCTCCTCCTAGAGGCCTTCCCAGACTCGGCCCTTTATTTCCCCCTATCCGCCCTCCCCTCTGCACTGACTATAAACTTAGCTGTCTACCCATTAGGCGCTTTGATACTCACGCCAGCCCCAGAGTATTTATATAAATATTCTTATATTCTACTATTTCCCCTATTCCCCATCTACTTCAACGTCTGTCTCCTCCAGTAGACTGTAAGCTCCTTGTGGGCAGGGCTTGCATTTATCGATTTATCAAGTATTGTTCTCTCCAAGCACCTGTAACAGTGCCCTGAGCACAGTAAGCACTCAATAAATACCGTTACTTGACTGATTGATCGATCAAGCAGGATTGGAAACGGTTTTCCTGTTCCTTCATAGAGAATCAGGCCCGGCACCCCCCAAGTCGACATTCTTGCATTCAATACTTTATGCCCAAATCTAGGGCCTCGGTTGGCACGAACACAATACTTCGAAGTAATCCTCTAGTTGTGACTGGCCGCCTTAACACAATGTCTTTTTCACTAGCACTTCAGACCCCACCTCCCACGGCAGATTCCTGAGATACTGTATTTCTCATGAGTCATGCAGTTCTTAGCCGGAAAAGCATTCAGTGGTTTCTTTGGGCAGAACGTAGAGGCCGAAGAGCGCTTGGCTTCTGACAACGGGGCCTCTTTCCGCCGAAAATACATGTAGAATAAAACGAAGTTGAACGAGGCAGAAGTTTCAACTCCTAGATATCACATATTTATCACTCGAAAACTGCAATCCTGATTCTCCCAGGAGTAGTAACAGTCGTCGTCGTAGAAGGAACAGTAGCATTTATTGAGTTCCCATTTCATGCAGTGCATTGTACCAGCTGGTTGGGAAGTACAGGACAGTGGTATTTACCGAGCATTTACTGCGTGATGAGCACTGTACTAAGCGCTTGGGAGAGCACAATACAACAGAGTTGGTGGGCATGTACCCTACTCACAATGAGCGGAATAACAATAATTAAAAATTGTGGAAAGTGCTGCGTATAAGCAAATCGGGTTGGACACAGTCCCTGTCCCGCATGGGGCTCTTAGTCTAAAACAGAGGGTCAGAAGGACTTTAATCCCCATTTGACAGATGGGGAAAGGGAGTCCGGGAGAGGTTAAATTATTATTTGGCATTTGTTAGCACTTACTATGTGTCAAACACTGTTCTAAATGCCGGGGAGCGTACGTGTTGATCAGGCTGAACGTAGTCCCTGTCCCCAAGGGGTTTGCCTTCTAAATAGGAACACCACATGTTTAATCCCCATTTTACAGTTGAGGAAACCGAGGCATCGAGAAGGTAAGTGACTTGCCCAAAGTCACACAGCAAGCAACTGGCAGAGCTGGGATTAGAACCCAGGTCCTCTAATTCCCAGATTCATACTCTTTTCTCTAAGCTATGCTGCTTCTCAGTTAAATTATGGTCCCTAGGTCACACAGCGGGTAAGTGGCAGAGCCAAGATGAGAACCCAGGTGTCCTGGTCAGAGTTCCATGCGCTTCCCACGAGGTCATGCGTTTCCTTTGTTAATTAACGTATTTCTGAGCACGGAGTTTAATGAAAAGATCGGACATTGCTAAGGGCAGCTGTCATCCCAAAACATTGGGTTTTCAGGGGCAGCTTCTGGTTAGGATTCTTCTCTAGTTTCCAGGTTTTCAACCCACTAGCCTGAAAAACCAAAAGGACTCACGTGGCATCGAACCGCTCCACCCCCTTGAAGTAGCCGATACCGTCGGACGTGTTTCGGAGGTAATGACATTTATCATCAATCCGGTAGGCCGCCTGTTTGTCACTGAGGTCTTTCTCCAGTTCATGTTGGGCTGCTCTGTCAGACCTGAATCATAAAAGGAGAAAATTTCAAGATCCATTTAAGCTCACAAAATACACCCCGAGACCTGGAGATGGGGGCTTACTACGGTGCTCTGCACACAGTAAACACTCTGTGGATGGGGGATGTGTCTGTTTATTGCTATACTGTACTCTTCCGAGAGCTTAGTACAGTGCTCTGCACACGCAAAGTGCTCAATAAATATGATCGAATAAATGACTGGGGAGACTACAATGAAGTACATTTTATAATATGAAGTGCTCCAAAAAGGGAGAAGAAAGTGGAAAGGAATGAATCCAAAGTCTCAGGGCTTATTTCGGCAATCTAAATAATAATAATTCATAATCGTGGTATTTGTTAAGCTCTGACTCTGTGCCAAGTCCTCTACTAAGCGCTGGGGTGGATACAAGCAAATCAGGTTAGAACACAGTCCTTTGTCCTACCATGGGGCTCACAGTCTCAATCCCCATTCTACAGATGCGGGAACCGAGGCCCGGAGAAGTGAAGTGACTTGCCCAAGGTCACACAGCAATACACACCCGGGGCAGGAAGGGGGTTTAGCACGGTGCTCCGCACACAGTCCGCATTCACTAAATTTGATAGAGTGATGGATTGGGAGACTACAGTAGAGTAAGTACATTTTATAATATGAAGTGCTCCAAAAAAGAAAAGGAATTCAGAGTCTTAAGGTCTATTAAATACACACCTCGGGCAGGAGAGGACACTGGGCATCGGTACCCGATGGTCGGTCCGCCCTGATAAAGGTTGGCAGGCGGATGTTTGGGTTACACATGGCCCCATTTCGGCTCATACCCTCATATAATGTTCCTCTTCCCGGCATTTCACTCTCTGTAAGAACTAGAACCCTCCTCCTGTAGCTTCTGGGTCTCCCGCTATGCAGACGTGCCTCCCCGGCATGAGGGAACGGAAAGCTATTCGTTATTTTTTAATAGTACTTGTTAAGCACCTACTATGTGCCAGGCACTTTACTAAGGGCTGCGGTAGATGAAAACTAAACGGACTGGACACAGTCCATGTCCCCTGTGGGGCTCACAATCTTACATTTTACAGGTGTGGTACTGAGGCACAGAGGAGTTAAGTAAGCTCCCTGTGGGCAGGGAATGTGTCTACCAACTCTGCGATACTGTACTCGCCCCAGTGCTTAATAGAGTGTCTGCACACAGTAAGTGCTCAATAAATACCATTAAGTGACTTACCCAAGGTCACACGGCAGACAAAGGACGGAGGTAGGATTAGAAGAGAAGAGGAAGCACTTGTGTATACATCTGTAATTTAGTTATTTATATTAATACCTGTCTCCCCTTCTAGACCGTAAGCTCACCCGGGCAGCGAATGTGTCCGTCTGTTGTTACACCGCACTCTCCCACGCGCTTAGTAAACAGTGCTCTGCACACAGTAAACACTCCACAAATACAACTGACTTACTGACTGATATAAAAATAATAACTGTGGTATTTGTTAAAGCACTTACTCTGTACCAAACACTGTACGAAGGGCTGGGGAGATACGAGATAAACGGGCCGGACACAGTCCCTGTCCCGCATGGGGAAGGGGAGAACAGGCATTGAATCCCATTTTACCGATGAAGAAACCGAAGCCCAGAGAAATCGTCCACTCCAGCCTAGTGGCCTTGGTGGAAATGTGGCTCACGAGGACCGGATTCTCACAATTTCAAGCAAACGAACACTGCCGGTCCCGGCTCAGGCTCCAGTGGGCCACTGGGCAAGAGAGTCTGAGGTCTGGTCAGCTGCACTTCCTTAGGAAACTCTGGACCAGTGGGCCTGTAGTTTGGACTCAGAGTTTGCAGGTCAGTCGGCCCTGGCTGACTTGCCCTTCCTCCCTCCTTTCTCTTCCTTCCTCCACGGCCCTTCCCGCCGCGCCCCTGACTTTCAGACCTCCATTTTTCGCAAATGTGTCCGGAAAATTCATAGGTGAGAAAGACCACTGAATTCTGGGCGATGCCTGGGCACTCCTCTCTGGGGGTGTGGTGGGAGGTGGCGGGGTCTTTCTGCACGCACGCATTAAGTGCTCAATAAATACGATTGAAGGAACGAATCAGTAATAAAACGTCAAAGAAAACACAGCTGGGCACGTTTGGAGACTTAGAGGTTGGAGAACAGAAGCGTGTTCAAATAAGGCGGCCCCTTTAGGTTCCTGGAAAACTTTTAATGGATGTTTTGCTAATGACTAGAAGGCATTCAGATCGAAGCGAAGAGGGCATAGAAATGAAACGTTCAAAACTTTTATGGTTAAAGGGAGAAGCAAACATTTTTCTTACGCCAGTTGAGACATAGCCTTGTCCAGATGCCGCCTCATTCTCTCTTGACAAGATTTAACCACGTCGACCTCCTACTCGATCGAAAGACAGAATGCCGTTAGTCCTTCCGATATCGATTCCCGTATCGCCCCAGTTTGTCCCTCCGACACATCTTATCCCGAGACATCAAGCTCTACATGGACCCAGATGCTTTAGAATATTCGAAGCGGAGAAGGAAATACCCAAAGGGACTCTCTGGGCTTCAGAAAGAAAGGAGCAAAGAGTTGATGGATTTCAGAAGCTGTGGTCCGGGAGTCAGGAATTTCTGCCCAATCGATAACCATCTTGCCATTCCCCTTATGGAAGACAGGAGAAGTGGGAAGCAGGCAGGAGAGAGTGGGGGACGGCTACGGAAAGGAGGAGGGGGCGCGGAATAGAGACAATGATCGGCTGAAATCAGCTGAAAGGATAGGAGAGGGGGAAAGAGCCGGCTTTTTCAATTAATCTATCAATCAGTAGTATCTGTTGAGCACTAATTGTGTGAAGATGCTGTACTAAGCGCTTGGGCTGGCACTTCCCGAGCACCGTGCATGGGAAGTGCCATGGCGTAGTGCACAGAGCACGGGCCCGGGAGTTCAGAAGGTCATGGGCTCTAAGCCCGGCTCTGCCACTTGTCTGCTGCGTGACCTTGGGCAAGTCATTTTACTTCTTTGGGTCTCACTTACCTCATCTGTAAAATGGGGATTGAGACTATGAGCCCCACATGGGACAGGGACTGTGTCCAACCTAATTTGCTTGCATCCAACCCAGGGCTTAGTACGGTTTTTGGAACATAGTAAGTAGTTAACAAATACCACAGTTATTATTATTATCATTATTACTTGTTCATGGTCACGGAGCCAGCAAGTGGTGGTACTTGTTAAGTGTTTACTGTGTGCCAGGTACTGTTCTAAGCACTGGGATAGGCATAAGATAATCGGGTTGGACACAGTTCCTGTCCCACAAAGGGCTTACAGTCTTAATCCCCATTCTATATATGAGGGAACTGAGGCACAGAGAAGCAAAATGACATACCCAAGGTCACACAGCAGAAAAGTGACAGAGCCAGGATTAGAACCCAGGTCCTACCGATTTCATGAGCTCAACATGAGCAAGACTGAGCTCCTCATCTTCCCTCCCGAGCCCGGTCCTCTCCCGGACTTCCCTATCACCGTGGATGGCACGACCGTCCTTCCCGTCTCTCGGGCCCGCGATCTCGGTGTCATCTTTGACTCGTCTCTCTCGTTCACCCCACGCATCCTCTCCGTTACCGAGACCTGCCGGTTTCACCTTTACGATATCGCCGAGATCCGCCCTTTCCTCTCCACCCAGACGGCTACCTTACCGCTACGGGCTCTCGTTATATCCCGGCTAGCCTACTGTGTCGGCCTTCTCTCCGATCTCCCTTCCTCCTCTCTCGCCCCGCTCCGGTCTATTCTTCACTCCGCCGCCCGGCACATCTTCCCGCAGAAACGATCTGGGCACGTCATTCCCCTTCTTAAACACCTCCGGTGGTCGCCTATCGACCTCCGCTCCAAACAAAAACTCCTCACTCTAGGCTTCGAGGCTCTCCGTCACCTCGTCCCTTCCCACCTCTCCTCCCTTTTCTCTTTCTACCGCCCACCCCGCACGCTCCGCTCCTCCGCCGCCCACCTCCTCGCCGTCCCTCGGTCTCGCCTGTCCCGCCGTCGACCCCCGGGCCCCGTCCTCCCGCGGTCCCGGAACGCCCTCCCTCCTCACCTCAGACAATCTAATTCTCTTCCCCTCTTCAAATCCCTACTTAAAACTCACCTCCTCCAAGAGGCCTTCCCAGACTGAGCTCCCCCCTTTTTTCCCTCTGTTCCCTCTACCCCCCCTTCACCTCCCCGCAGCTAAACCCTCTTCTCCCCCCTTTCCCTCTGCTCCTCCCCCTCTCCCGTCCCACCCCCTCGGCACTGTACTCGTCCACTCGACTGTATATATCTTTATCACCCTATTTATTTTGTTTATTTTATTTAATGAGGTGTACATCACCCTGATTCTATTTAGTTGCCATTGTTTTTAGGAGATGTTCTTCCCCTTGACTCTATTTATTGCCATTGTTCTCGTCTGCCCGTCTCCCCCGATCAGACCGTAAGCCCGTCAAAGGGCAGGGACTGTCTCTATCTGTTGCCGACTTGTACATTCCAAGCGCTTTGTACAGTGCTCTGCACATAGTAAGCGCTCCATAAATACTATTGAATGAATGAATGAATGATTTCCAGGCCCATGCTCTATTCCCTAGGCCATGCTGCTTCTCCAGCAGACCTGAGATTAGAACCCAGATCCTCTGACTTCCAAGGTCATACTCCTTCCACTCGGCCTTGCCGCTTCTCACCTATCTAAGGTGCACTGGCTTTAGGTTGCATTGTCAGGAGTCTGCATTGCCAATTTAAATCTATTAAACCAAATATATTCTCAAACATTGAAGTTCCTGGCATTCTTTCTTCCTCTAGTCTCCCACTTCAGAGATGAGATTATTCTTTTGAGTCTTTCCCCTCCATATGCGGCATTTCCTTTGAATACAAAAGGCTCCTCTCCCGAATGCAAGATGCTCAATGTACGAATTGTTTCCTCACTGGCACAGTCCCCATTATCCTGCTGGAGTGACTTCTGTAGAAAACTCCACAGCAGGCCGTATGGGCTGCCTGGTTTATCAATGGTCCAGCGACCCATTGTCCTCTCTGGGAATAAAAACGTTCATTTATCCTCCAGGGATTTATTGCTACGTACTTATGATACAGAAAAAGGTTAAACTTTTTTTAATATCTGTAGAAAGAAAATTTGGCTGAATAAAATCAGGGAAGGCACATACACACACACATATATTTTCCAGGCCAATAGATCCAGGCTGGAATCCTGCTGAAGGATGTATTTTGGGTCATGGTACAAATGAATAGACACCCAAGACCTTCCAGCCAAGAGGTCTGGCTTATCTTACAGTATATTACACTACTATGGTATGTAAAGTATGGGAACATCTTTGAAATTCTTGCTCCAAGGGCTGGCGGACACTAGGATTGCAATAGGAGGAAAAGGTCACTGTGTGCCTGGCTGAGAACATCATCTAGCAGTTCAAATAGTGGAGGGAGAGGCGTTATAAAGGGGCAGTTTGGGGGGGCTATAGTTCTCAACTATTGAAGCACCCCTGGAACGAGAGAATTAACAGCCTGCCCCCTCTCTTCTAGATTTCAAAAGTATCACGATCAAGATTACAAAGAAGTAAGGTGTTTGCCTGGTCGTTTGGTGGTACTTCAGCGTTCACTCTGTGTCAAACACTGTTCTAAACGCTGCAGTGGGTACAAGTCAATTAGGTTGGACACAGTCCCTGTCCCACAGGGGGCTCACAGTCTCAAGTGGGAGGGAGAACAGGTATTGAATCCCCCTTAAACAGTTCAGGAAACCTAGGCACAGAGAAGTTAAGTGACTGTGGGCAAGTCACTTAACTTCTCTGTGCCTCAGTTACCTCATCTGTAAAATGGGGATTAAAATTGTGAGCCTCACGTGGGACAGCCTGATGACCCTGTATCTACCCCAGGGCTTAGAACAGTGCTCTGCACCTAGTAAGCGCTTAACAAATACCAACATTATTATTGTTATTATTAAAGTCACACAGCTAGAAACTGGCAGAACAATAGGCAGAGTCAGGATTAGAACTCTGGTCCTCTGACTCCCGGGCCCGTGCTCTTTCCACTAGACCACACTGCTTCCCTAAATGCAGCTGGCCTAAAAGCTCTTTGTGAGCAGGGAACGATGTCTACCAGCTATGTTACACTGTACTCTCCCAAGCACTTAATACAGTGCTCTACACACACAGTAAACGCTCCAATGATTAAAAGAAGTTTTATGACATGCTTCTTCTTATAAGGCTTATTTTATGTAAAGGTTTCTTGGGAATCTATGCCTGAACTCTTAGGTTTTGTCTACATGAGGGAAGAATTTCCCAATAATGGTGAACGGGGCTCAAAAACTGGCCCTCTTTCCCAGACTTCCAAGCCAGAGAATGAGCATTAAAGGTAATAATAGGTGCGAAACAGACTGTTTGCCCACTGAGAGGCAAACAGGGCAGAGGTCTTTTGACATGGACTCATGTCACATGAACATCTACAGAAATAGCATGGCCCAATGGAAAGAGCATTCATTCATTCATTCAACAGTATTTATTGAGCGCTTACTATGTGCAGAGCACTGTACTACGCGCTTGGAATGGACAAATGGGTAACAGATAGAGACAGTCCCTGCCCTTTGACGGGCTTACGGTCTAATCGGGGGAGACGGACACACGAGAACAATGGCAATGAATAGAATCGAGGGGAAGAACATCTCCTTAAAACAATAGCAAATAAATAGAATCAAGGTGATGTACGTCTCATTAAACAAAATAAATAGGGTAATGAAGATATATACAGTTGAGCGGTCGAGTACAGTGCCGAGGGGATGGGAGAGGGGGAGGAGCAGAGGGAAAGAGGGGAGAAGAGGGTTGAGCTGCGGAGAGGTGAAGCGGGGGGTAGAGGGAGCAGAGGGAGAAGGGGAGCTCAGTCTGGGAAGGCCTCTCGGAGGAGGTGAGCTTTAAGGAGGGTTTTGAAGAGGGGAAGAGAAGCAGTTTGGCGGAGGTGAGGAGGGAGGGCGTTCCGGGACCGCGGGAGGACGTGGACCGGGGGTCGACGGCGGGATGGGCGAGACCGGGGGACGGCGAGGAGGTGGGCGGCCGAGGAGCGGAGCGTGCGGGGTGGGCGGTGGAAAGAGAGAAGGGAGGAGAGGTAGGAAGGGGCATGGTCCTGGGAGTCAGAGGACCTGGGTTCCAACCCCAGCTCCGCCACTTATCTGCTGTGTGACCTTGGTCAAGTCACTTAACTTCTCTGTGCCTCAGCGAAATATGTAAAATGGGGATTAAACCCTACTCCCTCCTAGTAAGACTGTAGCCCCCAGGTGGGTCGGGGACTGTGTTCAACCTGATTAACTTGTATCAACCCCAGTACTTATATCTACCTCAGTAATTAGAACGGTGCTTGGCACATAGTAAGCGCCTACTAGTAACCGAGGTCCTCTGATTCCCAGGCCCCTGCTCTTTCCACTAGGCCACGCTGCTTCTCAATATACTTGTGAGTTTATTTTTGTGCCAGTTTAGATGCGCTGGAAAATCCGTTCCAAGTAAAATATAAATTCAGGGCCTAACTCAATAGGTGCAGTATGTTTAACATCATGAAAACAAACTTCGAAAGAAAAATCTCAAGACTAAATATTTAATGAGCAAAACATTAAGGCGAGTAAATTTCCACTTTCTGACAACATTTAATAGATCCCCACACTCCTCTCCCCAAACACTCCCAAAAGATTCTAGTATAATAAGCTATGAAATTCACTTCATTTCTTCAGTGATCGTTATTTTCAGTTTATTTTTTTCTACTATGAATCACTTAGACCATTAATCAAGTTAATAATAATAATAATGCTATTTATAAAACCAGCCATTTATTTAATGGAAAACCTTGCTTAGTTAAAGATTTGCTGAGCTGCCTATTCGTTGGTAACTCTTCTTGCATATTATAATAATTTTCATTTTATACTTAAGCATCCCATTCTCTAAGAGAGTTGCAACAAAAACTTACCGTTAGCAATTGTTTTTCCACATCGTCATGAACTAGATCGATACCCATCCTCTTCTCTCTGTGAAATAAATTTTCTTGGGCTACCTTTTAATACAACAAAAAACCATTGGAATCATTAGTACTTGAATTTAATTACAGGGTTATCTTGCTCTGATATTTTCCTATAAACTACATAAACCACTACTTTATAGTCTTTAAGGCAGAAGAAATCAACTCCAGTGTCTCAAAAATAAGTGATTTAGTAGTAAAATGAATATATCCTAGGCTAAATCAGAACTGCTTCTCCTAGTATCTCAAGTAAAGAACGGAAAGTTGGAAGCGAGAAAGCTACAAAATCTTACCGAATGAGATCTCTTTCTTAACTGCACTTGGCATTGTACTAGATATTTGGAAACTTTGTAAGTGGATGCTTGTCAAAATTCCTACGTGTAAATTCCTATCCTTAAATCTCTCTTGACCCCACGGCTCCCTCCAGTTATTACCCCATCTCCCTTCTTCCATTCAGCTGACTTTGACACTGTGGACCACCTCCTTCTCCGGGAAACATTAGCTAACTTTGGCTTCACTGACACTGTTTTCTCCCGATTCTCCCATTTCTCCGACAGCTCCCTCTTTAAATCAATCACTCGATCGTATTTATTAACAGGACATTGCACTTAAAAATTTGGGAGAGCACAATACACCAGAGTTGGAAGACACATTCCCTGTTCACAAGGAGCTTACAGTTTAGAAGAGGAGACAGACATTAAAATAAATTACGGATACGGACATACTTGGGCTGAATTAAGGGTACAACTGTAAGTATGAGGGTGATGCTGAAGGGAGAAGGAGTAAGGGAAACTAGACCTTAGTCAGGGAAGGCCTCTTGGAGGAGATGTGATTTTAATAAAGCTTTGAAGATGGAGAGAGTGTTTTTCCGTCAGATTTGAAGGGGGAGGAGGTTCCAGGCCAGAGGCTGGATCAGAGCAAGGGATCGGTGATATAGATGAAATCGCGGTACGGTGAACCGTTTGGTGTTAGAAGAGTACAGAGAGAGTGTTGAGTTGTAATAGGAACTCAGCAAAGTTAGGAAGGGGCAAGGTGAATGAGTGCTATAAAGCCGACGGTGAGGAGTTTCTGTTTGATGTGGAGATGGATGGGCAACCCCTGGAAGTTCCTGAGGAGTGCGGGGGACATGGGCTGAATGGTTTTTTTGAAAAATAATCCAAGCAGCAGGGTGAAGTATGGACTGGAGCGGGGAGAGGCCGGGGGCAGGGAGGCCAACAAGGAGGCTGATCCAGTAGTCAAGGTGGGATAGGATATGTGCTTGGATCAGCACGATAGTGGTTGGGATGGAGAGGAGAAGGGCAAATTTTAGTGATGTTGGGAAGGCAGAACCGACAGGATGTGGTGACAGATTGAATATGTGGGTTGAATGAGAGAGATGAGTTGAGGAAAATGCCAGAGTTATGGGTTTATGAGACAGGTAGAATGGTAGTTTTGTTACAGTGATGGGAAAATCAAAGGGAAGATGGGGTTTGGGTGGGAAGACGAGGAGCTCTGTTTTGGCCATGTTAAGTTTAGTTAAGTCACTTTAGCTGTCTCTTCCTCTGCCTCCCAGCTTCAAACTGTGGCTCAATTCTGGATCCCCTTCCCTTCTCCGTCTACACTCACTCCCTTGGAGAACTCACTTGCTCCTACACCTTCAGCTACCAGATAAGTCCCAAATCTCCCTTTCCAGCCTTGATCTTTCTCCTTCACTTCATTCTCACATTTCCTCCTGCCTTCAGAAGGGCTCTACTTGGAAGTCCCGCCGACACCCCCAGTTTAACAGGGTGCCGATGTCTCGTACATTAGCCAGCAACATTAGGGGAGTTGATACGACGGCTTTGCTTCAGAACCATGGCAACCCCAGATTTACGAGGACTCTTGAAATTTGGACCCTTGGGAATGGAAAAAAAAACACTTTTGCACAGGGAATCTCACTTGCTCGTTCCAGCCCACTCTCTTCCACCCTCCACACAAATGCAACCTTAAAACCTTGGATCAGTGTCCTGAGTCAGGCGTTGAACTCGGCAGGAGCTATGAAATCAATCAGTAATATTCATTAAGCGCTTACTGTGTGCCAAGCGCTGTACTAAGCACTTGGGAGAGTATGATCCTTTTGGCAGAAACCCAAAAGATCTCCAAATGGGCCGGGAACCTCGCTATTGTGCCTGTTCTGGGATCGCTTTAGTGCTCACGGCAGCTCTGGGCATTGTACGTCGCTACGGGCCAAGACGGTCCTCAACGTGAGCTTTTAAGCGGGGTAGAAAAGAGTCACACGGACCGTTTAAGGTTTGGGGAGGGAAATGCCATTAGATGGGGAATTTAGAGGCAGGTTTCATAGCTAAAAGTGTATTTTCTCAAACACCAGTTGGAGAATGAAGGACTCTCTTGAGGAACCAAAACCTCAACAGAGTTTCGGAGGAATATAGTAGAACTCTTCATCACATTTCGGCGTGCTGGAATCCAGAAGCGCTGGCTTAAGTTTGTAGTTTTCCGTGAGATTGCGCCCTCAGGCTTGACTAATTTTTGGCGAGGAATCGGTCAGTTTGACTGACAACCGCTTCCTGGGGTTCTAAGCGTATCTGAGCTGCACCCCCGTCCCTCCCTCGCTGCTAACTTTCCCCGACTCTAAGAAGGGTCCTCCCTGGGATTTTTCTGTTGCGGGGGAAGGGGAAGCAGAGTGGGGAGACAGGAGTCAGTGCTAGAAGATCCTGAAATGCTCTCTGTCCATCAGCCAGAGGAAGAGTTGTCAGGACACTTGAGATTGAGCGGGTGGTGACCTTTCCCGTCTACCTGCCGTTATTAGGTAGGGGCCTAGATTTAGACTTACCCAAGCAGATTCAACCTAAAAAGTGGCCTTTCGGACAAATAGGTTTAGCCCTCAAAGACCCAGTTACCTGAGTTGGTGGCTAGGGCCTGTGGCTTAACATTTTAGCCTCATTTTTCCATATTTGAAATATGGGTAACGTCTGGAGGTGGGATGAGCTTAATTGGCCAAAATTTGCACAGTCCTCTGAAATTGAGTTCTAAGATACTCATTTCATGGCATCCAGTAAATAATGATGCGTTCCCCTTGTATTTTTCAAGTTAATCATGCGGTGGTGATAAATGTGTTAATTTTGACAGTGTTTGTTAAGCACCGGTTAAGTGTCATGCCCTGTTCTAAGCGCTGAGGTACAAACAAGTATTCAGGTCAGACCCAGTCCTACATGGGGCTCACCGTCTCAGGTAAATAATCAAGACCTTTATTGCTGTACTGTACTTTCCAAGCGCTTAGTACAGCGCTCTGCCCACAGTAAGCGCTCAGTAAATACGACTGAATGAATGAACAACATCTGAGAGACGGGAATATGAGATTGTCAAATCAGTACACCGCGAGCCCAGATCTTCCGGGTTCTGAAAGATGTGGAAGAGAAACTGTGGGGTGATTCTATTCTGATCTGGAAAACCTGACCTCTAGTAGGTGGATCAGATGATGAAGGTTTTGTTAACCCCGAACTCAGCCAAGAATGTATTGATAAAAGCCTTCTACCATTACACGGTTCATCTGAAATTTAAGTCAGTATTTGAATAGCCACCGGAAAGCGGACTCCTAGATTACAGTATATCGATTACAGAATTTCCCTGGCAAACTGCTACTTTGACTGTGAGCTCGTAGTGGGCAGGGAATATATCCGTTTATTGTTTTACTGTACTCTCCCAAGCGCTCAATACGGTGCTTTGCACCCGGTAAGCCCTCAATAAACACGACCGAATGAATAGATATTTACCTGAAGAGGGGCCTCTGTTTCGGCCAGGGCCCTTTCCAATCGCTTCTTGACGTCGGAGAGGGTATTGGTCTCTCCAATCATTTCATCCATCTCGTGAGTGAGTTCTGATTTCCAGAATCCTATGTCGTTGACTCGCTCGCCCAGATTTTTGGTGCTGTCTGACTGGGTTTTTTTCGTTTGCTGCTCTTTATCTTGGATCATCCGCGACGTTTCCACCCTCAGCCTCTCAGCGTTGTGTCGGGACGTTTCAGACTCTTTGTAGTTGGTTAGGTTGGATCGATACCAATCGTCAGGGGTATACCTAGTGAAGAGGGTCGTTCTATTGGAAATAAAGGGGAGCATCTTGCTTTCGGATAACCCCCGAGAGCTTTTAGAAAACGGAGCCAACGAAGGCACGTTGGACGCCACTTTATAATAGGCGCTTGGTCTCCACGGTAAACTCAAGCTTTGGGTCAGAGAGTAGTGAGGGAAACGGTCCTTGTAACTGGATGCCATGGCACTGACGGCCGGCAGGAAACTGGTGGATGTCGGTCTGGGGTGGGCGTAAGTTGCCGTTAAGGTAGAGCCTAACAGTTCCATGGTGAAAAATCACTCTTGGAAATCTCTCCTGTACAAACCAAAACAAACAAGGTCACTAAGAATAACCAGCCTGGTGAAATCATCTTCTTAAAAATAATCGTGATAAAAATCGTGGTATCTGTTAAGTGCTTACCATGTACCGGGCCCTGCTCTAAGCGCTGGGGTAGAAACAAGATAATCGGGTGGGACACAGTCCCCGTCCCACGTAGGGCTCGAAGTCTTAATCCTCATGATACAGGTGAGGGAACTGAGGTACAGAGAAGTTAAGTGACTGGCCCAAGGTCACACAGGAAACAAGTGGAGGAGACGGGATCAGAACCCTCCCTCGTCCTTCCCTTTAAAGCCCGATTTACGAGTCTCCTCATTTTATGACTTTGGATCCTCGCTGTCCGGAGCCTCCGATCAATACAACCGATGTGAAGCCTTGTTCCACTCAAGAGCACGGGCCAGCTCGTCGAAGCAGCATGGTTGAGAGGAGAGCACACACGCCCAGGAGTCTGGAGACTTGGGTTCTAATCCTGGCTCTGTCCCTTGTCTACGTGACCTTGGGTAAGTCACTTAATCAGCTCTCCCCCTCCTACCTAACCTTGCTCGATTCCTACCGCAATCCTCCCCGCACACTCTGTTCCCCTGACGCCAACCTACTTATTTTACCTCGATCTTGTCTCTCTCGCCACTGACCCCTTCTCCGGGCACTTCTGGCCTGCAACTTTCTTCGCTTCATAGCCAAGGGAAAAATACTCTCCCCATTCTCTACTAAAATTTCATCTCCACCAATAAATCTTCCCTGACTAACCTCTCATCTTCCCATCCTAAGCGTCCTCCTTTCCGCATTCCCTACGTAGTTGAGTCTGTACCCCTTAAACGCACTGAAACTCACCCAACCCCCAATTCCACATCACTTAGGTACATATCCCTCCTACTCTGCTGCTTCTCCGATCTGTAATTTATTTTAAAGGCTGACTCCCTCCTAAACTGAAAACCCACTGAGGGTAAGGAGCGTGTCTACCAATTCTATGGTACCCTTTCCGAACGCTTATTACAGTGCTCCGCACGCAGTAAATGCCTAAATACTATTACTATTTCATTTAAAGGTGGGCCAGAGGGATAGATTTGAACAGAGTCTAGATTGTTCAGACTTTCAGAAAGTGATGACAAAGGGAGAAGAATGAGGGGAGGGGGAGAGAGTAGGTGGGGGAAGGAAAGGGATTTATTGTCACCGACCACTATCTCCGGCCTTCTTCCGTGCTTGTCTTCTAGACCGTAAGCTCGTTGTGGGCAAGGAATGTGCCCGTTATCGTTATATTCTTCTCCCCAAGCGCTTAGTACTGTGCTCTATACACAGAAGCAGCGTGGCTCGGTGGAAAGAGCGCGGGCTTTCGGAGTCAGAGGCCATGGGTTCGAATCCCGGATCTGCCACTTGTCAGCTGTGTGACTGTGGGCGAGTCACTTCACTTCTCTGGGCCTCCGTTCCCTCGTCTGGAAAATGGGGATTAAGACTGCGAGCCCCACGTGGGACAACCTGATTCCCCTGCGTCTACCCCAGGGCTTAGAACAGTGCTCTGCACATAGTAAGCGCGTAACAAATACCAACATTATTAGTAAGCGCTCAATAAATTCGACTGACTGACGGACAGGGTAACGGGGGTCCCCCGCTGACATCCTGGTGATGGAGGCCTCTCCGCTGTGATCTGGACTAGACTGCGCGGCCGTCAAAGGGCAGGGACCGTCTCTATCTGTTACCGATTTGTCCATTCCAAGCGCTTAGTACAGTGCCCTGCACATAGTAAGCGCTCAATAAATACTACTGAATGAATCTGGACGGTGGGACTCTTGCAGACAGAGCATGGGCTAGGGTGGCGTCGAGGGCTCCCACCGCTCTAGCTACTGGTGAAAGTGGACCCCGAGATTTCCTGCCCGGCACGGCCGTAGGACAGCGGAAGCTCCGGGGAGCGGCCAAGCCAGCGGCTGAGGAAAAGGAGGCGGCGTGCCCAAGTCTATAAATAATAATGTTGGTATCTGTTAAGCGCTTACTATGTGCAGAGCACTGTTCTAAGCGCTGGGGGAGGTACAGGGTAATCAGGTCGTCCCACGTGAGGCTCCCAGTTAATCCCCATTTTACAGATGAGGTAACCGAAGCCCAGAGAAGTGAAGTGACTCGCCCACAGTCACACAGCCGACTCGTGGCAGAGCCGGGAGTCGAGCCCGTGACCTCTGACTCCGAAGCCCGGGCTCTTTCCACTGAGCCACGCTGCTTCCCAAAATAATAATAATGTTGGTATCTGTTAAGCGCTTACTCTGTGCAGAGCACCGTTCTAAGCGCTGGGGGAGATACAGGGTCATCAGGCTGTCCCACGTGAGGCTCCCAGTTAGTCCCCATTTTACAGATGAGGTCACCGAGGCCCAGAGAAGCGAAGGGACCGGCCCACAGTCACAGAGCTGACAAGGGGGCAGAGCCGGGAGGCGAACCCATGACCTCGGAGTCCGAAGCTCGGGCCCCTTCCGCTGAGCCACGCTGCTAGTAGAAGAGCTGCGGGTGAAAGTGAGACAGATTCAGTTCGGGGGTCTGCCCGTAGTAAGCACTCGATCGATATGACTGACTGAGGGATTTGTTGGACATTGCTCGGGGGGTGCGGGGTGGGCATGCGAACTTTCCAAAACTTCCGGGAACGGGATTTGGAGACAAAGGAAGTCACAGCTTCCTCGAACCTCGTCTCCTTTAAAAAACGATCGTGACCTTGAGAAGGCCCTAATGCATTTAGCCCCTGTGTGTACATGGAGACGGGTTTAATTACCGAATAATTACTATTATAAAGGGCGGCTGGAGGAGGGGTGAGAGTTGAGATGCAGCATTTTTTGTGGCTGGATTTGGGGAGAAGGGCCAGGGATACGGCAGGCATTGGAGGGAGTGGGTGACTCGGTTTTTAACTGCGCCAAATTGGGGACGGGAGAAGGTAGTGGGTTCTAATCCCTGCTTCACCACTTGTCGCCCGTGTGGCCTTGGACATGTCACTTCACTGCTCTGTGCCTCACTCACCTCATCTGTAAAATGGGGATTGAGACGATGAGCCCCGCGTGGGACTGGGATTGTGTCCAACCCAATCTGCTTGTACTCTGCTATTATCATCATCAACCTCGGCGCTTAGAACGGTGCCCGCCACATAGTAAGCGCTTAACAAATACCATAATTAATATTATCTACCTCAGCGCTCAGAACGGTGGCCGGCACTTAGTGAGCGCTTAACAGATACCATTATTATTATTATTATCATCTGCCTCGCCGCTGAGATCAGTGCCCGGCACTTAGTAAGCGCTTAACGAATACTATAATAATAATCATCATTATTAATAATTATCATCCTCTACCTCGGCTCTTAGAACAGTGCCTGGCACCTGGTGAGCACTTAACGAATACCATATCCTCAGTCTCGAAGCAGCGTGGCTCAGTGGCAAGAGCGCCCGGGCTTGGGAGTCAGAGGCCACGGGTTCGACTCCCGGCTCTGCCCCTTGTCGGCTGTGTGACCGTGGGCGAGTCACTTCGCTTCTCTGGGCCTCGGTGACCTCACCTGTAAAATGGGGATGAAGACTGGGAGCCTCACGTGGGACGCCCTGATTACCCCGTATCTCCCCCGGCGCTTAGAACAGTGCTCTGCACATAGTAAGCGCTTAACAAATACCAACATTATTACTATTTCGGGAAGCGGCGTGGCTCACTGGAAAGAGCCCGGGCTTCGGACTCAGAGGTCACGGGTTCGACTCCCGGCTCTGCCCCTTGTCGGCTGTGTGCTTGTGGGCCAGTCACTTCACTTCTCTGGGCCTCGGTGACCTCACCTGTAAAATGGGGATGAAGACTGTGAGCCTCACGTGGGACGACCCGCTTACCCCGGATCTCCCCCGGCGCTTAGAAGGGGGCTCTGCACACAGTGAGCGCTTAACAGATACCAACATTATTATTATTTCGGGAAGCGGCGTGTCTCAGGGGAAAGAGCCCGGCCTTCGGAGTCAGAGGCCACGGGTTCGACTCCGGGCTCTGCCCCTTGTCCGCTGTGTGACTGTGGGCGAGTCACTTCGCTTCTCTGGGCCTCACCTGTAAAATGGGGGTTAACTGGGAGCCTCCCGTGGGACCACCTGATTCCCCTGAATCTCCCCCAGCGCTTAGAACAGGGCTCTGCCCAGAGTAAGCGCTTAACAAATACCAACGTTATTCTTATTAGAACGGAGCCAGGCACTTAGTGAGCGCTTAACAAATGCTATTATTATGATGACGATGGTGATGATGATGATGGTGATGATGGTGATTTCTATTACCTGGCTGGCAGAGGGGTCGTTGGGGCGTCGGGGGGATGGCAGAGATGCTCCCCAGCCGGTCCTGCCTCCCTCCTCCTCCTCCTCCTCCCCCTCCTGCTGCCGCGGAGGATCCGCGCTCGACTTCGGCCGGCGCCCGGCCCCGCCCCCTCGGCTGTGACCGACAGCGGCGTCGACCAATCGGCGGCCGCGCAGCCCCGACCCGCCGACTCCTATTGGCCCGCCGGGGGCGGGACCGGGGAGCGCCGTTGCCATGGACGCACCTCGCCCCTAGCAACGGCTACCCCGCGTAGACCGAGGAGGAGAAAAACCATTTGTGTCGTAATAGTAACGTTGGTATTTGGTAAGCGCTTACTAAGTGCAGAGCACTGTTCTAAGCGCTGGGGCGGATGGAGGGTAATCAGTTTGTCCCGCGTGAGGCTCACAGATCATCCCCATTTTACAGATGAGGTCACTGAGGCACGGAGAAGTTAAGTGACTTGCCCACGGTCACACAGCTGACAAGGATTCCCATACCACCCCGGCACTGTGCCCACCCTGATTTCCTTGTGTGTACCTCAGCGTTTAGAACAGTGCTGGACACCTAGTAAGCACTTCATAGAAATAAAAACCAAAAAGTCGTGGGTCCAGGATTCGAATCCAGGTCTCCTGCTTCCAGGTCCACGTTCCCCCCATTAGTCCACAGCACCAGATGATTGTAATTTTCCGTCGTACTGTCTTCCGTCAACAATTTTTTGTTGGGGGATAGAAGTGGGCGGGAACGGAGAATGCCGTTATTGAATAATGATATTCGTAACTGTTAAGCGCTTACTGTGTGCAGAGCACTGTTCTAAGCGCTGGGGGAGATGAATGGTGGTATTTGTTAAGCGCTTACAACGTGCAGAGCACTGTTCTAAGCGCTGGGGGAAACAGGTGATCAGGTTGTCCCACGTGGGGCTCCCAGTTTTAATCCCCATTTTACAGATGAGGTAACTGAGGCACAGAGAATAATAATAATAATGTTGGCATTTGTTAACCGCTTGCTACGTGCAGAGCACTGTTCTAAGCGCTGGGGGAGATACAGGGTAACCAGGTGGTCCCACGTGAGGCTCACAGTCTTCACCCCCATTTTACAGATGAGGGAACTGAGGCCCGGAGAAGTGAAGTGACTCGCCCACAGTCCCACAGCTGACAAGGGGCAGAGTCGGGATTCGAACCCATGAATTCTGACTCCCAAGCCCGGGCTCTTTCCACTGTACCACGCTGCTTCTCCAATGGTGGTATTTGTTAAGCGCTTCCTATGTGCCGAGCACTGTTCTAAGCCCTGGGGGAGATACAGGGTCATCAGGTCGTCCCACGTGAGGCTCCCGGTTAATCCCCATTTTACAGGTGAGGTCACTGAGGCCCAGAGAAGTAAAGTGACTCGCCCACAGTCACACAGCTGCCAAGTGGCAGAGCCGGGAGTCGAACCCGTGACCTCTGACTCCGAAGCCCGGGCTCTTTCCACTGAGCCACGCTGCTTCCCTCGTAAGCACACATCTTATGTAGGAGTTTACAGGGCAGGTGGGAGTGGGTCCTTTCTTAAAACAATAATAATAATAATAATGTTGGTATTTGTTAAGCGCTTACTGCGTGCAGAGCACTGTTCTAAGCGCTGGGGTAGATACGGGGGAATGAGGTTGTCCCACGTGAGGCTCGGAGTCTTCATCCCCATCTTACAGGTGAGGTCACTGAGGCCCAGAGAAGTGAAGTGACTTGCCCACAGTCACACAGCTGACAAGGGGCAGGGTGGGGATTCGAACTCATGACCTCTGACTCCCAAGCCCGGGCTCTTCCCACTGAGCCTCGCTGCTTCTCTGAGCCACGCTGGATTTTGGAAGTCCACCTTGAAAGCCACTGATGTATGGACTGGTTTGGGTTCCGCCTCCTTATCTTCCTGGCCTGAAATGTTAGATTTTTCCATAGCACGGCGGTTAATTCGCACGAGCCCGGAAAGACTTTCTACGTCTTTATAACCTATTCAGTTATCTTGGCTCCAACCCTTTTGTAAACAAAGAGGAGGTGGGCAGAGACCTGTCACTTCAAACCTCCAATGCCACAAGGTGGTTAGAGAAGAAAAGAAAATATAAATAAAAGCCTCGACTAACTTCGCACGGAGCAGAACCGGTACCTGGTTCATCGTGCCGTAGCAACACAGACATTATTTTCAATGGCATTAATGAAAGGGGGATAGATTTTCCCATCCAAGTTTAGGCACAAAAACCTCCTTGTCCTTCAACTGCTGGACTGCGAGGTTGTGATATAGACGGAGAGGGAAATAAAAAAGCCTTTCTCTTTCAGTGAACTTCACCGTGGGGAGTCCTAAACACTTGTAACAGCCTCAGACTTTTCACCTGGGTTTTCCTGAAGACTGTACCCGATCAGAAACAGGGAGGAGAAAGAGTCACGGTCTTTTGTAACGCTTTTCTGAGGCTGTTTTGCCAGAAAAGGGTAGGAAGCCTCAGTTTCTCCCATCTGAGTCAGTCCATAGAGAGGGAAGTTCTGAAATGCACACTCTCCAAACCAGTCAAACTCTAGACTCAGTCAAGTTCCCAGAGGTCATGGAGCAGTAAACCACGCTTACTTTCAAACTTCAATAACTCGATTCAAGTGGTGGAAGTTGCTAGAAACCCACGGTTTCCTTGCCCGAGAAAACAGAAACCCCCTCTCTTTGCCATCCTTGGCCGTTATTATTTGGGGACAGGTAGGATGGTCATTCATTAGTCCCGTTCTCACCTGGCCTCCTCCCCGTCTGGTGTGAATTCGGCTCCTGACACTTTTTTGGGCTGATATTTTCATTTTCAGCCCCCTAAACTCCCTCCATCTTAGTTCCTGCTGCCAGGTTCAGCAGCTTAGACGTGGTGCCCAAGTTCACAACGATGTGGGAGGGCACTGAAAAGGCTCTGAAGTAAGCTGGGGGGGGGGGGGGAGCGGGGGTTCCCTCCCGCAGAAATCCTCAAAGATGGGCCAGATTCTTCCTGCTTCCACAAAATAGTGACCGTGAGGTCATCGTGTTACGCCGCTTACCTGAAACAGTACACGTGATGTCACCTTCTCCCCCTGGTCTGACATTTTCAAGGCCTGTTGTGCTGGGTTCACTTAGCTGGGTCCCGGGTGGCGGTCAACTCCTCCTTGTATTCCAGTGGATTTGAGTTTTATTCCATTTTTTGACCTATTTCAAGTCCTTTCCATTAGGCTTGAGACTTTCTTCCACGTGGACTAAGGATGGTGTGGTTCGTCCTGTCGGAACCAGGCCAGGTCAGTGACACTAGGAGGTGGATCCAGAGCTCTCCACCTTGAGGAAGAAGTGTACGTTTATTTAAACTCCATGGGTGTGCCCAATCTGAAACTTAATTTAGTGTCTATCTCCCACCCCACTCCAGTTTGCAAGCTCTTTGAGGCCAGGGATCGCGTCTACCAACTCCACAGTAAGGTACTGCGATGGCTCAATTGATTAGATAATTGACCAAAAAGGAACATTTTTGTTAAATAAGCGTAAATAATAATAATAATGTTGGTATTTGTTAAGCGCTTACTATGTGCCGAGCACTGTTCTAAGCGCTGGGGTAGACACAGGGGAATCAGGTTGTCCCACGTGGGGCTCACAGTCTTAATCCCCATTTTACAGATGAGGGAACTGAGGCACAGAGAAGTTAAGTGACTTGCCCACAGTCACACAGCCGACAAGTGGCAGAGCTGGGATTCGAACTCATGAGCCCTGACTCCAAAGCCCATGCTCTTTCCACTGAGCCACGCTACTTCTCCCAATGAAGCCGAGTTCTAAGGATTCCGTTTCTCTTGAACTTCAAGGCCATTTAAACGTGGGGAGAAATATGCTTTGAGAATTTCAAACCCTGTAAATGGAAGAGAGGCTAAAATTTATTACCCAGACAGTGGATAAAATGGCTGTAACCAGTCTGAACTGCAATGGAAACACTGCCAGACCCTGAAGCATATCCATGTTACCTCGATGCACTACCCACAAGATCGAAGAAGCGATGCTTATAAATTCAGGAATTTCTCGCAAAACTCCGAGATCCCTAATAGAGACCTCTCTTCGCCAAAACCTTTAGACTAGGGTTGAGATATCCTTCCCCCAACGCCCTCAACATTTCCATAGAAAATGAAAACAGTTGTAGCTGACTACAATCCACCACCGACAAAATAAGTGAACGAGGCTCGAGGTTGCCTACGTGAAAACATTATTTCAGGTTTTACTTGTCCCCAGGATTTTTCTTTCACTTAGATCTCACTGAACAAATATTTTTCCTGGTACAGCATTTAATCTCCTTTTTATTCGTTTTTGTATTTTATGGCTTTTGCCGGCTAGGCGTTTGGAACAGAGTCTATTAAGGAAAACCGAGAAACATTAGTGAAGCGTAGAGAGTTCTTGTCTGGCCAGCGGTGGATATTTTCACCCTAGTGTGTATTTAAGGTATGCGCTAATTGGCTTCTAATGAGGAGTAGTAGAAATAATAATAATAATTACAGTACTTGTTAAGCACTTACTCTGTGCCAAGCACTGTTCTAAGCCCTGGGGTAGATACAAAGTAATCAGGTTGTCCCATGTGTGGCTCACACTCTTATCCCCATTTTACAGATGAAGTCTCTGAGGCCCAGAGAAGTTAAGTGACTTGCCCAAGATCAAACAGCAGACAAGTGGTGGAGCCAGGATTAGAACCCAGGTCCTGCTGACTCCTAGGCCCGGGTTTTATCCATTGAGCCACGGTGTTTCTCATGATGGTTGTTGGTTGTGGTGGTGATAGAGTAATAATAGTAATAGCAGTGATAGTGTCCGTAATAATGTATTTATTCTCCAGTGGGGAAAACAAGCATAAATCTCTTTATACTAGGATGATCAAAAGAAATAAACTGAGCAGACTGAATATTTATAAGGTGATGATGCCACGAGTCAAAAATGAATCAAGCAAACTCAAAAAAAATAGGGATTGGGCCTCAAAAATCGACTCATTTGCCTCCTGATTCTTTTGTCCTTTTGTCTAGCTTTCGAGGGACCCGGGTTTGAGGGGGAGTTGGCGTTTGACAATGAAGGGTAGGAAGGGGTGAGGGAGAGAGACGGGGAGACGAATAAAGGAGCCTTGTAGGGGGCATCGGTGGAATTTTTCCTGGACCGATCGGATTTTGCAACCTTGGGAACAGTGCTGGTGCACCGAATTGACCGGGGCATCGTCCAGTGTCAGCCCAAGCTTACCTGAATTATGGCTTCCCTTTAAAGGCTCTTCCTAGAAAATGAACACTCTCCCTTGACTTCAAGGGTTCAGTCCACTGGAAAGAAGAAAAATGAATCTTTGAGCTGGCCACCAATTATAAACAAGATTGAATTTATAGCAGCGCTAACATTATACACTAATGGGTCATGACCAGCTCGATTGTGAAACTTTATTGGGTGTGTCGGGGGAGTGTTCAGTGGCTAGGAATTTTTGAAATTTTACAACCCAGTTACGTCGGGGTCTGTGTTTCTGTTTAATATCCCAGTGTCATGATTTACTTACTCTAACTCTGAGCTCTTCAGGGTTTTAGGTTGGCAGTGCTGAAGCCTATAGAAGTTTTTTTGCCGACTCAACTGGCCCTTGCTGGAATGTTGTTGGACAACAGGATGGTTAGAGTTACTCTTAAACACTCAAAATTAACTCAATCAGCTCGCCCTCTCCTACTTTGCTAATCTCCAACTACAGCCCAACCCACACCCTTCACCAGCTTATTTCGCCGTACCTCGATTTCATCTTTCTCACTGCTCTCCCTCTGGTCTGAAAGTCCCTCCCAACTCATATCCAACAGAAGGCCAACTTCGCCATCTTCAAAACCCTACTAAAATCACATCACCTCCAAGAAACCTTTCATAACTAAGCTCTTCCTTCTCCTGTTTTCCCTCTCTTCTGCATCACCTATTCATTGGGTCTAGACCTTTTAAGCAGTTTGAAATTCACCTCATTCCCAGCCCCACAGGACTTATATACATATCTAGCCGTAATTTACCGTTTACATTATTTAATAATGTCTTTTTATTATTATTACTATATTTGTTAAGCTCTTTCTATGTGTCAAGCACTGTTCTAAGCCCTGGAGTAGATATAAGTTAATCAGATTGGCCATAGTCCTTGTCCTACTTGGGCCTCACAGTCTAAATAGGAGGGAGAAGGATTTAACTCCTATTTTACAATTAAGGAAACTGAGGCACAGAGAAGTGAAGCGACTTTCCCCCTGGAGGTTTCAGGGCCGCCAACTTTTTTTGTCCTGTCTTTGTAGCTCCCTGGTGAAGAGAACGGTGCTCTGCATGAAGTGAGTTCTCCATTAATATCTACATATTGAGAAGAGGGAGCAAGGAGATGAGAAGTAGTAGGCAAAGAAAGAAGGAGAGGAGGAGAGAGAGGAGGAAGGGAATAAAGGAGGAGAAGGAAAAGGACAAGAAATAGCGGGAGAAAGAAGAAGAGAAGGAGAAAAAGAAGGAGGAGAAGGAGGAGGAAAGGATGAGGAGGAGGAGGAGGAGGAGGAGGAGGAAGAGATAGAGAAGGAGGGAAGGATGAGGAGGAGGAAGAAGAGGAGGAAAAGGAGGAGGTAGAAGAAAGAGAAAAAGGAGAAGAAAAAAGAAGAAAGAGGAGGAAGAGCTAGAGAAGAAGGAGGAGGAGGAGGAAGAGGAGGAAAAGGAGCAGGAGGAGGTAGAAGAAAGAGAAAAAGGAGAAGAAGAAAAAAGAAGAAAGAGGAGGAAGAGCTAGAGAAGAAGGAGGAGGAGGAGGAAGAGGAGGAAAAGGAGCAGGAGGAGGTAGAAGAAAGAGAAAAAGGAGAAGAAGAAAAAAGAAGAAAGAGGAGGAAGAGCTAGAGAAGAAGGAGGAGGAAAGGAGGAAAAGGAGAAGAGGAGGAGGCAGAGGTAGAGAAGGAGGAGGAAAGGAGGAAGAGGAGGAGGAGGATTGCAAGGTACTCCCCCAAGAATTAAGTACAGTGCTATGCACACAGTAAACACTAAAATATCCGGCACTTAAAACAGTGCACCAGCGCTTAGAACAGTGTCTGTCACCTAGTAAGCACTTAGCAAATACCATAAACAAAAATTGCATTGATTGATTGAAAGAAAAGGGGAAGAAGCACATGGAGAAAGAAAGAAAATGGAGAGGAATACATTTGAAAAATAGGCTTCACCCATCATTCAATTCAAGCAAATGTGTTTTAAAACCTCATCTCCGGGAATACCTGCTCTCTCAAGAAAAACCGAGGAAGAGCTTGGCATCTTTTAAGTATACTTAGTTCTAGGTTAAAAAGTCATGATGTTCTCACTTACACCCAAGTTAAGTTGAGGGATGAGTTTAGATTCATTCTTTCCCAGGGAATAATTAGTTCAAGTAACAGCTTGTGCTTTCTTTCAGGGAAATCCTTGTTATATTGAGGCTATATTTAGATATTCAGATTGATGTGATGGAAAGATTTGCTTCCCTTCCATTTAAAACAGAGAAAGCATATGTCGAGACAGATTCTGAGACTTCACACCTGAGTTATCTGATTCAAACTTTTACATTTCAAACTCAGGAGAAAAAAAAAACAACAGAATGAAGAATGCGGCAGCCAATTATAAGGTGTTCTTGTAATCTGTCCAACGGCTTTTCATATGAGCTTCCATGCTGGGGATGATTCTCAGAACACTATCCAAGGAGATAGAAAACTGAATCAAGGAGGACAGTGTGTAATAATGGTATTTACTGAGCACCCCTGAGCGCAGTGAGTTGTGTTGAGTCCAACACAAAAAGGAGACATACCCCTTGCCCACAAGGAACTTACATTCTAATGGAAGAGACCGACATAAAAGTATTTACAGTCACCAGAATCAATAATTGACTGCACAAATGAGGGTACACTATACTCTCCCAAATGCCCTACACAAGGTAAGCTCTCAATAAATGATTGTCTGTCTCCCCCAGTTAGACCGTAAGCCCGTCAAAGGGCAGGGACTGTATCTGTTACCGATTTGTACATTCCAAGCGCTTAGTACAGTGCTCTGCACATAGTAAGTGCTCAGTAACTACTATTGAAATAAATAAATACTATTGAATGATCGATTACATATATCCCCAAAGGCTGAGGATGCAAACAACAACAATAATAATGGTATCCGTTAAGCACTTATTATGTGCCAAGCACTGTTTCAAGCACTGGCACAGAGTCCCTGTCACACACGGGGCTCACCGTCTTAATCCTCATTTTACAGATGAGATCACTGTGGCACAGAGAAGTGAAGTGACCCACCCAGGTTCACACAGCAGACAAGTGGCGGAGCCGGGATTAGAAGCCAGGTCCTTCACGCTCCCGGGCCTGGGCTCTATCCACAACACCCCGCTGAGCGCTAGAGGTGGCCAGGGGAGTAGGGATTTAATCGGGGAAGATTTGTTGGAGGAAGTGGGATTTTAAGAGGGCTTCTAACGGGGGGAAAGCTGTGACTGAGAGACCCGGGTGGAGGAAAAGCTTGAGCAAAGGTGGGAGGCAGGAGAATAGAGAGCGAGGTGTAGTTAGAAGGAAAACTTGGGAGAAACAGGTGAGTGAGCTGGGTTATGGACTGGAATTGGAAAATAGTGTGATGGAGACAGGGTAAGGGGATAAAGGGGTGGGAAGGGAACGGTCCTCCCTGCGAGCGCTCAATAAATACTATGAATGAATGATTGGCTGTAACTTTCGGCGGGGTTTACATCTGGGCCCCCATCTGCGATCAGTCAGTGTCACAGCTCTGCGTCTTCAGTGGTGTCGTCATTCAAACCTGAAGGTACAGATCAATCAATACCTGATAATCGGCCAAAAAATAATGGCATTTATCAAGGCCTCCTGTGTGCGGAGCACTGTACTAAGCGCTGGGGAGACTACAATGCAACACAGCTGGCAGACATGTCCCCTAGCATTTATAAAGAGCTTACTGTGTGCAGAGTACTGAATTAAGCACTTGTGTCTAACGGAGTTAGAAGACACAGCCCCTTGATTGTTGCCTGAGAATGTCTCGAGGAGGAGGTAACTTTTTAGAGGCTTTGAAGTAGTAGTAAAGTAACAGTAACAGTAATAATCGCGGTATCTGTTAAATGCGAACTACGCGCTGAACACCGTCCTGAACTCTGGGGTAGATACAAGGTAATCGGGCCCTACGTAGGGTTCACATTCTAATTAGGAGGGAGAACACGTTGTGAATCCCCGTTCTGCAGATGAAGGAACTGAAGCACAGAAAAGTTAATAATAATAATGTTGGTATTTGTTAAGCGCCTACTAGGTGCAGAGCACTGTTCTAAGCGCTGGGGTTGATATAGGGTAATCAGGTGGTCCCACGTGAGGCTCACAGTTAATCCCCATTTTACAGACGGGGTCACCGAGGCACAGAGAAGTGACTCGCCCACAGTCACACAGCTGACAAGTGGCAGAGCCGGGAGTCGAACCCAGGTTCTCGAACCCCGAGGCTCACTGGCTTTCCGTTGGGCCGTACCGCTTCTCCTTTTCTATTCTTTCTCCTAGACCACATTGCTTCTCCTCTTCCACTCGTTCCGCTTCGCCACGACAGCATTTATTACACGGGGCGTGAGGTGGAGCGCGATTTAGCCGAACTAAGGGACCTAGTCTAAAAGTGCGACGCAGAGATGGATGCCCTATGGGGGCTGTTTAGGGAGAGCAAAGTCAACCAAGCCCCCCACCAAAAAACCCACCATTTCAGCCATCTTGGAAGGTGTCAAAGATGGAGGGTGTCTTTCTTTCCTTCTGAATATCGAGGTGGTTGGGCTGAGCTTAGAGGCTGGAGTTTCTCTTACTGCCTGGCTTAGCCTTGCCAGGCTCCTGCTGGATTGGAGTTCGCCTGATGACAAAGAGCTACTCTTCACTTTCCCTTTCTTTTAAGCAGCGCGGCTCAGTGGAAAGAGCATGGGCTTTGGGGTCAGAGGTCACGGGTTCGAATCCCCGCTCTGCCACACTTGTCAGCTGTGTGACTGTGGGCGGGTCACTTCACGTCTCTGTGCCTCAGCTCCTTCATCTGTAAAATGGGGATTAAGGCCGTGAGCCCCACGTGGGACAACCTGATTCCCCTGTGTCTACCCCAGCGCTTAGAACAGTGCTCGGCACATAGTAAGCGCTTAACAGATACCAACATTATTATTATTATTATTATTGTATCACCCTGATTCTATTTATTTGCTACTGTTTTAATGAGATGTTCTTCCCCTTGATTCTATTTACTGCCATCGTTCTTGTCTGTCCGTCTCCCCCGATTAGACTGTAAGCCCATCAAGGCCAGGGACCGTTCTCTATCTGTTACCGATTTGTACATTCCAAGCGCTCAGTACAGTGCTCTGCACATAGTAAGCGCTCAATAAATAGTATTGAATGAATTTTAGAGATGAGGTAACTGAGATACCGAGGAATGCCTTTACAAACCCGGTCCTCTCCCAGACTTCTCTATCACCGTGGATGGCACGACCATCCTTCCCGTCTCTCGGGCCCGCGATCTCGGTGTCATCCTCGACTCGTCTCTCTCGTTCACCCCACGCGTCCTATCCGTTACCGAGACCTGCCGGTTTCACCTCTACGATATCGCCGAGATCCGCCCTTTCCTCTCCACCCAGACGGCTACCTTACCGTTACGGGCTCTCGTCATATCCCGGCTATGACCTCCCTTCGTCCTCTCTCGCCCCGCTCTGGTCTATTCTTCACTCCGCTGCCCGGCTCATCTTCCCGCAGAAACCATCTGGGCACGTCACTCCCCTTCTTAAACGACTCCGGTGGTTGCCTATCGACCTCCGCTCCAAACAAAAACTCCTCACTCTAGGCTTCGAGGCTCTCCGTCACCTTGCCCCTCCCTGCCTCTCCTCCCTTCTCTCTTTCTACCTCCCACCCCGCACGCTCCGTTCCTCCGCCGCCCGCCTCCTCGCCGTCCCTCGGTCTCCCCTATCCCTCCGTCGACCCCCGGGTCGTGTCCTCCCGCGGTCCCGGAACGCCCTCCCTCCTCACCTCCGCCAAACCGATTCTCTTCCCCTCTTCAAAACCCTACTTAAAACTCACCTCCTCCGAGAGGCCTTCCCGGACTGAGCTCCTCTTCTCCCTCTACTCCCTCTGCCATCCCCCCTTTACCTCTCCGCAGCTTAACCCTCTTTTTCCCCTTTTCCCTCTGCTCCTCCACCTCCCCCTTCCCATCCCCACGGCACCGTACTCGTCCGCTCGACTGTATATATTTTCGTCACCCTACTTATTTTGTTAATGAATTGTACATCGCCTCGATTCTATTTAGTCGCCATTGTTTTTACGAGACGTTCTTCCCCTCGACTCCATTTACTGCCATGGTTCTCGTCTGTCCGTCTCCCCCGATCGGACCGTGAGCCCGTCGAACGGCGGGGACCGTCTCTATCTGTGGCCGACTTGTTCATCCCAAGCGCTTAGTACAGTGCTCTGCACATAGTAAGCGCTCAATAAATACTACTGAATGAAGATCAGCGTGGCTCAGTGGAAAGAGCCCGGGCTCGGGAGTCAGAGGTCATGGGTTCGAATCCCGGCTCTGCCGCTTGTCAGCAGTGTGACCGTGGGCGAGTCACTTCACTTCTCTGTGCCTCAGTTACCTCATCTGAAAAATGGGAATTAACTGTGAGCCCCACGTGGGACAACCTGATTACGCCGGATCTCCCCCGGCGCTTAGAACGGCGCTCTGCACATAGTAAGCGCTTAACAAATACCAGCATTATTATCCCGGAGTTGCATCTCAACAGGCGGATTGGCAGATGGTCCCAGCAGCCAGAGGCTGTCTGTGGCAACCAAGCAGAGGAAGCATCCAGGGGGGCCAGCTCACAAAGGCCACCGGTCAAGCCGTACAAATCATGGCCACGCTTGTCGCGTATCCCATTCGAAGGCCTTTAGTTCGGAACGTGATGAGCGGGATGACCTCTCCCTTTCGGGCTCGGGTGGTGAGCTGGTTTGCCGTTACCTTCCGTCTCGCCCCTCAGAGAACCTTCCATCCTCAGGCCGCCCTGCATTCGGGCCCGGTCTAATAAGGAGAGCGGGGTGTCAGCCCGGATCACGGAGGCCGGCGTCCCTCCTCTCCCCAGATGCACCCCCCAGGGGCCTCGCTCGGGGTCGGCTTACAGGCCCCGGAGACAGAATCACCCCAGGGACGCCGCGTACTCCGGGGCCGTGAATGAGCCGCTGTGGAAAAACATGCGGTGATCTCACGCCTCGCCCGGTCGGGGCCACGCCGCGGACCGCCTGCCCGGAATGCCTTTCCTCGCGGAACGGCTGACACTTGGAGAGGGTCCTCGTGCCCCCGGAGACCCGGCGACTCCCGGAGACCGGGAGAACCCTCCCTGACAGGGTGGACCGTGAGCCTCGAGGAGGACGGGGCCTGGATCCGACCTGATGATAATAATAACGTCGGTATTTGCTAAGCGCTTACTAGGTGCAGAGCACTGTTGGAAGCGCTGGGGTAGACAGGGTCGTCAGGTTGTCCCACATGAGGCTCACAGTTTTAATCCCCATTTTACAGATGCGGTGACTGAGGCACAGAGAAGCGAAGTGACTTGCCCACCGTCACACAGCTGCCAAGTGGCAGAGCGGGGATCAACTTGCGTCTCCCCCAGTGCTTAGTACGGTGCCTGGCACATAGTAAGAGCTTAACACAGAGCACGGTTCGTAATATTACTGGACGTACCGAGGTAATTTACTGACTCCTTCTGCCCATTGTCCTCACGGTAACACTGGATTGGAGGAGGGACGGGGAACGGACCGTGTCCGACCCGGTAAACCTGTATCTACCCCTGCGCTTAGTACAGTGCTTGGCACATAGTGAGCGCTTACCAAGTACCACAGTTATCATTAGCTCTGCGATACCTGCAGTCTTTCCCATCCGGCTTGCGTGTACCCACGGTTGAATTGCAGGCTGGCCTGGGTAATAGGTGTTTTGAGAAGCAGCGTGGCTCAGTGGCAAGAGCCCGGGCTTCGGACTCAGAGGCCAGGGGTTCGAATCCCGGCTCTGCCACTCGTCAGCTGGCTGTGGGCGAGTCACTTCACTTCTCTGTGCCTCAGTGACCTCATCTGTAAAATGGGGATTAAAACCCTGAGCCCCACGAGGGACAACCTGATCACCTTGTATCCCCCCCCCCAGCGCTTAGAACAGTGCTCTGCACATAGAAAGCGCTCAACAAATACCAACATTATTTTGGCCAGATGGGGTGGAAACAGAGGGCGTCTGGGGGGCAAAATGAGGGAAGTCAAGCCCCGGGACCCCCACTAGACCGGAAGCTCATTGCGGGCAGGGAATGTGTCTGTTAACTGTTCTGCTGTACTCTCCCAAGTGTTTAGTACAGTGCTCTGCACGCGCTTAGTGTTCAATAAATACAACCGACTGACTGGCTGACCAAATTACTCCCTACAGAACTTATCTGGCCGCTTACCGGCTGGGAAAACACTCAGCCCCCAGTGTAGACTGAGGCTGTGGGGCAGGAAATGAGGAGATTGATGGTTTCTTGGAACAGAGCAACTGGAGTTTAGGGAGACACAAGGCAATTAGACAGGCAGCAATTTAGCCCCAACGGCTAGATGAGCTCATATTCTGTTAGGGAAAGTGACGAAGTGGGAAGAATCTCACGAGTTACCTGAAAGATGAGAATGATTTTTAATAACAGGTCTAAAAACCCGCTGTCTTCCCTTGGGCTGACAGCCCGGAGCCAAATTTAGTTTGGGATTGGCTGCAGCGTTCTACTGGCAGCAACGCTCTCGCTCGCAAACAGGTCCAATACGAGGTTGGGATGGGGGAGAGAGCCCGGGCCTGGGAGTCAGAAGTTCAGGGTTCTAATCTCGGTTCTGCCACTTGGTCTGCTGTGTGACCCTGGGCAGGTTACTTCATCTCTGGTCCTCAGTTACCTCAGCTGGGGAAGCTTGGGTATTTCCCCCCTCGACCCTCTCGCTGGGTCCCCGTGAGGAGAGAGAGGCCAAGGGGAGAGTGTAATAATGAGAACTATTACTCATTATTAGAGAATTAGAGTACTCATTATTACTAGAGAAGCAGCGTGGCTCAGCGGCAAGAGCCCGGGCTTTGGAGTCAGAGGTCATGAGTTCTAATCCCGGCTCTGCCACTTGTCAGCTGTGTGACTGTGGGCAAGTCACTTCACTTCTCTGGGCCTCAGTTACCGCATCTGTAAAACGGGGATGAAGACTGTGAGCCCCACGTGGGACAAGCCGATTCCCCTGTGTCTACCCCAGGGCTTAGAACAGTGCTCTGCACATAGTAAGCGCTTAACAAATACCAACATTATTATTATTATTATTACTAGTGGTATCCGTGAAGTGCTTACTATAATAATAATTGCGACATTTGCTAAACACTTACTGTATGTCAAACACTGTACTAAGCGTTAGGGTAGATACAAGATAATCAGGTTCTACATGGGACTCACAGTCTAATAAAAATTGTGGTCTATGTTAGGTGCTTACTATGTGCCAGGAACTGTACTAAGCACTGGGGTGGATACAAGCAAATCGGGTTGGATGCAGTCCCTGTCTGGCATGAGGCTCAGAGTCTTAATCCCCATTTTACAGGTGGGATAACTGAGGCACAGAGAAATGATTTTGCAGATGAGGAGACTGAAGCACAAAGAAATGAAGTGAAGTGACTTTCCCATGGTCACCGAACAGACGAGCGGTGGAGCCAGCATTAGAACCTGCATCCTCCGGCTCCCTATCCTGGGTTCTTTCCACTAGACCACGTTGCTTCCCCGTGCTGAGCACTGTACTAAGTGTTGGGTTAGATACAAGATATTGAGATCGGACACGGTCGCAGTTCCACGTGGGACTTACCGTTTGAGTGGGAGAAAGAACTGGCATTTCATCCCCATTTGAGAGAGGAGGATTAAGGGGGTAAAGGATTAAAAATCTCCCGTTATACTAGGATACCATAGGCTTCAACTGAGCATGCCTCAGTCTTGATGAGGTGATCTAAAGGAGTAAGAGCGGAGGGTAGACAGCTCTAATTCTGGGACATCTGGATATTTTTCTCTCATCGCCTGGAACAACCTTCAGGGAGGGCCCAGCTAAACCAGGCTGTGCCAAGCCCAGCTGACCAGATATCAACTGCCACTTTAGAGCTGATCCGTAACCCACCAGAAAAATCTTTCACTCGGGGTCTTCTTGGCAGGGTTGCGACTGAAGACCTTTCCGGGATTCGAGGAATGAACCCGGCTGCCCCGCCCCCCAACTCTATGGCCAAAAAAAAATCAGCGGGAAACTAAGGGAAAGATCAATCGATCATCTTTTCCAATCCCTGGATGGGTCAGAGAGCATAAAGGGGAAGCTACAGATCATTATTGAAAGTTCAGTGGGCCCCAAAACAGGGAGATGGTGGGGTCCCAGTGAAGAATCTTGGTTCCTCAAAGCTGCAAGAATTTGGTTTGCACTGAAGGGAGAAGGCTCAGGAAAAGGGGAAGCTGAGAGAGAATAGAATGGAATAGACTGAGATGGAAAACAGAGGCAGGCTGAGGAATGAGAGAGGGAAAGAAAGGGGGGGGGGGAACGGAGAGGAGGAAGAGAGGAGGGTAAGGGTGAAGAAGAGAGAGAGGTAAAGAAAGAGGGAGGGAGAAGGAAGAGAAAAAGGGAGATGAAAAGAGTGAGAACGAGGGAGAGAGGAAGGGACAGAGAGGGCTTGCGAGAGCAATGGTGCCAACCTCAGGGCACGCTGAGGAGGAGGGATGGCACAGCAGCACCAGCAAGGGTGGAGGTGAGAGGATGAGGAGCCACGCCATGTGGGGTTTTAATACCTGTTCTCTCCCCTCCTTAATTGTGAGCCCCAAACCTACCTAGAGATCCTTCATCACATTTCAGAGCCAAAGTGAACCTAATAGAAAAGCAGCGTGGCGTGAGCACGGAAAAGAGCACGGGCCTGCAAGTCAGAGGACCCGGGTTTTAATCGCAGCTCTGCCACTTACCTGCTGGGTTACCTAGGGCAAGTCACTTTATTACCCCTGCTTCAGTTCCCTCATCTACAAAATGAGGATTTAATACCCCTTCTCTCTCCTACTTGGACTCTTTGCCCATTGTGGAGCAAGGACTGTGCCTGATCTTGCTTATCTTGTATCTACCTCAGCATTTAGTACAGTGCTTGGCACTGCTCTGGATTGTAAAATCACTAGACTGTCAACTCCTTCGAAGCAGGAATCGTGTCTACCAACTCTACTTTGCCGTACTCTCCGAAGCGCTTAATACAGTGGTCTACACGCAGGAAGTGCTCAGTTGACTGGTTGGACATAGTAAGGGCTTAGCAAAAACAAGAGGAAATGTGTTTATTGTTGTACTGTCCTCTCCCAAGTGCTTAGTACAGCGCTCTGCAGACAGTAAGCGCTCAATAAATACAATCGAATGAAGGAAATAGCACACAGCTCGTCGTGGGCGGGGAATGGTGCCCGCTGGTGGGCAGGGATCGTCTCCGTTGCCGAATTGTACATTCCAAACAGTACAGTGCTCTGTAATGATAATGTTGGTGTTTGTTAAGCGCTCGCTAGGTGCAGAGCACTGTCCTAAGCGCTGCGGAAGATCCAGGTGAATGAGGTTGTCCCGTGTGAGGCTCAGTCTTCACCCCTACTTTCCAGATGAGGGAACTGAGGCACAGAGAAGTGAAGTGACTTGCCCACAGTCACACAGCTGACAAGGGGCCGAGGTGGGATTCGAACCCATGACCTCTGACTCCCAAGCCCGGGCTCTCGCCACTGAGCCACGCTGCTTCTCTGCGCAGTAAGTGCTCAGTGAATACCACTGGATGAATGAATACCAACTCTGCCGTACTGTACTCTCCCGAGCACTTAGAATAGCGCTCTGCACGCAGTAAGCACTCCAGAAATGCTACAGTTTAATGATTCATTACTGTTGTTATTATCATTATCCTCTGGCAGCTATCAGACACCGCCCCTGAAGCTCACTAAGGAAATCCCCCAACCAACCAGTCTGCCGGCGAGTCCGGTGAGTTACGAGGAACGGGGACGGGATATTTCCATCTGAACGACCCTAAGCCCAGCTTTCTCAACCGTTTCTGGGTGGGGTCTGCCGTGCCTACACTAGCGACCCGAAGAACAGCGTGCCTGGTGTGAGGCCCGGTGGGGGAAGGAGCAAAGGCAGGACCCCCGAGCGTACACGGAAAGATCTGGGGAGGTGGGGGAAACTCCAGCCGAAGCTGCCAAAGAATCCACGCGAGAGCCACGTGGTCCCCGGGCGCATAAGGAGCTTTTGTTCCGGCGGCAATTAGCACATTCCATCGAAGCCAGCGGGCACAGTCCTGAACAGAAGGACCTCCACACGGGGACCTCCGTCCAAACACGCCTGTGGACAATTCAGGCCAGTGGGTGTCCCGACCCACCCAGCCCAGCGAGCGGCCTGGGCACGATGACCCTCTTCGCTGAGGGTCCAACTATGTTAGGAATGCCCGGGGCGCTTCAAGGAGCGGGAGGGCGGTGGCCATCTGGGAGAGACGGCCCCTGCCGTCAAAGACGGTCTCCCTGTTCCGGCGATGGCGTGGAGGCTAGGGTCCGGATAGGGGAAGGAGGCCGGAGTCGGCGTTTCAAGATCCCTCCCGACCTGCTCACGGACGAAGCCACTGTCCGACGGCTCTTCCTCTCCGTCGCGTGGAAAATAGCACCCGGGAGATTTTCAGAGGAGTCACCAGCCCGGTCCAGTTCTGCTCGACCCTAGAGCGATCGTATCAAGGCAGAGTGAGGGGGCTCTCTCAAAAACGTCTCCGCCCGCGGGGATTCCTTCACGGCTGGAGGATGGGCCGAGGGGACCGGGCTGGTGAGCGGGGGTGATCGTGTGTCTTTAGGGTGTCGCGTGCGGGGTGAAAATCTCCGTCCGTTTGTATTGACGACTGCACTTAGGGAATCCCCAACACTGCTTAAGCGCTCACTAGGTATCGAGGATGAACTAAGCAGTGGGATAGATAGGAGATGATCGGGTTAAACACAATTCCTACTGTTCCTGGTACCCCCAAACAATGGGGAGGGAGAAGGGGAATTGAATCCCCATTTGACATATGAGGAAAGCGAGGCCCAGAGGCTTGAAGTGACTTGTCCAAGGTCCCAGGGCAGGCAAGCGACAGTCAGAACTGGAACCAAAGCGGCAGAATTGAAAAGCAGCGTGGCCTAGTGGATGGAGCACGGGCCGGGGCGTTGAAGGACCGGGGTTCTAGTCTCGGCTCCGCCGCTTGCCGCCGTGTGACCCTGGGCTAGTCACTTAATATCTCTGTGCCTCGGCTTCTGTAAAATGGAGATTAAAGACTGTGAGCCTCATGTGCCGATCGACTTGTATCAGACCCAGCGGTTACTATGGCGCCCGGCACAGAGTAAGCACTTAACAAATACTTGAAAACAAAACAAAAAAAAAAGCCCTGTTTGCCAGGGCTGTGCTCTTTCCACCAGGCTTCTGGGACCCAGCCTTGAGCTCGGGGGGGAGGCCGTGGGATTGGAGCCTCCAGTCCCAGACGGCAGAATTCCCCGTCTGGCACTGAGCGTTGCCCCCAACGCAGAGGGAAGTGGGTGGGACCTCTCACCCCCAGCGGGCACCAGTCCAGAGAACGGCTGGCGGCATCTGCCGGGTCATCCTCTCCCGCAGCCAGGTGTCAACCGCGAAACTCAGGGAAGAGTCTCCTCCGCGGGCTCAGCCTCAACGCCCCACATTCCCCAGCCTAGCAAAGACCCCACCGTGTCCTCCGCAGCTGGCCCGGCAGCTAGGGGATGAAATCCTCCGGACAGGAACCGGGTCACTGAGTCGCCCTGGGGTCCCCCGGGCCTCGGGCCCAAAATGGGATTTGGCGAGAGAGAAAGTGAGGCGTGAGGAATTCCGCCGCGACTCTCTGCCGCTCTCTCCGGAGGACAGAGAAGGAACGGAGACTTAAACCCCGCTGGTTTTGAATACAGATTTCATTCTGCCAGCCCCGGAACACCGGTGAGGTCATTCATCCCCTCCCTCCCCGCTTCCCCAGCCCTCCGCCCCGTGAGGATGGTCTGAAGAGAGAAGGAAAAGACCGTCCCAGGCCTTCTGCCTCCTTCTTCCACCCCCTTCAGCCCATCCTCTCCCCTCATCCACTTCCTCTGGCTTCCTACACCCCAATCCCCACCCCTCATCTTCCATCTCCATCCCCTGCCCCCCATCTCCGCCTCCCATCTCTCCCCAACTCCTTTCTCCTTCCACTTCCCATTCCCCACCTCCCACCCAGCTCAGGCAGTAAAAGAGCAGGAACGAGCACCGTGCAGAGAGGTGTTGATTTCGGCCTCGCCGTGGGTGGATGGGAGGCTGGGAGGCCGAGAGGACGAGGGAGGCCGAGAGGCTGGGACAATAGGAGGATGAGAGACTGGGAGGCGGGAGGCTGAGAAGCTGGGAGAGTGGGAAGATGGGAAGCTGGAAAGTTGGGAAAATGGGAGGGGAGGATAGGAGCCTGGAAGACCGGAGGACAGGAGGCTGGGTCCGCAAGGACTCGGAATAATAATAATATTGGTATTTGTTAAGTGCTTACTACGTGCAGAGCGCCGTTCTAAGCGCTGGGGGAAATACAGGGGCATCAGGTCGTCCCCCGTGAGGCTCACAATTAATCCCTATTTTACGGAGGAGGTAACTGAGGCCCAGAGAAGTGAAGTGACCCGCCCGCAGTCACACAGCTGACAAGTGGCAGAGCTGGGAATCGAACCCATGACCTCTGACTCCCAAGTCCAGGCTCTTTCCACTGAGCCACGCTGCTTCCCTGCAGAGGCACTCCCGATTTCCTGTGGCCAGGGAACACGTCACGACGCTATTGTCTACTTCCCGAGCGTTTAGCATAGTGCACTGCACCTAGTAGATGCTCAGTAAATGTTACTACTTCCACGCCGCACCTCTATTATCATATATGTATTATTTTTAGCATTATTATTAGTAATAATAACAGTGGTATTTGTTAAGTGCTCACTATGTGCCAAGTAATAATAATAATAATAATAATGTTGGCATTTGTTAAGCGCTCGCTCTGTGCGGAGCACTGTTCTAAGCGCTGGGGGAGATACGGGGTAATCAGGTCGTCCCAAGTGAGGCTCACCGTCTTAATCCCCATTTTCCAGATGAGGGAACTGAGGCCCAGAGAAGTGAAGCGACTCGCCCACGGTCCCACAGCTGACAAGTGGCAGAGCCGGGATTCGAACCCATGACCTCTGACTCCCAAGCCCGGGCTCTTTCCACTGAGCCACGCTGCTTCTCTTAGTATTGTACTGAGTGCTGGGGTAGGTGCAATGCAAGCAGATTGGACACAGTCTCTGTTCCACATTCATTCGATCGTATTTACTGAGCGTGCGCTGTGTGCGGAGCACTGTGCTAAGCGTTCGGAAAATACAGTCCAGCAACAGAGACAATCCCACACCGGACTCACAGTCTAGAAGGGGGGAGACGGACCTCCGAACAAGTAAACGGGCAGATTACTTGGATTCAGAGTCCAAGTAGGAGGGAGAACAGGTAGTAAATCCCCGTTTTACAGGTGAGGAAATGGAGGCAGGCGGAAGTTAAGCGACTGGCCCGACATCACACAGCGGGCTTGCGGCAGATGCGGGCCCGTCGTCGGGCAGGGATCGTCTCTATCTGTTGCCTAGCTGTGCGTTCGAAGCGCTTGGTACAGCACTCCGCACATAGTAAGCGCTCAATAAATACGATCGAATGAATCCGGGATTAGAACCCAGGTCCTCGGATTCCCAAACCTGGACTCTTTCCACCAGGCCACGCGGTTTCTACTGGTATCCCTTCCAACAGTACCGTATCGCTGGAAGCAGCGCGGCTCAGTGGCAAGAGCCCGGGCTTGGGGGTCCGAAGTTGTGGGTTCTAATCCCTCCTTCGCCACCTGTCGGCGGTGCGACTTTGGGCAAGTCACTCGACTCCTCTGGGCCTCAGTCACCTCATCAGTCAAACGGGGATGAAGACCGTGAGCCCCTCGTGGGACGACCCGATTACCTTGGATCTCCCCCAGGGCTGAGAACAGCGCCTAGCACATAGTGAGCGATTAACATAGAGAGTTATCATCATCCCTTGTCTCGTTCTACCGCCCCCCCCCGCCCGCTCCGCTCCTCCGCCGCCCACCTCCTCGCCGTCCCCCGTTCTCGCCCGTCCCGCCGTCGGCCCCCGGGTCACGTCCTCCGGCGGTCCCGGAACGCCCTATCTGTTACCCATTTGTCCATTCCAAGCGCTTAGTCCAGTGCGTCCGCACATAGTAAGCGCTCAATAAATACTACTGAAGGAATCGCTGCTGTTATTCTCTCACCGCCGCCGCTATTACTAATAGTACCACCGATACCATTCTTCAACCACCATCACTGATGCCTGTCTTCTCGTTTCGTTGTCTGTCTCCCCCTTCTAGACTGTGAGTTCTGGAGAGGCCGGAGCAACTGCGTGTCCCGACGTGACTCTGGCTCGGAAAAAATTGGCTTTTCCTTCTCCTCCCCCTCCCTGCTCGTGGCTCCGGACTGTGTCGGTGGCCAGGCCCAGGTAGAGGTTGCTTCCCTGGCCCGGGTTCAAGGGGGAGATGGTTGTGACGGGAAGGGTCGATGAGAGACAGAGATTTCGCTTCCTCCCACCTGGGGAGTTCCCAGCTGTTGCAGGTTCCGGGCAACTGCTTTTACAACGTCGGGGAAAATTTTTCTCCGAACCAGGGATGATAGTTAGAAAAATAATTATGGCATCTGTTGATTTATCGCTATTGTTCTGCCCGTCTCCCCCGACTGGACCGCGAGCCCGTCAAGGGACCGTCTCCGTCTGCTACCGATTTGTCCATTCCAAGCGCTTAGTACAGTGCTCTGCGCATAGTAAGCGCTCAATAAATACTATCGAATGAATGAATGAATGAATATGTGCCAGGCACCGTACCAGTTGAGGCATTTGTTAAATAATGATGATGATGGTATTTGTTAAGCGCTTACTATGTGCCAAGCACTGTACTAAGCGCTGCGTGGCTCAGTGGAAAGAGCACGGGCTTGGGAGTCAGAAGTCATGGGTTCGAATCGCGGCTCCGCCACTCGTCAGCGGTGTGACTGGGGGCAGGTCGCTTGACTTCTCTGTGCCTCGGTTACCTCATCTGTAAAATGGGGATTAAGACTGTGAGCCTCCCGCGGGACCACCTGATGACCCTATATCTACCCCAGTGCTTAGAACAGTGCTCTGCACATAGTAAGCGCTTAACAGATACCAACGTTATCATTATTACAAACAGATCAAGTTGGACTCAGTCCCTGTCCCACGAGGGGCTCACGGTCTCAATCCCCATTTTAAGGGGACCGGGGCTCAAGAGAAGTGAAGTGACTTGCCCAAGGAAACACAGCAGACAAGTGGCGGAGCCGGGATTAGAACTCATGACTTTCTGACTTCCAGACCCATACTCTATCCGCCTCGTCATGCCGCTTCCCCCCAGTTAAATGTTCACTAGTCGCTAAACACTGTGCTAAACACCGGGGTTGATACAAGACAATTGTGTGCGACGCGGTCCCTGTCCCACAAGAGGCCCAGTACTTAGTACAGTATCGTATGGCCAGAATACAGTTAGTGTCGTGGTCTCTGTTAAGCTCTTACTACGTACCAGGCACTGTACTAAGCGCCGTGAGAGATACAAGGTAATCAGGTGGGACACTGTCCCCGTCTCACATAGGGCTCCCAGTCTCAAGCCCCATACGTGGAAACTGAGGCACCGGGAAGACAAGTGACCCGTCCGAGGTCACGCGACGGACCAACGGAGGAGCCGGGATTAGAACCTACATCCCTCTGACTCCCAGCCCGGTACTCTATCCGCTACGCCAGGCTGCCCTCCCGCGAGGCCGAACGCGCACCGTAAAAACAAATCCAGTATCTCGAGGGTCGGATGTGGAGCCGAGGATCCATCCAGAGCTGACTTTCGGAGCCGCCCGTTTGGTCTCCCCGCTGATATCCCCAGGAATCTCCGATTCTCGGGCCTCCGTTCCAGCCGTCTGGGATCGGCTGTCCGGGAAACCGGGCCCACCCACTCTGGCACGCGGCACCGTGACCCTCGGAGAACGCGCGCGGGCCAGTGGGCCGAAAGCACCCGGGACCCGTCCAGGGCAAAGAAAACATTCGCCTCTCCTCCCTAGGGTCGGCGGGTTCGAGAGAAGAGCTCTCCGCCCAGTTCTGAGCAGATTCGCCCGCTCCGGCCTCGGCGGCCCAAATGGAAGGGGAAAGGAGAAACTGAGAAACTGGCGGGAGGGGAAACCCGTCTCTCACTTGACTGGTTTTCATCCGCGTGAAGCTTCGAGCCCCCGGAGCCGGCTCCGGTTGCTGAAAGGATGTTCCGTCCTCTAGCCAGCAGCCCTAAAGACGGACGAGAGGAGAACACGCGAAGTCCGTGTCCGTCTCCCCCTCTAGACTGGAAGCTCGTTGCGGGCAGGGAATGTTCCCGTTCATCGTTTTACTGTACTCTCCCGACCACTCAGTACAGTGCCGCGCACACGGTAGGCACTCGATAAATACGACCGGATGAATAAATGAATGAATGAAGGCCTGACTTGCCCGGAACAGACCCGAGGTGGATGACTTTCAGGGGAAAGAGGCCGGGCTTGGGAGTCGGAGCTCACGAGTTCGAATCCCGACTCTGCCGCTTGTCAGCTGCGTGACCGTGGGCAAGTCACTTCACTTCTCTGGGCCTCATTTACCTCGTCTGTCAAATGGGGATGAAGACGGTGAGCCCCACGTGGGACGACCTGATCGCCCCGCATCTACCCAGCGCTTCGAACAGCGCTCTGCACATAGTAAGCGCTTAACAAATATCAACGTTATCCTTGAGTGGAGGGCAACGACTACAGCCTCCGGTGTCCCCCAGGAGCAGGGGAGAGGTCCGGAAGTGTGGAACCTGAGGGGAGATGACAAATTCTTCCCTCGGCGTTTCTGCTCCCGAGAGGGCCCGGGCCCCAGGAGCCTCCGAGCTGAATGATGATGATGGCATCTGTTGAGCGCTTCCCATGTGCAGAGCGCCGTTCTAAGCGCTGGGGGGATACAAGGTGATCGGGTTGTCCCACGTGGGGCTCACAGTTTTAATCCCCATTTTACAGATGAGGTAACTGAGGCCCAGAGAAGTGAAGTGACTTGCCCAAAGTCACACAGCTGACAGGCGGCAGAGCCGGGATTCGAACCCGTGATCTCTGACTCCCAAGCCCGGGCTCTTTCCACTGAGCCACGCTGCTTCTCTGCTGCTGAGGACATCCCCCGCCAACCCCCGCCCCCTCCCACGAAGGCCATCCCAGGCCCCCCCTCCCAACCTGCTCCCAAAGTGTCCTAAGGAAGAACACTTGGGGAAGCAGCGTGGCTCAGTGGGAAGAACCCGGGCTTGGGAGGCAGAGGTCATGGGTTCGAATCCCCCCTCTGCCATTTGTCAGCTGTGTGACTGTGGGCAAGTCACTTCACTTCTCTGGGCCTCAGTTCCCTCATCTGGAAAATGGGGACGAAGACTGTGAGCCTCACGTGGGACAACCTGATGACCCTGTATCTCCCCCAGCGCTTAGAACAGTGCTCTGCACATAGTAAGCGCTTAACAAATACCAACATTATTATTGAGAAGCAGCGTGGCTCAGTGGAAAGAGGCCGGGCTTAGGAGTCAGGGGTCATGGGTTCGAATCCCAGCTCTGCCACTTGTCAGCTGTGTGACCGTGGGGAAGTCACTTCACTTCTCGGTGCCTCAGTTACCTCATCTGGAAAATGGGGATGAAGACTGTGAGCCCCACGTGGGACCACCTGATTACCCCGTATCTCCCCCAGCGCTTAGAACAGTGCTCTGCACCTAGTAAGCGCTTAACAAATACCAACATTATTATTACTCGTAGCGGCCGGCTGAGGCCAGCCTCCACCAAATCAAGACCACTCGGGAGGCTGTGACAGCTGCAGGGACTGTCTCTGAGTGTTGATGAATTGTACTTTCCAAGCGCTTAGTACAGTGCTCTGCACACAGTAAGTGCTCAATAACTACGACTGAATGAATGAAAGTAGGGTTATCGTTGCTGTGATGGTGATCGTGAAATCCCGCTCCTCTAGCCACAGCATCCTATGGCTTTTTCTGCTTTAACTTTGCACTGATCTTTGTCCTTTTTAATTATGACGTTATTATTATAGTGGCATTTATTAAATGCATACTAGGTGCTAATCTCTGGGATAGATACAAGGTTACCAGTCCCTGTCCTTCACCATTTCTCTGACACCCATTTCACAGACAAGGAAACTGGGGACGAGAGAAGTTAAGCGATTTGTCCAAGGTCCCACAGCGGGAAGGCTGGGGCCGGAGACTCGAACCCGAATCTCCTGACTCCTGATCTTGCGCTTACTCCACCTTTGCACCTCTAATTGATGTGTCTGTTGCCATTCTCCTTTCCCCTCCTTCTCCTTAGATTCAGAGCCCCTTGGAGCCCAGGGACGCTGTCCGATTCTTACCGGCGTGGTTTTTCCCAGCGTGGGTGTGGCGATCTGCACCCAGAAGGCGCTTCATAAATAGTATTACAACTTCTACCAACTCTATTTTTCCTCCTCCTCCTCCTGCTACGGCTCTAACTATGACTGCTTCTTCGACTGTATCCACTATCACTACGGTGGCTAGATAATTTGGAGAACCAGAGATCTCCCGCAGAGGCACGGCAATAGCGTTTGGTATTGGTTCAGTGCTTTCTATATGCCAGGAATTCGGGACTACACAATACAATCGTATCAGACGCTTGGGGCTTGCGGTCTAAATGGGAGGGAGAAGAGATTTTTAATCCCCGTTTTACAGATGAGGTAACCAAGGCAAGGGGAAGAGAATGGCCGGTCCAAGGTCGCACAGCAGGCAAGCAGTAGAGCCAGAATTAGAAAGGAGGCCCTCCGGTTCCCATGTCCATCTGGACATGTCGCTTTGGATCGAGGGAGAAAAAGCTGCATCTCTTTAGGAGGGGTTTCTATCTCGGAGGCTAGATCGAAGGGTCTATTAGGGACAGGGGCGTGAAGACCTTCGAAAGTCTGGGGTGGCGTCTGCTGAAGAACCCCAGAGGGTGGGGCTGATGAATCTGCCGGGTGGCGACTGCCAGGGGCTCAACGGCCTCTCTTTCTGGCCCGTTCCGGGTCCCGGTCTCAGCTCCACTCTCGTCCCCACCCTCAGCACCAAGCCAGACTGGACCGCCCATCTCTCGCGGGCCCCCGCCCTAGTCCCAGCCCTGGCAAAAATTCCATCCCGATCACCACCAGCTCTACTCCTCCCCTGCCTTGGAAAGTTAAACTATTAGAAAGAGAGGCAGAGAGACAGAGGGAAAGAGAGAGAGAGAAAGGGGGAAGGGTGACCGTGTGAATAGAATGATTTCCTCTGGATAGAGTTGCTCCATACTCACTGGACTAAAGCTTCCAGAAGCCCGTGAGTCTTTCATGTCCAACAAAAGGCTTCCTGAAAGTGACCACTGAGTCACTTTTGCCGTTGCCTGTAATTCTGTCAGGACGGGGTCCATTCCTGACTATGATGGCCAGGAGGGCAACCATCTCAAAGTTCCTTCAAGAGTCCTGTTGCCCAGTTAGAGGCAAGGGGGAACCCCGGCTGTCACTATACTTGATCTTTCACGTTCTTATATTATCCTTCTAGAATCCCGCTTTTAGCTGAACAGAAGAGCTGAGGAAGAAAAGAAAGAGAAAAAACAACATACTAAGCTGTCAGGCAAGCTACAAAAAAACCAACCCTTATTCTCAATCTGGGGAAATGCTGTCGCCAGAAGCCGGACGGGAGTGTAAGTGTTGAGTTGTCTGAGTTTTGCTTCCTAGAAAATGGGTCTGAAGAGCCGGGGAAAATTGGGGGGAACTTTTGCCATGTTCCACTTGCTTCGGGGGGGCCTGGCGGTCAGGAGTCAGATAACCGTGGTATTAATTGCTTACCACGTGTCGAGCACTGTTGATCAGACATGGTTCCTGTCTCACGTGGGCCTCACAGACTAAGTAGGAGGAAGAAAAGGAAATGAATCCCCGTATTAAAGGAGAGGAAACTGAGGTCTGACAGAGTTAAATGAACCCAGGAATTCAGGCAGGAGTCGTTGAACTCTACGCACTATGGCTATCCCACGGCCGTGGCATCCGATTAGTCTGATCCCTCTGAACCCCTGAAAAACCAGAGTAAGAAAACTGATGACATCTCTTGCTGAGACCTCAGGTCCTGTCTGATAGACACCTATCTCCCCGCCTCGCAGCCCACCTTTCCTTTTTTAAAAAATATTTGTTAAGCGCTCACTATGTGCCAGGCACCGTACTAAGCGCTTGGGTAGATACAAGCTAATAAGGTTGAACGAAGTCCATGTCCCACTTGGGGCTCACAGTCTTAAATCCCCATTTTATAGATGAGGGAACTGAGGTACAGAGAATGGAAATGATTTGCCCCCAAATCATATAGTGGGCAAGGGGCTAAGTGCTGGGGTACATTCGAGTTAATCAGGCCAGACACAATCCCTGTCCCATACGGAGCTCACAATCTTAAAAGGAGGGGGAAAAGGTATTGAATACCCATTTTAGCACTGAGGTAACTGAGGCCCAGAGAATCCCAGCTCCGCCACTTGTCAGCTGTGTGACCGTGGGCGAGTCACTTAACTTCTCTGTGCCTCAGTCACCTCATCCGTAGAATGGGGCTTAAGACGGTGAGCCCCAAGTGGGACGACCTGATTACCCTGTATTTACCCCAGCGCTTAGAACAGTGCTCTGCACATAGTAAGCGCTTAACAAATGCCATCGTTATTATTATTATTAAAGTGACTGGCCCAAAGTCACACAGCAGACGAGTAGCGGAGCCGGGATTAGAACTCAGGTTCTCCCGACTCCCGGGTCCATGCTCTATCCACTAGGCCTCGCTGCTTCTCTCTGGGGCCAGGGAGGGCTTGGGGAGACCCAGGAGGGCAGCTTTTCAATCGTCCATACCACTCCACCTCCCACCAGGGCCCTTGGACACTTAGGTCCCTGGGCCTGGACACCTCCCAGCTGGAGTCAACGGTCTGGGAGCCAGGAAGGCGGGGCCGGCGGGAGGCTCTGACCGTTCCCCGAGCCCACCGTGAATCTCTGCCCGGGCCCACTAAAAGCAAGCCTTTAGCTGGAGCCCTTGCTCCGAGCTGTCGCTTCCATGAAATCAATGATGGTCTAAGGCTGCAGCTGCATTAAAGATCTCTACCGGGAAAGCTTGCGCAGAGACCGCTCTCCCCGCGGAGAAACACTGGGAGCCATCTCTGCTCTCCCCCCCGGTCTAGGGAGAAGAAAAACGGGAGGAAATCGAAGAGTCGGATAAGCAGCCGCCGGTGGTCTGGGCTCCCGGCCATCGGCGGCACCGCGGCCGAAGTTGGGCAGAGTGATACGGGCCCCGTTTCCAACAGAAGCCCCTCACCGCTGGCTCTGAAATGGTCAAACACCTTTCCTCCTACGTCACCTTGCTACTCTCCTACTACAACCCATCCCGCACACTTCACTCCTCTGATGCTAAGCTTCTCACTGTCCTTCGATCTCATCTATCTCACCGCCGTCCTCTAGCCCACATCCTGCCTCTGGCCTGAATGTCCTCCCTCCTCATATCTGATAGACAATTGCTCTCCCTGTTTTCAAAGCCTTATTGAAGGCACATCTCCTCCAAAAGGTCTTCCCTGACTAAGCCCGCCTTTCCTCTTCTCCCACTCCCTTCTGCCTCACCTAGACTTGCTCCCTTTATTCATCCCCCATCCCAGCCCCACACCACCTACGTATATATCTGTAATGTATTTATTTATATTAATGACTGTCTCCCCCTCTAGACAGTAAGCTCGCTGTGAGAAGGAAATGCCTGTCTATTGTTAAATTATACTCTCCTAAGTGCTCAGTGCTGTGCTCTGTACACAGTAAGTGTTCAATAAAATTCGATCGACTGACTGCCTGAATTCTATTTGAAAAGAACCTCTGCTTCCTGAACTGCAAACACCCGGGACAGATGAGAAATCCTACATTACATTCAATTCCCCCCACAGAAGTCTGCTGGGCATAGGGTGAGACTACAGCATGGCTCAGTGGAAAGAGCCCGGACTTGGGAGCCTGAGGTCGTGGGTTCTAATCCCGGCTCTGCCACTTGTCAGCTGGGTGACTGCGGGCAAGTCACTTCACTTCTCTGGGCCTCAGTTCCCTCATCTGTAAAATGGGGATGAAGACTGTGAGCCCCACGTGGGACAACCTCATTACCTTGGATCTCCCCCAGCGCTGAGAACAGTGCTTGGCACATAGTAAGCGCTTAACAAATACCACCGTTATTATGCAGGACACGGCTCCCTCTCCCCCCCTTCACCTCTCCGCAGCTAAACCCTCTTCTCCCCCATTTCCCTCTCCTCCTCCCCCCTCTCCCGTCCCACCCCCTCAGCACTGTACTCGTCTGCTCGACTGTATGTATCTTCATCACCCTATTTATTTTGTTTAATGAGATGTACATCACCCCGATTCTATTTGCCATTGTTTTTACGAGATGTTCTTCCCCTTGACTCTATTTATTGCCATTGTTCTTGTCTCCCCCGATTAGACCGTAAGCCCGTCAAAGGGCAGGGACTGTATCTGTTGCCGATTTGTCCCTTCCAAGCGCTTAGTACAGTGCTCTGCACATAGTAAGCACTCAATAAATACTATTGCATGAATGAATGAATGAATGATGTCTCATCTGTCGGTTGGGGGAAGTAAACTGAGTTTAGGCAACCCTAGAGCGGTTCTATGGAAAGACCCTGGTGTCCCTCTCGCTGCCTCCCCCACCCCCTCACTTACGCCAGACGTTGTACGGCCTGGGAGTCAGAGGCACCTGGGTTCTAATCCCGGATCCACCTCTTTCCTGCTCTGTGACCTCGGGCAAGTCACTTCGCTTCTCTGGGCCTCGGTTACCTGTGCTGAATGAGAGTGGATACGATCGACTGCGGGGGGAGGGGCTGCCTGAGCCCCTTGCCCTGTTCAATGCCCTCCCCCTTCCTCCTCGGCCCTTCCCACGCACCAAAAAAGCGATGACATTCACCAACCCGCTGAGTCCCATCCTACATAAATGAGGCCCACGGTGGGTTTTGGCCTGGCTTTCTCCCGTGCTCCGAAGGGGAGAGAGAAAATATCTCCATAATGAAAGTGTAGGCCGCAGCCTGTGCCAGACCAGACGTAGGACTTATTTATACCCCGAGCGGTTCTCCGGGCATTTTTAGCTGACAAATGCCGCTCTGTGGGAGGATGGTATGCGTGTGCCGCCCTGCCCCTGAGTTGGCAGGAGCCCGGACTACAGGGTTTAGGCCCCGGTGGGTGGGACGGAGCTGTCGGAATGGGGGACCGAGGGCCAGCCGTGCGGTCTCGCCGATCGCCGTGTGCCCAGGCCGAGCCTGGCTGCCATGAGGGGCTGTGGAGCCTGCAGCTCCTAGAGAAGCAGCCCGGCGTAATGGATAGAGCCCGGTCCTGGGAGACAGAAGGCCTTGGGTTCTGATCCTAACTCCGCTGCCTGTCTGTTGTGTGACCTGGGGCAAGTTGCTTAACATCTCTGTGCCTCAGTTACTTCATCAGGAAAATGGGGATCGAGACTGCGACCCCCACGTGGGACAGAGACTGTGTCTAAACCCATTACCTTGTAACCACCCCAGAGCTTAGTACGGTGTCTGGCACGCAGTGGGTGCTTAAAAAATACCATGACTATTATTAGAGCCGGGCCCAAGGGAAACGTGGCTTCAGCTGGAATTTTAGCATTATCCTCTTTGCGGGCTTCGCTACACTGTAAGCTGGACTGTAAGCTTGTCGCGGGCAGGGAATGTGTCTGTTTACTTTATACTCTCCCAAGTGCTTAATACAGAACTCTGCACTTGTTAAGTGCTCAATAAATACAATTGAGCAAAAGGAAGCTCCTCCAGGGCAGGGGATCGTGTCTCCTGATTCTATTCTACTGAACTCCAAGCACTGAGGACAGTGCTTGCTCAGAGGAAGTGCTGGGTAATTACCATCGCTTAATTGATTGGTGTCCTCTCCCTGGCCCCTATCTCCCCCAAACACACACGCGTAAGGTTGCTCCTTTTGATCCAGGCCCATCGACCCTCCTCGGCTAGATTTTCTATCAGTCCATCGATATTAATCGGTTTTTTAATGGTATTTGTTAAGGACTCTTGAAGATTCACCGTTCACCATATCTAGGGGTTCCCAGAAAGTTTTCTACCCCTGAGGGTTTGGGAGAAATCCCAACTAAGCAGGTCATGTTATTTAGTTCACGTCACTTAGTGCACACCTCAGTTTGAGAACATTTCCCCTTTCCTAACCCTACCCCAATTCTTTTTTTTTTTAAGGCCTTTGTTAAACACTGGCCATTTGCCAGGCACTGTACTGAGTGCTGAGGTAGTTACTAGCCCATCAGGTTGGACCCGGTCCCGTACTACATAATAATAACTATAGTAATAATAATAACCGGGGCATTCGTTAAGCACTTACTATATGCCAAGGACTGTACTAAGTGCTGGGGCGGATACGAGCAAATCGGGTCGTGATCAATCCCTTTTGCTCATGGGGCTCACAGTCTCAATCCCCATTTTACAGATGAGGTAACTGAGGCACGGAGAAATTAAGTGGCTTGCCCAAAGTCACACAGCAGACAAGTGGCAGAGCCCGGATTAGAATCCAGGTCGTCCGATTCCCAAGCACGTGCACTTTCGACTAGGCCAAGCTGCTTCTCCAAAGTGAGCAAGAGCAGCAGAGGATGAGTAAAGGGTGGGTTGACCAACTGGGCTGGGACCGTTCCAATTCCAGGACACTGGGATATTTTACTCACGTTGCCCGGTTCAGCCTACAGAAATCCAGGATTGCTCGAGCCAAAGCGAGATGTATGGACATCCTATCTGGCACTGGAATACTTGTGACCTTCTCTGTTACTGTTCTGGAAGCCTGAAGGCCCCTTATTGTTTAGGAAAAAGAGAAAACGTGTTTGTCTTTTTTTTTCTTCTTTCTGGCTCCGAAAACCATAAAAATATTTGGGAAGTGATGCATAAACCTCTAAAGGCTCGCTTAAGAGAGCTCCTTAAAGTTTGGGTGTTTCCCTGCACTTTCTCCAGATTTACTGCACATCTTGTATCGGCAAAACTGAGCTGGGTGTTTCACAAGAACAGGATTTCCCTGGAGGTTTCTACACGGTTTCTGGGCTTGCCCTCCAGCAGAAATCTGCAGCTCAAATATCCTTTTGGATTAATTAAACAGTCAGCCATAAGTGCACATTCTGAGTTCTTGCTGTGTGAGGGACTCTGAATTTTGGAGGGTGAAGGAGGAGGCATTCAGAGATTTCAAGTCAAAAGGAAATAAAATCTAGCAGTAGAGAGGCTCTAAAATCATAATAATAATTAATAATAATGATGATGGCATTTGTTAAGCGCTTACTGGGGGCCAGGCACTGAACTAAGCACTGGGGTGGATGCAGCAAATTGGGCTGGACACAGTCTCCGTCCCATGTGAGGCTCACGGTCCTCATCCCCATTTTACAGAGGAGGTAACTGAGGCACCCAGAAGTGACTGATCAAGGTCAAACAGCAGACAGATGGCAGAGTCAGGATTAGAACTCATGACCACCTGACTCCCAGAACAGTACTCAATCCACTACTCCATGCCGCTTCTAATAATAATAGCAATCGATCGATGGTATCTTTTGAGTGAAAAATGTGCAGAGCACCATACTAAGCGCTTGGGAAAGTAAAATGCAACAGAGTCGGTAGACTTGTCCCCTGCCCACAATGACCTTACAGTCCAGAACAATCTCCTCCTCAAGACGCCGAGAAATGACCTAGAATCCAGTGGGGAGTGCAAAGGGATTTGATCGACAATCTCTATCTCCTGAGGAATTCCTGCCACCCGGCAGTTTCCCTAGAGCAGTTCCCAAACTCCCCGCCTTTGGGCCGGATCCCTTGACCGGATCCCTTTGAACCAAATCAGCTGTTAGAAAGGAAGCTAAAAACGTCTCCGAGGAGCAAACTCTCAGGCCGAACTGCCGTCACCACCTAACTGCCCCTCACAGGAAAACCGCTGCCAGAAGGATTCCGGAGTTGTTTCCGTATCTGATTTTGGCCGGACTGTCTTTTGGGGCAACTCTCAGGCTGATCACTTCCTGGGCCGGGCGGAGGGAGAAGGTGACAGAAGGGAAGAGTTCTGGGAAGGAGGGAGAAGAGGCACGACTGTCAGCATACTCTTTCTGCATTTAAAGTTTTCTTTTGGAATTTTTCCTCATGAAACCGCCCCTCTGAGGGGAAAACCCCGGAGTAAGATTTCCCAGAAAATCAACTTTGAACTCAAACAATCTCTCCACCCTCCGAGTCTGCCCCACCCAGGAACCCGCTGTGAGGATGGGGTGGCCGTTTGTCGGGTTGGATTTGGGCCGGTCCGCTTTCCAGCTGGCCCGTTCCCTGTCCGGTACTGACACACCACCAGGGCGCCTTTCTGTCCCAGGATTTTATTTTAAGTGTCCAGCCTGCCTCCATCGAGGCTTTTGCTGCCAAGTTGCTCAGCTCAGGAGCGGAAACCGTTCGTGGGGGACATGGGAGCGGAGTGAGACAGCTCTAGAGAGATCCTCGCTCCAGTCCATTCTTCACTGTCGCTGGCCGGCTCATCTTCCTTCAGAAAGGCTCTGGGCCTGTCACTCCCCTTCTGAAAAACCTCCAGTGGTTGCCTAACGACCTCCGCACGAAACAAAAACTTCTCACTCTAGGCTTCGAGGCTCTCCAATCACCTTGCCCCCTCCTACTTCTCCTCCCTTCTCTCTTTCCACCGCCCACCTCTTCACCGTCCCCCGTTCTCGCCTATCCCGCCGTCGACCCCCGGCCCACGTCCTTCTGCGGTCCCGGAACGCCCTCCCTCCTCACCTCCGCCAAACTCATCCTCATCCCCTCTTCAAAACTCTACTTAAAGCTCACCTCCTCCGAGAGGCCTTCCCAGACTGAGCTCCCCTTTTCCCTCTGCTCCCCCCACCCCCCCCCTTCAGCTCTCCTCAGTTAAGCCCCCTTCTCCCCCCCTTTCCCTCTGCTCCTTTTCATCTCCCGTCCCCTCCCCTCAGCACCGTACTCTCCGCTCATTTGTATATATTTTCCTTACCCTATTTATTTTGTTAATGAGACGTACATCACCTTGATTCTATTTATTTGCTATTATTTTAATGAGATGTTCATCCCCTCCATTCTATTTATTGCTACTGTTTTTGTCTGTCCGTCTCCCCCCATTAGACCGTAAGCCCGACAAAGGGCAGGGACCGTCTCTATCTGTTACCGATTTGTCCATTCCAAGCGCTTAGTACAGTGCTCTGCACATAGTAAGCGCTCAATAAATACTATTGAATGAAAGGGAAAGAGGAGGTCACAGGGCTCCCCAGACCCCCACTGGACCTCGGAGGCTTCCTACACTGGACCCTGATGGAAGTCATATTACCAATAGTAACTGTGAGATTCGTTAAGCGCTTTCTCTGTGGTCGGTACCATCCTGAGCGCTTGGTTGGATACAAGTCAGTCGGGTTGGGCCTGACTCCCAGGCCCGGGCTCTATCCATTAGGCCACGCTGCTTCTCACAAAGATGTCATAATACCAATAATTGTGGTATTTTTTAAGTGCTTACTCTACTCCAAGCCTTGTGCTAAGCTCCAGGGTAGATGAATATTTAGCTGCTCTTTGCATTTGAAGAAGACAGACTGGCAGGAGCAGCTTTGCCTAGAGAATGAAGCCCGGACCTAGAAATCAGAGGTCCTGGGTTCTAATCCCTGTTCTGCCACTCATCCGCTGTGTGACCTTGGGCAAGTCACTTCCCTTCTCTGTGCCTCAGTTACCTCATCTGTAAAATGAGGATGAGGACTGTGAGCCTCATGTGGGACAGGGATTGTGTCCAACCTGATTAGTTTGTATCTATCCCAGCATTTAGTACAGTTTCTAGCACAGAGTAAACACCTAACGGATACCATAAAAAAAACAAAAAACACTGGCGGTGAAATCCAGCTCTGAGTGCGTGTGGGGAAAAGGCCAATGTGGAGCAAACAGTCCTGACCACATCGTGTACCGCAAAAGACAGTGTTCCCAGCATCTGGCGCTGTATTCTCTTTTTCCTCCTTGCTCCTTTGTCCTGAGGAAGCATTTGCTCAGAGAAAGTCTCTCCTTTCTTGAAAGCGGCCCGACACGATGGTCCTACCACCAGCAATCGATTCCCAGTATCCAGCTGGGATGCAGTATTAAAGTGCTTCCTTTGCCCTCCTTGCTTTTGGTTCCCCAATCAAAAATAGAGGATGAGCTCATCGAAATCGACGGAATACATAAAGCACTCAGCTTTATAACCCCAAGGCTTTTAGATGAACAAGCCCAAAGAAAATGGATCCACGAAGGGGAAAGCCTTCTGGAGGAGACGGTGCTTTTAAGATGGGGAGAGCCAGGATCTTGCAGTCCCTGTCCCACATGGGGCCAAACTCCCAATCTCCATTTTACAGATGAGGCACCCGAGGCCCAGAGAAGCCAAGTGGGCCCCCCGAGGTCACACGACAGACACGTGGCGGAGCCGGGATTAGAACCCAGGCCCTCCTGACTCCCGGGCCCGTGCTCTATCGGCTAGGCCACGCCGTTTTTCTGAGCCCCACCGCTTCTCACTTGCTACGTGCAGAGCACAGTACTAAGCAGCTGAGAGAGTATAATAGAAGAGAGTCGACAGATGTGTTCCCTGCCCGCAATGAGCTCAGGAGGGTGGGGGCCCGCTTCTGTTTCTGTGGGGGGCAGCCGTAGCCGAGCGATCCTGCCAACGGGAGGCCCGAGGGTCCCCGGCTTGGGAGCTCTGCCAGCAGGACACGAGGAGCCTCCGCCAGCCCGTCCTCATCCGGGCGTTGGGGCCCACGGTAACCGGAGCCTTGGACGGCCTCCCCGGACGTCGGGCCATCTCTTTATTTGGCCGCGAGGGAGACGGGCCAGCTACCCGCAGCTGCTCCCTTCGGGAGACGCATCTGTCGCTCGCGAGCGATAGCCACGGCTCCTCTTTCCGCCCTCCCAGCGGCTCGAGTGTTCCGACTGTAGTAAACAGGTCCCGGCTCCAGGAGCTTCTCGGCTCACGGAGGGGAGAGGGAGACGAACCGCACCCACCCTAACAAGGAAACCTCTCTCCCTGACCTCCCCAGGCCATCTTGGCCACAATCCCGGGAACGTTTCTGAGCTGGGAGAAACCGATCCTGCTTTGTGAAACTGCCTTTAAGCTTGTTGTGGGCAGGGAATGTGGCTGTTTCACTGTTATATTGTACTCTCCCCGGCGCTCAGTACGGTTAAGCTCTGACTGACCATCAAATTCCTGGTGGAAGCTGTGAGCTCCCTGTGAGCAGGAGACACAATAATAATAATAATAATACTGTATTGAAGTGCTTACTATGTGCCAAGCACTGTTCTAAGAACTGGGGTAGATACAAGGTAATCAGATCGTCCCACTTGGGGCTCACAGTCTTAATCCCAATTTTACAGATGAGGGAACTGAAGCACAGAGAAGTGAAGTGAAGTGACTTGCCCCAAGTCACACAGTGGCGGAGTCGGGATACAATACAACAATAAACAGCCATATTTCCTTCCCACACCCGAGACCCGCACTCGGTGGCCTGGTACCTGATAATTTGGGTATTTGTTAAGCGTTCACTGTATGCCAAGCACCGTATTAAGCGCTGGGGTCTCCAAGGAACTCGAGTCCTGCGGCTGCCCTAGGACCAGTGGCGATTCGTCTCTCTGGGGGAGTGGGCTGGGTCAACGGGGCCGCCTGGTAAGGTCAAGGCCAAACGGGCCGCGATACTCGTGCCAGTGGGTCACAAAGAGAGTCTGTGTCCTTGCCCGGAACTATAAATACTCTGTTACAAATAAGCAGGGATGGAAAAATGTCTAAATATCTATTTTTGCTTCCTACGTCTCACCCACTCGAAACATTGACATCATACCAAGCTTCTATTGTGTCCACGCCATTCCTTAGGGTCTCGGGGGTTCTGTCAGCCCCGAGGAGGTCCAATTTGGGGAGCAGGGGGAAAGAGAGCTTCCCCAGGCGGAGGGGTGACTTTTCACCTCCACGCTGTAGGATCTTGGGAAATACAGAGTTTAGTCCCCTCGAGAGAAAGGCCTTCTCTTCTCCAACCAAGGGTGAGTAGAGATAAGGGTGAGTCGAGATATCTTTCAAATTCTCCCAGAGTAATTGACGAGGGAATTAGTGCCAAAGGAATTGATGCGTGGATAAGCGTGTGGGGTTTTGGGTTTCTGGCCTGTTTCTCATTTAGTGTTGAACGATAACAGAAACAACATGGCCTAGAGGAAAGGGAATGGGAGTGAGGGGACCTGAGTTTTAATCCCGGCTCTGCCACTTGTCTGCTGTGTGTGGGTCACCTTGGGCAGGTGGCTTCACTTCTCTGGATCTCAGTTACCTCATCTGTAAAGTGGGGATGAAAAACTGCGCGCCCCTCAACGAACTCGGACCGTGTCCAGTCTTTCTGGTATCTACCTCGGGTCTTAGGACAGTCCCTGAATAAGCTCGTTGTGGGGAGGGAATGTCTGTTTATTGTTATATTGTACTCTGCCAAGTGCTCAGTACAGTGCTCTGCACACAGTAATAAATACAACTGACATAGATAAATACAACTGACATAGTAAGTGCTAATAAAATAAATAAAAATAAACTCTTCAGGGCTTACAGCGGCATAGCAGCAGGGAAAAGTTGGAGAATCCAAATCATAGCCACTTTTCCCTTCTCCTTTGACTGTGAGTCCCGTGTAAGACATGGACGGTGTTTAGCCTGATTATCATCTACCCCAGTGCTTAGTAGAGGGCTTGGCTTATAGTAAGTGCTTAACGAGTGCCCAGTTATTATCATCATTATTGGAAGAGTAAGCAGAGGAAATGAGCAACTCACCAGATGGGGGAATTTCCTCTGAGCCTCTCTAACCTCCGGCTGGATTCGCCTACTGCTGGACAGACTTCAAGTGTCAAACGAATGTCTAGAAAAGGAGCCTAGAGAAGCGGTGTGGCCTAGTGGAAAGATTACGGGCCTGGAAGTCAGAGGACCTGGGTTCTAATCCCAACTCCACCACCTGTCTGCTTTGTGACCTGGGGAAAGTCACCTCACTTCTCTGTGCCTCAGTTTTCTCAGCTGTAAAACAGGGATTCGATATCTTTTCTCCCTCCTATTAAGATCGTGAGCCCCATGTGGGACTGGGACTGTGTCTGACCCGATTAACCTGCATGTATCCCAGCACTAGGAAAAGTGTTTGACATGTAACAAGACTTCACATAAAGTGATAATAATAATAGCAATATTAACAACAAACTGCCGACGCAGAACTGACTCTTTCTGACGTGCTATACAATCCCCACGGCTTTGAACCTTTCCCGCTATGACTCTGACCCAAAATGAGTCTGGGATGTCCGGGAGAGCCTTTTAAAGACATGTTAAAAGAAATTTCACAGGGGAACAGCTTTGGTGACCCAGACGGAGGGAAAGTCATTCTTCAAGCATCAACTGCGGACAATCCCTTACCTCTCCCTCCTCGCGCCCGGTTTGGGAGCCAAAGGGAAGTACCCGGAGCGGGGGTTTCCGCGGGAAAATGACCTTATATCCCGACCCTGAGGGGCCCTGGGCCGAACCTGGGTCAGGCTCCAGGCCCCGGGGGACGGCCGCTGAATTCTGAGGGCTGAGCGCTGACTGGGGCGGCCCCTCACTCTCTGCTTCCTGCCTTTCTTGGGCCATTTCAGGCGGGCCGCCCGTCTTGGGGAGTTCCGGTTCCGGAGGGGAGCGTTGGAGAAATCTCCTGACCATCGGAGAAACGTAGGTGGTATAGGCTGGCTGGGACTTGTGGCGATGGATCAGGTGGGCGGGCAACCCCAGGTTTACGGAGAGGGAATTCGGGTCTGTGGAAACACGGAAGGATAGTGGGCATTGTTAAAGGACAAGGCGGGTAAGAGGCTCAACGGTGGGCAAGCACCCAGCTCCGTGCTACATCTGGGGTATTCTCCGCATACCCGGGGGACACGCCCTGTGAGACAAGCACTGGTAAAAAATACACAGATGAGAATTAAACTAGATCTCCGGCACCCACAAGGCCTCACAGACAAAGAATAAGGGTGAGGGACAGAAAGAGGAGATAAGCAATGGACACATAAAAGAACATGAAATGATGAAAATACAAATATGTAAAAGAAATGGACAATGATAAAGTCAATAAGAGTCATAAAGTACTGTGGTTAAAAGAATGGAGTTACAGATCCTGTGAGGCCCAGAGGCCGTCAGAACGGTTGCAACCACAACCTCGGCCCAACAGCTCCAGTGACCCACCAGGGATTCCCGCAGGGATGGAGAAGGGGCAGAAGCTGAGAGGAGAGGTCCCGCTGCAGGAAAGATGCCGCTCTAGTGAGCAGAGGAAGCCATAAAGTCGCCACCGGGAAGGGAAGCGTTTAACGCTGACCTGGAAGATAAGCTGTCTTCGAACCCCTTCACCTGAAAGGATCGGGGTAGGGCCGAATCGGTACATACTACAGACTTGGTAGACACACTCCCTGCCCACAACGAGTTTACCGTCTAAAGAGGGAGACGGACATTAATATAAAGAATAAAGAAATAGTGGATACATACATAAATGCTGTGGGCTGGCTGAATGCAAAATCCCCAGAAAGGTACAGATCCAAGCTTAGAGTGGATTCAGAAAGAAGAGGGAGTCGGGGAAAGAAGACTTAACCAGATTAATTGAAGTAGAATTTCCCCTTCTCAGAGTAAAGGGTCACTCTAGATTTTACAAAAGATCAATTCCCATTTTTCTAGATCAACATCTCTGAGTCCAGGGTAATTACTGACAGCCACAACTTGGTCACACCCTCAGTAAATTCACCGAGGAGCTAACTTCTGACCTCTCTCGGAAGAACAGATCCAAGGGAACAGCTCATAGCTAATAGCTGAAAGGCGCTTGCCAGATAGTTATGGTTGCCATACCAGCTTTATTCCAAGCCCTTTGTTGACCAATGTATGCTGTCCCTCAGTGAAGCAGTAACTAATTTAATCAACAACAAGTTCAGAGCAATTGATACATTATATTTCCCCCTCCCATAGCATTTACCTGCAAATCCACAGTTTAATTATTTATATTATTGTCTGTCTTCCCCTCTAGACTATAAGCTAGTTGTGGGCAGGGAACGTGTCTACCAACTCTGTAGTACTGAGCTCTCCCAGGAGCGCAGCGCTGTGCTTTGCACGCAGAGAGCGCGCGGTAAATCCCATGGATTGACAGGTAGCATTCAGCCGCTTGTCTTCTGCTTATAGAGAGAGAATTCTACTGTGTGCCTTTCTGGATCACAGCATTTCCAACTGGCCCCCGAGAATGTTTGGAATCTGGAGTGGGTTAGAGTTGTATTTTTAAGCCCCAAAGGCAGCGCGGTTGAGTCGGCCGACGAAAGGACAGGAACCAAAGAGATCCCACGTCTGGATTTCAGGAACAGCGAAGCCACTGACTTGTAGTGGGAGGGGGAAATGTTCCTTTTCTTGATCCTAGAGAGGCAGAGAATTCTGGGGGCAGAGGGCATTATGGGATTCAGTTTGGGCCTGAATGTGAATGCGGACAGCATAACTTCTCTGCTGCTCTAAGTTTCTTGGTCTTAGAGGTATTTAATAATGTTGGTATTTGTTAAGCGCTTACTATGTGCAGAGCACTGTCCTAAGCGCTAGGGTAGATACAGGGTAATCAGGTTGTCCCACATGAGGCTCACGGTCTTAATCCCCATTTTACAGATGAGGTAATTGAGGCACAGAGAAGTGAAGTGACTTGCCCACAGTCACACAGCTGACAAGCAGCAGAGCCGGGAGTCGAACCCATGACCTCTGCCTCCGAAGCCCCGGCTCTTTCTACTTAGCTTGGCCACAGGAAGACAAAGCAAGGAAGAACAGACTGAGCCTAACAGGAGCACCTGTAAAATCCCGGTTTTCATATTTTTTAATTCAGTTTCTGCCGGAGCGTAGGCCAGAGAGATCCAATTTCCCTGTTGAGCAGTAACTCTTGAGGCAATCAAATCAACTCTGATTATGTCTCCCCTCAGCCTTTCTGTTTTCCACCTGTCAATCAATCAGTCGTATCTATCAAACGCCTGCTCTGTGCAGAACATTGAGAATATGAATAATGGACAGCAATAGAGTTGGTAGGTACGATCCCTGCCTTCAAGGATCTTACAATCTAGGGGGAGTGTCAAGTGCTAGGGGTAGGATAGGATGCAATCATTAAATGGAGATGATCATAATGATCATATAATGGTATTAAAAATAACTACAGTTTTTGCCAAGTGCTCTATCCATTAGACTATCCTCCCCAGATCTACCCAAACACTAGACCCAGATTCGCTATCTTAGCTGAATCAGGGACTCGATACGGAAAAAGCACCTGAATAGAGCATCTTGGTGGAAGCAATGTGGCCTAGTGGATAGACCACGGGCCTGGTATTCAGAAGGATCTGGGTTCTGATTCTGCCCCCACCACTTGTCTGCTGTGTGACCTTCGGCAAGTCATTTCACTTCTCTGGGCCTCAGTTACCTCATCTGTAAAATGAGGATTAAGACTGAGTCCCACGTGAGACAAGGTGTGTGTCCAAATCAATTAAGTTGTAACCACCCCAGTGCTTAATAGAACACCCGTCGCACAGGAAGTGCTTAACAAATACCACAACTGTTATTAAGTATTATTATCATTATCTGGACCGACCCTTTTAGACCCACCTCCGGCTCCCCACCGTTCCGCGACCACAGGATCGGCTACAGATCTGGTGGAGAAACAGACCCAACCCTGGCTGGATCCCTTCCCAGACTGCCGGGATCGGTATTTCAGGAAACTTCGAGCTAGCGATTCCCCCGAAACGGATGACTCAGGAAATGAGGCTAATCGTGACAAAGCCGATGCTCAGAGCCAATCTGCAAGACGGATCTTGCCGGGACCGTAGAACGCGGCCCTGAAGCCTCCTGTCTCCCCTCGCCTGGGCTCCTTAGTGGTCGGGAGGCGGAAAGGACGGGTCACCGGGAGCAAGTCTGAGTGTGTGATGTCACTCTCTTTCGGAAAATCAAGGTCAGAGCCTTCTGAAAGTCCACCAGAAAACTCAGGTTCAAAGGGCACCTGTATTCTGGCCCCTTCTGCAATAATGAAGGCAGAACTTGAATTCCTGTCATTCTCTCCTCCACGGATCCAAACTTCGTAGTCTTGCGGATGTAATGAAACCAATCAACACACTGCATTTAATGATCACTTTTTGCATGCAGAACAGTGTATTAAGCACTTGGGGAGATACAAGAGAGTAAATATAGACATGATCCCTGCCCACTAGAAGCTTTCAGTCTAGTGGAGGAGATGGGCAATATTTCCGGAAGCAGGTTTGCTCTCCACCAGGCTCCCCCACCTGTCCTGGCCCCTGTGTTAGCCCTGGACCCAGAACAAACCTGAAAATGGAAGAAGGGACAGGACTCAATTGGTCTCTTGTCCCTGACTGAGAAGCATGGCATGGTGGATAGAGCACGGGCCTGGGATTCAGAAGGTAAACGTAATAATGATGATGGCATTTATTAAGCACTTAACTACATGCAAAGCATTTTACAAGCACTGGGGAGGACACGAGTTGATCAGGTTGTCCCACGTGGGGCTCACAGTCTTAATCCCCGTTTTACAGATGAGGTAACTGAGACACAGAGAAGCGAGCTGACAAACGGTGGAGCTGGGATTTGAACCCATGACCTCTGACTCCCAAGCTCGAGCTCTTGCCGCTGAGCCACGCTGCTTCTGGATTGGGAGAAGAAAGTTGGAATGGCTTTTGTTGCTCTCTTCCTGTGGAAATTTCATGGTTGGCCAGTGGGGATGGGACTTGGGGTGAGCACACTGGCCTGGAAAAGAGCCTCTGGGGCCCTCCCCCAAACATTACCTTCGCAATCTACCTGGATCTCATCTATCTCTCACCCACGTCCTGTCTCTGGCATGGAAAGTCCTCCTCGTAGCACCAGAAAGTACTCTCCTCTCCTTCAAAGCCTTATTAAAGGCACATCTTCTCCAAGGGACCCTCCCCGACTAAGCCCCTCTTTCCTCTTCTCCCACTCCCTTCTGCACTACCTTGACTTGCTCCCTTTATTCATCCCCCTCCTCCCAACCCCACAGCACTTATGTACATCTCCGACATTTATTTATTTATATTAATGTCTGTGACCCCCTCTAGACTGTAAGCTTGTTATGGGCAGAGATTGTGCCTGTTATATTGTTAGCCTGTACTCTCCCAAGCGCTCAGTAAAGTGCTCTGCACATAGTAAGCACTCAGTAAATATGATTGAGTCACTGATTGACTGACCGCTGTTCCCGGCTCATACTGAGTGCCCATCCAGCCCAGAGTCGTCTCCAATAGAGGAACCAAAATGCTTGCAGAAGCCATAAAATGGCTGCCCTTCTGGAAACCCATCCTCACAGCTCAGTACGGACCACTGGACTTTCCTAACTTTTCCCCTCTGCATCTCTAAGCTTCCCCCCCCCAGATATGTAAGCTCCTCAAGGGCAGGGATCAAGCCTACCAACTTAACTGTGCTCTCCCAAGTGCTTAGTACGGAACTCTTCACACAGTAAGTATGCAATAAATACCACTGATTAATTCATTCCCTCTAGTGACCCATTTCAGACCATTCGCCTGGGAATTTATCCAAACCCTCTTGAACTTGCCGATATTTTCAGCTGCACAGCTTCCTGTGGTAATGAGTTCCACATGCTGACCCCCATCTGGGGAAAGAAGTGTTTGCTTTTGTTTGTTTGGAATCAGCCACTTTTACGCCCCAGCGGATACCCTCTCCTCCGGGTAGCATGGGGATGTAGAGAACAATTTTGTATAGGAGAGAGCCAAAGCCCGGGAGTCGCAAGACCTAGGTTCTACTCCCGGCTCCACCGTTTGCCTGCTCTGTGATCTCAGACAGGTCACTTGACTTCTTTTGTCCTCAGATCCCTCATCTGAAAATGGGGATTCAATTCCTGTTCTCGCTCCTACTTAGACTGTGAGCCCCTTGAGAGACAGGGACTGTGTCCGACCTGATTATCTTGTATTTACCCCGGCACATAGTACAGTGCTTGGAACAAAGTAAAGGTTCTTACAGTTATTATTATTATTATTAACAACATTGTATTCTCCCTCCATTTCCTTTAGGATTCTGTCCACTTCAATCATGTCTCCTCTGTCTTTCCCTCTCCAGACAGCATAGCACCAACCCTCCCTCACTGTCCTCTCATTTATCAATCGATCCCAATCTCTCATGGGTCAATCAATCAGTGGCATGTATTGAGCATTTACTGTGTGCAGACCCTGTACTAAGCTCTTGGGAGAGTACAATATCACAAAATTGGACGACCTGTTCCCCTCCCTCAAGGATCTTACGGTCTAGGTGGGGAGATAGGCATTAAAATAAATCACGACTACGTACATAAGTGCTGTGTGGGGTTGAGGGAGGGGTGAATATCACACGGTGAAAGGGGTGTCCGATTATCTTGTATCTACCCCCGTCGTTTAGTACAGTGCTTGGCACATAGTAAGCACTTAAAATATATTCTTATTCCCGCTATCATTATGCTCCCAGCTGTTTCCTGGGCTTTGAGGATGCCAGTGTACTTCTCTACCAGTACCCAGTGTACTTCTCTACCAGTACGCTGAGAGAAGCAGCGTGGCTCAGTGGAAAGAGCGCGGGCTTGGGAGTCAGAGGTCATGGGTTCTAATCCCGGCTCCGCCGCCAGTCAGCTGTGTGACCTTGGGCAAGTCACTTTACTTCTCTGTGCCTCAGTTACCTCATCTGTCAAATGGGAATTAAAAATAAAAACTGTGAGCCCCACGTGGGACAACCTGATCACCTTGTATCCCCCAGCGCTTAGAGCAGTGCTTTGCACGTAGTAAGCGCTTAACAAATACCACAATTATTATTACCCATGGGGCTGGCTATACGATCACTTTATCCCACAGCTTTCTCAGCCCTGAGGCCCAAATTGGAGAAGAGGGAAGGCGCTGGAGAGCCTGGACACCTCGGTTCTGATCCAACCTCTCTCACAAGTACTAGGTCTACTCTGGGCCTCTCTGCCTCAGTTTCTTCATATGGAAAAACGGGTATCGTGTTTCTCCCAAACATTGGCCGTCAGTTTTGTCCGGCAGCCTGAAGTTCTCCAAGTACTAAAGAAACAGCAAACACAGTCTGTGGGATGTGTCCTTAAAGCCCGATTCATTGGGGAAAAATAGCACGATAGTATTAACTCGCTCTCCAACACCGTGGACAAGAGTACAACCATTTCTTCCAACATGGCGGTGGGCTCCACCCCAGATTATCCCTAACGCCTTAGCATTCTATCCAAAACGTCAGACGGGGCATTTGGGCCGAAGGGATAAAATTGCTGTTGCCCGTGGTGCCCCCTTCTGGGCCTTCTAGGGTCCGAGGAGAGCAGCCCCCACCTCCCAGACTGCCCAGCAAACACGGGCGGGGCTTGTTTGTCTGAAAATCGGAGGAGACGAATAGTTGACATTAAGGCCGAAGACAGACTCTGTGTGGGATGGTTAGAATTTCCTTCAGACCCAGCACAAAGGCCCCGTTTTACTTCCCCTGTAAATGCAATGCAAAATGGCAGTCCTCACACAGACATGGTATTGATGGCGAGGGTAGGGGATGTGGAATTTAGGTGGACTTTTTTTGCCCCCCTCCCCCCCGGGACACACAATGGCCCACGTTCCAACTGGACAGACTGCTACTTGTGATTCCATGTTGATTCCTTCATCCTCCTTCCTTCGCCATCTCTCGCCCCCTAATATTTCGGATCTTATTAAATCTGGCCTCCCTGGGCCGACTAAATCTAGAAACAGGTCACGGCCGAAGTAGAACCATTCAGCTTAAACGTGGAACCGTGTGGCCTGTCGTTGTCGGATCAGACTGGCGGCCCATACGCCGTTGACTGTAGCACCAGATCAGCTTCCAGAACCATGTCACGTTACCCTCTGCCCACTTGTTGAAATTAGGAAGTCAGATGATTTGCTGGCCATTTCTTCATAACAGTGATATTTCCTTCAAATATAGTAATAGTAATGTCTAGTATATATATATTTATACATATATATACTATAGTAATGATATTTTTAAAGAGCTTATTATGCGCCAAACACCGCATTAAATGCTTGGGTAGACACAAGATAATCAAGGCAGACACAAGCCTTGTCCTACATGGGACTCGCAATCTACGAGGAAGAGAGAACGGATGTTTTAATCTCCATTTTACATAGGGGCACAGAGAAGTGAAGTGACCTGTCCAAGGTCACACTGCAGAAAAGTGGCAGATCAGATCTGGGATTAGAACCCAGGTCTCTCTCTCCCAGGCCTGAGCTCTTTCCACGGGCCGTGCTGCTTCTAGATTTATCCTCTACTGTATTCTTCCCCAGTGCTTAGTACAGTGCTTTCCTCGGAGTTGGAGCTTAGTAGATAACACTGAATAAATGGATTGAATAGACAGAGAAGCAGCACGACATAGTTGATAGAGTACGGCCCTGGGAGTCAGAAGAGCCTGAGTTCTAATCCCGGCTCCTCCACTTGTCTTCTATGTGACCTTGGGCAAGTCACTTCACTTCTTTGGGCCTCAGTTACCTTATCTGTAAACAGGGATTGAGACTGGGAGCCCGATGTGGGACAGGGACATCTTGGATCGACCCCAGCGTTTAGTACAGTTCCTGGCACACAGTAAGCTCTTAACAAAGACCACAGTTATTATTCTTGGTTGAGCGAGTCGGTGCCTAAACCACCTTTCCTAGCTTGCCGCGTCTAGCTCTTTCCCTGCCCCAAATCAAAACGGAGGGAGGAGAGAGATGAGGGGAGGAGAGAGTTGGGGGTGAGGGGTGACAGCAACTGCACAGAGCTGGCCAGTGGGGTTCCAAACCCTCAGGAGCTGTTGGGTAAGTCCTGCCCCACAGGGCCACCTTCCCCAGGGCGACCACCCCTCAATTTAGCACTCCATCTAACTTCCATCCTTCCCTCCTTGTTCCCATTCTCCCGCCAGGGAACTGTTAGGTCTGAAGCTTTCCTCCATCCCATCCATATTGTCCCCTACGGGAACTTGGCCCGGAGGCCCTCTTCACCCCTATTTATCTTCCTCTGCTCTCTGTTTCCCGTCTGTTTCCACCTCTGCCCTCAGACCACTCCTCGTGTATTTTTGGCCCAAGAGGAAACAGCACAGAGAGTCGGCAGAGGCTCTCGAGTTCTTATCTTGAGGGGGGCACAGACAGCGAAACAGGGGCCGCTTCACAGGCCGCTCTTTGTCTCCAATCGAGACTTCCAAAGCTCCCTTCCGAAGGGCCGGCAAGGAGGCCATCACAGTTCTACTCCAGGCCAGGAAGATTCTACCTTCTGGCTTTTTCTGCCAAGTCACTCTTCTGAAACCATGCAATGCCGTTTGGGAGAAAATGCGGTATGGAGAGGACAAGCTTATCTCCCTGGGCAGCATATTCCCGTGTCCTGCCCCAGCAAGGGAGAAGGGAGGAGAGGAAAAAGGATTGGGCTGTCGGAAAGTGGCGTAGGAACAGCTCTACCCTGGCGTCCTTCCCCCTCGATGCCAGGGGAGGAGGCCAGCTTCTCCCCACTCCCCAGTGGGAGTCCATTGCCTGCAAGTCTGGTGTGATTCTAGCCCACGGACCTGGAGATGAGAAGCTGGCAAAACCTGGCCTCAAGTGGAACAGGGCCACCGGAACTCTCTTGGGAAGCAAGAGTTGCAGCAGCGATGACCTCCCTGACCTGTTTTCCACTCCCCAGATAGTAATAACAACAATAACAATAATTGGGGGATTCATTAAGTCCATAATAGGTGCCAAGGACTCACCCTAAGTAATGGGATAGAAACAACACGATCGGATAAGACACAGTCCCCGTCCCACACCGGCCTCACAGTCTAAGGGGGAAAGAGAACAGTTATGAAATCCCAATTTAATCCCCAAAGCAGAGGGACGGAATAGAGATCGTCTCCAGATCCCCCAGAATCTCCTCAGGATGAGAACGGTGAAGACGAGTGACCCCGTATAGGCTCCCCAAGTTGACGGACACACCCAGGAACCGCGTCCGTCCAAGAAAGACGCAATCCGTTTTGGTCTCTTCCAACTCCAACTCAGACAACCCCGCCCTCCTGCGAGCTGAGGCCAGGGACAGATTCTGAACGAGGAACCAGAGGCCGACGCCAGGAGATGAGGTCAGCAGACCTCGGGCTCAACTTCCTGACCCGTAGAAAGGATTCTTTCCAGGAGACAAGTGTGCAACCCAGGGAAGACTTGCTCGCTTTCTCTCCCTTGGTAGGGTCCAAGAGAAGATTCCTGCAACACAGCACCACTGAGTCCTGTCGGGAAGAGAGGGCGAAGGGAACCAGCGGATGAGAGGCAGCCCCAATGGAAGGCGACAAAGGGGAAATAAAAGATCTCTGCAAACCAGGGGCTATCAGTTATTATCAATCAATTGTATTTGTTGAGCATTTACTATGTGCAGAGCACTGATCTAAGCATCTAGGATAGTATCACACAACAGAGTTATTGAATCGTACTTCCCAAGCACTTAGTACAGTGCTCTGCACATAGTAAGCGCTCAATAAATGCAATAGAATGAATGAACAGAGTTGGGAGTCGTGTTCAATAGGGGATGACAGACACATAAAACCTTGAGAAACTATCAACCAATCAATCCATTGATTGATTAAATGGAAAGCTCGGCTCGGGCAGTGTGGCTCGCCCCAGAATCGGGGGGAGGCATCAGAGCTATTATTCCGCCCCCAGCCTGGCCCGAAGCAGGCAACCTTTGCTCTGCAGCGGCGAAACGGGCTGAAGTAGGAGGGTTCTGAGGGTTGAGATGCTGACCCAAGGGCTTCTGTCTGGAGCAGAACCCGTCCATCCGACAGGGATGTCCGACCGATTTTTTTTAGTGGTATTTGTTAAGTGCCGACTACAGGCAGTCACCAAACTAAATGCTGGGGTGGACACAAGCCTGGGTTAGACACAGTTCCTGACCCATGGAGGGCTGACGGTCTCAATCCCCATTTTACCGATGAGGTAACTGAGGCACAGAGAAGTGAAGTGACTTCCCCAAGATCACACAGCAGGCAAGTGGTAGAGCCAAGATTAGAACCCAAGTCCTCTGACTACCAGGCTCTTTCCAGTAGACCACACTGCTCCTCTCGATTTGGGTCAGGCTCCGCGTGGGCTGAAGAGGGGAGAAACGGGTTCTTCCCGGGAGAGTGTGAGCAGGATGCCAGGATCCAGTGGGAAATCTTCCCTGAGCCTGGCCAGGAATGTCCAAAGGGTGTCTACGAGGTTCGGTCCAAACTCTGGGAGGGGCTCAGCGGTTCTAAGCCAGAGCTAGGCCGGGGATTTGGGATCCTCAAAGCTTCCCGTCCTGGCTGATTTGACTCGAATAGATCCTGCTTGCGTGGACTCATATTTGAAGCCACTGCTGAGCCAGGACTGATGCTGGCAGCTCCTCGCTTTGCTGATCGGAACATCTCCGTTTTCGCCCTATTTCACCTGCTTTGTCTCTGCTGAGCTGTTATCCTACAACAGGCCAATCCTTACGCTTCTCTCCTCTAACGCCAACCTACCCTCTGTACCTCGATCGAGTCTGTCTCATTACCGACTCCTGCCCCACATCCTCCCTCTGCCCTGGAATTCCCTCCCGCGCCGTATCCGACAGACGATAATAAAAGTAATAATAATAGTGAGTAAGCGTTTACTTTGTGCCAGGCTAAGCTCTAGGTGGGAATGGGAGCAAATCAGTTTAGACACAGTGCCTGTCCCACGTGGGGCTCGCGGTCTTAATCCCCATTTTACAGATGAGGTAACCGAAGTACAGAGAAGCGAAGTGACTTGCCCATGGTCACACAGCAAACGAGTGCCGGAACAGGGATTAGAATTTGTGATGTTGTGACTCCCAGGCCTGTGCCCTATCCACTAGGCCACGCTACTTTTCCCATCTTCAAAGCCCTCCTAAAATCACATCTCCTCCGAGAGGCCTTCCCTGACTAACCCCCTTCATCCTCAACATCACCTACGCACTTTGATATGCACCCCTTAAGCACTTGATATTCACCCCACCCTCAGCTCCTCAGCCCTTCTGGACATAGTCATACACTTAGCCACTTATCTGTAGAGTATTTCAGTATCTACCTCCCTTTCTAGTCTGAAAGCTTCTTGAGGGCAGGGAATGTTTCCACCAACTCTGTTGTATCGTACTCTCCCAAGCGCCTAGTACGGTCCTTTGCACACAGCAAGCGCTCGGTACGTATCACTGATAGATTGGCTGATGGAGTCGTTACCCCGGGAGAAGCACCGGCGTCTGCCTCTGGCCTGGAACGCCCTCCTTCCTCGTATCTGACAATGACTCTCCCCCGCTTCAGAGCCTTATTGAAGGCACATCTCCTCCAAGAGGCCTTCTCTGATCGAGCCTCCTTTCCTCTTCTCCCACCCTCTTCTGGGTCACCCTGACTTGCTCCCTTTATTCACCCTCTTCCCAGCACTTCTGCCCGTATCTGTAATTTATTTATTTATACGAATGACCGTCTCCCCCTCTCGAGTGCAAGCTCACTGCGGGCTGAGAATGTGTTTTTTTACTGTTGCATTGTACTCTCCCAAGTATTCGGTCCAGTGCTCCTCACACAGTAAGCGCTCAATAAATATGATTGAATGGAAGAAAAGCACTTAACACATACCATATTATTATCATCACTACCAGTAATAATAAAATAGCAAGCTGTTCCAGCCTCCCGATCATGAACCACTGGATCCAGCCCAGGCAGGACCTGGCCTACCTGCTGCCTTCCTCTTCCACTTTAGAATGGTTCCAAAGCAGTGACGCAGAGAAAACCAACGTCAATCTTCGGGCAAGGCCGCTTCTCTCTGACCAGCCTTGCCTAGAAGAGTTCGGCCTCTTTCCCTACCAGAAGTCCGGAGCTGCACAGGCTGTATTAGAGGCTCCAGGAAACCCTGCCAAGAGCAATGAAAATACTTGCACTCAACTTGTGCAGCCCACAAGAATGTTCCAAAGCATTTTTACAACTTGGTTCACAGGGCACATGCGTGAGTCACGTATCTTGCCAGCTCTGTACCCTCTCCGGTCCTGTTTCTCTGCAGGCTCAGGGACGTAAATCGGCCTCCTCCTCAATCAATCAATCAAGAGTATTTATTGAGCGCTTACCGTGAGCCGGGCACCGTGCTAAATGCTCGAGAGAGTACATTAGAGTCGGCCGGTCAGTCAACCGTATTTATTGAGCGCTTACTGTGCAGAGCATTCCTTCATTCAGTCGAATTCATTGAGCGCTTACTGTGTGCAGAACACTGGGAGAGCACAATATAACAATATAACAGACACATTTCTGGCCCACAGTGAGCTCACGGCCTTCAGGGGAAGACAGAAATTAATATAAATAAGTAAAATTAAAGATATTAGAGTTAATAGACATACTCCTTGCTCTCAAGAAGCTTTCAGTTTAGCCAGGGAGGCAGACATTAAAGTAAATCACAGGTCGGGTAAATAGCCATGTACAAAGATATGCAGATAAGTGTCACGGAGAGGAGAGGGTGAGGTCAATCAATCAATCACATTTATTGAGTGCTTACTATGTGCGGAGCATTATGCCAAGCACTTGGGAGAGTGTGTTATAACGGAGTAAGTAGACACGTTCCCGGACCACAATGAGCTTAGAGTCTAGAGGGGGCAAAATCTAAGGGCTTTCCAGGACAAGGATTCAGTGCAGAGGCAGAAAGTAGGGTGGGGGAGATGATAATAAAAGTAATAATAAATCAGGGAAGACTTCCTGGAGATGTGATTTCAGTAGGGCTTTGAAGAAGGGGAGGGCTAGGAAATGAAGGAAGGCTTTTAGTTTGCTAATGAGTTGTTGCTAGTTTGTTAGTACAGTGCTCTGTACATAGTAAGCACTCAGTAAATACTATTGAATGAATGAACTCTACTGTACTCTTCCAAGTCCAGTAAGAGCTCAGTAAGAGCTCAGTAAATCCCACTGATTTATTCAAGGGAGAGGAAAGTGAGGCACCCGGGAATTAGAAAGTCTTTCAATAATGATCATTTTGGTATTTATTAAGTGCCTACTACGCGCCAGGCACGGTTCTAAGTACTGGGGCGGATACAAGCAAATCGGCTCACCGTCCCTGTCCCACATGGGGTTCACAGTCTTAATCCCCATTTTACAGATGAGGTAACTGAGGGACAGAGGAGTGAAGCGGCAGACAATTGGAAGGGCTAGAATTCGAACCCAGGTCCTTCAGACTCTCAGGCCCATACACTATCCGCTAGGCAGTGCTGCTTCTCTAGGGCTAGGTAGGTCTTACGTCCATGTAAGGGCACAGCTTGGGCATATCCGTGACTCCAGACGGAACCGTGCCAAACGTGAATAAATTGCAAGTGGAACAGAGATGGCCAGGCCCCAGCTGTGATGTAGGCTTTCACGGTCGGTAATAGATTCGGTGTCTTCAGATTCTGGCGTGGGCCCCCTGGGCTTGGCTTTGTCACTGGAATGTTTCACCGAGCAGGGTTCGGAGAGAGTTAAACGGAGCCACCCCTTCCCACAGGAAGTCGTGCAGCTACAGCGGGGCTAAGGGAGATCTGGATAAATTCAAGAGGTGTCCCTCGGGGGTGATTATGAGGAAAGTTGCATTTGGAGAGGGAAAGTGAAGGGCATGAGGAGGTTTGAGAAAGTTTAAATAGATCCACTGAGATATGTCGTGTATCTACCTCAGTGCTTAGTGCAGTGCTTGGCAAATACAAAGTGATTAAGAAAAAACACAGTTATTACTACGATTTGTGTACCTAGCAGTAAACTATTGAGTTATATTTATATCTGTCTCACCCTCCAGACTGTATTGATTCATTCGATCATTTATTGAGTCTTTACTTTGTACCGAGCACCGTACTAAGCGCTTGAGAGAGTATAACAATAAACAGACACATTCCCTGTCCACGGCGAGCTTACGGTCTAGAAGGGGAGACAGGCATTAATATAAATAAATTACAGATATCCACATAAGTGCTGTGGGGCTGAGAACAGGGATAAATAAAGGGGGAGGAGGTAAACTCACTGTAGGCAGGGAACTTGTCTACCACTGTTGCATTGTTCTTTCCCAATCAACAGATCATAGTTATTGAGCACTTACTTCGGGCAGGGCACTGTACTGAGTGCTTGGGAGAGTAAAACACAACAATACAACAGACACATCCCCTGCCCACAACAAGCTTAGCGTCTAGAGCATTTAGTGCTCTGCGTACAGTAAGCACTCAATAAATACCACTGATTGATGAACAAAACCCACAATTATTACCATTATAATTATTAGGAAAAAGTGACTTCAAGAAAAAATGTCATCTGGGATGTTCCAGGCTTAACCATGCGGGTGTAGATAGGCCAGAGAACTATCGCCATCTGACTCTGCCTCCATCTGGAACCACTGTGAGACAGAATTCTGGGCTTAATCTTTTCTGCTTATGCAACTTCCTGGGGTAACGAATTCCATGAACTGACCACTCCCTGCAGAAAAAAGCTGTTCCTTCTGTTTGTTTTGAAGCTTCAAGTTTACTGGGTTCCCTCATCCTGATACTGTGGGATTTGGTGCGCAAAAATTCCATGTCCTCCTTGCCTATTCTTTTCGCCCGTCACACATTCAGCCAAATGATTTATTTATAGAGCCCTGACCCAGTGCAGATCACTGCACTAAACCCTCAGAAGAGTACAACCTAACAGAGCTGGTAGACGTATTCCCTGCCCGTGATGAGCTTGCAGTCTAGAGGGGGAGGTAGATGGTGATAGAAATGAATAAATGATCACGATGGAAATAAGCGCTATGGGGCTGAGGAGGGGTGAATAAAGGGGGCAAATTCAAGGGCAAGGGCAATCAGAAGGAAGTGGGAGAAGAGGAAATAAGAGCTCCTTCAGAGAAGAGTCATTCAAACACTCGATTAATCAAGGGCATTTATTGAGCACTGTGTCCAGAGATCCTGACCATTTAGGGTCAGGTTCCAGCTCAGAGTCACCCCTCCACAGGAAATATTTGGGGGAAATGCCCCAGATGTCACTGTGGCTTTAGACCTTGTTGTGGGCAGCTTGTCGTTGGGTATTTGTATTCTCCCAGATGCTCAGTAGAGTGCTCTGCAAACAGGGAGGGTTCGATAAATGTCACCGATGGATTGATTTATAGAAAAACACAGTGAGTCGCAGCTCTGCCCTTGAGCTGGCTCCCTCTTCTCCACCAGCCACTGCTGTGGCTAGAAGGACTCCCCTGGAGCCCCAAGGGTGGTCAGTTTATAGGCCGGCAACTCCCGAAGCCAAGGCCCAAATCGAGTCCTTCCCCCTGCACAATGCAGAGAACGCACCCAAATGACAATCCCCCAAGGTCAGAGAGAAGAGAAAGATATTGCCTGTGGGCAGGGCAGTTGGGGAGGGGGAGGCAGTTAATAATAACTGGTATTAAGTGCTTACTATAAGCCAAGTATTGTTTTAAGCACTGGGCCAGATACAAGGTAATCAAATGGGACACATTCCCTGTCCCACATGAGGCTCACATTCTTAATCCCTATTTTACAGATGAGGAAACTGAGGCACAGAGAATTTAAGCGACTTGCCCAAGGTCACACAGCAGACAAGTGGTGGATCCGGGTTTAGAACCCATGACCTCCGACTCCCAAGCCTGTGCTCTTGCCAGTAGACCACTGATGCTCTGTCTCCTCTCCATTGCTCCCCCAGACAGACCCTGGGCAAAAGCCGGCCCCCAGACCCCACGCCAGAACAGGCGAGGGTGCCGGCTCTTCTTGGGGAGCAAGAGGGGACCCCTCCTCCAAACTCCAATCCTTGAGCTGAACCCTTTCCTGAGCTGAAATCCAGGGATGGGAGGCCCCAAGAATGAAAGCTTTTCTCTTCCTCTGCTAGAGAGGCAGCAGCTGATTCAGAAATCTGGAAGGGTTTAACACCACATGGACTCAGGCACAGGAAACAAGGCTGAGAATAAACACCAGGGCTTCTCCCTCGTCACTCGTCAGAAAAGCTGAGAAAACCAGGTCTGAGCTCAGCAACTTTGGTTCTGGAGAGCAGTTTTCACTCTCTGTCTCCCCCCCCCCCGTCTCCTGTTCTCTCTTTCTCTCTTCCCCCCCACTCTCTGCACCTCCATTTCTCTCCCCTTTTCTAGTTGGTCTCTCTCATCTCCATCTGTCTCCTCTCTCTCTCTTTCTCCCTCATATCTTTCTACCCTTCTTTTAGTTCTCTCTCTCTCTCCCATTCTCCCCTCTCTGTCTCTCTTTTCCTCTCCCATCTCTTTCCCTCTCCTTCAGTCTCTCCCTCTCCTCTTCTCAGTCTCTTTCCTTCTTCTGCCTCCCTGCTTCCCGATCTTTCTCTATTTCTCTGTCTAGCTCTCTACCCCTTTCTGTTGGTCTTTGTCTCTCCCTTCAGTCTCTCAGTCTCTATCAGTCTCTCTCTCACACACGCACACACACATCCACAAAGACTCAAAGCTCCGCCCTCTTGGCCAGGCCTGTGGAAACCCTTTCCCCCATGTGTCGCCCAGTTAAGGAAAGCAGATGGAATGTGGTCCAATTCTCAGAGCTTTCCATTCCCCCAGGAGCCCGATGGATCGGCTGGTCCCCCTCTGCTTCCCAGATGAAAAGGTTGTAGGGGACAGGGGAGAGCGATTTGGCCCAGTCAGGGACAGCGCCCCGGGGTATCGAGGAGCCCAGGTTGAAATCCGCCCTCTGAAAACAGCTCCCCAGAGATTGGCATTGCTCTGCCAACACTCTGCGATCCCTCGGGGCAGACTGCCAGGAGAGAGAGCCCTGGAAGTGTAGTCGGGAATGTCTTTGAGGGAACAGCTTTTCTAGTGATTAATTCTCAGCTCTCTCTCTCTCTCCATCCTACTTCTTCACTCTCTTCTCCCACTACATGCAACTTGCAATCCTCCTTCCTCTCAAGATAATCTACTTACTGTTCCCGTTCCCATCCTTTTGCTCCCATCCCCCTCTTGTCCAAGAACTCCCTTCCCTTTCACATCCGGCTGGTCGCTACTCTCTCCGTCTACAAAACCCTCCTGAGATCACGTCTCCTCCAGGAAACCTTCCCTGAGGAAGCTCTCCTCTCCCCACTTTATAATCATCGTCATAATAATTGTGATAATTGTGGTATCAGTTAAGCTCTCACTATGTGCCAAGCACTGGGGTAGACACAAGTTAATCAAGCTGAACATAGAAACTGTCCCACCTGGGGCTCACAGTCTAAGTAGGAAGGAGAACAGGAATTGAATCTCCCATTTTACTGACGAAGAAACAGGCATAGGGAAGTGAAATCCAGCTGCTTTCCTTAACTGGCTGACACATGGAAGAAAGGATTTCCACAGGCCGGGCCAAGAAGGTGGAGCGTTGAGTCTGACTCTGTGTATGTGTGTGTGTGTGTCTGTGTGAGAGACTGACAGAGACCAACAGAGAGGGTGAGTCGAGAGAGAGACTGAGGGGAGAGACAAAGACCAGAACAGGTACTTGGCAGGGCCAAAAATAGAACCCAAGCTCGTGCTCTTTCCACTAGGCTATGCTACTTATATCCATCCTCCCAACGGCAAAAAAGCAATTATACACATAGCTTATATATTCTATTTCTCTCCTCCATAGGATGTATTTTAACATTTCTCCCCCCCCCCGCCTTAGGCTGCAAACTACTTGATAGAATAAATCGCATATTCTGACTCTTTCGTACTCTCCCAAGTGTCTATAACAATAATCTGCCCAAAGTAAGCACTCAATAGATAATATCTATTGACTGATTTCTACGTAATTGCTCCAAAAATGCTATGGCTTAATTGATGGATCGATTGACAGCCTGGGAGTTCTGAGTCTTCTAACTGTTCTGCCACAGCCACCTCCCTTCCTGACGACTCTCTACTTTCTTAGTCTAACAAGGAGCAGCGTACACTGATTAATATAGCCTAGCGAGGAGAGACTTGGTCTAGAAAATAGACAAAGATGAGTAAATGAACTGAGAAGACTGGGAAGAAGTGGGTGTCAGTCCGGGAAGGCCTCTTGGAGGAGGCGACCTTTTAGAAGGGCTTTGGAGGTGGGGAGGGAAAGGTAAAGCTGAGCGGGGGGGTGTACTAGAATCAATAACGGGTTAGGGGTGGGGGAATCTAAACAGAAGGAGAGTTAGGAGGTTTTCTCTGAAGGACCAAAGGACATATGGTGGAGCTGAGATGAAGAGAATGACTTGGAAAGAGGGAGCCAATGGTGGAATAGCCAGTGGTCAGGAGTTCTGATTTCATGTAGGGATAATTTTGGGATTTGTTTAGCTCTTACTATGGTCCAAGCACTGGGGTAGAAATAATCACATCAGACACAGTCCCCGTCCCACAAGGGCTCGCGATCTCACTGTCTTCTCTCCCATGGTAAGAAGACTTACAGGTTCCCTGTTTCCTGGAATGGAGAAAACTGGAATCTGAAGCTCACCCAGCCCCAGAGATCTGGGTTTGAAAGAAAGAACACAGTTTTCAATAGGGTTGGCACTGCAGTAGGAGAGGAAGGGACAGAGAAATAATGATAACCATAATAATAATTATGTCTCTTGTTAAGCGCCTGCTATGTAATAATAATGTTGGTATTTGTTAAGCGCTTACTATATGCAGAGCACTGTTCTAAGCGCTGGGGTAGACACAGGGGAATCAGGTTGTCCCACGTGGGGCTCACAGTCTTAATCCCCATTTTACAGATGAGGGAACTGAGGCACAGAGAAGTTAAGTGACTTGCCCACAGTCACAGAGCTGACAAGTGGAAGAGCTGGGATTCGAACTCATGAGCCCTGACTCCAAAGCCCGTGCTCTTTCCACTGAGCCACGCTGCTTCCCCACAGCTTCCCTATGTGCCCAGGCACCGTTTTAAGGGCCGAGGTGGATACAGGCAAATCTGGTTGGACACGGTCCCTGTCCCATGTGGGGCTCACTGTCTTAATCCCCATTTTACAGCTGAGAGAACAGAGAAGTGAAGCGATTTGCCCAAGTCAAAACAGCAGATAGTGCTTAGTACAGTGCTCTGCGCTCCGGAAGCGCTCAATAAATAGGACCGAATGAAGTGGCAGAGCCAGGATTAGAAGTCAGGCCGGTGCTCACTTCACCGGGCCACGCTGCTTCTCTAAGGAGGAAGGGCGGGAGGGACAAGTAGAGAGGGAAAGGAAGCAGTCTTGGCCCTTTGGCCTTGGGCCATTACTTACCCCAGCTGCTACCAGTCACTTGGTCACTAAGCAAGGATTGGCGTCCTGGACCATTCCATCGAGAGTAGAGCAACAAACTCTGGTTGCCGCCGCTGCAGCTGGGGGTGAATGGGGAAAGATGCTCGATTAACCCCTCAAGACTTCCCAAGCAGAGAGAGAAATATCCAAGTTGACGGTTGTGGTTCGATCGGTAGCATTTATTGTGCAGAGCATTGTAATAATAATAATGTTGGCATTTGTTAAGCGCTTACTATGTGCAGAGCACTGTTCTAAGTGCTGGAGTAGATACAGGGTAATCAGGTTGTCCCATGTGGTGCTCACAGTCTTAATCCCCATTTGACAGATGAGGTAACTGAGGAACAGAGAAGTTAAGTGACTTGCCCACAGTCACACAGCTGACAAGTGGAGGAGCCGGGATTAGAACTCACGGCCTCTGACTCCCAAGCCCGCGCTCTTTCCACCGGGCCACTACTAAGTGCTTGGGAGAGTACAGTATAACGGAGTCGGCAGACATGCTCGTCATCATCATCATCACCATCAGCAATGGTATTTATGGAGCACTTGCTGTGTGCAGAGGGATGGGAGATAAGAGTTTCCCCTCTGTGGGACAGAGGATAACCTATCTCAGTGGAAAAGAGCCTGGGCTTCGGAGTCGGGGGTCATGGGTTCGACTCCCGCCTCTGCCACTTGTCAGCTGTGTGACTGTGGGCGAGTCACTTCACTTCTCTGTGCCTCAGTTCCCTCATCTGTAAAATAGGGATTAACTGTGAGCCTCACGTGGGACAACCTGATGACCCTGTATCTCCCCGGCGCTTAGAACAGTGCTGTGCACATAGTAAGCGCTTAACAAATACCAACATTATTCTTATTATCCCCCAGCCCCTCCATCGAGGAGGCCTCAGCGGGCCCCTCGGCTGCAAGCTGCACCGTGCCTCGGATTTGATCGGCAAAATGGCCTCCGGGGGTGGGCAGGGAGCCAGCGAGCTTAGGTATTCCGCCGCCTGAAAGCGAGTGATGTCACGGAGGCTGGCAGCAGGAACAGACTGCCATTCAGATGATCACAATGCTAACAGCATGTGTTTTCTCCATCTCCCCTGGCCCGGCGCCAGGCCGATACAAGAAATTACCCAGCCCAAGTTCTCGCTCTCGGCCTCCCACGGGGCTCGCCTGGCCTTTACTTGCTGGCACGGCTTCCAGGCGGTGGGCTTTTGCCCCACTCCGGTTCCCACTGCAGTGGGCAGAAAATTCCACACTAGGCAGAAATATCAGCTGGAGCTTTCACAACCACTGGAAAGGGAGTTTCTCTGGAACGATGGGGAAGAGGAGAGCTTTGAGGACCCCTAATAATAATAATAATGTTGGTATTTGCCCTAAATAGTAAGAGCTCCCTACCTGCCCCCTCTAAGGGCCACAGGGATGGGAGATGAGCACCCTTTCTTCGGGGCAGAAGAATGGAAGATAGTGTCCCCTCTGTGGCTTAGTGGAAAGAGCCTGGGCTTCAGAGTCAGAAGTCGTGGGGGTTTGATGCCAGGACCCCAGAAAAGGGAACGTCTTATCAGTGACGGGGTCTTGACAGGAATTCCGCTCACTGAGGTCAGGGTGGGATGGAGTTCCCCTCCCGAGGGACAAGCGGAATAAAGGAAACCTCCAATCCCCCTCATTCTTCGATCCCTGTACCAGTCCGATCCGTGTGGCTCCCCAGATTCTGGCATTAGGTGGGGGCAACCTGGGGGGCTTCTCCCCACGCAGCCCCCGGACCACCACCTCTGCCATTACTGCACTGGACAGGCCGGAATGTCAGAGCTGATCAGTCTCCTTTCCCAACTGCAACACCCTCACGAAACAGTCATTCAATCAGTAGATGCAATTTATTGAGCATTTACTCTGTATTAAGCATATGGGAGAGTCCAATAAAATAGAGTTGGTCATGATAATGATAAATATGGTGTTTGTTAAGCGCTTACTATGTGCCAGGTACTGTACTAAGCCCTGGGGTAAAAGGCAAGGTAATTGGGCTGGATGTAGTCCCCGTCCCACATGGGGCTCACAGTCTTAATTCCCATTTTCCAGATGAGATAACTGAGGCCCAGAAAAGCGAAGGTCACCCAGCAGACAAGCGGCAGAGCCGGGATGAGAACTCAGGTCCTTCCGCCTCCCAGGCCCGTGCTCCATCCGCTAAACCAGAGACTAGGAGCTGCCTAAGGTGACCGCAGAAGGGGCCTTAAGCTGCCTCAGCGGGGGCAATTTCAGTACTGGCCTCGACACTGTCCATTCCCCCCCACCCCCAACGCCAGCTCTGCACTCACCGAACCATCCTGGTCATCCCCCTGCAGCTTCAGAGATCTCCGGTTCGCCCCAAGGAGGGGTCAGCCCTCAGTTGCCCCTGGCCCGCCACCCGGCTCGAGCGGGCATGGCCGGGGGCACTTTGGATCCCCTACCTGCTTCCCCCTTGCCTCGGGTTGGATCCCTGAGCCTGTTTTCTCCCTTGCACCAAGTTTCCTTGACCCCAGGGAGGCGGGGAATTGTGACATCACTTGCTGAGGACAGAGGGAATCGGTCCCGGGGTCAAGGGAGCCAGACTGCGGCCAGTTATTGCCAGGATGAGCAGGGACAGCCCCTGGTGCCACAGGGGAAGTGAAAACCTGGAAAACTTAGCCAAGAGAAGCAGCAGGACCTAGTGGCTGGAGCCCGGACCTGGGAGTCAGAAGGATTGGGTTCTAATCCCGGCTTTCCCACTTCTCTGCTGCGTGACCTTGGGTCAGTCGCTTCACTTCTCTGGGCCTTAGTTACCTCACCGGTAAATGGGGATTAAGACTGTGAGCCCTCTGTGGGACAGGGACTGTGTCTAACCTCATTGACATGTATCTATCCCATCGCCTCGTCCATATAATAATGTTGGTATTGGTTAAGCGCTTACCATGTGCCGAGCACTGTTCTAAGCGCTGGGGTAGACACAGGGGAATCAGGTTGTCCCACGTGAGGCTCACAGTCTTAATCCCCATTTTACAGATGAGGTAACTGAGCCACAGAGAAGTGAAGTGACTGGCCCACAGTCACACAGCTGGCAAGTGGCAGAGCCGGGATTCGAACCCATGACCTCTGACTCCAAAGCCCGTGCTCTTTCCCCTGAGCCACGCTGCTTAGCAAGCGCTTAACAGATACCTTGAAAAATAGAAGGGGAAGCGGGGTGGCAACCAAACAATCGGATTTATCGAGCATTTACTATGTGCAGAGCACTGTACTAAGTGCTTGGGAGAGTTCAACACAACAATATAGGCTACATATTTCCTGATCACAACAGACAGCGTCTTCAAAAGCGGGGAGCACTTCCTTTTGCTCGTTCGATCCCATTCATTCATTCACTCATTCGATCTTATTTATTGAGCGCTTACTGTGTGCAGAGCACTGTACTCAGCCCTTGGGAGAGTACAATATCACAATAAACAGACAGATTCCCGGCCCACAATGAGCTAACCGTCTGGAGGGAGAGACAGACATCAATAAAAATCATTTATTATAGCTGCAATCTATTTATTACACCTGTAATTCATTTATTTATATCGAGGTCCGTCTTCCCTTCCGGACTATAAGTTCACTGTGGGCAGGGAACGTGTCTGTTGCACTGTACTCTCCCCAGCGCTTAGTACAGCGCTCTGCGCATGATGCTATTTATTTGCTATTGTTTTAATGAGATGTTCATCCCCTTGATTCTATTTATCGCTATTGTTCTTGTCTGTCCGTCTCCCCCGATTAGACTGGGAGCCCGTCATAGGGCAGGGACTGTATCTGTTACCGATTTGTACGTTCCAAGAGCTTAGTACAGTGCTCTGCCCATAGTAAGCGCTCAATAAATACTATTGATTGAATGAAGAGATGCTTAATATATCCAACTGACTGATTCACCACGGCAGTGGCCATACCCACCCTCGTTCCTCTCACATCTGAGCAGGCGGCTCTGTGGGAATTAGCATCCCGTTATGCAAATCGGGGCCCTGGGATTTACGGAGAGGGAAAAACATCTCGGATCCTTATCCTGAGGGCCGATGCTAATCTTCCCCCTGGTTTGGGATGTCATCATTCTGGCTAATTCACATTTAACAGGAATTCCCACAACAGGAAGGGCATGTAAGAGCAGGGTTGTGGGTTGTGCTCTGACCAGGTCAAAATTCCAGGGTCTTGGAATTCTGCCCCGCCTGATACGAGTGTAGGATATGAGCGGCGGTGGCTTATTGGAGGCGGGAGATTTGGGTTCCAATCCCAGCTCCACCATTTGCCTGCTGTGTGACCTCGGGCGAGTCATTCAACTTCTCTGGGCCTCAGTTTCCGCTTCTAATAATAATAATAATTACGATATTCGTTAAGAGCTATGTGCCAAGCACTATTCTAAGCGCTGGGGTAGATATAAGGTAATCAGGGCGTCCCACGTGGGGCTCACGTTTTTAATCCCCATTTTAAAGATGAGGTAACTGAGACACAGAGAAGGTAAGTGGCTTGCCCAAGGTCACGCTCTCCTGTAAAAGGGGGATTCAATACCTGTTCTCCTTCCTATCGAGGCTGTGAGTCCTCTGTCGGGAGGGAACCGTGTGATTCATTCATTTATTCAATCGTATTTATTAAGGGCTTACCTTGTGCAGAGTACTGTTCGTGGCTCGGTGGAAAGAGCGCGGGCTTTGGAGTCAGAGGTCGTGGGTTCGAATCCCTGCTCGTCCACTTGTCAGCTGTGTGACTTTGGGCAAGTCACTTAACTTCTCGGTGCCTCGGTTCCCTCATCTGTAAAATGGGGATGAGGACTGTGAGCCCCACGTGGGACAACCTGATTCCCCTGTGTCTACCCCAGCGCTTAGAACAGTGCTCTGCACATAGTAAGCGCTTAACAAATACCAACATTATTACTGTTCTAAGCGCCTGGAAAAGTACAACAGACCGTGTCCGATAAGACTGTATTGTACCTACCCTAGTGCCTGGCATAGAGTAATAAAAATAATAATAATAATATGAAAATGATTGCAGTATCTAAGTGCTTATTCTGTGCTGAGTCCTGCACTATGCACCAGGGTGAATACAAGAAAATCAGGTGAGACACAGTCCCTGTCCCACATGGGACTCACAATCTAAGGTGGAGGGAGGAGGTATTAGATCATCATTTTACAGACGAGGAAACTGAGGCAGAGAGAAGTTAAGTGACCTGCCCAAGGACACCCAGCAGGCGGGTGGTGGAGTCGGGTTTTAAATCCAGGTTATCTGACTCTCAAGCCAGCACTCTGCTATGATTAGTAGTAGTACTATTACTATTATTCCATTATCCCACCTCAGCCACTTGTCAGCTGTGTGACTTTAGGCAAGTCACTTAACTTCTCTGTGTCTCAGTGACCTCATCTGTAAAATGGGAATTTAGACCTTGAGTCTCCCGTGGGACAACCTGATTACCCTGTATCTCCCGCAGCGCTTAGAACAGTGCTCTGCAAATAGTAAGCGCTTAACAAATACCAACATCATCATCATCATCATTAAGGAGGCTCAGCAATTTCTCTCAGCAGACCCTGCCCCTTTCTACTACTACTAATAATAATAATTGGAGTAGTTTTTAAGCACTTACCATTTGCCATGTACTGCACCAAGCACTGGGGTAGATACAAGCTAATTACTGCCTCTGCCAGCTAAAAATAACCTTGGCAATCAGAGAAGGAAATAGGTAACGAGAATCAGGCTGTGCATCTGCTCTCAGCGTGGCCCAATGGAAAGAGCACAGGCCCAAAAGCCCGAGGACCTGGGTTCTTATCCTGCCTCGGCCGCTTGCCTGCTGTGTGTCCTGAAGCCAGTAACTTCACTTCTCTGGGCCTTAGTTTCCTTATGTGCAAAACGGGGATTCAATACTTGCTCTCCCGCTTCTCTAGGCAGTGAGCCCTGTGTGGGATAGGAACTGATTATCTAGTGACTCCCTCAGTGCTTGGCACGGAGAAAGCGCTTCAAGATTATTATATTATTAGGGTGATCTCCGATCTAGAGTATGCAAGTGAATCATTCCCAACTGCTATCTGATGGCCGGAGGGGTGGGGTGAGGGGGAGTGGGTTTCTCCCAAAACGCTCAAAGAAGCGGTGTGGCCTAGTGGGTGGAGCATGGGCCCACCATCCTCTCTTGGCCCCACGAGAGCCTCCGAGATGGATGGATGGATCGTTCCCCTCTATCCAGAGGGCCAGAGGGTTGGAAGGCACGGTCAATTGACCGAGCTCTCCCGCAGCTGGCAGCCTCTCAGCCCGTTTACCGGAGTGCCCGCCGTTTCCATTCCAGAGAGGAGAATCGATAGAGACGCGGGGTGGGGCAGGCCCGGAGACACTCGGGTTGCAAAATGAGGTCTCTCCAGAGGAAGCAGCCGCAGCGAATCCCGCTGCAGTTTTGATGCCCTCGGTTTGCGGAGCTGCTTGGATTCACTTGTTTCCCACCCCGGCCCCCACCCCCCTGGAAGGCCCCTGCTGGGTGGGCATAGTCCAGACTCCTGAGGCCAGCCTGCTCCAAGGCAGAGAGGAGGGACTATTCTCTCAGGAGGCAGAGGACGGGGAACGGGTCAATCAACCAATCAATCATATTTACGGAGCACTTACTGTGTGCAGAGCTCTATCCTAAGCACTTGAGAGAGGATAATAGAAGAGAAGTGGTAGACATGTTCCCCGTCCACAGTGAGCTGACAGTCTAGAGGGGGAGACGGACATTAATGTAAATAAATTACGGACATGTCCGTAAGTACTGGGGGGCTGAAGGAGGGGTGAATAAAGGAAGAAAATCCAAGTGAAAGGAATGCAGAAGGGAGTGGGAGAAGAGGAAAGGAGGGCTTAGTCATTGTGACTTGAATAAGGCTTCGAAGAAGGGGAGAGTCATTGTCAGATGTGAAGAGCGAGGGGCGGCCTAGGCCAGAGACGGGACGTGGGCGAGAGGTCGGCCCCGAGATCGACGAGATCGAGGTAGAGTGAGAAGGTTAATATTAGAGGAGTGAAGCGTGTGGGTTGGGTTGTAGTAGGAGAACAGCGAGGTGAGGGAGGAGGGGGCAAAGGGATTGAGTGTTTTAAAGCTGATAGTAAGGAGTTTCCGTTTGATGCAGAAGTGGAGGGGTAACTACTGGAGGTTCTTGAGGAGTGACAGTTGGTGAGCAATCTAGATTTGCCAACCCTGGTGGAGCAATCTGAGGCCTCAAGAAGCAGCAAGACCTAATGGACAGCACGGGCCTGGGAGTCGGAGGACCTGGGTTCCAATCCACTTGTCTGCTGGGTGACCTTGAGCAAGTCACTTCTCTTCTCTGGTCCTTACCTCGCTAGTAAAATGGAGGTTAAGAATGAGATTCCCCACCTGGGACCGGGACTGTGTCCAACCTGATCATCTTGTGTCTACATTAATGCTTAGAAGAGTGCCTAGCACATAGTAAGCACTTTACAAATGCCATAAAACTCACCCCCCCCCCCGGCCAACTCCCACCATCCTGGTGCTGAATTCCTACCAGAGCAGGAAGTGGGCAGAGGCTGGCACCCAGCCCAGCCCGAGAGAGAGTCAAGACCAGGGGAAAGGGGAGAACATGTGTGTTTATGGCTTTTTAAAGGGGAAAGAGAGAGCCTGTTGGTGGATGGTGAGGGAGGAGATTGAAAGAGAAGGAGGGGTGAAGAGGTCTGGTGTGTTTATCAAAATCCTGGAAAAATAAAAACGAAGAAAGATCTGGATCGCACTGAACAGTGTCCTAGTGGAAGGAGAAAGGGAGTCAGGAGACCAGCTGTATGAGCTTTGGCAAGTCACTACATTTCTCTATGTCTCAGTTATCTCATTTATGAAAAGGAGATTAAGACCGTGAGCCCCATGTGGGACAGGGAGTGCGTGCGACCTGGTTATCGTATATCTACCCTAGAGGGTAGTACAGTGCCTGGCATATAGTAAGTTCTTAATAGATTCCGTTGTTAATAAAAAAAATTAACAATAAAAAAATCACCATCTGGAAAACGGGCATCAGATTAACTGTCGGTCCCAGATGGGACAGGAACCTCTTCTGAACTATTAACCTTGTACCTATTCCAGCACTTAGCATTCGGAATGTGCCCAACCTGATTAACTTGTGTCTACCCCAGCTCTTAGAACAGTGCTTGGCACATAGTAAGCGCTTCCCGATACCTTACTAATAATAATAATGATGAACAGGAGACGGTCGGAGAGAAGTCGGTGACGGTGATGACGGTGGTGAACGAGCGAGTGACCCGCTTCCCGGGCGCGACCAGGCCCCGGCCGCACGCCTGACCACGCCGGCTTCCAGCGAAGCCAAACAACTGCCTGCCCGGGGAACCGGGGGCGATCCCATCCTGTCTGTGCCCGCGGGGCTGGGCATCCGCCCCTGGTGGGTTTCCTGGCACCCTGACAGGCCCAGCTCCAAGACAGCTGGAATGTTCAGGGGCTTCCTTCCTGTATCACGGTCAAGTTTCCTCAGGAAAAGCAGGCTGCTGAACTCACTCTGAGCTCAGGGTCGTCCAGCCCGGGGCATGGGCAGGACCCAGGGGTCAAGTGGAGCACCCCTCCCTCCCCACCCCCACCGGCTTCAGCAGCGACCACATCCCGGTCGATCCAGACCGATGTCACTCCGTCCCGGGGTGACTGACCCCCCGAGTAGCCTTTTCCCAACTTCCCTCGGTAATCCAGTTCGTGTTCCTCCCCTGGCCCTGAGGCTCTGCGGTTGGAGTTAACTTTTTTAAACCGAGAAGATGGCCTTCCTGTCGGGCAGTCGGTCAATCTTATTTATTGAGCGCTTACTGTGTGCAGAGCACGCTACTAAGCGCCGGGGAGAGTACAATATAACAATCTAACAGACACATTCCCTGCCCACAGTGAGTTTACAGTCTAGAGGTGGAGACAGACATGAATATAAATAAATTACACAAATGGACATAAGCGCTGTAGGATTGGGACTGGGGACGAATAAAGGGAGCAAGTCGGGGCGATGCAGACGGGAGTGGGAGAAGAGGAAAGGAGGGCTTGGTCGGGGAAGGCCTCTTGGAGGAGATATGTCTTCGATAAGGCTTCGAAGTCGGGAGAGAGTCATTGTCTGTCGGATATGAGGAGGGGGGTCGTTCCAGGTCAGAGGCAGACGTGGGGGAGAGATCGGCGGCAAGATAGACGGGATTGAGGTATAGCGAAAGGTTGGCATTAGAGGAACAAAGTGAGCGGACTGGGTTGTATCAGGAGAGTAGCGAGTCGAGGTAGGACGGGGCAAGGTGACTGACTGCTTGAGTTGCTGAATAGAGACCCTCGGGGTCTGGTTCCCAAACAATTTTCATCCCGCACAACTTCCTGGGGCAACAAATTCCATATGCTGACCTCAATCTGGGAGAAGAAGTTCCTCCTTTCTTCTGAAAATCGAAGACTCCAAAACTCTCCCTTTTCCAAGGTTCTCTAGCTCTGCTAAGTAGGAAAGTTCTGCCTTGCGTCCACCTGAAATCTCCCCTGCTTTAATGAAAGCTGTCTCCCCTATGGACACGGAGTATCTGTTTCTCCTCAGTAGAAACCTTTCAAGGCCTGGCAAAACATTGTTCAAGTTCTTCTCAGTCTTTTCTTCCCTAGGCTAAAGAATTTCAAATTTAGCATCTGTTTTGGGACGAGTGCTGACCATATGGCCCCGTTTAGGTGGGACAGGCCTAGATTTTTGCAAGCTGGGATCCGGGCCAGGTGAGGAAAGAGCCCGGGCCTGGGAGTCAAGAGATCCGAGTTCTAATCCCTGCTCCATCACATACCTGCTGTCTGACCCTAGGCGAGTCATTTCACTTCTCTGTGCCCCAGTTTCCTCATCTGCAAAATGGGGATTCAACGTGTGTTCTTCCTCCTACTTACTCTGTGAGCTCCATATGGGGCCTGATTATCTTCTATCTAAGCCAGTGCTAATAATTAATAATAATTCTGGTATTTGTTAAGTACTAACTATGTGCCAAGCACCGTACTAAGTGCTGGGGTGGATACAAGCAAATCGGGTTGGACACAGTTCTGTCCTACGTACGTCTTAATCCCCACTTTCCGGATGAGGTAACAGAGGCTCAGAGAAGTGAAGTGAGTTGCCCGAGGTCACACGGCAGACAAGTGGGGGAGCCAGGATTAGAAACCGGGTCCTTCTGACTCCCAGGCCTGGTCTCTATCCTCTAGGCCATGCTGCTTCTCATTATTATAATTCTTATAATTACAAAGGTCCCAGAATTGGGACTGATCCTAGTAAACCACTCAATCTCTCTTACATCCACGGCCAAATGCCCTTAAATGGTTGCCCATCCGTGTCCAGGACAGAGCGTGCTCGGCACATCCTCGGTTTCAATCCCACGGCATCCCGGGAATGGTAGCCCCGTTGTCCCTGGCTCCTGGCGGGGGGAAACTCTATCACCGCACTCCTCCCACTCCCCCCCATCCTTCCCCCTCGGCTCATTACCAAAAGGAAAGGGGAGGAAATATAAGATCGATCGACTGGGTCGAGGCCCGGGTGTCCCGGCTTCTGACCCAAAGGCCGCCGACCGCCCCGGCGTCGCCCGTGACACCGCACGCCTTGGGCCGGGCCCCCAGCGTGACAGGATGATGCGACACGGACTGTTTCGCGGACAGAAGCCCGGAGCCACGGGCTGTGCCCCTGCCCTGCCCCGACCCCTGCAAAGGCAGGAGGATCGGACGGGAGGAGGCCGTGAGCTTCTGCAGGAAAGGCGACACCCCTCACGTCTGTTTTCCCGAGCTTGCCGGAGCAGAGGACCCCGGGAAATACTTCGTGGCAGGCGAGACCTCTCTACAGCTGCGACCCGTTAAATCTCCCCCAAGACTCGCTGACAGGCCGGGCCCCCAGACAAGATCTTCCTCCGCTCGTGAATTCGGCACGATCCTTCCTGACCGCAGTCATGCACGTCCGACCTGCTTCGGGCAAGGATACGGAGAGGGGCGGGCCTGCCTCCGTGTGCGTGTGTGTTTGTGTATGTGTGGGTGGATGGGTGGGTGGGTGTGTGCACACGTGTCTGACGATGTGTGTGCAGCATGTGTGTACGTGTGTGAGAACCATATGTGCATTTGTAACTTTCCAATCGTATTTTTTCAATCGTATTTATCGAGTGCAAAGCGCTGCGCTAGGCGCTTAAATACCACCATCATTATTATGATTACTATTATTATTATTTTACAGTCTACAGGGAGAGGCAGACATTCAGATAGATTAGGGAGAGGGGAAACAGCAGCGAAGTGGCGAGAATCCCTGCTTTCCTCCAGTCTGAAAGGAGCAGGTGTAAGGCTTAGTGTGCAACCACTTAGTACAGTGCTTGGTACACAGTAAGCGCTCAATAAATATGACTGAATGACAGAATGAAAGGCAGCACGGGGCCTTCCTCAAGGAGTTCCCGGGAAGCCAGGGGTGTCCTCCTGAAGCGAGGGGCTTGAGTTTGACAGACCCCGGCTCAACGCACGAACTTGGGGGGGTCCTGGCTTCTCCCTCCCTGCCGACATCAAGCCCGTTCCCTCCGACCCGCTTGCTCCTCCCTCCCCTTCCTTCCCCACCTCATTTCCCCTCATCTCCCGGTCTGGATCTAATTTGACTCTCCTCTCATGTCAGGCGATCACGAGGCCGTGAGGTCACTTTATGGAGGGAAGGAATTTCCCCCATTTGAACAGCTCCGCGGTGGAAGACGTGAGCGAGGAGGGAACAGAAGAAAGAGAGGTTTGACATTCGTATGGGCTGGGCCTTCCCTGAGGAACCAAACTTTCATAGCTAGTCCTCCCCGCCCCAGGGATAGGGGACGCCCCAAATATTCTCCGTATCCTCTAGGCGGGGACGCTCAGGCTCAGAATGGGAAGCAGCGTGGCCTAGTGGATGGACTGAGCCCGGGTCGGGGAGTCGGAAGGATCTGGGTTCTAATCCCTGTTCATGAGGGCTAAGGTGGGGGACATGTTGGCTCTGGGGAGGCGGAGGGGGGCCGGGGTCCCCCCCCGTCAACCCAGTCTAGGTTCCGCAGCGTTCCACGATAGGGTCCGTCGGGAGTCCTTAGGTTACGCCGTGTCACCTGCAAAACACACAAACCGCGATGTGCATCATTTCTTTCCTGACAGACAAAGCAGCATGGCCTCCCCGGGCCGGGGAGTCAACAGGACCTGGGTTCTAATCCCGGCTCTGCCACTTGTCAGCTGTGTGACTCTGGGCAAGCCACTTAACTTCTCTGTGCCTCAGTTACCTCATCTGTAAAATGGGGATTAAGACTGTGAGCCTCACGAGGGACAACCTGATTACCCTGTATCTACCCCAGCGCTTAGAACAGTACTCCGCGCATAGTAAGCGCTTAACAAACACCAACGTTATTATTATTATTATCTCGGGCAAGTCACTTCTCTGGGCCTCAGTTCCCTCAACTGTACAATGGAGATGAAGACTGTGAGTCCTACGGGGGTCAGGGAATGTGTCCAACAGATCATCCGGTACCTACCCCAGTGCTTAGCATAGTGCCTGGCACATAGTAAGCCCTTAACAAATAACCCCGATTATCACTATTATTATAAATACGATTGATCGATTAACCAAATCCAGATGTCCATCTCCCACCTTGTTCCGGGACGAGGATGGGCAGTCAGATGTCCTTCTAGATGGCCGGGGGCTTGGACTGGATCCCGGAAGCCTTCGGACATCTGGGTCTTCCGGAATGAGAAAGGGGCTGAGCCCCCTCTCTAGGCCGGACCTTTAAAGGCAGTCAGTCCAGCTCCAAAGATTCGGAGAGGTCTGGCTGACTGGTTGGCTCGCGGGGGGTGGTTATGGGAAGAAGTGGGGAAGGTGGGCTGGATCTCCAGCCCCGGTTCCAAAGTGGGACAGACCAAGAGGGCCTCTGAGCCCCTACCCCACGCTCCTGCCTCGCGTTCGCCACTTCCGTGATCCTGTCCTGATCGTTTTCCTGGGAAATTTGGACGGACAACGGACCCCCGCTTGGGCAAAGCTAGCATCGAGGCCGATGCCGGGTGGTCCAAGAAGCAACAGACGGACAGGCGGGTGGCAGGTCGGGGGCTTCCACTGCTTGGCCGAGGCCCCTCAACCACTACCAAAGGGGAAGGGAGCGGGATACCGAGGAGGCTAATCCTAAGGTCCATACAGTTTGGCCCTAGCAGGGCACGTGGAAGTTCAGAGCTTTCAGAACTTCAGTCCCTCAAGTAGACCCTCAGGCACAACACGCACTCCACAGAGCTTTAATCATCACTGCGGTGTTTGTCAAGCAGTCACTGTGTGCCAGACACTGTACTAAGTGCTGGGGTGGATACAAGTAAATCATGTTGGACACGGTCCCTGTCCCACGTGGGGCTCGCAGTCTTAATCCCCATTTGACTGATGAGGGAACTGAGGCCCAGAGAAGTGAAGTGACTGCCCAAGATCACACAGGCAGGCACGTGGCCCAGCCGGGATCAGGACCCAGGTCCTCTGACTCCCGGACACTAGACGCTTTTCAGCCCTTCTGTGCTGCCTTATGGCTAGAAAGACTAGTGTCCCCTCCAGCCACTGTTAGCCGGCTGAAGTTTGGAGCGTGAAATGTCTCTTCTCCCCTGTCCTGTTTGGAGTGGGCGATCTGCTCAGCTTCCTGCCGTCGGCCATGTTGAACAGCTGAGGTATTTGGACTGGGGCTGGAGCCTCTTCGCGGACTCCAAGGAGGTGGGCGGGGTGGGATGGCTATCCACTGTGGGATCCCGTCCTCTCAGTTTGGGCCGGGGGGAGGAGGGGAAACGGGACCCCTCCCACTCCCCACACCCCCCCGGGACGGCCTGGCCCGGGACCCGGCGCTCCTCGGGACCCAGATTGTCCTGGGCCGGGCCGGCCCCCGGCTGCTTCCAGAGGGAGCGTTCCAGCCCGAGAATTCCTCCCGGCGGCCGCCCCTTCCTGCCCGGGCCTCAGCTCGCATTCCTCAGATGTCTGCGGCCTCAAATCTTCTGGCTGCGAGTTCTTCCGTGCGTTCGGAGGCCGCCAGCGTGCGGGACGCAGAAACCATTCCTTGGATCGGCCGGCCGGCCGCCTCCGCTCCCTTCCACCCCACCCGGATGAGCCGCTCCCTCTCCACCTTCAGTAGCAACATGGCCTTGTGGATAGGCCACGGGCCTGGGAGTCAGAAGGTCATGGGTTCTGATCCCGGCTCCGCCACTTGTCCGCTGGGTGACCCTGGGCAAGTCACTTCGCTTCTTTGGACCTCGGTGACCTCGTCTGTAAAATGGGGATTGAGACTGTGAGCCCCACATGGGACGGGATCGTGTCTGACCCAATTTGCTCGTCTCCACCTCGGCGCCTGGAACACAGTCGGCACTCAACAGATACCATTATTATTATTATTATGATCCTCCGATCGGGCTCCTCGTCCCCTCTCAGACCGGCTGCCTGGAGTCCGGGGGCGGGGGTGGAACGGGACCCTGCTAGGGCCTGAAAGACATCGAAGCCACGAAGGCCCAGCTGCTGCTCACTGAGAGTTTACAATCTGAAGCTGTAGACCAAACAAACAAGATTAAAGATGTGGCCCTCGCAAACCCACAGCCGTTTATTTGGAAAGAAAACTCTGAAATAAAAAAGTACCTCGGGGGCGTTTCAGATGTCGGCTTAGGTTCGGGAAGGAGTGGGTGGGCGGTTGAGGAGTCGGAGACGGGGCAGGGAGGTGAAAGACACAAATAGAGAAAGGGCAGGGGACCGGATGAAGACTTAGGATGTAGGGGAGAAGGGGGTGATCCTTTGCACTGGTGAAATGATGGTTTTGCTGTGTGACCCCCGCCAAGACATTTAACCTCTCTGGTTTGACCGGAATTATAAACCAGAATGTGAATTCCCAAGTCCCTTGTTTGCTTGGACAATAGCCTGCTAACACTTATTCGGTGCCCATTCTGCTTTGGGGGGAATGACAAGCAATTCCCCCCATTTGCAATTAGAGAAGCAGCGTGGCTCAGAGGAAAGAGCCGGGCTTGGGAGTCAGGGGTCATGAGTTCGAATCCCGGCTCTGCCACTTGTCAGCTGTGTGACTGTGGGCAAGTCACTTCACTTCTCTGTGCCTCAGTTCCCTCATCTGTAAAATGGGGATTAACTGTGAGCCTCATGTGGGACAACCCGATTACTCTGTATCTACCCCAGCGCTTAGAACAGTGCTCTGCACATAGTAAGCGCTTAACAAATACCAACATTATTATTATTATTATTAATTCCCGGCAGGAAGAGGGGGTTCACAAAGGCAAAGTGAACCGGGAGAGATGACAAAAGAAGTGGATAAGTTGAGGTACCCTTACCTTCTCCCTCAACCCTTTCTGAAACCAACTCTTTTGTATCGCACTCTTCCAAGTGCTCAGATAGTGCTCTGCGCATGGTAGATGCTCAGTAAATACCACTGATGATAATAAAAGTCGACGGCATTGCCGATATTCTCCCGCTTGTTGCAGTCACGAGTTTCTCCAATAATAAAAAATAATTGTGGTATCTGTTAAGTGCTTACTATGTGCCAGAGATTGGGGTCAATACGGGATCACCCGATCAGACCCAAGCCCTGTCCCTCACAGTCTAAAGGGAAGGGAGCATGGCTCTGTGGAAAGAGCTCGGGCTTGGGAGTCTAGAGGTCGCGGGTTCGAATTCCGCCTCTGCCACTTGTCAGCTGTGTGACTGTGGGCAAGTCACTTCACTTCTCTGTGCCTCAGTGGCCCCAAATGTCAAATGGGGATTAAGACTGTGAGCCTCACGTGGGACAACCTGATTATCCTGTATCTCCCCCAGCGCTTAGAACAGTGCTCGGCACACAGTAAAGCACTTAACAAATGCCAACATTATTATTATTATTATTACGATTATTATTATAAGGGAGAGCAGCCATCCTCTAGACTGCAAGCTTGCTGTGGGCAGGGAATGTGTCTATTTGCTGTTGCACTGTGCTCTCCCAATAGCTTAGTACAGTGCTCTGCACACAGTAAACGCTCAAAAAATACGATTGAATGAGTGAATCCTCATTTTACGGATGAGGGAAATGGGGCTTGGAGAAGTCAAGTGATTTGCCCGAGGTCAACCAGGAGATGAGTGGCAGAGGATCAGAGATTAGAACCCAGGTCTCCTGACCACCAGACCCGTGCTCTTTCAACTAGGCTACGGTGCTCCTCGAGAGAGCCTGGCTACCTGACTCTGAGCTGTGGGGTATCGGGACGGGGTGGTGAATATCAATTGCTCCCACTGTGAATTCTCCTGGCCAGGTGGAAAATGAAGAAATTAGGAGGAAAAAGGGGGAAAGTTGCTCCTTAAGCATGAAATTCGTTGAAGCAGAATACAGGCCCAACTTCCCCATGAATCGGGGAGCACAACCACACACAAAAGCACACAGACACACACACACAGATCCAGTTAAGTTAGTCACAATGGATTCTGGTTTCAGAAAGACCAACTAGGACATCCTGTTCAGATGGAAAGAGGACGGGAAGAGGGGACACGCACACGCAAACACACACACACTCACAATCACAATGTGCCAAAAGAGAGGAGAACATAATAAAAGCTCCTCCAGGGCCTCAAAGACCGGAATCTCCGTAAGAGGCTGGACTGGAAAGGAAAATTTGAAATAGATCACGCGTCCCTCCGGTTCCCAAACAACGAGAGGTCAGACAGTTCAGGGGTTTCTAAGGAATCAGATTTCCAAAAGCCAAGCCGGAAAGCCGAGGTGACTCACCGTCTCTGGGTGACACACCGGCCGGTGAGGAATCGCCTCCTCCAGAGCCGACGTTTTAGAGCGAGAAGCTTCTCTCCCCGTGGCCGCGGGCTCCGCCGACTCAGCCGGGTTTTCAGGGCTCTGCCGGCCCAGGCCGTTGTTGATGGAGGAGAGGAGAGCGCACGGGCTTGGGAGTCAGAAGGTCCCGGGTTCTAATCCCGGCTCCGCCACCTGTCCGCTGTGTGACCTTGGGCAAGGCGCTTCACTTCTCTGGTGATTAAGCCAAGCTCCAAACGTGAGCTGAATTCTTCTCTATTTTGAAAGGTGCATAAGAACAGTGCTGGAGGCTGCCCGGGATAGAGAGATGTGACCCGGAAATGTGTCTGTTTATTGCTTATATTGTACTCTCCCAAGTGCTTAGAGCAGTGCTCCGCACACCGTAAGCGCTCAATAAGTACCACCGATTGATCGACTGAGCGAGGTGAAGCAGCGAGAGCAACTGAGATGGAGAACCTGGAATGAACTGGGTCGGTGAAACCGAAGCCGGAGGACGTGGTCAGGAGAAGGGAGCGGGCCGAAGGGAGCGGGCCAGAAATCAAGAAGGATTTGGATAGGACACATTCCACTAGAGTTGGAAGGGAGAAGGTTGTGATGACCTTGGAGAGAACAGTCTCGGGAGAGCGAAGAGGGCGGAAACCAGATTGCAGTGGGTCAAGAAGGGAATTGGAGGAGAAGAAACCAAGGCGAGGGTGGATATGAGCCATTCGAGGCGTTTGGACTGGAAAAGGAGTAGGGAGATTGGGCGAGAGCTGGAGGGTCATTCATTCAGTCTTATTTACTGAGCACTTACTGTGTGCAAAGCACTGTACTAAATGCTTGAGGGAGTACGATACCTCAACAAACAGACATATTCCCAGCCCTCGACGAGCTCCAGTGGATCTAGAGAATTTTGTATTCCAAAGAGGTCACACTCTGATCCTCGAGTCGTCCGGAGTTCACCCTGCCCCGCGTCTGCCTCTAATCATCTCCTCGCAAGGAAAGTGTCCAGATCAGCGTCCCACCCTGGGCTCTGGCAAGTGCCGCCAGGGGCTTCCGAGCCAGCCTCGGGCCAGGCCAGTTATCGGAACCTGAGGCAAAGATACAATTTGGAGATTCCATTTTATGCTGGATACCCATCACTTGGTGCTAATGCCAAAAAATGGCAACATCTGGCATCCCAAGTGCTCACTACAGTGCTCTGCAGGCGGTCGATCGTATTTATCGAGCGTTTACTGTGTGCAGAGCGCTGTATTAAGCTCAATAAATACGATCGACTGCCTGCAGAGCACTGTACTAAGCGTCGGGGAGAGTACAGTACAATAAACATCGCCTTAATTCTATTTATTTGCTACTGTTTAATGACTGTGGGCAAGTCACTTAACTTCTCGGTGCCTCAGTTACCTCATCTGTAAAAATGGGGATTAACTGTGAGCCTCATGTGGGACACCTGATTACCCTGTATCTACCCCAGCGCTTAGAACAGTGCTCTGCACATAGTAAGCGCTTAACAAATACCAACATTATTATTATTCTATTTATTGCTATTGTTCTTGTCTGTCCGTCTCCCCCGATTAGACCGTAAGCCCGCCAAAGGGCAGGGATCGTCTCTATCTGTTACCGATTCGTCCATTCCAAGCGCTTAGTACGGTGCTCTGCACATAGTAAGCGCTCAATAGATACTATTGTATGAATTAATGAATGAACGAACAGACACCTTCCCTGCTCATGACAAGTTTACAGTCTAGAGGGGGAGCCCGGTAAACTCCCAACAAAGACAAATGATTGATTGATTGACTGCTGACAAATAAAAGGACCCTAATGGGGCGGTCAGTGAGAAGCAGTGTTCCTTTATGGAAAGAACTCGGGCCTGGGAGTCAGAGAGGACAGATGAGGAAACTGAGGCCCCGAGGAGGTAAGTGATTTGCTTAAGGTCACCCGGCGGGGAAGTGGCAGAGTGGGGATAAGGAGCCGGGTCTCCCGACTCCCGGCCGGTGCTCTCTCCACTAGGCCAGGCCGCTTCCTCTTTTCTCTGTCATGACTTTTCCCTTTCTCCCCTCCACCAGGAACGCCGGGGGCTATGTCCCTGCTGCCACACCCTTAGCCCATCCCTGTTCAATGAGAGCTTCAGGAACACCGTGAGCTTCGCAGGAAATTGATGCAGGCTTCAAAGAATAGAGATCACACCCAAATGGAAAAAGAGGAGACAAGCCACATATTGTGGAGGGAAACCATAACAAGACATCGCCTCCCAGGGTCAGAGGGGGCTGGAAAGTTGTAAAGCGGCTAAAAATATCCCCGAGGATGATGACCCTGTTTAAGAGTAAGTTTTTAATAAACTTTCCCGACTCGGACAAAGCTATTCTGCATAGCTTCCCGAAAGAGAGCAGCAATTTCCTCTCCTTTCCATGCCGCCATTTCTGGAAGTGACCTAGATTATCGGAAACTCTAAGGACTTCTTCGACTGTAGTGTCAGAATCTGCAGCTCTTGACATTTCCAGAGTGGAAGGTGGAAAGTTCCTTCCCCTCCTCCAGGCTGGCTGATTTGGAATCGGTGATTTTTGTCGGTTTGTTTTTGTTTTATGGTATCTGAGAGGAGGTTATTGGGTGCCAGGCCCCGTTTCAAGGGCCGGGGTAGATACGAGTTCATCAGGTTGGACACGGCCCCCGACCCACATGGGGCTCACAGTCTCAATCCCCATTTTTCAGACGAGGTAACTGAGGCCCCTAGAAGTGAAGCGACTCGCCCAAAGTCACACAGCGGACAAGCGACGGAGCCGGGGTTAGAACCCGTGCGTGACCTTCCGACTCCCAAGTCCGTGCTCTTTCCATTAGGCCACCCTGCTTTTCAGCCTCTCAGTAGCTACTGCTGCAGGAAATTCACTTCTCATGTAGCCTAGGAAGTCGTCTGCTTTGAGATAAGGGCCAGTGATGAAACGTCCTGCTCGTAGAATAACAGTTTTAATAAGAGACAAAGAAACTACCATAGGTCCCAAGAATTAGACTGTAAAAACCTAATTCTCCTGAATTTCCACTCCCGCTCCATAATGAGCTGGGCTTCAGAGCAGGATCTGCTACACCAGCACGATTCTCTCTTCCCGGGGAAGGAATTCACGATAGACAACTTTTTCCAGGCTCCTCCAGGCTCACGGAGCCCTGAGATCCATCGGTACCTTTACCTCAACCATTCTGCCCTGAGCCATTTAAGAGCACGGGCCTGGGAGTCAGAAGACCTGGGTTCTAATCCTGACCACCACACACCTGCTGCGTGATCCTGAGCGAGTCACTTCACTTCTCCGTGCCTCAGTTCCTTCATCTGCACAAGGGGGCTTCAATACCTGTTTCCCTCCCGCTTAGACTGTGAATCCCATGTGTGACCTGATGGCCTTGCATCTACCCCAGGGCTTAGTACAGTGCTTGGCACATAGTAAGCTCCTGACAAATTCATTCAATAGTATTTATTGAGCGCTTACTATGTGCAGAGCACTGTACTAAGCGCTTGGAATCTGCAAATCGGTAACAGATAGAGACCATCCCTGCCCTCTGACGGGCTTACAGTCTAATCGATACCACATTATTCATTGTTTCTATCCTTGGCTCGCTTAGCTGTACTATTCCTCCTGAAACGTTCAGTCCAACCACGAATAGCACTTACTGAGCGCTTACTCCGTGCAGACAATTTAGAGGAGGACACCGGATTCGGTCGACACGGTTCCTACCCTCGAGATGGTCTCGTTTCTTTCTCTCTACATCGCTTTATGTTTGTGATAAACGAACGTACCCACCCCTAGAGAGATATGATCTCTATATCTGGCTGCCCCCATAATCAGAAGCGATGCTAACGATGGCAAGATTCAGCCTAAACCTGCGGCTGCGGTCAAAAAGACTTTCGTGCGACCGATAATCCGTTCCACACGACCCGCGCGTGATGTTTCGTCGCTCTTTGCAGACCTGTCTCCAGAGGTGTCCTGATTTTCCCAGAATCTTCTGCTCAAGGAAAGAGTGACCCCTCTCCCGAGTGCCATCTGCCAGGCTCCCCGCCGCGGAGCTTCCAAAATGCATCATGCCATTACCCGACGGCAAAAGCTTCCATCACCCTCTAATCCCAAGCATCTGAGTTACTGCAGGAGTGAGTCATCCCGGCAGATTTTTTACTCAGATTTTACACAACACCCGCACCACCACCCTCCGCCCCTCTTCCGCCCCGCGACGAGGGCTACTGCTGACTTTTCCTTGGACTCTGCTCACAAGGATGAACTGTCCCTGAAATGGTTCAGAGCCCGTCCCACCTCTTTTCCCTCTGGGTCACCTTAGGGCTACCCAAGAGGAATGTGTTTCGGCCCAGGGGATGGTTTCGGGAGAAAGCCACATTTCAGCCCCAGTGACCCGCCTAACGCTCAGCTCCAGACGAGCGTCCCGTGAGCTGTGGCCGCGGAGACGTAACAGAGAGACGCGCGTGCTCGGATGAGACGGGGGACGTTAAGCCGCCGAGCCGTACACGGGAAGAGCTTAGACTTCTTTCTCTCTCGGCCTTGTGGTTTGTGTGTTTGTAGACATGGTATTTCCAGCCGTGGTTCTTCCCCTCCGGCTGGCGCTTTCTTTTCTTCTCCACTCGTGGTTCCTTCCAGAACTTTCTCCCCACCTACTTGGCTTCTGCTCCGCTCCTCACCGCGTCCCCTCCTTCGACAATTTCTGGGCGGTCTGCTGCTTCGGTCGGCTTCGTCGGCCTCTCTCTGACCTCCTCGATTAGGCCTTTCCATTTCCGCTACGGTCGTTTGGCTGTGGCGGGGTTGGAAGAGCGACGAAGGGGGTGGGAAGAAGCCGGGATGGCTGTGTTCACGGGGGTAATTCTTCACCTATCGAGTCACCTATCGATGAGAAGCGCCGTGCGTTAGTGGTTAGAACAGGGGCCTGGCCGTCAGAAGGACCTGGGTTCTAATCCCGGCTCCGCCTTTGTCTGCCAATGTCCCTCTGGACTGTAAACTCACTCAATAAATGCGACTGAAAGAATGCATGAATGCTGGGTGACCTTGTGCAAGTCACTTCACGTCTCTGGGCCTCAGTTCCCTCATCTGTAAAATGGAGATTACTACTGCGAACCCCATACGGGACAGAGACCGAGTCCAAACCTGATTAACTTGCATCTTCCCCAGCGTTTAGAATAGTGCCCGGTACATCGTACGCCCTTAACAAATACCATTAGAAACAAAAATAAATCAATTTTAAAAAATAACAAGAGAGGCTCTCAGGGGCTGGATAGATTTTGGCCAATCTGAGCCCTGAATTGCTGCATTAACCTATCACGTTCAAGGGAGGAATTCCAAGTTTCTAGGCAACAAAGCAAACGAGGCCTGGGGCTTATGTAACCGGTTTCTCTGTGGTCTCACGCTGCCTTCTGGTGGCACTAAAACTGAATTACTCCGAGAACGAAGAGAGTCCAAGCCGTCAGAAATAAATAATAATAATAATCACGGTATTTGTTAAGTGCTTTCCAGGTGGCAGCCACCTTACTAAGCGCTGGGGTAGATACAAGCGAATCGGGTTGGACGCAGTCCCTGTCCCATGTGGGGCTCACAGTCTCAATCTCCATGCTGCGGATGAGGGAACCGAGGCACAGAGATGTAGAGCGACTTGCCCAAGGTCACCCAGCAGACAAGTGGCAGAGCCGAGATTAGAGCCCATGACCTTCTGACTCCCAGGGCCGTGCTCTAACCGCTACGCCACGCTGCTTCTAATAAATAAATTATCTGAGACTAAGGTAATGAAAATGAAAAGAGTATCTCTGGCCATTTGGATATTTCATTCATTCAGTCGTATTTATGGAGCGCTTACCATGTGCAGAGCACTGTACTAAGCGCTTGGGAAGTACAATTCACTATCTGCATTCCAGTACGGTCATCTCAGACGGGACCGCTCAAGCTGGCCTCGTCAAGAAATACTAAATCTGCTGTCCTAGCTTGCCGACGCTAAGCGTTTGATTAATTTTGCGTCTCCAAGAGGTCTTCCCAGACTAAGCCCTCATTTGCCTCTACTCCAGTCAATCAGTGGTATGTATTGAACGCTTACTATGTGCAGAGCTCTGTACTGAGCGTTTGGGAGAGCACAATAAAACAGAATTAGCAGACACAATCCCTGCTCATAAGGAGCTTACAGTCTAATGATAACAATAATCGTGGTACTCGTTAAGTGCTTCCAATGTGCCAGGCACTGTTCTAAGCGCTGGGGTAGATACGAGATAATCAGGTTGGACCCACTACCTGCCCCACCCAGGGCTCACAGTCTTAATCCCCATTTTACTGGTGAGGGAATTTAGACACAGGGAAGTTAAATGGCTGGACCAAAGTCACAGAGGAGACAAGTGGGAAAGCCGGAATTAGAACCCAGACCCTTGCTCTTTCCACTAGACTACGCTACCACTGATTGATAAAGGAATCTTTGGGAAATCAATGTTCCTTTTTTTTTTTTACTGGCATCTCTTAAGCGCTTACTAAGTGCCAGGCACTCTTCTAAGCTCTGGGGTAGACGCAAGCTAATCAGGTTGGACACAGTCCCTGTCCCACATGGGCCTCAGGGTCTTAATTCCCATTTTATAGATGAGGGAACTGAGCCACGGAGAGGTGAAGTGACTTGCCCGAAGTAACACAGCAGGAAAGGGGCGGAGAGCCAGAATTAGAACCCAGGTCTTTCAGACTCGCAGGCCTCTCTTGCAGGCTCTGGGATTGAGCCTGAATTTCTGATCAAAGAACAGGAAACCAACTGCACACAAGGGAAGTGCTAAGGAAATGGTTACAGTTCTAACCCCGGGATGACCAGCTGGGCGAATGCGTGGCACTTAACATATTCTGCCCGAGACGGAGCTGGCCTAATCTTCTGCCAGCTGAAGGAAGCGCTGCCCGAAGGGAAGACGGCTGCTCCAGATCAAACACGTTTGAAGAATTGCCCAGGAAGCCGGAGTGATTTGGAGGCAATATGGAAGCTCTAAAATAGGAAATGAGTTCCCCAAACCAGGAAAGAGCCACTCCGAATGCTAGAGAGACCAAACAGCTTCTATGCTAAACCTGCAGAAGCATCTTAGAGGTAAATTCGTGGAAACTTTACAAATATGCAATTGAGGGTCACTGAAATGTTTACGAAGGTTATGAAGTGATTGGATTTCTTTGGATGGATTACTGGGCGTAATGGAGATAAGTTAAACACGGGGCCAACTGGGCTGCTTGATAATAACTGTGGTATTTAAGCGCTTACTAGGTGCCAGGCACTGTACTAAGCACTGGGATGGATACAAGCAAATGGGGTTGGACACACCACACAGATTTATCTGTAGCAAGCAATCAATCAACGGGATTTATTGAACGCTTGCTGTGTGCAGAGCACTGTTTTAAGCACTTGAGAGAGGACAAAACAACCTAATTGGCAGAAACATTCCCTGCCCAGTGAGTTTATGTACTTACAGGGCAGAGGGGGAAACAGATATTATCATATATCTAGATAGATAAATAAATTATGGAACTGGACATAAGTGCAGTGGGGCTGAAAGTGGGATGCTACAAGCTAAGTAAAAAACCAACAAGTTGGTATGTAGATCCGAGGATCAAGAGGAATGTTGCCTTTCAGCCATGACCAATGTATGGAATATCTGAGGTGGGAATTCAGTTTTTCAGTGTTTCTAGGTAAATTAAAAATACCCAGCAAAGGAACTTTTCATATTTGAATTGCCTTAAAACGACTCGATGCTGATGCCCATCAGCTTCGCTATCCCAACGTTTGCAGAAGCTGGTCGCTGCACTGGAAAAGAAAAACAAAGTCCAGGTTTAGCCGTGTTATTAATCATTTAATCTCACACTGGCCACGGTCGATTCGTCTTGAGCTTGGAATTCATTCATTCATTCATTCAATCGTATTTATTGAGTGCTGTGTGCAGACCACTGTACTAAGCGCTTGGAAATGAAAAGGGATTTGGATCAGCCAAAAGCCAAACTGAGCTTCCAGATCCAAGCCCAGTACCTGGACTGTTTTTTTAAAATATCATTCATTCCGTGTCTCTACGCTCATTATTATTGATAATAATATTTGAAGAGTGCTTGCAATGAGCAAAAAACATTGTATTAATCCCTGAGATAGATACTATCAGGGATAATCAGGTAATAATAATAATAATGTTGGTATTTGTTAAGCGCTTACTATGTGCAGAGCACTGTTCTAAGCGCTGGGGTAGATACAGGGTAATACACAGTCAGACACAGTCCCAGCCTTCCAGGGGGCTCACAGTTTGAGTGTGGGGAAAACTGGTATTTCATCCCCATTTTACAGATGAGGAAAGTGAGGCAAAGAGAAACTGGGTGAGTTGCCCGTGGCCAGACAGCAGGACACACTTAGGACAGTGCTCTGCACACAGTAAGCACTCAATAAATATCACTGAATGAATAAATGAGACTTAGGCACTTAACTTTATCGTTTTTACTACCTATCGGGAATTTATCTCTGCCTCCCCTGCTAGATTGTAAGCAATTTAAGAGAGGGGATCCAGTCCGCTCTACTGTACTCTTCCGACCATTCAGTACAGTGTTCTGCAGATAGTAGGTGCTCAATGGATACTCTTCATTGGCTAAGTTCATAAAACCTCATAAATGTCCTATTTTGGGTGTCCCCAACAGCTCAGCTCTGCGCATACTTTTGCTAGATGTTTGTTTGTTTCCGTCTGCTCCACTCACACGAATATTTTTCCAGGCGGCAAACCCAACCCCCCTCACCGAACACAAGGAGGGTCTGACGAGAACCATCTGGAAAATCCTTTATTAGATGCCCTACTGGAATCCCAGGGCAACAGAGGAAAAAGCGAGAAATGAAAGCCGGAGTGTTAGCATCTCTAGGCCGCGCGAGGACACGGACCCGAGGCAGTCGTGACCGGCTGCCCAGATTCAAAAGCGCTCCGTGGCAGCCGGGCTTCGATCCTTCCCAGACCGGAAGTTCTGGGAGCCCGAGGAGACTCTATTTTACAGCGGGATCGATGGCGTCCCTACCGCGTGCGGATGGCCGGGTTTCACCGAGCTCTTCGATCAGAGGGAGGACAGGATCCGGCCTGAGATGTTTATAATCCAATAGATGCTCAGCCCCGGTCCCGGAGATGAATTTTTGGCTCACGGATGGCGGTGGTTGGGGGCGGACTTCCAATCGCTCGCGTAATCAGGGGGTTCGAAGTGAAACGACTGAAGCCCCGGTGATAGTGCACATCTGAGTTCAGCTTTCGCTAAACATCGGGCCCGGGCACGAGTCGGGGTCGGGGAAGGGAAGGGCATGGGGGCTCTCTGGTGTTTTGTCTACATTTTCTAATTGTCTAATTGACAAAGAGACAGCTTTCCCCACCCCTACAAACTCCAGAAGAACCACCACTCTGCCGACAGACACCTTCCTCCGCTCCCTGACCCCCACCCAAAATGCCAGGGTTCCTGATCCAGTGACCACCAGGTTGGGGTGATATTCTGTGAATCAAGAGGCTTGCTGACTTGTTGGCAGGAACCGTGTCTACCGACTCTACTGTACCCTGAGCACCTAGTACAGCGCCCTGCACCCCATAAGCGCTCAGTAAATACCGTCGGCTGCCTGATTCGTCGTCAGTTGCCACCGCTCTAATAAGGACAGTTTGTCTGATTAGACCAAGCTTAATTTTATTTATAAATATATTTACAAAAGGATCTATTGTTCCAAAGAATCCTAAAAATTTACAGTGCCAGAGCTTATAGGTCAAAACAGTGGACAGTTTAAATATATTGCTTTATTATAAGAAACACCTGAAACCCAAACCTGTGATTTACAAGTCCCCATCATTCTCACGAACAGAAAATATAATTAAAATAAGACACGCCCTCCAAGCGTCTCGTATGTCAGACATTTAAGGGTTCATCCCTTAACATAAATATAACACCCTCCTGAACGGTTTGGAGATTACAGGCCCTTGAGACAACCAAATCTTGATCGGCCCCTTGGAGGGTGAGACGAGGAACGCGCAACTGAACTTCCCGTGTCATTCGCGGCTTCCGCTAGATCCGCGGGTCGTCCCAAAAGAGGATCGATATAGATAGCGAGAATTTGTTTGGCGCCCATGGGGTCTGTGGAGACCTCCAACTGCATTTTCCAAACACACTGTTGTCTACAGCAAGAAGTACTTTCGTGGGGTACGTGCGGTATTCAACTCCCCCGCGAGTGGAAAACCGGTCAGCCAGCCTTTAACGCCAGTTCTGGGTATTTGAAGAAAATTCCCCTCCTCTAAAGGAACTGGGATTCAAGGTGTTCTCTTAAGCTGACGGCCTGAAAAGGTTCTTTTTTCTAAGGTTACTTTTCCATCAAAAGGCCTTCAGGGCATACAATTGTATGTGAGTGAGCATATATTGCACATGAACACACCCTAACGTGGGCACATGTGTGCATTTACACACACCCACCCCCCCACACACACACATTTAAAAAATTAGATCAAGCAAAATTTGAGTCATTTCTATACTTCCACCACTAGAGCTCTTAAAGTCCAAATTTTCCAAAAACTAAAAATCTGCCGTGAAAAACAACCGAGGCCAACGCGCCTGTAGTTCTTTAAAACAACTTAAACTGGGAAATGGGAAGAAATCATACCCCCCGTCCGCCAAAAAAGCCCCACTACAGCCACCCGTACAGGTCCAGAAGAATCGGGGCAATCCCTTCGTTGTCGGCCAAAAGCGGATCCGTGCGCTTCCCTCGGTCTTCAAGATGTCTCGCTGTCTTGAGTCGTCTGCTGGGGATATGAAGCAGCATTAGAGAGGAGCGACCCAGTTCATTCCCAGCCAGCACTCATCCCTTCGGTCGTATTTATTTAGCGCCTACTACGTGCAGAGTACTGTAATAAGCACGTGGGAAAGCACGATACAACAATAGTGGCAACCCCGCCCACAACGAGCTTATAGAAGGGGGGACGACGCGAGTAAATAAAATGAGAGAGATGTACATAAGCGTTGTGGGGCTGGGGGGGGGGGGAACAAAGGGAGCAATTCAGGGTGACGCAGAAGGGAGACGAGAAAAAGTGGGGCTCAGTCTGGGATGCGCCTTCAATCAGGCTTTGAAGGGGGGGAGAGTAATTGTCGGATTAGAGGAGGGAGGGCATTCCAGGCCAGAGGCAGGACATGGGCTGGGGGTCGGCGGCGAGACGGAGGCACACTGAGAAGGCTAGCACCAGAAGACTGAAGTGCCTGCGCTGGGTTGTAGGAAGAAGAGAAACGAGGTGAGGTAGGCGGGGGCAAGGCGATCGAGTGCTTTCGTGGTTGCCAACAAAGAGAACTAGCTCGCATGGCCTGTTTAGCTTCCCTCAATCCGGCGGTTACCGTTACAGTGGGAAAACCTAAGTTGCAGGCAGCCCTATCTACCCGCCACCGACTGCCTGCCTGCTGGATACGTGTTTGGCACTCTGTCCCAGGTGAATTTTCCCAGATGTTTGGACTCCCGGGCCTGGCAGTCAGAGGGATGTGGGTTCTGATCCCGGCTGCGCCACTTGTCTGTGTGATCCTGGGCAAGTCGGTTCACTTCTCTAGGCCTCAATTCCCTCATCTGTCAAATGGGGATTGAGACTGTGAGCCCCATGAGGGACGGGGACTGTGTTCTCTCCAAATATCTTCTATCAAAGCCAGTGCTTAGTACAGTGCTTGGCACACAGTAAAGCACTTAACAAAGACCGCAGTGATGATGATGATAAAGTGTCCGTGCTGGTTCTGAAGCTTGCTCCATTTCCCAAACAGGCAATGGAAAGAATTGGAAACCTCTCCCAAAAACGCTACCCCCACACAGAACCAAAACTGGGTTCGGAGCTAAATTTTCCCCTTCAGCAAATACGGTGAAAACCGGTTTTTGATACGTGCGGTTTGCCGTCTGGAGGAAGGCGCCCGGAGCAGGGAGCCAGAAGAGCTGGTTTTCGTCCTTCCTCTGCCTCCGTCCCGCTGTCCTTCCTTGGGCGAAGGCACCACCTCTCTGGGCCCCATTTTCTCACGTGAGAAAGGGGCATGACACCACCACCCTCCTCTTTTCTTCAGAAATATTGAGACAATAAAATAAACTGATGGATCTCCGAGTGCCCAGGGAAAATAAAAGTGCGGTACCAATTCAGGGTACTATTATGATGCACTTCTATAGTGCCAGGTTCTCCTCATACTATTATTTTTTTTTTTAAAGTGGCTTTTGTTAAGAACTTCCTACGTGCCAGGCGCTGTACTAACACTGGCGTAGATACAAATTAACCAAGTTGGAGAGTCCATGCCCCACACAGTCTCCATCCCCATTTTACAGATGAGGGAACTGAGGCTGAGAGGTACGAAACCTCACACCTACAGAATTCTACACTATCGGGGCACTAGGTGGGCACCATCGAGACACCGGACGGGCCGAACCGAGGGCGGGATTCTCCGCTTCCAACCAGGAAGCCCTTCTGGGCGGAAACCGTCTTACTTGTCTCAGGAACTGCTTTCCGAGGTAAGTGGTGGCCACGCTGGTCAGGTTCTTTTTGCTGCCCACTTTACACCTCATGTAGCCGTACAGGTTGGCTCCCTGGAGGACCACCCCCATCACCACCACGGCCTGAGGAGGAAAACCGCACATCACCACAAAGAAAGGCCAACTCATCGCTCCACTGCCCCGCTGCTCCAAACCGGGCGACGAGGCCGGGCCCGCGGAAGCCAGGGCAGAAGAGACGCCGCACGGGCTCCCGTGGTTCCCCCGGGAGACGGTCCTGGTTCGGGGGCCTGGATCCAGAGTGGGGCCAGGGGGCCGGACAGGCACGAGGGAGAGGAGCTGAGGGCTTAGATGGCAGAGCAGCCCAATCAATCCATCCATCACTGCTGTTTACTGAGCGCTGTGTGCGGAGTACTTTACCAAGTGCTTGGGAGGGTACAACAGAGCTGGCAGACCCGTTCCCTGCCCACAAGATAAGCTCAGAACCGGGAGTGCCGACTTATTTTGAGCACGGGGCTGGACAGGGATTTACGAGTGGGGGATGATGAGGCAGGGAAGGGACAGGTTTCAAAGAGATAACGGGCCAGAGAGTCAAGCCGGGGGGCTTTTCGGCCTTGACTGGAAACTCTGGGGTCGTCTTTTTTGTCAATTCGGTAATATTAACTGAGCGCTTACTGTGGGCAGAGCAGTGTACTGCTTGGGAGAGGACAATATAACAATAAACAGACACATTCCCTGCCCACAACGATCTTAAAGTCTAGAGGGTGGGGAGACGGACGTTAATATAAAGAAATTAATTAAATTACAGATAAGTAAATAAGTGCTGTGGGGCTTAGAGGCGGAGGAGAACAAAGGGAGCAAGTCAGAGTGATGCGGAAGGGAGCGGGGGAAGAAGAAAGGGGGCGCTTAGTCAAGCCTCTTGGAGGAGATGGGCCTTCGATAATGCTCTGAAGGCGGGGAGTGTAACTGCCTGTCAGATTTGCAGAGGGAGGGCGTTCTGGGCCAGAGGCAGGACGTGGGCGAGGGGTCGGCGGTGAAACAGACGAGACGGAGGTACAGTGAGAAGGTTGGCGTTAGAGGAGCCAAGTGTGCGCGCTGGGTCGGAGTAGCAGAGTAGCCAGGTGAGGTAGGAGGGGGCAAGAGGATGGACTGCTTTAAAGCCAATGGTGAGAGTGAGACTCGGGATGGGAAAATTCGAAATTCCGGCTCGAAAAAGGTGCGGGGGGGGCCCGCCGACCCAAGCACCCCCAGGAGAGGGCCCGAAGCCCACACCAAGTCCAACCCGTCACCGCGTCGAAGCTCACCAGCCATTTCACTTTGAAGGAGAACAGGGCGCTGAAGGCGAACACCACCCACATGATGGGACAGGTGATCAGCCCTAGCCAAAAGATCCGGGACTCCGCTTCTGAGGCCTTCTTTTTCCCTTGGGCAGACACCTAAAAGAGAACTGGAATTCAACACTCTGTCTGGTGATCGCATTGTTTCGTGGGGGGCGAGGAGCCGCCATCGGGATGCGAGTGCAGAACTTGATCCGCCCTCGGACCCAGGATCCGGGGAACCGCATCCGCTTGATATACTGTTTACTGGGAATCTTCCAATGGAAACAGAGAGGCAGCGTGGGCCAGTGGCTAGAAACGGACCTGGGAGTTCTAATCCCGGCTCCATCACTTGTCTGCTGGGTGACCACGGACAGGCCACTCGACCTCTCTGGGCCTCAGTTAACTCATCTGTAAAACGGGGATTAAAACCGTGAGCCCCATGTGGGACAGGGACCGTCTCCGACCTGACTAGCTACCCTAGTGCTTAGAACAGCGCCTGACACATAGTAAAATACCATTTAAAAAAAAGAGAAATGATCTGACCCAGATCTCCACGGGACAAAGCTAAAGCTCACCGGAGCAGGCTCTAATCCACGACTGATGGCTTGGGAGCCCTGGCCGCTAGCCCCTACCCGCAATTCCGTTTCCCCCGTTTGCAAATACCATCACGTCTTTCTCCCACATTAGATCATCAGCTCCTAGAGAGGCGGGAGTGTCTCTCTTACTTCTGCTAAACTCATGCGAGCGTTTAGAACAGTGCACTGCACACAGTGGACGCCCAGTAAGTCCCATTACTTCTATTAACTAGGTGGCGGGGACAATATGCTCCTCACCTGATGCTCAATTCCAGCTACGGAAACAATATGGTCCAGTAGAAAGAGCACAAGCCTGGGAGTCGGAGGACATGGGTTCTAAGCCAGGCTCCACTGCTTGCTGGCTGTGTGACCTTGGTCAAGTTGCTTACCTTCTCTGAGACTCAGTTTACTCAACTGTAAATTGAGAATTCAATACCTACTTTCCCTCCCCTTAGACTTTCCCCTGTAGGGCCTGAGTATCTTGCATTTGCCCCAGTGTTTAGTCCAGTGCTCGGCCTAGGTTGCCCAGCTCTCCTGAAAGGATTCAGGCCTCTAAACCTTTGAACCCTCCCGGCCCCCTGCAGACCCTCCTCGAGCTCGACCAGTTTTACGAGAGGTTGGCGGAGCAGCTTTTACCTTCCGGGCTTCAAAAACCCAGTGGCTCTTTCCGTCGTCATCAACCTGGTTCCACCACCGCAAGCCGACCATCAGCCTTCCTGTAACGTTCTGGCAGGGTGGTAACGATCGGAGAAAAAAAGAGAGAGAAATCATCTGAACCACCGTCGGCCCAAATCTCCGGGGAAATAATCCAACAACTACAAACTCCTCTCCTCCCTGCCTGCCCAGCAGATGGTTCCTGGATGGGGTTGTCCCGGGGAGGGGGAGAAGGATCCTGCCGGGGCACCCGAAGATATTAATCAGGGTTCCCCCAATTTTTTACCTTTCTTCTCCATCTTTTCTTCCACTTCTCTCCCTCTAGTATCCAGGCTTTTGCCCACGTTCTTTGGATGTGTTTCTTAGTTATCCTCCGCTCCAAACCTAGCGTCCCACGGGCCTTACGGCATCATCCCACCAGGAGCCGAGGGCTGACCTTGCCACACCAAGGACGGAGGCGGAGGCCGGGGCCTCCGAGCTCCGCTCTCGGGGCTGGAGAATGGATGGCCTCGAACCCGACTCCCCGGAGGGAAGGGAAGCCCCTGCCTGCCGGCCGTCAGGACAACCCTACCCTCCGCACGACCAGAGAGTGCACAGAAGCAGCTTCGTGCACAGAAGCAGCTTCCCTCACAGCCCAAGTCAGGATGAGCCTTACGGGGAGAACTTTTTCCTCCCTCCCGGTGGAAATGGGACTCAGAGTGCTGTTTCCCTGGAGCTAAGACTGTTCCTTTTTCTGTAGGCGGGCCCCCTTGATGGCGAGCCCCCCCGAGGCCAGGGACGGGCGGGTGAAGGAGACTTCGGGGACTAGTCTCCGTTGGCACCACCCGCCCCATTTCCTCGCACTCTAGACTTCGGAGGCCCGTTGTCGGAAGGACGTTCCTTAGGTTTCCGTGGCGAGCTGCCCAAAACGCCCAGGGGGATCTCCCGTTAGGGAAGAACTGAGTGTGCCGCACTTCACTTTTGGGCGGCGCTTACTAAAGGCCGGCGTTAAGAGCTCTCCGGCTCAGACCGGCCCCACCAACAGCCTCGCTGCAGGGATCAGTGGGAGGTGGGTCTTTGGGGGCACCGGCCGACCCACAGACGGGCCTCGGTTGGCATCCCGGTGGGGCGAGAGGGTAGCTCCTCGGGGCCAGCCCCACGGCTCTAACCCACGGCGCGTGCGCCTTTCCCCGCGATGCACGGCACCGCCGCGTGCTTACCTCGCTCCCCCAGCGCACCAACTCGGCTAGAGCGTTGGTTAATTTGGAGAGTTCCCTTGAGGACAAGATGCAGCTGGGAAGCAGCGAAGAGAGGGCCCGGGAGTCAGAAGACCTGAGTTCTAATCCCATCTCTGCCACTTGCCTGCTGTGTGACCCTGACAAGTCACTTCACTTCTCTGGGCCTCAGTTATCTCATCTATAAAATGGGGATTCAAGCCCTCTCCCTCCGACTTAGTCTGCGAGGCCCTGGCGGGACAGGGACTGGGTCCAATCTGATTACTTTACAACTATCCAGGGTTTATGACGGTGTTCGACACACGGTAAATGCTTAACAAATACCATAAGTATGGTTATTATTAGTAGCTTTAATAATTATTATTGGCCCCAACCTAACATCCTCTTCTGAAGCGCTATTTGTCAAACACTGTTCTGAGCGCTGGGGTAGATAAAAGTTAATTAAGTTGGACGCAGTCCCTGTCCCGCATGGGACTCGGATTAAGTCCAAGGGTGGACAGGAAATACGTAGCGAGTTGCCCCAAGTCACAGAGCAGATAAGTGGCGGAGTCAGGATTAGAACCCGTGTCCTCTGACTCCCAGGCCCGTGCTCCGTCCGCTAGGCCACACCGCTTGAGCTCCACAGCCTCCAGATGTACAAAGGCACCGAATATTTCTCCCGCCTCACTCACCCAGGCAAAGACAAAGTGCCAGAATTATTACTGGGATTGCTTCTCCCCAAGGAAGGCAAGAGGACTGCTTGGCCAAATATCAAAAACTCATTTCTTTATATTACCCTCCGTCTCTCTCCCTTTACTCTGCAAGCTCCTTGTGGACGGAGAACATTCCTACCCACTCTGAAGCATTATGCTCTCAAGCGCTGAGTACAGTGCTCTGGACTGTCTCTGTTACCGATATGTACATTCCAAGCGCTTAGTGCAGTGCTCTGCACATAGTAAGCGCTCAGTAAATACTATTGAATGAACGAATGCTCTGCACACAGTTAGGAATCAATCGACACCGCTGAAGATGGTGAAATGAATCCCCAAACCCTCTGAACGCTAAACGCACCTTAATAATCACTTAATAATAATAGTAAGCGCTCCACACACGCCGTAATGATGATCTGTCATTTATTCCTTTTATTTATTTCATTTATTCCTATCAAAAAAGCCCCCCCCGCCGGCCGGTCCTCCCGGTCTAGTCATTCTCAAATTTATTTAAAAACGCAAGCAGTTGGGCTTACCTTCACGGCCCAGAAGTCGAACGATAACAACAAGATGATCGTCACCATGCAGGCAATAAAGCTGCTGCTCAGCAGTTCGCACAGGAGATAAACAATGATGGCACTCACTCGGAAGAACAAATGGAAAAATGAAGCCACTGGATGTCTGGAGGCGAGAGCACAAATCGAACCATGAAATTGCAAAGAGGAGAAACCCGGGGCGCTTCGGGGGTGACGGGTAAAAAAGTCATTCCGTTCTTTTAAAGCAAGGCCGAGTTCTTGAAACAGAACGGCGAGTGATCGTTTGGGGGACTAAACCGGTTTTTCTATCATTTGTGATTTTCAGGAAAGCACATTATCTCTGGAAATGACCAAAGCGTCTGCCCGTCTGGGGCCGAGCCGACCCGGGCTCCCAAATCCGCTTACGTTCTTACCTGATCTTTGACTTCTTCGGCCGCCGGGCCGCATCGTCGTCGGCATCGAACAGGGACACGTCTTCTGTGTCTTCGTTGCTGTCCTGGACCAAGAGGGAGATTGATCCATCACCCGGAGTAATGATGATGATAATAATAATAATAATAGTGAGGATGGTATAGTAAGCAGCGTGGCTCAGTGGAAAGAGCCTGGGCTTGGGAGCCAGAGGTCATGGGTTCGAATCCCGGCTCTGCCGCTTGTCAGCTGTGTGACTGTGGGCAAGTCACTTCACTTCTCTGTGCCTCAGTTCCCTCATTGTAAAATGGGGATTTACTGTGAGCCTCACGTGGGACAACCCGATTACCCTGTATCTCTCCCAGCGCTTAGAACAGTGCTCTGCACATAGTAAGCGCTTAACAAATACCAACATTATTATTATTATTATTATTATTATTAAGCACTTCCTATGTGTCAAGCACCGTTCTAAGTGCAGAGGGTAGACACAAGTTACCCACAAGGGGCTCGCGGTCTTCATTCCCATTTTGCAGACGAGGTAGCCGAGGTGCAGAGGAGTTAAGTGACTTGTCCAAGGTCACGCAGCAAAGTGGGGGAGCCGGGATCAGAACCCAGGTCCGTCTGACTCCCAGGCCCGTGCTCCAGCCACTGGGTCGTGCTGCTTCCCCAAATGCGACTCGATGTCACCCCAAAGCAAATACCATCATTATTCTTATTATTACTCACTTCCCTGTGCCTCGGTTCCCTCATCTGTAAATGGGGGATGAAGCCTGTGAGCCCCATGTAGAACAACTGATGACCTTGTATCCCCCCAGCGCTTAGAACAGTGCTTGACCCATAGTAAGGGCTTAACAAATACCATCATTATTACTATTTTTATTACCCAGGCCATGGCCTGCGTCCAGCCCGATCTGCTTCTCTCCCACCCAGCGCTTAAAACAGTGTTTGGCCCATAGTAAGCCCTTAAGAAATGCCATCATGATTCATATTATTATTCACTTCTCTGGGCCTCAGTTCCATCCTCTGTATAATGGGGATGAAGCCTGTGAGCCCCACGTAGGACAACCTGATGATCTTGTAACCCCCCAGCATTCAGAACAGTGCTTGGCCCATTGTAAGGACTTAAGAAATGCCATTATTATCATCATCATCCAGGCCAGGGCCTGTGTCCAGCCTGATCTGCTTGTCTCCCAGCGCTTAGAACAGTGCTTGACCCATTGTAAGCGCTTAATACTATCATTATTATTATTATTACTAACTTCTCTGTGCCTCAGTTCCCTCTTCTGTAAAATGGGAATGAAGCCTGTGAGCCCCACGTGGGACAACCTGAAGACCTTGAATCCCCCCAGCGCTTGGAACAGTGCTTGGCCCATAGTAAGTGCTTAACAAATACCAATATTATTATTATTACTCAGGGGAGGGCCTGCATCCAGCCCAATCTGCTTCTCTCCACCCCAACGCTTAGAACAGTGTTGACCCATTGTAAGCGCTTGATACTATTATTATTATTACTAACTTCTCTGTGCCTCAGTTCCCTCCTCTGTAAAATGGGGATGAAGCCTGTGAGCCCCACGAGAGACAACCTGATGACCCTGTATCCCCCCAGCACTTAGAACAGTGCTTGGCCCATAGTAAGCGCTTAACAGATACCAATATTATTATTATTATTACCCAGGCCAGGGCCTACGTCCAGCTCGATCTGCTTCTCTCCACCCCAATGCTTAGAACAGTGCTTGGCCCATTGCAAGCGCTTAACTAATACTATCATTATTATTATTAACTTCTCTGTGCCTCAGTTCCCTCCTCTGTAAATGGGGGGTGAAGCCGGTGAGCTCCACGTGGGACAACCTGATGACCTTGTAGCCCCCCAGCGCTTAGAACAGTGCTCTGCACATAATAAGGGCTTACCAAATACCATCATTATTATTATTTTTATTACGCAGGCCAGGGCCTGCGTCCAGCCCGATCCGCTTGTCTCCCAGCGCTTAGAACAGTGCTTGGCCCATAGTAAGGGCTTAACAAATACCATCATCATTATTATTCCCCAGGCCAGGGCCTGCATCCAGCCCGATCTGCTTCTCTCCCAGAGCTTAGAACAGTGCTTGACCCACAGTAAGCGCTTAATAAATACTACTATTACTATTATTATTTCCCAGACCAGGGCCCACATCCAGCCCGATCTGCTTCTCTCCCAGCGCTTAGACCAGTGCATGACCCATAGTAAGCGCTTAACAAATACTACTGTAATTATTATTATTATTCCCCAGGCCAGAGCCTACGTCCAGCTCGATCTGCTTCTCCACCCCGGCGCTTAGACCAGTGCTAGACCCATAGTAGGCGATTAACAAAAACTATTATCATTATTATTATTCCCCAGGCCAGGTCCTGCATCCAGTCTGATCTGCTTCTCTCCCAGCGCTTTGACCAGTGCCTGACCCATAGTAAGCGCTTAACAAATACCAATATTATTATTATTATTCCCCAGACCAGGGCCCACATCCAGCCCGATCTGCTTCTCTCCCAGCGCTTTGACCAGTGCATGACCCATAGTAAGCGCTTAACAAATACTACTGTAATTATTATTATTCCTCAGGCCAGAGCCTACGTCCAGCTTGATCTGCTTCTCCACCCCAGCGCTTAGACCAGTGCTTGACCCATAGTAAGCGATTAACAAATACTACTGTAATTATTATTATTATTTTTATTCCTCAGGCCAGAGCCTACGTCCAGCTCGATCTGCTTCTCCACCCCGGCGCTTAGACCAGTGCTAGACCCATAGTAGGCGATTAACAAAAACTATTATCATTATTATTATTCCCCAGGCCAGGTCCTGCATCCAGTCTGATCTGCTTCTCTCCCAGCGCTTAGACCAGTGCCTAACCCATAGTAAGCGCTTAACAAATACCAACATTATTATTATTATTATTCCCCAGGCCAGGGCCCGCGTCCAGCCCCATCTACTTCTCTGCCAGCTCTTAGACCAGGGCATGACCCATAGTAAGCGTTTAACAAAAACTATTATTATTATTATTCCCCAGGCCAGGGCCTACGTCCAGCCCCCATCTGCTTCTCTCCCAGCGCTTAGCCCAGTGCATGACCCATAGCAAGCGCCTAACAAAAACTACTATTAGTATTTTTTTTATTATTTTTATTCCCCAGGCTAAGGCCTGCGCCCAGCCCCATCTGCTTCTCCGCCCCACCCCCAGCAGAGCGCTTGGCCCGGAGTAAGCGCCGCACAGACACCGTAATGATGCTCTGTCCTTTATTTCTTTCATTTCTTTCATTTATTCCTATCAAAAAAATCCCCCCGGCGGCCGGTGCTCCCGGACCCCCTGCTGCTGCCCCCCCCTCCGCCCCCCGGCTCACCTGCCGCAACATGGCCGCGCCCTGACCCTTTCACTTCCGGGTCTCGCCACTTCCGGGTCGCGCCACTTCCGGGTCGCCCCCTCCGCGGCCCCGCCCCCTGGGGTGACGTCACGGGCCGGCGCGTAATGAGAACCGGCGTAATAGGTGAGGGGCGGCCCCGCCTCAGCCCTTCCAGCCTGTTGGTAGAGCGCTCGCTATGGACAGCGCCCCCTGCTGCTGCTACTCCTGATGATGATCATCATCATAATAAAATAAAAATAGATAGTGGTGTTTGCTAAGCGCGTACTATGGGCAAAGCACTGTTCTAAGCCCTGGGGGATACAAGGTGATCAGGTGATAAGAGTATAATGTGATAATAATCGAATCTATTATAATATTATATATTAATATTAATAATATATGTTGCTATTGTAATATCTATACTATAATCTATTATAACACTCTACTTAAATCATATTATAATAGATTAGAATATATTACATTATATTATTATCACATGATGATGATGATGATGATGTTGGTATTTGTTAAGCGCTTACTACGTGCCGAGCACTGTTCTAAATGCTGGGGGAGATACAGGGTCATCAGGTTGTCCCACGAGAGGCTCACGGTTGATCCCCATTTTACAGATGAGGTCACTGAGGCACAGAGAAGTGAAGTGACTTGCCCAGTCACACAGCTGACCAGTGGCAGAGCCGGAAGTCGAACCCATGACCTCTGATTCCGAAGCCCAGGCTCTTTCTACTGAGCCACGTTATATTATTATCACCTGATTATTATAATATAATATAATATAATAAATTAGATTATATTATATCATGATCACATTGTATTATTATATCATTAATATAATATAATCTATTATGTTATATCTCATTATATTACGTTATATCATATAATCTTTTATATTGTATTATATTACAATAATATAATAATAATGTTGGTGTTTGTGAAGCCCTTATTATGTGCCGAGCACTGCTCTAAGCACTGGGGGATACAAGGTGATCAGGTGATAATAATATAATGTGATAATGTGATAATATTTATAATATAATATATAATAATATAATAGTATAATATAACATAATAATGCGGGTATTGGTTAAGCCCTTACTATGTGCCGAGCACTGCTCTAAGCACTGGAGTAGATACAGGCTAATCAGGTTGCCCCACATGGGCCTTCCAGTTTTAATCCCCATTTGACAGATGATGTCACTGAGGCCCAGAGAAGTTAAAGCGACTTGCCCAAGGTCACACAGCTGACTAGCTGCAGAACCGGAATTAGAACCCATGACCACTGACTCACAAGCCTGCACTCTTTCCACTGAGCCACGCTGCTTCAATGGTGCTGGTATTTCTTAAGCCCTTACTATGTGCCAAGCACTGCTCTAAGCGCTGGGGTAGATACCAGGCCGGTTGACCCACATGGGGCGCACAGGCTTCATCCCCATTTTACAGATGAGGGAACTGAGGCCCAGAGAAGTGAATAATAATAAAATAAATAAACGGTGGTATTTGTTAAGCGCTTACTAGGGGCCATGCACTGTTCTAAACACTGGGGGGTACAAGGTGATCAAGTAGTGCCACACGGGGCTCCCAGTTTTAAACCCCATTTGACAGATGAGGTAACTGAGACACAGAGAAGTGAAGTGACTTGCCCAAAGTCACACAGCTGGCAAGCGGCAGAACCGGGATTAGAACTCATGACCTCTGACTCCCAAGCCCAGGCTCTTTCCACTGAGCCACGCGGTGCCAGGAACTGTTCTGAGTGCTGGGGCAGATACAGGCTATTCAGGTTGTCCCACGTAGGGCTCGCAGGCTTCATCCCCATTTGACAGATGAGGGAACTGAGGCCCAGAGAAGTTGATAATAATAATAACGTTGGTATTTGTTAAGCGCTTACAATGTGCTGAGCACTGTTCTAAGCACTGGGGTAGATACAGGATAATCAGGTTGTCCCACGTGGGGCTCTCAGTCTTCATCTCCATGATGCAAGGTAATCGGGTTACCCTACGTAGGGCTCACAGTCTTCACCCCCATTTTACAGATGAGGGAACTGAGGCACCGAGCAGTTAAATAATAATGTTGGTATTTGGTATTTGTTAAGCGCTTACTATGTGCAGAGCACTGTTCTAAGCGCTGGGATGGATACAGGATCATCAGGTTGTCCCACGTGAGCCTCACAGTCTTAATCCCCATTTTACAGATGAGGTCACTGAGGCACAGGGAAGTGACTTGCTCAAAGTCACACAGCTGACAGGTGGCGGAGCCGGGATTGGAACCCATGACCTTTGACTCCTAAGCCCGTGTTCTTTCCATTGAGGAGAGGCCCACCCAGTAAAAAACACATTCCCTGCCCACAGCGAGCTCACGGTCTAGAGGGGAGCACTGGGATAGACAGAAGAAAATCAGGTTGGCCACAGCGCTTGTCTTACGTAGGGCTCACGCTCTTCATCCCCCTCTGACAGATGAGGTGACCGAGGCCCAGAGAATCAGAATCATAAGGCCGGTCTCCGTTAATAATAATAATAATCTTGATTCTATTTATTGCCGTTGTTTTTGTCTGTCCGTCTCCCCCGATTAGACCGTAAGCCCGTCAGTGGGCGGGGACCGTCTCTGTTACCGATTTGTCCATTCCAAGCCCTTAGTCCGGTGCTCTGCACATAGTAAGCGCTCAATAAATACTATTGAATGAATGAATTAATAATGTTGGTATTTGTTAAGCGCTTACTATGTGCAGAGCACTGTTCTAAGCACTGGGGGAGATACAGGGTCATCAGGTTGTCCCACCTGAGGCTCACAGTCTTAATCGCCATTTTACAGATGAGGTCACTGAGGCCCAGAGAAGTGACTTGCCCAAAGTCACACAGCTGACAAGTGGCAGAGCTGGGATTCATTCATTCATTCATTCATTCATTCAATAGATTTATTGAGCGCTTACTATGTGCAGAGCACTGTACTAAGCGCTTGGAATGAACAAGTCGGCAACAGATAGAGACGGTCCCTGCCGTTCGACGGGCTCACGGTCTGATCGGGGGAGACGGACAGACGAGAACGATGGCAGTAAATGGAGTCGAGGGGAAGAACGTCTCGTAAAAACAATGGCGACTAAATAGAATCGAGGCGATGTACATTTCATTAACAAAATAAATAGGGTGACGAAAATAAATACAGTCGAGCGGACGAGTACGGTGCCGAGGGGAGGGGAAGGGAGAGGGGGAGGAGCAGAGGGAGATGGGGGGAAAAGAGGGTTAAGCTGCGGAGAGGGGAGGGGGGGCGGTAGAGGGAGTAGAGGGAGAAGGGGAGCTCAGTCTGGGAAGGCCTCTCGGAGGAGGTGAGTTTTAAGTAGGGTTCTGAAGAGGGGAAGAGAATCAGTTTGGCGGAGGTGAGGAGGGAGGACGTTCCGGGACCGCGGGAGGACGTGGGCCAGGGGTCGACGGCGGGATAGGCTCCCATGACCTCTGACTCCTAAGCCCGGGCTACTGAGGCACGCTGTTAAGCACGTACTATGCACGGCCTCCCAGGAGGCCCCACCTCCATCTGCAGTCGTTCCGGTCGTGGATCCAGAGAGTTTTCTCCGGGAAAATCCAGAAAGGTTCTCCCACCGCCCTGGTGTTTTTTGAGGAGTTTCCACTGGTGGTTGGTGGCCTGCCACTCGCTAGCCGCTGGCCAAGCTGGGAATGGAATGGGTAAGCAGCGTCGCTCAGTGGAAAGAGCCCGGGCTTGGGAGTCAGAGGTCACGGGTTCGACTCCCGGATCTGCCACTTGTCAGCCGTGTGACCGTGGGCAAGTCACTTAACTTCTCTGTGTCTCCGTTCCCTCATCTGTAAAATGGGGATGAAGACTGTGAGCGTCACCTGGGACAACCTGATTATCCTGTATCTCCCCCAGTGCTTAGAACAGTGCTCTGCACATAGTAAGCGCATAACAAATACCAACATTATTATTATAAGTGTGGCTCAGTGGAAAGAGCCTGGGCTTGGGAGTCAGAGGTCACGGGTTCGACTCCCGGCTCTGCCACTTGTCAGCTGTGTGACCGTGGGCAAGTCGCTTCACTTCTCCGTGCCTCAGTTCCCTCATCTGTAAAATGGGGATTTACTGTGAGCCTCACGTGGGACAACCTGATGACCCTGTATCTCCCCCGGCGCTTAGAACAGTGCTCTGCACATAGTAAGTGCTTAACAAATACGAACATTATTAGGCAACTAGTTTTACCACTATAAGCACTATTTCAATTACTATTTGCAACTACTCTTTCTAAATATGAGTAAAATCACTATCACTCTCATAAATACCCTCAGTATTACTCGTTCACTGTCTACAACTAATAGAAGCAAGAGGGTCTCGTGGGAGTCAGACGGGCCTGAGTCCTGATCCCGGCTCCGCCACCTGCCTGCTGTGCGCGACCTCGGGCAAACCACTTCTCTGTTCCTCAGCTACCTCACCTGTAAAATGGGGATGAAAACTGTGAGTCCCATCTGGGACGGGGGGGCTCGTATCGACGCCAGCGCTCAGAACGGTGCCTGACCCGTAGCTTAATAGACACCATGATCATTTACGACGTCTGCTCCCGTCGAGTGCCCGGAGAGGTCGAGCGGAGACAAAGCGTCGGAGTCCTGAGCGTTTATTTCCGAGGGCGGCTGGATGGCATAGCCGCCTCTGAGAACGTGGGGACGGCCGCCTTCCTACGGCGGGGAAAGAGCCCTTTGTCAGCGTCGAACGTGGCTCCCGTCTCCAGCTACCGCCCGCGTGGCCAGAGCTGGCCCTCAGACTCTAAGACGCTCCTCCTCGGGGCTCAGGTGCGAGGGGGCACATCTGAGCGGCGGTCAGGCCTCCCCTTCCCTAGAAATAAAAACCCCTCTCCCGTGCCTGCGGTCCCCCCACGACGGGCCAGGGCCGCCCCTAATTCAGATGAACAGATTGCGGCCGAGCTCCGGGGCAGCCGTCTTCCCCTCCTTGGTGAATCCGTCGATCGGCAGGCCCTTGATCTTCCGGAGCCATGAGATTCGGCGGGCCCTGTCCGGGTCCGCCGGGCCCTTGGGCATCATGGCCTGGAAGCTGGCCAGCTGGGAATCCCGGAGCTCCTCCTTCTCCCTGACGGTGAGCAGACGGAAGCCGCCGTCGACGCGGTAGGGGTCGGGCACGGTGAAGCGCGGCCTCTCCTTGGGGAGCGGGGCCGTCCCCCACGGGGTCCCGATGACCATGTGCTCGGGCTGGATGGCCCGGAGGCCAATGAGGCGGCCGATCAGACGCGCCTCGCCGTCCCTGGGGATGCCGACCCGCCCGAGCGGGCTGGGCTCGGCTCTCCTGGGGACGTTCTTCAGGCTGCCGCAGGACCTGGACCTCACGAGCACGGGCTCGGGGATGTGAGAGCGAACGTCGGGGCCCTGCAGGGAGTGCTTCACGTCGGGTCGCAGCTTCTGGATCTCAAATGGCATCGTGATCTTCTTCAACCCCCAGGTGAGGCTGATGTCCTCGGCCCGGCCCTCCGGGTCCCGCGGCTCGGGGGGCGGCGGGCCCCTGAAGGACGGCACCTTCCCGGGTCGGCCCCGGGGGAGGACGGCCGGCTCCCAGGCGCTCCGGACGTGGTCTCGGCCCAGCGCCTGGCTCCTGGCCTCGCTGGCCCCGTGGGCCCGCTGCAGGGCGCCGACCGTCAGGAGGAGCTGGTCCGGAGACACGGGCGGCCACGGGCCCCGTGTCTTTCCTCGCCGGAGAATCGCCTCGGCCGCCTCCACCGCTGGAAAGCGATAGGCTTCCGAGCCTGGTTTTCAAAAGAAGAAGGAGAATCAGAGGGATTGGGGTATTCGTTCGGAGCTCCCTGTGTATCCGGCCTCGGGCTCGGCGCTGGAGTACGTGGATACGAGCCGATCGGGTCGGGACCCACACGGTCTAAGTAGGAGAACGTGTATCGAATCCCCCTGAGGGAACTGAGGCCCAGAGTTAAGCGACCCGCCCGAGGTCACGCAGTAGACGAGTGGCGGAGCTGGGACTAGAATTCAGGTCTACCGACTCACAGCCCCGTTCTCTTTCCGCTCTTTCCGAGTGAGGGGAAAGCAAAAATCTCCCAGGTGTCTACAAAACATACGTTATCGTCCACAGGGAGCGAATAGAGGCTGGACGCTCCTCCGCTCGGACAAGCCTTCCCGCCTTCTACCGAGCCCAAGTGAAGATAGATAAGTCATCCCCGGGATAAACCACTTACGGTCCTAGAACATTTCGGTCCCTGCTCTTTATATATTTATTTATTTGTTTGGCATTTCATGAGCACTCACTATACACCAGGCACTGTTCTAAGCACCGGGGTAGGGACGAAGGAATCAGGTTGGACACAGTCCACGTCCCACCTGGGGCTCCCAGGTTTAATCGCCGATTTACAGATGAGGGAACTGAGGCACAGAGAAGTGACTTGCCCAAGGTCACACAGCAGACGAGCGACAGAGCCGGGTTTAGAACCCGGGCCCTTCTGACTCCCAAGGCTGTACTCTATCCAGTAGGCCACGCCGCTTCTCTTCGGCTCATCAGCTCAACTCGGGCGAAAGGACGTATATACTGACCCTGTGGTACGGTACTCTCCCAAACGCTCGGTCGGGCGCTCTGCGCACAGTGAGGGCTCAATAAATGCCACCGATCGATTAATTGACGGATCGGTCAGAGGGACGGTTCTGAGAGCGGCCGGACTTTCTGAGGGGTACCTGCGGGAGGCGATCGGCTCCTTGAGGAGAGAGGCAGGTGCAGGAAGGGAGCGGAGCGCTTCCTGGGAAAGTACTTTGCCTTGACTTGAATTTCTTCCGAAACTCTGCGCGAGGTGGGCTTCGTCTGCTTTTGACTCGGAGCCCCCTCGGGAAGAGAAGCCTGCTTGGGGGAATTGAAGGTTTTGGGTTTCCCGCTCTTGGTCATGATTTTCTGTTGGTCATTAGTGTAATCCCATTGCATGTTCTCAAACTGGAACATCAGGATGTTGCTGTCCGTGTTGATCACCATCCTAAGGCCAAAGAAACCCTTCAAAGTCGCCCCGCCAGGCCAGCTCACCCCCACCCTAGGCCAGGCAAGCCTCTTCGCCGCTCAGGACGACCTCCCTCTAGGCTAGAAGCTCCTTGTGGGCAGGGAGTCTACCAAACTCGCTCGCCGTGGCCTCTCCCAATCAACCAATCGGTCGTAAGTACCGAGCGCTTACTATGTGCAGAACACTATACTCAGCACTTGGGAGAGTACGACATAATAATAATAATAACAATAAGCACCGTTCTAAGCGCTGCGATAGATACAAGGCAATCAGGTTGTCCCACGCGGGGCTCACAGTCTTAATCCCCGTTTTCCAGATGAGGTAACTGAGGCTCAGAGAAGCGAAGCGACTTTGGTAGCCAAAGTCACCCAGCTCATAGGTGGTGGAGCCGGGATTAGAACCCAAGACCTCTGACTCCCAAGTCGAGGCTCTTGCCACTAAACCATGCTCTGATCCAGAAGGGCTGGCGGCCAAAAGCGGACAAAGAGGGGGCAGAGAGAAGGGGAGAGAATGAAGATGGGGAGAGGGGGAGGGCAAAGAGCGGAGGGAAAAAGGAGACAAATCAGAGGAAGAGAATAAAACGGTGGCATTTGTTAAGCACTTACTGTGTGCAAAACACTGTTCTAAGCGCTGGGGGATACAAGGTGATCACGTTGTCCCACGTGGGGCTCACAGTTTTAATCCCCATTTTACAGATGAGGTAACTGAGGCACAGAGAAGTTAAGTGACTTGCCCCAAGTCGCACAACTGGCAAGCGGCGGAGCCGGGATTAGAACCCACAACCTCTGACTCCTAAGCCCTGGCCCTTTCCACTGAGCCACGCTGCTTCTAGAGAAGGAAAGAGTAAAGAAGGGGAAACCCTCCCAAGCGCTTGGTACAGTTCTCTGCACAGTTGTGCTCAACGAGAAAGGAAAGGGAGAGGTGGGAAAGGGGGAAGGAACAAGGTGGGAGAGGGGAAGGTAGGTCTGGAGAGAACTTAGAAGCGCCTCCGTCTTCTCACGCGCTGAGCCCCCCGCCCAGGCCCAAACTGGGGGGCTCCCTCCGGAGCAGAGGGGCTCCCAGACCTAGATTTTTGGGGCCCTGCTGACCCAGCCAGCACCGGTGGGAAAGGGCCCACGAGAAAGCGTCGAGGCGGAGGAAGACACGGGGCTCCCTTTCAGCCACCCAGCTGGAAATGGGGTTCCGTGAGCCCCAACAGAGGACTCCGGAGAGGGGGAGGGAAAACCAGTACCCCAAAATCCACGGCCCTTCAGGGTATAGTGGGACGTCCGGTCACATCCATCACGGGGACCCCATCTGGCCGTTATTCTTGTATTGACGCTCCGCCGTGCCCGCCCCCAAGCACCCCATCTGCAAAACCTGCCTCTTTCAGGGGGAGCGGGAAGTCACCGGGGTTCCGTCTCTGCCCGAGCGTGTGACCCCCTTGACCCCGGGGCCGACTCCGCGCACGAGGAGAACTGTCCCAAACGAAACGCCATTCCGGTCGGCCCCGCCGGCTCCGGCCCCCACCCACCTGTTGCCTTCGATGTAGAAGGAGTTGGCAGGGTCGCCCCGGCTGTTGACTCTCATGATCTTCAGGCAGGCTCCGGTCAAGAAGTTAAAAATACGGATTTTCCCATCGGCGCAGCCGCTGATGACCCGGAGGTAGAGGAAAGCCACGTGGAGCACCTCCCTGCATTCATTCAATAGTATTTATTGAGCGCTTACTATGTACAGAGCACTGTACTAAGCACCTGGAGTGTACAGTTGAGCAACAGAGAGAGACAATCCCGGCCCAGTAACGGATGCAGCGAGCACAGTGACGGCAGGAAATGACTCTCGCCCGGAAAGCGGCTATATCGCCTCCACGGAAAGTGCCCAGCTGAGATGCCGGCAGCCCCCATCCCAACCGACCCCTCCACCCCACCCCCACGCCACCAGACTCGGGGAGGCCACCCCCTGCCTGGGACCTGCCCGAAGCAGCGTGACCGAGTGGATAGATCACGGGCCGCACGTCAGAAGGACCTGGGTTCTAATCCCCGTCCACCCCCTGTCTGCTGAGAGACCTTGGGGAAGTCACTTCCCTCCTCTGCCCCTCGGCTACCTCATCTGTAATATGGGGATGGAGACTATGAGACCCACCTGGGACGTGGACTGTGTCCAACCCGATTACCGCATATCTACCCCAGCCTGGCACGTAGTGAGCGCTTTTCAAATAGCATAAAAAGAAAAAATATATATATATACGTTTTGACCCGAGCAAGGGTCTTGAGCCCAGGGTCCTCTCCCAAGCACTGGGAGAGAGACAGCCCAATGTTTGGCACATAGTAAGTGCTTAACGTTTATTACTTCGATGATTACTATGATTATAAACACTTCTGCCATCCCACAGCTCAGGTTTTCTCTTCACCCCACAGCCCAAAGAGGATTCCCATTCCAAGAGAGGGAATGGTTTGGCCACAGAACTGGGCCAATAGGGGTTTCTCCTATTCTCCATCTGGCTTGGGGGGGGGGGTGTGTCACCTCTATCCTGGGTCACCTGACCCACCCCCCCAGGGTCACCGGCCTGTCCCGCCGCCTTTGCCAAGGGCCCAGCCGCCACCCACCTTGGATGCTTGAAAGCCGTCAAGCATCGCTGGTGTTTTCCCACCATGCTCCACCCCAAAACGTAGCCGTCCATGCTTCCCGACAGGAGATGCCACCGGTCAAAGCAGAGGCACTTCACTGATCCTTCGTGACCGTTCAGAGTCTGGAAAATAAAACAGTCATGCTTCGTCCGCACTTCCCCTCCTCTTCTTTTTTCTTAAATGCGTTTTATCGCTTTATATTTATGTCTGCCTCCCCATTTCGACTGCAAGCTCGTTGTGAGGAGGGAACGTTTCTACCCGCTCCGTTGAATTGTACTCTCTCAAGGGCTTTAGTGCAGTGCTTTGCACACAGTGAGCGCTCAATAAATACGATTGAATGAACGAATGGATATCGCCTCCCACTTCCTCTATTTGCCCTTCCTTCTGCGTCGCCTCTTACTTGGCTCTGCACCCCTGAAGCACTTGGATATTTATCTCACTCCCAATCCAAAAGCGTTTCGGTACCTAACCTTATTCTCTGCTGCTTTCCCTACCTGTAATTTATTTTAATGTCTTTCTCCCCCTTTTGGCCATAAGTTCCTAGTGGAAGGGATCTTGCCTTCCATCCCTATTGTCCTGTATTCTCCCAAGCGTTCAGTTCGGTGCCCGGCACACAGTAAGCGCTCAATAAATACCATCGATTGATTGATTCGGAGCCAGTCTTTAACGGGACTTTGCCCAGAGCCTGACTGTATGAAGCCACCGGCTGCAACAATCAAATCGCTCACTGGCCATGATTTACGGACATGGAGGAGATTCCAGTTTTAGAGATCACCTACCCCGGGCAAATCGAATGAAACGAAGCCGTAGGGCTGGAAGGGCGCCGTGTCTGCGGATGTGACTCTGGCCTTGGAGAGGATCGTGTGTCTGCCCGACAGAGGGTATTTTGGTCCCAGGAGTTCTGACGTCCTTCCCCTCCCCTCCCTTGCCCTACCGGGGCTGCAGGGGCATCGGGGGGGCTGCTTAGACCTTCAGCACCCCAGTTCTGGGTTGCCCAAGCGGTCCCCAGATCTGGACTTGGCTTCGGGATCGGTAACGCTTCCTCTTCCTCCTCCAAGCCCGCAGCCGCCAGCGTATCCGAGGACCAAAGGTCTTTTAGACTGAGAGGTGGGACCAGAGGCCAGGAAGCCCACCCTTTGGGCCGCGGGTTGTTGGCGGGGGCGGGGGGTCTCCCATCCCTCGGGCCAGGGGTTGTGGGTGGGGGCGTTCTCCGCGGGAACAGGGGAGACAACATCTCCTAACTCCCGGATCCTTAGTGGAGAAGGGATGGGAATTCACAAATCCTCACTCGGAAGAGTACACTATAACGGAGTCGGTAGACAAATTCCCTGCAAGCCCGCGCCCTCGGACCCGGAGAAAGCCTCAGCCCAGACGTGGAGCCGGGGCCGTGTCTTGACGATACCTTGACCAGGGTGTCGGAGTCGAAGTGCCACACGCTGACCTGTCCCTGTTCGCCGCCGCTGACGATGTAGGTGTCGTTGATTCTGGTGCACAGAATGGGATCTTTGTGTTTGAAGGTTCTCAGGCACTTCCCGCTGATTATGTCCCACACTGAGGGGAGACGGAGGGGAAATCCAAGCTCAGGTCTGCCCCTTCCACTCTCTCCTCCTCTTCCATCCCGTGGAGAGCCCCCGCGGGGATCCACGGGGCACCAAAAAACTCCAGGGGAGAGGTGGCCTTCCCAGACTAAGCCCCCCTTTTCCTCAGATCCCCTTCCCCTCCCCATCGCCCCGACTCGCTCCCTTTGCTCTCCTCCACCGTCCCCGCCCCACAGCACTTGTGTATATATGTACATATCTATAATTCTATTGATTTCTATTAATGCCTATTTACTTATTTTGATGTGTCTATATCTATAATTTAATTTATTTATATTGATGCTATTGATGTCTGTTTACTCGTTTCAATGTCTTTCTCCCCCCTTCTGTACTGTGAGCCCCATATGGGCAGGGATTGCCTCTCTTTGTTGCTGAATTGTGCTTTCCAAGCACTTATTACAGTGCTCTGCACATAGTAAGCACTCAATAAATACCAATGAATGAATGAATGAATGAATGGCATTCATGGGCTGAGGCCAAACCGGTGACCGACGTCACTTCTTATTCCCACCCAGGCTTTTTCCTCAGGTCAATGCGCTGAGAGATTTAAAGCCCCTCACGGTACAGGATCTTGTATCTACCCCACACTTAGACTGTGAGCATATTGTGGACAGGGAATGTGACTGTTCATTGTTGCGTTGTACTCTCCCAAGCACTTAGTACAGTGCTCTGCACACAGTAATCACCCAATAAAGATGACTGAATGAACTTAACACAGTGCTTGGCACATATTATTATTCCTATTAATGTCTGTCTCCCCTCCAAGCTCCTTAAGGGCAGGGAACGTCTCTGCCAATTCTGTGGTATTGTACTCTCCCCGAGCACTTAGTACAGTGCTCGGCACATAGTAAGTGCTCAGTAAATAGGATGGCTTGATTGATTCATCCGTTCAATTGTATTTTTTGAGCATTTACCACGTTCAAAGCGCTGTACTAAGCTCTTATTGATAATAGGTTCTTCGTAAATACCACGATTATTTTTACTGTTATTATTAATGCCAACCATTATGATCAAGAAGTGCCAAGGGAGCAGCAAGGTGTAGCGGAAAGAGGACAGACCTGGAAGTCAGGGAACCTGGATTCTAATGCCACTTCTGACACTTTGCCGGCTGTGTAACCTTAAGCAAGTCACTTAACTTCTCTGGGCTTCGGTTTCCTCATCTGTAAAATGTGGACTCAATACCTCACCTCCCTCCTACTTAGTCTGTGAGCCCCATGTGGGACAGTGATGGAGAATAATTTTGATATTTATTCAGCACTCATTATGTGCCGGGCACTCTACTAAGTGCTGGAATGGTTACAAGCAAATCAGGTTAGACGCAGTCATTGTCCCACGTGGGGCTCGCGGTCTTAATCCCTATCTGACAGATGAGGTAACTGAGGCACAGGGAAGTGAGGCGACTTCCCCAAGGCCACACAGCAGACAAGCGGCAGAGCCGGGATGAGAACCCGTGATCTTCTACCTCCCAGGTCCGTGCTCTATCCACTACACCGTGCTGCTTCCCGCAGGGGGAGGGTGGCGGAACCGGGATCAGGACCCGGGCCTCCAGGCTTCCAGCCCTGTGCTCTGTCCATTAGGCCACCCTGCCTTCCCGCAGAAGAGGTCCGAGTTGTCATATCCTGACCTTTCACCTGGCAGTCCTTTGATCCCGAAGCCAGTCTGTTTTCGAATAAATCCAAGGAAGTGATGGTTCCCGTGTGACCGTTAAAGATTCTAGTACAGGAACCAGTGACCATACTCCAGCACCTGGAGAATTAAAACCAACAGAAAATATTACATCTGTGATGGTCAGTTCCTCGGACTACCAGTAACGAGTAATCGGCACCCGATAAGCGCTTAACAAATACCATTATTATTATTATTATCATAATTATTACTAAGAGCCGCTTGGAAATCAGCACTCCGGCCAAGGCTTCATTCATTCATTCAATCGTATCTAAAATGGGCTAAAATGTGTGCAGAACACTGTACTAGGCGCTTGGGAGAGTGCAATACAACAATGAACGGTCACATTCCCTGCCCACCACGATTTTATAGTCCAGAGGCGGGGAGAGACACATCAGTACACATATATAAAATTGCAGGTATAAGAAAGTTATAGATATGATAAATGCAATTGCAGATATAATAAATAAAGTGACAGATATAATAAGTGAAATTACAGATATAATAAATCACAGATACAGTGAAAAATTACAGCTTTAATAATAATAAAATTACAGGTATGGTCAATAAAATTAGAGACAATAAATAAAATTGCAGATATAATAAATTAAATTGCAGATATCATAATAAAGAATTACAGATGTATCAATCAAAGAAAAGTCCACATTACAGGTTCACTGACCTAATACTCAAGTCGTAACTCCCACTCAGGACAAATGAGTCCTTCTCGCTGAGGATGAGGGCTCTGATGCTACCGGCGTGGCCTCGGAACACGGGTGGCGTCTCCTTCATCTGGAAGACGTCCAGCAGCCTGATCTTCCGATCCGTGGACCCCAAGGCCACCAGCTCTCCGCCGCAGTAGTGAATCACCCTGTTCTGCTCCCACCTGAGGCATCGAGGTAGGAGCGTGAGACGGCCTGCCTGGTTCAAGTCGGTCGGTAAACCGTGATGACGGACAGGATATTAGAACAATACAACAGAAGACACGTCCCCCGCCCTCAACTAGCCGACGGTCCAGAGGGGAAGGCGGACGTTAATATAAGCAAATAAAATGACGGATAAGGACGTCAAGTGCCGTGGGGCCGGGAAGGGGGATGAATGAAGGGAGCATGTCAGGGAGGCGCAGAAGGGGTGGGGGAAGAGGAGAAGAGGGCTTAGTCAGAGAAGACCTCTTGGAGGAGACGGGCCTTGGATGAGGCTTTGAAGCTGCGCTGGGGCTTCTGGAACTTTTAGCCCTAGAAATAGAGGTTATGGATTGGGAAATCCCGACAGATTCAATGCGCACCCTTCAAGTTCTTAACCTGGGAGTCTAAGTGGTCCAGGAACACCACCGGACTCCATCCTTCAAGGTGGGGGCCCAGTCACTGATCCCTTGTGGGATCGAGCAAGCTCCCAGGTCCTCCAGGACCTATATTGATGGACCGATCGATCGGCAGCTTGGCCACACAAGTTGCCCGGTAATTTTGCACTCAGTTGGCCATCGTGCGTGTTTTCACTCTGCATTTTGGCTCCGGCATTTTGACACCATCATTGGCCTCATTAGTAGCTATGGAAATACTAGCAGCGTGGCTCAGTGGAAAGAGCCTGGGTTTCGGAGTCAGAGATCATGAGTTCTACTCCCAGCTCTGCCACTTGTCAGTTGTGAGACTGTGGGCAAGTCACTTCACTTCTCTGTGCCTCAGTTACCTCATCCTTAAAATGGGGATAAACTGTGAGCCTCACGTGGGACAACCTGATTACCCTGTATCTACCCCAGCACTTAGAACAGTGCTCTGCACATAGTAAGCGCTTAACAAATGCTAACGTTATTATTATTAAATACACAGGGAAAGTAACGGATAAAGCGCCTGCCCTCAAGGAACTTACGAAGGAGATGGGCAGATGCAAACGGCCAAATATATAATAAGTAGAGCCAGACTAGAAATGTCAAAATGAGGGAATGAGGGAACCTTCTTTCAGAGAAGGGAACCCACTGGGGAGATGGCACACTGCGAGATGGGAAGGAATGGTTGTGAGCAAGTGCTCGTCAAAGGAACGGGTGAGCACTACAGCACGAGTTTTTGTTAATATGCAAGAAGGTGACCCTCCGTGTTATAGTAGAAATAGACACTAAAGACAGATGTTGGCTGCTTTATCAGACACGCTCGAGGGAACGAGGGTATTCCTGGAGCTCTCTGCAAGGATCTGGTCCGATCTAGTTTGGATAATACTTGGGCTTTTTCTGGTTTTTCGGTAAAGTCGTTTACATATATATAAATGTCATCATGACCAGGGACTCAGAGGTATTTATTGAGCACTTACTGTGTCTAGAGCACTGTTTTAAGTGCTTGGCAGAGTAATAATAATAATAATGTGGGTATTTGTTAAGCGCTTACTATGTGCCGAGTACTGTTCTGAGCGCTGGGATAGATACAGGGTAATCAGGTTGTCCCACACGAGGCTCACAGTCTTCATCCCCATTTTACAGATGAAGGAACTGAAGCATCGAGAAGTAAAGTGCCTTGCCCAAAGCCACACAGCTGACTGGTGGTAGAGCCGAGTACAGTACAACAGAGTAGGTAAGTACATTTCCTGCCCACAACAAGCTTATGGTCTAGAGGGGGAGACAGACATTACTCATGCCTAAATAATGACAATCATTATTATAAATAATTTATGCTATGTGGTTTATAGATAGGGGCATAAATGTGTAGATTATATCAGATTAGAGTATGCAAAGTTTTAGCACTGAAAGGTGCTAGACACAGTCTGTCATTATCACAGTCTCTATCTATCTATAATAATAATATTGGTATTTGTTAAGCGCCTACTATGTGCAGAGCACTGTTCTAAGCACTGGAGTATACAGGGTAATCAGGTTGTCCCACATGAGGCTCACAGTCTTCATCCCCATTTTACAGATGAGGGAACTGAGGCACAGAAAAGTGAAGTGACTTGCCCACAGTCACACAGCTGACAAGTTGCAGATCCAGGATTAGAACCCATGACCTCTGACTCCCAAGTCCCTGCTCTTTCCACTGAGCCACGCTGCTTCCCATGCTTCCATATCTATCTAATGTATGTAAGCTCTTTGTGGGCCGGGAATGTCACTGTTCATTGTTGTACTATCCCAAGCGATTAGTACGGTCTTCTGCACACAGTAAGCGCTCAATATAAATACCACTGATTGATTGATTGATTGCCAGGGAGCAAAGGAGATGCTTATCATCCCTAATCTACTCTTCTCCCTCTGGGCAGTGTTGCTTCACAAAGTTGGCGATGAAAATGAGAGGGGGCCGGGGCGGTTACTGAGACACTCCCCGAAGCGCTTGCGGCAGACTTGGCTCCACTTCCCACCAGACTGAAATCCCTGCCAAGCTCCGGGGTCGGGGGACGGCGGGGGAGAGATTTGCAGAGCTCCTCCCCACCATCCCAACCCCTCCACCGTGGCCGGCCACGTTCGTCATGCCGGAGGGAGCAGAGAAGACCCGTGTTAGGATCAGGTCTGTGGCCTGGGAGCAGGCGGAGACCGGGCCAGTTAAACCGCGTGAGTTTCTGAAGGCCCGGAAGTCCCGGGGTCGACAGCGCCCAGAGGACGGACGTACACGTCGGTCAAGATGCGAACGTTGTACGTGCCACAGAAGACGTTCCTCTCTTCCATCGGGATCATTTCTGTCTCCTGCCCGTAATAGGCCGCCTCCAGACCGTACTCGTTCTAGAAAAGAAAACAGTGGGCATCGAGAAAAGGCTCCCGGGCTTCGTTTGACCCACCTAGCCAGAGCCCTTCCTGGGCAATTCGGAGGAGGCAGTGACCCGCCTTCAGTCCCACGGATGGGGCCCCGGGGAATGGAGTTGAGAGCAACATTTTGGAATCTGGAATGGATTTGGGATCTCCACGGTGGAGCCTCCCAGGATGCCGTGCTCTTCTTCGGCAGCACCTTCATTGGCCTCATTTTTAGTACGTATGGAGCACAGACTGCTGGAACGGGAGCTTGGAAATACACAACGAAAGTAAGAGATAAAGCGCCTGCCCTCCAGGAACTTCCGAGGCAGATGGGCAGACGCAAATGGCCAAGTATATAACAAGAAGAGCCAGACTAGATATGATTAAACAAAATCAAAGGGCAGCAATTAACCAAATGAATTATGAATGAGCAAACATATACGTGTGCTAAGATGACGGTGGGATGACCGGATTGGTGGGCTGGGGTTTAATCAAGGAATTGTCCCAGAGGAAGAGGCTTTTTAAGAGGATTTGCAGGTGGGAGGGGATGTGGCTTGGTGCATTTGCAGGGGAGGATCAACAGTTGGTAGAATCGCAGATGTGAAACCGTTAGGTTAAGGTAGAAGAATCACAGCCTGGCGAAAAGGGCACGGGCCTGGGCGTCAGAGGACCCAGGTTCTAATCCCGCTCTGCTGCATGTCTGGGGAAGTCGCTTCACTTCTCTGTGCCTCAGTTACCTCGTGTATAAAATGCAGATTAAGTCTGTGAGTCCCAAGTGGGATACGGATCGGGTCCAATCTGATTATCTTGTATCTGCCTTAGCACTTAGTACAGTGCCCAGCACATAGTAAGTGCTTGACAAATACCATAAACAATAAATTACAGTTTGTGAGGTGTGAGAGGGTGACTTGGGGAGGTGAGGGAGAAGAGAGAGGAGAGGAAAGGGTGAGGCAGCTGGTGGAGACTCTCGAAACCCACAAGTTAAGAGTTCTGAAGAGGTCTGAGACTCAAACAACACCCACCTTGGTTCGAAATTTCCATTTGTGACCTTTGAATTTGATGATCTCCCCATCTTCAGTGACCTTGGGCACCGGAATGAGGTGCCAGCTGGCATAGGATGGATTTATTCCCCGAGGATAGGATCCCTGCAGGCGGAAAACCAAAGAGTATGGGCCAGGGACTCAGAGGACGTGGGTTCTAATCCCAGCTCCTCCATAGTAATAATAATAACTGTAGTATTTATTAAATGCTTACTAAGTGCCAAGAACTGCTCTAAGCGCTGGGGTAGATTCAAGGTAATCAGGTTGTCCCGCGTGGGGCTCACGGTTGAGGTAACTGGGGCACAGAGAAGTCAAGTGACTCGCCCAAGGCCGCACAGCGGACAAGTGGCGGAGCCAACGTCAGAACCCATGACCTTCCGCCTCCCAGGCCCGTGCTCTAGCCTCTACGCCATGCTCCATCTGTCTGCCGTGTGTCCCAGGGCAAGTCACTTCACTTTTCTGTGCTTCAGTTACCTCATCTGTAAAATGGGGATCAAGACCGTATCTACCCCAGCGCTTAGAACAGTGCTTGGCACATAGTAAGTGCTTAACAAATACCATAATATTAATAATAGTGGGGGACTAAGCACCGCGGAGAGTACGGCCCGTAGGCATTTCATTTGCAGCAACTCTTCCAATACCTGCAGCATGACAATCAAATCCTGAAGGGACTTCTGGGTCACGTGGTCCCGTTTGACTTGTCTGGCCAGCATGGCCCAGTGGCGGCTAACGTAGAAACATTTATTCAAGGAGCTTGGGTCCAGAAGGCCTAAGCGAAGACAAAGCAAATCAACTCTCCCCAGAGAAGCTATATCTTCCCCAACGCTTAGAACGGAGCTCGACGCCCTAGTAAGCGCTTAACCGCTGTTGTTATCATTAGTATCATCATCGTTATCAGTATTATCTTTCCAAAAGCCCGGAGAGGTCCTTACCTAAGATGTACTTGGAGAGATGGATGGGCAGGTAGCGGATAAAATCCTTGTACCGGAAAAATCCGGTTGACGACCAGCGAGAGGCGGTTCTTTTGGTGAAAGCCGGAAGGACCTTGGTCTTGGTTGCCATTTCATTCTCCGACGGCAGAACGGGCTCCCCGCAGAGGACCTTCTCCTCATTTAACCTCGAACTCAGCGTCTCCACCCTGGACTGGGTTTCTGGAGTTTCGAAAGAGATATCGTGACCGGAGGCCCCCGGCATGGCTTTTTCCACGCCGAAGCCCATTTGCCAGTGATGTGATGCCCGTGGAGTAGAGGCAGGCCTGGCCTCAGACAGTAGGCTAGTGAGGCCATTGCCTGGGGGCCCGCCGAGGGGAATGGGCCGGGGCCGTGGGGTGGTTATAGTCGATAGATCACGGGCCTGGGTTCTAATCCCGGCTCCTCCGCGTGCCTGCTGTGTGACCTTAGGCAGGTCACTTCCCTTCTCTGGTCCTCAGAGCCCTCATCTGGAAAATGGGGATTAAGAGTGTGAGCCTCATGTGGGACAGGGACTGTGTCCAACCTGATTAGTTTATATCTGCCCCAGTGCTTAGAACAGTGCTTGGCATATAGCAAGCACTTAACAATTACTGTTATTATTAGTATTGGATTTGAGAGCTCCCAGTACCTTGAAATTGGTATCTGGTGACCGGGGAACTGCAAAGACACCGGAGCAAGGGGTCAGAGATTGGACCCCAGATTGAGGGCTCTCCAGATTGGACCCAATATGACTTCAATACATTCTTCCAGACTGTGAGCTCCTTATGGGCAGGGAACGGGCCTACCAACTCTGTGGGATTGTACTCTTCCAAGAGCTTAGTACAGTGCTCTGCACAGAGCGAGTGCTCAATCAATACCAATGATTGATTCTGATCGGGCAATGGGATGACATAATGACACCGTACGTAATGGCGGAGGGGACAGCGAATTATTTTCCCCGTGGCAGGGTACCAAAGATCGAAAGCCGACCTCCGGTAGAGGCGTTGGCGAGAAGGGAGGAAAGGAAAGGAGAGTTGGCTTTAGGAAGACAGTTTGGGATCTCCACGTTTACATACGTATCCTTATACTCTATTTCCCCTATCTCTGGCCTGGAATGCCCTCCCTCCTCACATCCACCAAACTAGCACACTTCCGCAGCTTCAAAGCCCTCCTGAAAGCTCACCTCCTCCAGGAGGCCTTCTCGGACTGAGCCCCCCTTTTCCTCCGCTCCTCCTCCCCTCCCCATCGCCCCGACTCCTTCCCTCTGCTCTACCCTCCTCCCCGCCCCACAGCACTGTGTATATATGTACATATTTATTATCCTATTTATTTTATTAATGATGCGTATATGCCTATAATTCTATTCATTTATATTGATGCTATTGATGCCTGTTTACTTGTTTTGATGTCTGTCTCCCCCTTTCTAGACTGTGAGACAGTTGTTGGGTAGCAGTTGTCTCCATTTGTTGCTGAATTGTACTTTCTAAGCACCTAGTACAGTGCTCTGCCCGCAATAAGCGCTCAATAAATACAATTGAATAAATGAATGAATAATTTATTTTAATGTCTGTCTCCCCTTCCTGTCTGTAATCTTTTTGTGGACAGGGACTTCCAAGTCTTCGAACTCTATCCCTTTCCATTTTCCCAAGCGCTTAGTGTGGAATAAGCACTCATTAAATAGAATAAGCGCTCAATAAATATCACTGACGGATGGATCGATCCACATCTCTGTTACCGAGTATCTTTCCGGGACTACACCGGGAATGGAGGAGCGTCTGAACGCCCGGCATAATTTGGGCAAAGAATCGGAGTGGAAATTCCCGAGCAGTCCCACAAGGGACTGGGATATTCCTTGTGTGACCTCCCAAGGTGGTGGATGAAGGAGCTGCTGCATATTACTCGTTTCAGTTCACACTAAGCATTTAACAATCATTATTATTGGTTATTATTATTATTATCATCATCGTTATCTTCATCGCCAACTTACCAGGGTGTTTTATATCCGCCTCTTGGAAGATGTACTGAAGGAATGCTTGCTTCTCAGGGGAGACGGCGGAAGGAATGATCTGGGTTTCGGGGAAGGAAACCGAAGAGCTACTGGAAGACGACAAATTCTTTCTTCTCTCGGGGATTAATTTAATCTCACGTTTGGAGGTGTCAACTGGTACGTCGGCTGTGCGCTCTGAAAGAATCGGAGAGCTGTCAAGGATAAGGCGATGACTGATGGTGATGAACGAACGGCCTGGTTAAATCGATCATTTTTAGCAGTTTATCCTTTTTCCGAAGCATGGAACCCTAGCGGAATCCTATCCCTAGCCTACCCTTAAGTCCTAACGCTGGCAATCAAACAATCAATAGTATTTATCAATCAATCAGTTGGTGGTATTCATTGAGTGCTTACCCTGTGCTGAATGCCTGGGAGAGTACAAATATTGAGCGCTTTACTCTGTGCAGAGGACCATACTAAGCGCTTGAGAAAGTACAATACAACAGGGTTAGCAGACGCAATATCTGCCCACAACGAGTTTACAGTCTTAAAAAATGCTGAACGAGAACCATTATTACTATTATTAATATATTAATAGTATATACATTTATATTATAATATAATATATGGTTTAATTAATATAGACACTAAGCTCATTTTGGGCAGGGAAAGTGCCTGCCTGCTAATTCTGTTGCGTTGTACTCTCCCAAGTGCTTAGTACAGTGCTCTGCACTTAGCAAGTGTTCAATAAACACGATTGATTGAATGTAATGAACTTGAACTGCCAGGAAAGGATCTACTTAGAGGTGACTCGGAGGCAGGAGGAAATGGGAGATTGCAGAGAAGGGAAGAGGTCGAGGCGAGCATTAGGGTTGATTTGGAAAAGAGTCGCATGAAGATGGTAGTGTAAACTCATTGTGGGAAAGGAACGAGTCTAGCACTCTCTTATATTGTACTTTCCCAAGCGCTTAGTACAGTGCTCTGCACACGGTAAACCCTTAATAATAATTGATTGACGGATTGGTACTTGACGACATGAGTTTTCCAAGGCAGGGAGTATAAAATGATCCGAACCCCAACTCTCCCTCTAAATCCAGCCTTCCCCGGGGACACTCGACTTAGAAATTTTTGCTGCTGGTCAGTTAGGAGAGCTTCCTCCCAGAAAACCTTGAGTGAGGCTGTACTCCTGTGTTTAAAGAGCAGCAATTAACAATAATAATTTGTTGTCAAGGAGCCCATTGTAAAATCTACTAGAGTTCAGAGAGGACAACTGAGCCATTGTTCGCCCTCAGAAAAGCCTAAATAAAGAGCAGACTGTTGCTTTAGCGTGGCCCCTATTTTAGGTTCCTTGTTTCACGAAGTAAGACCTTGGCAGAAAGTCGGACCTGGGAGTCAAAGGGGCTGCGTTCTAATCCCATGCTCTATCATTCATTCATTCATTCAATCGTATTTATTAAGCGCTTACTGTGTGCAGAGCACTGTACTAAGCGCTTGGCAAAGTACAATACAGCTGTAAACGGTGACATTCACTGTCGACAGTGAGCTCACCGGCTAGGCCACGCCGTTCTCAGCACGTAGTGTATCGTGCTTAGTAAAGCGCTCGGGGGACAAGGCCAAAGAGTGAGAGCCTCAAGACGATAGGGGCCCCGAAAGACTTCCACCGCCACGTAAAGGACATCGGACGCGAAGGCAGACGTCTCCTCCGGTCCCTACCTGCTCTTGCCTTCTGCTCCGGGTCCACCAGCCTGGCCTGGTCCCTCAGCAGAGAGGCAGCGAAATTCAAGAGAGCCGGGCCGCACATCTGCAGAAGACAGATGGTGAAGTTGGCTTTGGTCCAGTAGGACTGCCGAGCGAACCACTTCCAGGTCGCCAGCTTCACGACCTCCAGCTTCTCCTTCTTCGGCTCGTGGCCCAGCCGGGAGCCGCGGACCTCCTCCTCCAGCCTGGGGCCCAGGTAGGCCCGGGCGTGCAGGAAGTCCTTCCCCTGCGAGGGGCCCAGGAGCGTCCACAAGGAGGTCAGCAGCTCGGGGCTCTTCAGCCGTTGGAAGATGCCACTCAGGAACTTCCTCCGGTGCCCTTCGGAGGACCTCTGGAACCACTCCTGGGTGACGAAGACTTTCCGGGCCAGCACGCACGACTGGCACTTCTCGCACACGGGCACCAGGTCGGTTTTCTTTCCGCAACGGAGGCCCGGGGCCAGGCTGAGCCGGAATTCCAGTCTCTCCGTGTCCAGGAAGGGCTCTTTCATGGTCTCGAGCGGGGCCGGTGGCTCTCCCGGAAGGTGAACCCCTGGAAGCCAGAGCCGTAAAAGTCAACGCCGTGAGCGTGGTCGCCTCCGGGCCAGGTGGGACTCTGCCATCCGTGGCGGTAGCCGCTGGGTCTCCTCGGGGGCACCGGATGTAGAATCCTCTTTATTGTTCTGAGTTCCTAGGAGACCTGAGCCTACCGTAAAACTCTTAGAACCTACCTGCTGGTGGCTGCTGAATATCTCGGTATAGCCGCGCAGAAGGTTTGGCCAACCGGGGTTCTGACCCCGGCTCTGCCCGGGGCCTACCGTCCGACCGTGGGCAAGTCACTTTACTCCTGTGCCTCACTTGCCTCGTCTCTAAAATGGGGATTCGATGCCCGTACCCCGTGCCCCCAGTTTAGATCACAAGCCCTGGGTGGGACGGAGACTGTGACCGGCTTGAAGGTCTTTTATCTGCCCCACTGCTTAACATCAGGATTGGCAAGGAGGAACCCTTTACAAAGCACCTCTATTATTAGTAGCAATAGCAGTGGGCCTTATAATAATAATAATTATAGTATTGGTTAAGCGCTTACTAAGAGCCAGGCACTGTATTAAGCGCCGGGGTGGATACATTCACTCATTCAATTCATTCACTAGTATTTATTGAGTACTTACTGCGTGCAGAGCACTGGACTAAGAGCTTGGAAAGTATAATTCAGCAATAAAGAGAGACAACTCCTGCCCACAACAAGCTTACAGTCTAGAAGAGGGGAGACAGACATGAAAGCAAGTAAACAGGCATCAATCGCATCAATATAAATTAAGTAGAGTTATAGATATAGACGCATCAAAATAAGTAAACGGGCATTACTGTAAAGAAATAGAATTATAGATATGGATATATATTCACAAGTGCGGTGGGGTGGGGAAGGGGGTAGAGCAAAGGGAGAGAGTCGGGGAGATGGGGAGGGGAGGGGGAGCTGAGGAAAAGGTGGTTTTAGTCTGGGAAGGCCTCCTGGAGGAGGTGAGCCTTCAGTAGGGCTTCGAAGGGGGCGAATGTGATTGGTGGATTTGAGGAGGGAGGGCCTTCCAGGCCAGGGTAGGACCAGGTGGGCCAGGGGTCGACGGCGGGACAGGCGAGAAAGAGGCACAGTGAGAAGGTAAGCACCAGAGGAGCGGAGTGTGTGGGCTGGGATGTGGGACAGAAGGGAGGTGGAGTAGGAGGAGCCAAGGTGATGGAGAGCTTTGAAGCCACTAGTGAGGATACAAGCAAGTCAGGTTGAACTCCGTCCTTGTTTTATGTGGGGCTTCTCAATCTTCATTTTACAGATGAGATAACTGAGGCCCAGAAAAGTGAAGCGGCTTGTCCAAGGTGGAGCCCGTATTAGAAAGACACTGGCTTCCACCCCGGATCCATCATCATGAGGAATTCTGCCCCTACTGCGGAGATCAGATCTAGATCAAGGATCAGTAGCCCGTGACTCCGGAGCAGGGCTTTAAACTGAAAAGCCCCACTCCCAGCACAACCCTCACCCCACAGTTCTGCACCCAGAATAGGACTGAAGCCACGTCCTACCTGAAAGCTGGAGTAGATGCCTTGGGATCCCCTGGCACCATAAGGCCACCGGAACAGAGGCGCAGAGAAATGAAGTGACTCGCCCAACGTCACACAGCAGACAAGTGGCGGAGCCAGGATTAGATCTCATGACCTTCTGACTCCCAGGTCCTTCTTCTATCCACTACATCACGATCACATCTACCAACTCTGTTGTACGCCCTCCCAAGCGCTTCGTACAGTGCTCTGCACATGGTAAGTGCTCAGGAAGTACCACCGATTGACTAACTGATGTAAATCTGATGATCTATAGGTCTGTGCTATATCATTTTCTAATTTTAAATCAACCTTGGTCCTGAAGGTGCATTTACTGTCTTGGCACTGATAAATACCATCGATCGACAGATTGCTCCATTGGCCGGTCACCAAGGGCGGATTCACGAGGGGCGTGCCTGATCTGGGCGGCCTACACTGGCAATGCCTGTCTCTCCCATTCGACTGTTGGCACCGAAAGGACAGTAACTCTGTCTTTTCCTTCTGCTGTGGTTTTTGACCTCCTTGAGCAGTAGTCTGCATGTGGGAGGAGCTCAATAAATACCCCTGGATAAGTCACTGGTTTTTCCCATGGTAATTTCTTGGTAATTTTTTATGACTCCAGCAACAAAAATGTCTGGAAAACCCCGGGGTAAAGGACTGATGGTATCGACGCCTGCCTACTTTTTTGTTTTGTTCTGTTGTCTGTCTCCCCCTTCTAGACTATGAGCCCTTTGTTGGGTAGGGATTGTCTCTATCTGTTCCAAGCACTTAGTACAGTGCTCTGCACACAGTAAGCGCTCAGTAAATATGATTGAATGAATGAATGACTGCAATTTCAGGCTAATTCTTGGCACTGGTTTTAAGTCAGAAGCAAAGCCCAGTGACCTTTCTCTCAACAACAAGTCCAGCTAAAGGTCAGCCTGAGCTGGGCTGAGCTTCTCCCTAAGCACATCGCTTCACCTAATCCAAATGAGGCACTGCGTAGGAAAGAAAGGAATCTCCTGGATCGGCCTTCTGACTCAGGAGCCTCCGGGGGCCTAGTGGAAAGAGCTTTAATCTGGCAGCCAAAGGACCCGGGTTCTAATCCCCGTTCCGCCACTTGTCTGCTCTGTGTGACTTTAGACAAGTCATTTCACTTCTGTGTGCCTCATTTACCTTGTCTGTAAAATGGGTTTTAAATCCTTTCCCCCTCCCTCCACCCTCCTACTTAGACTGTGAGCTCCACGTGGAACAGGGATGGCATCCAACCTGATTGTCTTGTATTTTCCACAGTGCTTGGCACATAGTAAGCACCATAATTGTTATTATTATCTGGATCAGAAAGGGAAGCCAGCAGTTCCTGCTTCCCCTCATAGAAATCCCCAGTATTCTAGGATCTCAAAAATTCTATCCAGTGTTTTGGTAACTGGGAACTGTCCTGTATTGAGCCCATTCAAATGCCAGGTCGAAATCAGGAGAAGCAAACAAAGACTTGGGTAAAATCCATGCATTTGGGTTACAAGTTGGTAGATAATAATAATGTTAGCCTTATAATAATGTTAGCCTTTGTTAAGCGCTTACTATGTGCATAGCAATGTTCTAAGCGCTGGAGTAGACGCAGGGGAATCAGGTTATCCCACGTGGAGCTCACAGTCTTAATCCCCATTTTACAGATGAGGTAACTGAGACACAGAGAAGTTAAGTGACTTGCCCACAGTCACACAGCTGACAAGTGGCAGAGCCGGGATTCGAACCCATGACCGTAGATGTGCTCGTGCACTGCAACTGTTTAAGAGTCAGTTGGTCAATAGTATTTATTGAGCGCTAGTGGTTGGGAGAGTACAATAAAACAATAAATGGACACATTTCCTGCCCATAACCAGCTCACAGTCTAGAAGGGGGCCAGCCACACTAATCATCCCCAGCCGAACAAAGAAGGCCCCATTGTTTAAGACTGCAGTTTGAGCTTGAAAAAGACACAGGTAGAAACCAACATTTTTGCTCCTTCCTCCCTTCACAGGACAAAATTTACCTTTTCATTCATGTGTTCAATCGTATTTATTGAACACTTACTGTTTTCTTCTTCCCCGCCTTACACATACATGTCCACAAACATTCTTTTCTCTCTTTCTCTCTCCTTCCCTCTCTTCCTCTCCAGGGCCGTAGCTCTGGTTAACTCCCCTGGATCCTGAAGAGACTCTCCTGTCGTTCTCGACCGCCCCTTCTCCTCCCCCATCCGTTTCCCAGTTTCACTTCTCAGTCTTCCATCTTCCCCCTTTAATCCCTTTCTCGAGCAGCGGTGGCTCAGCAGACATCTCAGACCTGGTCCTCTGGTTCTTCCAGTGCCCTAGCCCGGCCTCAGACCATCATCCCGATCAAACCCACCGATCGGGTCCACTCCCCCACCGTGGTCTCCGTCAAAGATCGGGGCATTAGGGGACAGAGAGATGGTAGCTGGAGGACTGAGGGCCGCTCATCTGAGCGGGCTTCTCTGCGGTCGAGCCCGAGAGCCGGGGACCACCCCAGGCCCGCGGCTCTTGATTGGGCCAGCAGAAACGTAGAAGAGAGGAAGGCACGGAGCCCACCACAGACCACACTGGAGGCCCAGCAGAGAATAACAATTTATTGCCGCTTCAATTCAATAATTATTGATGATAATTATGGCATTTGTTAAACACTTACTATGTGCCAAGCACTGGGATAGATCAGTCCCTAACCCACACAGGTCTCAAAGCCCGAGACTGAGGGAGGGCGGGTGTCGAATGCCCATTGTAAAGATGAGGAAACTGAAGCACAGAGAAGTTACGTGACTTGCCCGACGTCACGCAGCCGGGAAAATGGCGGAGCCGGGATTAGAACTGCTCTGATCCTTCAAGCCCCCAAGGTCCCCGAAGGGCATTTTGAATCTTAATGATCACCAGATCCTGAAGAGGTAGATGAGGAGAGGGGCTGTAGTAGGCCCCAGAGACTCATGAGTGAATAGCGGGACAGCGGTGGGAGGGGGATGTGAGCTTGGGCCCCCATCCTGCCCCTCCCCAAAGTTAGCGGAGATTTAGAGCGATGAAACCCGAAGATCATTTTGCTGAGCCTGTATGCCCAGCCCCATAGCAATTTCGGGATCTTAAAAACCACCCGTGATCTATAATAGCAACTGCATTTGTGAAGCACTTATTATGTGCCGAGCACTGGGAGAGAAACAAGAAAGATCAGATGCAGCTCCTATACCACATGGGATCCCAACTTAAGAGGGAGGGAGTGCAGGTATTACGTCCCTATTTTACAGATGAGGAAAGCGAGGCCCAGAGAAGTGAAGTGAATTGCCCAAGGCCATCCAGCAAGTCGGCGGCAGAGCCAGGATTAGAACCCAGGTCCTCTGATTACCAGGCCCGTGCATTTGCCACTAGACTGCACTGCTTCCCTTCCCTGTCGCCTTCTTTTACTGAAGTCTGATATTTCTAGAAGATCACCCGCCGCCCTCCCCCCCTACACTTCCAAAGCCCTTGGGGCACCGCCCAAAAGATCTGCCCCGGGTTTGTCCCCGCTCCCCTGACTGGCCCAAGGGCAGGAGTTGGATCGCAGACCATTTTTGTGTGTGTGTGTGGTATTTGTTAAGTGCTTGCTATGTTTCAAGTCTGCTCTAAGCGCTGGGGTAGATACTAGATAATCAGGTCAGATGCTATCCCTGTCCCATATAGGACTCACAGTCTAAGAAGGAGGGAGGAGGATTCGATTCCCATTCTACAGATGAGGTAACTGAGGCCCAGAGAAGTGAAACGGCTTGCCCACAGTTACGTGCCAGGCGAATGGTGGATGCAAGATAAGAACTCAGATCCTCTGACTCCCAGGCCCCGGGCTCTACCCACCAGGCCACGCTGCTTCCCTTAACCGAGCTGATCCGAGGGGGAGGGAGGGGCCGGGGGAGAGGCCACGCTCTCCGGCCCGTCTGCGGTCGGCTCCACGATCCTGACCGAGTTCTCTTTCTTGGACAGCCAGAAGGCGGGGAAGACGGGCTCGGCGAACTTGCAGCTGAACCTGTGGAGGAGCGTCATGGAGTCGGACGAGACGCCGTAGAAGGAGAGGGTCTCCCCGGGATAGTTGAGGTAGACGCCGAGTCTGGGGAAGGGGCCGGCTTGCAGGGGCAGCTCCGCGTCGCTGTGCCAGGCGGAGAACTCTCGGCCGCCCCAGTGGAGGCTCCAGGAGAAGTTGTTCCCGGAGATGCAGCTGTTGCTCTCCGTCCCCTTACGGTCGATGCTGCGGTAGGTCACCCCCACGTAGGTGCCGGCCCCGGAAACCTCCACCTCGAAATAGTAGCGGTGCAGGTAGAGGCTCTGCTTGGCCAGCACCTGGCGCCAGTGCTCGAACCGGTCCGGGTGGTCGGGGTAAGCGTGCTCCCAGGGGGTCGTGTTGGTCACCCGGCGGTTCTCCTCCAGCAGCCGCAGGTACCGGTGGGCCGTGTCGGGGTCGAACGAGATCGAGTAGGCGTCTGGGGAGAGAGCGGGGGCAGGCGGGGATGGAGAGAGGGACGGCGGCTCGTGGCCCTGTCCTTGGTGGGCAGGAGGAGGGACAGTACGGGCGGAGGGGTGGCCCGTTGGCCAAATTGAAGGTCGCCCGCTTTCCGCACCAGCTCAGCTCAGAGTGGGCGGCCCTCAGTCCCCTGCTCTGGGCTCTCTTCTTCTGGGTTTCCTTCCTCTGGGCTTTCTTCCCGCCAGGCTTCCTTCCCTCAGGCTTCTTTCTTCCCAGACCTCCTTTCCCTGGCTTCTTTCCTTCAAGTTTCCTTGCTCCCGGGCTTCCATACCCCTGGGCTTCCTTCCTCCTGGACTCCTTTCCCCTGGGCTTCCTTCCCCCCGGCTTCCTTCCTCCTGGGCTTCCTTCCCCTGGCCTTCCTTCTCACTGAACTTCCTTTCCCCCGGGGCTTCCTTCCCCCATCTTTCTTCTCACTAAGTTTCCCCCGCCCCCCACCCCTTCTGGGGTTCCTTCCTCCTAGGTTTTCTTCCTCTTGGGTTTCCTTCCCCTCGCCTTCCTTCCTCTCAAGCTTCTTTATCCTCCCAGACTTCCTTTCCCTGGATTTCCATATTGTCATCATATTTGTTAACCACTTACCCTGTGTCAAACACTGTTCTAAGCCCCGATAAGTGAAGTGGCTTGCCCAGAGTTATCCAACAGGGAAGCGGAGGAGCTGGGAATAGAACCCAGGTCCTCTGAGGTGTCTGCTCTGTCCACCAGTTCACTCTGCTCCTTCTCCTACCCCTGAGTTCTCTTTCCCTTCAGGCTCGGGCCAGAGGCCTGACACGGCCCGACGAATACCCAAAGGGCCAGGCCTGGGAAAAGTAACCTTTTACAAGTTGAAGACTTTTCCCGCCCACTACCATGACCCTCTCAAGGCCTGGGGAGTTGACAGGGAACAGAGATGCTGTTTCTGGAGTTGGAGGCCCCTCTGACCCTTCATCCTTCCGTCCCTCAATTCCTCCGTCGCTAGGATGCAGTGGGCCGGGATCATGTAGGATAATAATAATAATCACGGTATTTGTTAGGCGCTTACTACGTGCCAGGTACTGTACTAAGTGCCGGGGTGGATCCAAGCAAATCAGACCACGTGGGGCTCGTGGTCTCGATCCCCATTTTACCGACGAGGTACCTGAGGTCCAGAGAAGTGAAGCGACTTGCCCAACGTCCCACAGCAGACAAGCGGGAGACCTGGGGTTAGAACCCGTGACCTTCTGACTCGCAGGCCCAAGCTCTATCCACTACACCATGCTGCTTCTCGAGATCGGAGAAGCAGCCAGACCCAAGTCTCCCCAGCCAGGAAGTTCCTCAGTGTTTGACACCTAGTAAGTGATTAACAAACCCTGCGACAATATGGAAGTCCAAGGAAAGGAAATCCGGGGGTAAGAAAGCTTGAGGGGAAGGTTCCTCACACCCCTCACACCACGGTTAAGCAGAGCGAGGCTGCAGCCGGAGCCCAGAGAGGGTCAGAAGGGGAGGCAGTTGGGGGCTGCCTCTGCCCACCTTAGAGGGGGACGTGGTTGGGGGTGGGGTCAGCGGGTGGGCCCTGGTCTCGCTCCGGAAGAGCCGACCCTGCCGGGGAGTGAGGGGTGGGTAGCCCAGCTTTTACTTACACTTGAGAAACTCCTGCCGACTGACAGGCTCCGGGTAGGAGACCCAGTATTTGCGGGGGACGAAGGCCGACACCTGGGTAGAGATCTCGTACTCCTCTGGGGAGACAAAGGCAGAGACACGGGGGTCAGAGGAGGGAGGCGGGTCTGAGCCCTCACCTTCAAGGCCCTCTCCCTGGGCTCCTGCTTCCCCCTCTACAACCCACCCCGCTTCGCTCCTCTAACGCCAACCTTCTCACTGTAACTCGGACTCATCTATCTTGCCGCCAATCTCTCTGCCTGGATGACCCTCCCTCTTCATGCTTCTCCACCCCCATTCTCAGTCACGCGCGTCACCCAGTCTCATCAGAACAACTGGCCACCTCTAAGTGCCTTGGCCCTCACTCCCGTTTGAGTACGGGTCAGTTTTCACTTTCGGCCCTGCCAATTCTCTGGGAGGGTTGAAACTCTATAGGCCCCAGTGCCCGGGGCTGTTTGGAGGCCTGCCAGGATGTCCTGGAATGCCCTTCCTCCTCACCTCCCCCAAACTAATTCTCTTCCCCTCTTCAAAGCCCTACTGAGAGCTCACCTCCTCTGAGAGGCCTTCCCAGACTGAGCTTCCCCTTGTCCCTCTGCTCCCTCTGCTGCCTCTCTGCCCCCCTTCACCTCCCCTCAGCTAAGCCCCCTTTGCCCCCCTTTCCCTTTCCTCCTCCCCCTCTCCCTTCCCCTCCCCTCAGCACTGTGCTCGTCCGCTCATTTGTATATATTTCTATTACCCTATTTATTTTGTTAATGAGATGTACCTCCCCTCGATTCTATTTATTGCTATTGTTCTTGTCTGTCTGTCTCTCCCGATTAGACTGTAAGCCCGTCAGTGGCCGGGATTGTCTCTATCTGTTGCCGAATTGTATATTCCAAGCGCTTAGTACAGTGCTCTGCACATAGTAAGCGCTCAATAAATACTATTGAATATCCAACAACGATCACTCTCTCCCCATTCAAATCCTTAGTGAGGGCACATTTCCTCCAAGAGGTCTTCCCCGACTAAGCCCTCCTTTCCACTTTCTCCACTCCTTTCTGCGTTGCCCTGACTTGCTCCCTTAATTCATGCCCCCTCCCAGCCCCACAGCATTTATGTACATATCTGAAATTTATTTATTTATATTAATGTCTGTCTCCCCTTCTGGACTGTAAGCTCATTCTGGGCAGGGAATGTGTCTGTTAGGTTGTTATATTGTACTCTCCCAAGTGCTTAGTACAGTGCTCTGCTCACAGTAAGTGCTCAATAAATACAATTGATTGATTAATAAGTACTGTGGGGCTGGGATGCATATCAAAGTGCTTAAGGGGTACACAGTACAGTACCTAGTCGACACAGAGGGGAGGGTGGATAGGAAAATCAAGGGCGTAGTCTGGGAAGGCCTCTAAGAGGAGATGGATGTTTAGGAGGGCTTAGAAGGTTGGGAGAGTGCTGGACTGTCAGAGATAATAATAATAATGTTGGTATTTGTTAAGCGCTTACTATGTGCCGAGCACTGTTCTAAGCGCTGGGGTAGACACAGGGTAATCAAGTTGTCCCACGTGGGGCTCACCGTCTTAATCCCCATTTTACAGATGAGGTCACTGAGGCACCGAGAAGTCAAGTGACTTGCCCAAAGTCACACAGCTGACGAGTGGCCGAGCCGGGATTCGAACCCATGACCTCTGACTCCCAAGCCCATGCTCTTTCCACTGAGCCACGCTGCTTCTCTAGAGGTGAAGGAGGAGGGAGTCCCGGGCTTGGGGGAGGACCGTCAGCAGTGGGATAGACTGAACCCCCAATCTCCAGGGTTCCCCCCGGCCCTAGCCCCGACTCACCTGCAACGATCCATTATCGGGACCTTCATCTCAAGGGGGAACGTGCAACTAACTGTACAACCTCATCCAAACACGTGTGCCCCAAAACACGCATACACAGAGCCACGCTGGGACAACCAAGCCTCTCACCCTCCTTTGCAAACTCCTGGAGTTTCCCCTTGTAGTTCTGCAGCTGCTGGACGAGCAGAGTGGTGGAGTCGGTGATGACCGTCCGGATGCCGGAAAGCTTGTCCTTCAAGCCAATGTAAACGCTTGGCACCGGGCTGTCTTCCACGCTCTTTTTGAACTTGCAGTATTCCTGCAGGAGGGAAACAGCAAAAAGAAACATCTGTCTAGCACCCACCACCACCCAATTCCCTCTCTCCAGGCCTCCTAGCCTCCCCTTATCCCCCTCACACACACCCCAATTTAATGTTTCCAAACTGTTCCTTGGTCATTATTATTATTATTTTATTATCCTTATCAATCAGTGGTATTTATTGAGCATTTAAGCACTAGGGAAGACACAAAATAATCAGGTCAGACTCAGTTCCTGTCCCACAATCAAGTAAGAGGGAGAACAGGTATTCAATCCCCATTTTCCAGGTGGGGGTAAATGAGACATAGAAAAGTTAAGAAAAGTTAAGTGATTGGTTCAAGGTCACACAGCAGGCAGAACGGAGATTAAAACTCAAGTCCCCTGACTCAATCAGTCAATCAGTAAGCCTTCTTGAAGTCACATCTCCTCCAAGCGGGGAAGAGACAGAGCATGGGAAGAGACGGATGTCAAAAATAGGAGAGAAGTCCAGCATCAAGAAGAAATGGAGAAGAGAAGAGAGTCAGACTCTGGTTGCTGCTGTCCCTGAAGTGGATGGAAAGATTAAGCGGGCGGGAGAATGACTGAGTAAAGACTCCTTAGAGTTTAAAATCAACTGAGAGGCCTGCGGTCAGATAAAAATAGGCAGAGGATAGGAGAACGGTCCGGGGAAAAGGAAAGATGCTTCTAGGAGTTTGTCTGATCACTCCTTCCCTTTCCCACCTCACCCTAAGCACAAGGAAACTTTCCAGAGAGATTCAGAGGTGCAGAAAGAGAGCAAGGGAGAGAGAGAGAAAAAACACACAGATTCTTGAGGCCACTAGAAGACATACAACTGCCTCAGGAAAACCACTTTCCAAAGTCCCGCAGTTTTAAAAAGCCCCCCACCCCCGAATGTAAATGCCAGCCTAGAATCTGAAACCGGTGATAGATCGACCTGTTTTCCTCTGCCACTCTCCTGCACTCCCCTGTCTGAGAGGAAGCCAGAACCGAGTGGTCCCGGGGCCCTGATGCCCTACCACCCACCCCCCTCTTCCCGCTCGTCTCCCATACCTCCAGGAAGAGGACGGAATTGGTGAGTCCGGCTATCCCTTCCAGCTGCCGCTGGCTCTGCCCCATCTGGGCACACTGGTTCTCCAGGTGAGTCCTGATGCCGTCGGCGTGGCTCACGGCGGCCCGCTCCTTCCCCTCCAGGAAGTCCAGGACCTCGGACTGGGCCTTCCGGACCGCCTCCATCAGCTCTCCAAACTGCTCTTCCGCCGCAGCCTTCACTTCGGAGACGGAGTTCTGGGACGGGGAGGTCAGAACTCAACTGCTGCTCAGTCTGAGATGGCCAGGCCCCATGCCCCTCTTTACCCTCCCTCCACCTTGTGACCTTACCCCCTTTAAGCCCCACCCCTGACCCTTTGAAAGTGACCTAGAATTCTGGCTGGATTAATGCTTGCAGATGGGAAAACTGAGGCACAGAGAGCTCTTTCCCCTGTACCGCTGAGATTCAGATTAGAATAAAGAGCAAGCAAGAGCTTGCCTCCTGGACCTGAAAGGTCCCACCGCCCACCCTCCGTGTCCATGATCCTCCAGGAGAATCACCATTTCCTTCAGTGACAACCCCAACCAGGACCACCAGACCTTGGGCCCTCCCTTTAGGCACACACCCATTCCCATATATTTATATGCCATTAACGTACATCCATATTTACACACACACCCTCACATATAAATTCACACACATTGTGATACCAAGACCCAGAGTACTCCTTTTTCAGGGTGAAGTTCAAGGAAAGGGACGGGAGCGTATGTAAATTGGCTCAGCTTTCCGGGACTATCCGTAATCTAGCCAATCCGTCAACTCCTGGGGGAAGGGCTCAGGAGTGAGGAACCAGTGGGGATTTGGGTCATAAGTCAATGGCAGAGGGTACACATGGAGGTTGAGAGGGCTCCAGAAGTCTCAAGGCAGAGGACTTGGGGATGGGTCCGGGCAGATGTCCGTTTATTGCTACATTGTACTCTCCCAAACACTTAGTACAGTGCTTTGCACACAATAAGTGCTCAATAAATCCGACTGAATGAATGAAAGAATGAGTGAACGACTGAAAGCTGCCAGGCGGGAAGCACAGAACAGATCGAGGGAAGGGCAAAGAGTTCCAGGGTCACCTGGACAGTGTCCCATAGGAGAGGTGGAGCATGATAGAACTGCCTTCCTTCTAATATAAGCACTCACCCCCTTAGACTGTAAGCTCTTTGAAGGCAGGGCAGGGGTCATAATGTTAATAGTTGTGATATTTGTTAAGTGTTTACTAAGCGCCAAACACTGTAAAAAGTGTTAGGATAGATTAAAAGACAGGTTAGTCAGAAAGTCACATGGGACTCACAGTCTAAAGGAGAGGGAGGGCAATTATAGACTCCCCATTTTACAGATGAGGAAACCAAGGTGCAGAGCAGAAGGTGACACAGAAGACAAGTGATGGAGCCAGGATTAGAATGGCATCGGGAGACCGGATTGGGGGCGGAAGCAGTTCTGTGGGGGACAGAATGGCACGGATGTCTTCCCGGGACAGGTACCCATCAGCTCAGGAGAATGGGGAAGCCGGGCAGGATCTCCCCATCGCTCTTACCACGATGGACTTGGTGTTGGCCTGTAGTCTGGCGATAGCATTCTCGGCCGTCGAGATCCTTCGTTCGAAGTCCAGTTGGGTGAGGCGAAGTTCATCCTTCGAGCAGGTAAAAGAAGAGAGGTGGAGGGTGAGAGGGGAAACGGAGTCTCGCTCAATTTACAGTTCAGCTGATCCGGTAGAGCGCTAATCAGATCAGAAGTCAGAACCAGATGCATCCCGCCTCCGGGGGCCCTGGTCCTAGGCTTTACCCGGGGCGCTGTGGCAAGCATGGGGTAGTCCCAAAGGCTGCCGGGAATTATATTCTCTCTTCCACTCTTGTATCTCAGGGAAGAATACTTGTTGGCCCAAGTGCACTTCCAGACTAGCCCAGTCTATTCCTCATATTCCTGCTGGCTGGGTTGGGCTAAGGCCCGGGGGCGTTGAAACCTGGCTCAACCCGGTCATTATCCCCCTTACACAGAGCCCTTAACTCCAAGCCTCCTGAGTTCCTTTTCCGACAGACAATTCCTCTCCCCCACTTCAAAGGCTTATTGCAGGCTCATCTCCTCCAACGGGTCTCCCCTGTCTAAGCCTTACTTTCCTCTTCTTCCCACTCTCTTCTGCGTCACCCTGACTTGCTCCCTTTATTCATCCCCCCTCCCAGCCCCACAGCACTTACGTACATGTCTGTAATTTATTTTTCCTATTAATGTCTATCTCTCCCTCTAGACAGTAAGCTCACTGTGGGTAGGGATTGTGTCTGTTTATTGTTATATTGTCCACTTCCAAGTGCTTAGTACAGTGCTCTGCACCCAGGTGAGCTCTCAATAAATACAGCTGACTGACTGACTTTCCCTTCTTTCCTTGGGGCAGGGAGATGAGTCCATTCCACCACATGTTCCTGTTGGCAAAGAGCCCAGATAGCTCCCGGGAGCCAAGGAGCCAGCCTGGAGCCCGATGGCTATCCTATCCCCTCTCCTCCTGGAGACTGGGACCCAACCGCCCCACTCCGGCCTCTTCCCGGCCTTCTCTTTCTGACTCACGGCTGCATGGAGAGAGAGCCGAGCTGAGCGATGAGAGCAGCTGGGAGTGGGAAAGGAAGAGCCCTGATTTTTCGGTCCCGTCAGCCCAGTGTGCAGGATACTTCCTGAGGAAGGGAGGGATTCCGGAGCAAAACAACAGGGACATTTAGGAGCCGGTATTTGCTGTGGGAGCTGGGTGTCCCCTTTTCTCTGTTGAACCTCCCGCTTGACTAACATCCCTCCCCCAACACTGGGGAAATTACCTTCGGGGCAAAACCCAATGGTACCTACAGGTGGGCTCCGGAATTTCAGAAGGCAGGGGAGAGGGACCAGGAGAGGAAGACCAGGACACCGTGATCTAGCAACAACCTTGTCCCCCTCACCGCACCGCAGGCTTTCAGTCCAGCACAAATAGGGCGTTGAATCACTCTCTCTCACCAACTCTCTCCACCCCCACCCTGACAGAACTGGTTAGGACCTGCTAGTGCCAACGTACAGGGAAGGGCATGAACACAGGAGAGGAATTCCACTGCAGGGAGGGAGCTGTGAGGGGGAAAAGGAGAATGGGGAAACAATCCCTGTCCTCAAGGAGCTCATATAGATAGTGAACTCCTTGAGAGTCAGGGACCTTGTCAATTTTCATCCTTTGTACTTTTTCCCCGGGCTTAGTACAGTGTTTGCTTTCAGAAGGAGCTTAATAAATGCTCTTACTAGTAATCTAGTCGGGGGGTGATTCATTCATTCATTCATTCAATAGTATTTACTGAGCGCTTACTATGTGCAGAGCACTGTACTAAGCGCTTGGGATGAACAAGTCGGCAACAGATAGAGACAGTCCCTGCCGTTTGACGGGCTTACAGTCTAATCGGGGGAGACGGACAGACAAGAACAATGGCACTAAACAGCGTCAAGGGGAAGAACATCTCGTAAAAACCGATGGCAACTAAATAGAATCGAGGCGATGTACAATTCATTAACAAAATAAATAGGGTAACGAAAATATATACAGTTGAGCGGACGAGTACAGTGCTGTGGGGATGGGAAGGGAGAGGTGGAGGAGCAGAGGGAAAAGGGGAAAATGAGGCTTTAGCTGCGGAGAGGTAAAGGGGGGGGGTGGCAGAGGGAGTAGAGGGGGAAGAGGAGCTCAGTCTGGGAACGCCTCTTGGAGGAGGTGATTTTTAAGTAAGGTTTTGAAGAGGGAAAGAGAATCAGTTTGGCGGAGGTGAGGAGGGAGGGCGTTCCAGGACCGCGGGAGGACGTGACCCGGGGGTCGACGGCGGGATAGGCGAGACCGAGGGACGGCGAGGAGGTGGGCGGCGGAGGAGCGGAGCGTGCGGGGTGGGCGGTAGAAAGAGAGAAGGGAGGAGAGGTAGGGAGGGGCAAGGTGACGGAGAGCCTCGAAGCCTAGAGTGAGGAGTTTTTGTTTGGAGCGGAGGTCGATAGGCAACCACTGGAGTTGTTTAAGAAAGGGAGTGACATGCCCAGATCGTTTCTGCAGGAAGATGAGCCGGCAGCGGAGTGAAGAATAGACCGGAGCGGGGCGAGAGAGGAGGAAGGGAGGTCAGAGAGAAGGCTGACACAGTATTCTAGCCGGGATATAACGAGAGCCCGTAATAGTAAGGTAGCCGTTTGGGTGGAGAGGAAAGGGCGGATCTTGGCGATATTGTAGAGGTGAAACCGGCAGGTCTTGGTAACGGATAGGATGTGTGGGGTGAACGAGAGGGACGAGTCAAGGATGACACCGAGATTGCGGGCCTGCGGGACGGGAAGGATGGTCGTGCCATCCACGGTGACGGAGAAGTCTGGGAGCGGACCGGGCTTGGGAGGGAAGATGAGGAGCTCAGTCTTGCTCATGTTGAGTTTTAGGTGGCGGGCCGACATCCAGGTGGAGACGTCCCGGAGGCAGGAGGAGATGCGAGCCTGAAGGGAGGGGGAGAGGACAGGGACGGAGATGTAGATCTGCGTATCATCTGCGTAGAGATGGTAGTCAAAGCCGTGAGAGCGGATGAGTTCACCGAGGGAGTGAGTGTAAATGGAGAACAGAAGAGGGCCAAGAACTGACCCTTGAGGAACTCCAACAGTTAAAGGATGGGAGGGGGAGGAGGCTCCAGCGTAGGAGACCGAGAATGATCGGCCAGAGAGGTAAGAGGAGAACCAGGAGAGGACAGAGTCCGTGAAGCCAAGGTGAGATAAGGTATGGAGGAGGAGGGGATGGTCGACAGTGTCAAAGGCAGCAGAGAGGTCAAGGAGGATCAGAATGGAGTAGGAGCCATTGGATTTGGCAAGAAGGAGGTCACGGGTGACCTTAGAGAGAGCAGTCTCGGTAGAGTGGAGGGGACGGAAGCCAGATTGGAGGGGGTCTAGGAGAGAATGGGAGTTAAGGAATTCTAGGCATCGATTGTAGACGACTCGTTCTAAGATTGCTTATCCACCTCCATTTCAAACAAAAATCCTCACTACTGGCTTTAAAGCTCTCCATCACCTTGTCCCTTCCCCAGCTCCCTTCTCTCCTTCTTTATCTCAGCCCGCACAGTCCGCTCCTCTGGTGCTAACTGTGCCTCCATTTCACCGGTCTCGCCGTTGGCTCCGGCCCACATCCTACCTCTGGCCCGGAACTCTCTCCCTCCTCAAATCTGCCAAAGAATCACTCTTCCCCCCTTCAAAGCCCTCCTGAAGGCGCACCTCCTCCAAGAGGCTTTCCCAGACTAAGGCTTTCCCAGACTAAGTCCCGCTTTGTCTCAGCTCCCCCTCTCTTCCACATCACCATTACTCACTCTCTTTGCTCTTCCCCTCCTCTCCCTGCCCCACAGCACTTATGTATATATGTATATATCTGTAATACTATTAATTTATATTGAGGCCTGTTTACTTGTTTTGATGTCCATCTCCCCCCATCTAGACTGTGAACCCGTTGCGGGCGGGGATTGTCTCTCTTTATTGCTATATTGTACTTTCCAAGCTCTTAGAACAGTGCTCTGCACATAGTAAGTGCTCAATAAATATGATTGAATGAATAAAATAAATTATAGGTAGGGGAAACAATGGAGTTCAAAGAGCTATCGGAGGGATGGGGAAAGGACCCAGCGGGGTTGGGAATAGTGAATGGAAAAAGGAGGTTAGTCAGGGCGGGTCCCTTCCTATATATATCTAATCCTCCCTGTTACTTTCTCCTTCATCAAGGTACCCTTTTAATAATAATAATAATAATAATGGTATTTGTTAAGCACTTACTATGTGCCAAGCACTGTTCTAACCTCTGGAGGAGCTCCAAGGAAATCAGATTGTCCCACATGAGGCTCCCAGTCTTAATCCTCATTTTACAGATGAAGGAACTGAGGCACAGAGAAGTTAAGTGACTTGCCCAAAGTCACTCAGCTGACAAGTGGTGGAGTCAGGATTGGAACCCACAACCTCTGACTTCCAAGCCTGTGATCTTTTAAGGGAGACTCCTCTAGCTGCTGCTTTGCCTTCTAAACTCTCACCCACAGCTCCTCTTCCCTCTGCCTCAGGAACTCAGGCCCTCCCCTCCCCTACCTCCAGCCTGGCAGACCCACCGCGGGCCTATCCTGCCTCCATCCCAGGACCCACCTGGAGTTTCACCTTTTGGATCTCCTTTCGGAGTGGTTTCACCCAGTTCGAGGACAGGCCCGGCCTCGCCTGCCCCGGGGGAGAGTTGGAAGCCGCTGACAGGCTGCATCAGACGGGGTTAGCAACGCCATGGTAAACCTTGACTCACCAGCTGGAAGACTAACTAGAAACCTAAGCTTCCCAGGCCAGCTCCCGACATCACGGACCACAAGACGCGGCTTGGGATCCAGGCGGGGAGGATGACCGATGCCATACGGCCAGAGGGAAGCTTCCTGCTTCCCCTCTCCCCACGCTGACCTGCGCTAGCCAGAACCGACTGGCCAGAGTTGAATGGATTCAAGTCGAGTCCCTGGAAGGCCCGGCCTGGGCAGGGTTGGCCAGCGGGCCTTCGGTTCTTTCCTTTCATAGAGAAAAGCGGTGAGGTGAGTCACTTTAGTGGTCAACCACCAGACCGTTCCTCTCCTGGCTCCAGGCTCTTCTCCACTCACCCCGGAAGAGTGTTCTATCCATGACCCTAAGCTACAGAGGAGAGAGGTAGTGAAAGCTACAGAGGAGAGAGGTAGTGAACCAAACAGGCCAGAAAAATTCTCTTGGCATTAGGACAAAACACCATTTCAGCCTTCCGGCATGGCAAACCAGTATCAGCTGGCTAAGGATTCCGGATCCGATTACTCTAAATGGAATTAAAGTCACTGAACCTTCCTCCTGGATAAGCCCCTCCCTACATTCTTTCTACCGTATCTGGCTTCCTCATCTCTCTCACGATGCTCGTTGTGAGCAGGGAAGGTGTTTACCAACTCCATTTTTAGTGTACTCTCCTGAGCACTTAGTACAGGGCTCTGCACAGGATTAGAGCTCAATATTTACCACTGATTGATTTAAGGCAGGAAGATTTCATACCGGGGGGACACGAGGGGCTTCAAAATACTTCCTCTGATTTCCTGGGCAAAGTTGGAGCAGGAGAGGGTTCTGTCCTGTGGCAGATGGAACCCAAACTAGATATGCAGCTTTAAAAGGGCTACGGAGGTGGACATGTGGACAAGATGCAGTCTTTCAGTGCTTAGTAAGGTGCCTGGCACATAGAAAGCGCTTAACAAATACCATCATCATCATCATTATTATTATGGGGAAAACTTTTATGATGCCCCAGTCTGGGTTTAATAATTACTGTTGTGGTATTTGTTAAGCTCTTATATGTGCTAAACTCCAGGGTAGATGGAAGATAATCAGGTCAGACGCTGACCCTGATCCCCTTAGATCAATCAGTCAGTGGTATTCATTGAGCACTAACTGTGTGCAGATCACTGTACTTGGGAAAGAAGAATATGACAGAGATGGTAGTTATATTCCCTTGTCCAAAGGGAGTTTACAGACCTAGAGAGGGGCAACAGACATTAATCTAAATAAATAAATAATAGATATGGACGTAAGGGCTGTGGATTTGAGGGTGAGGGCTGTAAGCCCGGTGTGGACAGAGATTGTCTCTCTTTATTGCTAAATTGTACTTTCCAAGCACTTGGTACAGCGTGTCTCACACAGTAAGCCCTCAATAAATACGACTGAATGAAAGAATGAAGGCTACAAATCCAGGTGGAAGGGCAATACAGAACAGAGGCTCACAGTCTTAAGTAGGAGAAAGGATAGATGTGGAACCCCCATTTTACAGATGAGAAAACTGAGGCACAGAGAAGTTAAGTCGAGGTCACGTAACGTGCAAGTGAGAGAGCCGGGCTCAGAACCCAGATCCTCTGAATCCCAGGCCCGGGCTCTTCCCATTACGCCTCTGTGCTTCTCTGATTCACTGCTTCCTGTGGCCCCCCCAGCATAAAGACCTCATCGTAGCCATACAAGGACAAGGTCTTAACCCTGACTTAACCCAGCGACACCCACAGATCTGATCGGATAGATTTACGATTGGGGAGAGAAGCCACCCGAAACAGGCAAATATAACCCCTGAGGCAGGTCTGGAGAACAGGGTGGAGAAGAGGAGGGCCATCTCAAAGATAACTCGAAAACGGTGTGGCCTAGTGGAAAGGGCAAGGGACTCGGTGTCGGGAGACCTGGGTCCCCATCCCAGCTCCATACTTGTCCACTGGGTGAGCTTGGGCAAATCACTTCACTTCTCTGTGCTTCAGTTATCTCCTCTGTAAAATGGGGATGGTCTTCCTTCTCCTTAGGCAGCGAGCCCCGTGTGAGACAGGGACTGTATTCAACATGATTACATTGTACCTACCCCATTGCTTAGCCGTGTGGCCTAGCGGACAGAGCCCGGTCCCGGGACTCAGAAAGACCTGGATTCTAATACCGGCTCTGCCATTCATCTGCTGTGTGGTCTTGGGGAAGTCACTTAACTCCTCTGAGCCTCGGTTAAGTCATCTGTAAAATGGGGGTGAAGACTGTGGGACAGGGACCGTGTCCTACCCGATGTGTTTGTAGCCACCCCAGCCTGGCACAGAGTAAGTGCTAAACAAACAAATACCACGGTTATCAGTTCAGAGCTTGGCACCTAGTCAGCTGTGAACAAATAATAATAATGTTGGTATTTGTTAAGCGCTTACTATGTGCAGAGCACTGTTCTAAGCGCTGGGGTAGACACAGGGGAATCAGGTTGTCCCACGTGGGGCTCACAGTCTTCATCCCCATTTTATAGATGAGGGAACTGAGGCACAGAGAAGTTAAGTGACTTGCCCACAGTCACACAGCTGACAAGTGGCAGAGCTGGGATTCGAACTCACGAGCCCTGACTCCAAAGCCCGTGCTCTTTCCACTGCGCCACGCTGCTTCTCAAATACCACGATTAACATTATAAGTCTAACTATTATTGCTACTAATAATAATGATAATAATAATCGAGACACACCCCCACACACACATAGAGCCTCTGCATTGAAGAAGGACCCATACTGGAATCTCGATTCTCTAAAGGCAGGTGAACTGGAGAGGCCTGAAGTCAGGCAGGGTCAGTGAGTGGACGGAGCCAGGATGAGATGACGACGGAATTCTCTTTCCCAGGAAGCTAAATGTGGGATCGGACCCGGAGGGGTCCCGAGCCCTCCCCCTCCCCCATCACATCCCTTGACCGCCGCCCACTCTCTCCCCCACCCAGGGCCCCCGATGAGCCCGGCTAGGAACCCCAGACGGGGAGGCTCACCTCCTTTTCCTTCCTCGCCCTCTCCAGGGGGTCGGCCCGGTGGCCGAGGTGGTCTTCCCTGCCGCACTCCAGGCAGATGCACTGCTGGTCCAGGTGGCAGAAGTGGGTCAGCTGGGCGTGGTGGGTGGCACAGGCCCGCACGCCCCTGTCCTTGGTGGGCTCCGCCAGGGGATGGTCGTGCAGCTTGCTGTTGAGCTGGTGGGGTCGCAGATGCTCCTGGCAATAGTTCACCATGCAGACCAGACAGGACTTGACCGCCTTCACCCTACCCTCCAGGCAGAAGTCACACAGGACCTCCCCCTCGTCCCCCGGAGCCCCCGCTTCCTCTTCTGCCCCCCTAGCCCCGGCCCCGACCTCCCCTCCGGCCGGGGAGCCGGGGCCCTCTCTCTGGGCCGGGCCGTCCGGGCCTGGCGGGATCGGGGCCTGCGGGCCCGGCCCGACCCAGAGGCCTGTGACGACGTCGGCCATTCGGGGAGGGACCCCGGTCGGGGATTATCCGTTCGGGGAGGCCGGGAGGCGTCCGTCTGCCGGGGAACCCAGGGCTCTGTTCGGCTCAGAGTGGAGTGAGGAGTGAGGCAGTGAGGAGGGAACCACGCCTTGGCTCGCCTCCACTGCTGCAGCTGCCTCAGGACTTTAACCGTTTCCTCTCTCTGCCTCCCCCGCATGACTCACTGCTCTGCTCCCCCGCCAAGGGCAGCCAGGAGCAGCCGTGGCCGGGCCCTTGAAGGCCAGAGTGGCCGGCTCTTTCCCGGCCCGTCCTTCTCCCTCTTCCTCCTCGGGGACGGCCGCCCTGGGCTGTGGCCCCCCTGCTCCCGTCGTCTCCGTCCCGCGTGTTCTGGAGCTCGAGGCACTCGTCGGGTGCCAGTCTCCCCAGTTGACCCAGCTCTGCCACCGGGCACACACCAGTTCCAACTGGCCTGTCTCCTCTATGCCTCCCTCATCACCATCATCATTTATTGTGGGCTTACAGACCGTTTGGGAGAGGACACTTGGGAGAGGACAGGACAACAGAGTTGGTAGACACGTTCCCTGCCCACAGTGAGCTTACAGTCTAGAGAAGCAGCGTGGCTCAGTGGAAAGAGCCCGGGCTTGGGAGTCAGAGTTCATGGGTTCGAATCCCAGCTCTGCCATTTGTCAGCTGTGGGACTGTGGGCAAGTCACTTCACTTCTCTGGGCCTCAGTTACCTCATCTGTAAAATGGGGATTAAGACTGTGAGCCTCAGGTGGGACAACCTGATTACTCTGTATCTACCCCAGCGCTTAGAACAGTGCTCGGGACATAGTAAGCGCTTAACAAATACCAACACTATTATTATTATTAGAGGGGGAGACATATTAATATCAAGAAATAATGCCAGGATGAGATGAAAATGGAATTCCCTTTCCCAGGAAGATCAGTGAGGGATCAGATCTGGAGGGGGTCCCGAGCCCTCAGCCTCCCCCATCACCCTCCTTGACCGCTGCCCACTGTCTCCCCACCCAGGGCCCCAGATGAGCCCGGCTAGGGACCCCAGACGGGGAGGCTCACCTCTTTTTCCTTCCTCGCCCTCTCCACGAGGTCGGCCGGGTGGCCGAGGTGGTCTTCCCCTCTACAGCTCTCCAGGGGCTGAGGCGATTCTAAGTAGGAGGGAGAACAGGTATGTAATTCCCATTTCACAGATGAGGAAACTGAGGAAAAGAGAATTTAAGTGACTTGGGGAATCAGCGTGGCCAGTGGATGAGCCTGGGAGCCTAGAGGACCTGAGTTCAAATACCGACTCCACCGCTTGCCTGCAGTGTGACCTTGAGCGAATCACTTAATTTTTCTGTGCCTCAGTTTTCTCAACTGCAAAATGGGGATTCAATACTTGTTCTCCTTCTGATTTTGACTGTCCCTTGTGGGATAGGGACTGTATCTGGCCTGATTAACTTGTATCTGCCCGGCACTTAGAACAGTGCTTGATACATAGTAAGCGCTAAACAGCTACCATAAAAAGTGACTTGCCCCAAATCTCACAGCAAACAAGTGGTGGAGTCGGAATTAAAACCCAGATCCTCTGACTCCAAGGCCTGTGTTCTTTCCATTAGGCCATACTCCTTGAGGGTGGGAATGCTGTCTATTACGGTATTTGTCAAGCGCTCGCTATGCGCCGGACCCTGTACTAAACTCTAGGATAGATCCAAGTTAATCAGGTTGGACACAGTCCATGTCTCACAAGGGGCTCAGCCTTAATCTATTTTACAGATGCAGCAACTGAGGCACGGTGAAGTTAAGGCCCTTGTCCCAGGTCACACAGCAAATAAGTGGCTGAGGCAGAATTAGAATTCAGGTCCTTCTGACTCCCAGGTCCCAGCTCTACCCTTGAGGCCACACCGCTTCTCCGTTATCTCTATTTTAGTCAGTCGATCACATTTATTGAGCTCCTACTATGTGCAGAGCACTGCGATAAGCATTTGGGAGAGTACAGCGTACCAGACATGTGCCCTGCCCACGGCAAGCTGGCAGTCTCGAGGGCTGAGGACGGCATTCTGCACAGAATAAGGATTCAATAAATTCTGTTCTCTGTCTGAGTGATGGATTGAAAGAGTCTAGGGTGTTTCCATCACCCTGCGCTCCAGGGTTGAATCTCAAAACGGAAAAGGATGGAGTCAGCCCGCCATCTGCTGGGAATTCAAGCCTCTGGATGGCAACCGGCAGCTGAAATCCCTTCAATCCCTCCATCGCTCACTCAGTGGTAGTTATTGAGCGCTTACTGTGTGCCAAGCACTGTACTAAATGCTTGGGAGAGTACCTTATGATGGCATTGGTAGGCATGATCCCTGCCCTCAGAGAGCTTATAAGAAGCAGCGTGGCTCAGTGGCAAGACCCCGGGCTTGGGAGTCCGAGGTCATGGGTTCGAATCCCAGCTCTGCCGCTTTTCATTCATTCAATAGTATTTATTGAGCGCTTACTATGTGCAGAGCACTGTACTAAGCGCTTGGGATAAACAAGTCGGCAACAGATAGAGACAGTCCCTGCCGTTTGACGGGCTTACGGTCTAATCAGGGGAGACGGACAGACAAGAACAATGGCAATAAACAGCGTCAAGGGGAAGAACATCTCGTAAAAACAATGGCAACTAAATAGAATCGAGGCGATGTACAATTCATTAACAAAATAAATAGGGTAACGAAAATATATACAGTTGAGCGGACGAGTACGGTGCTGTGGGGATGGGAAGGGAGAGGTGGAGGAGCAGAGGGAAAAGGGGAAAAAGAGGGCTTTTAGCTGCGGAGAGGTAAAGGGGGGGGTGGCAGAGGGAGTAGAGGGAGAAGAGGAGCTCAGTCCGGGAAGGCCTCTCGGAGGAGGTGAGTTTTAAGTAGGGTTTTGAAGAGGGGAAGAGAATCAGTTTGGCGGAGGTGAGGAGGGAGGGCGTTCCGGGACCGCGGGAGGACGTGGCCCAGGGGTCGACGGCGGGATAGGCGAGACCGAGGGACGGCGAGGAGGTGGGCAGCAGAGGAGCGGAGCGTGCGGGGTGGGTGGTAGAAAGAGAGAAGGGAGGAGAGGTGGGAAGGGGCAAGGTGACGGAGAGCCTCGAAGCCTAGAGTGAGGAGTTTTTGTTTGGAGCGGAGGTCGATAGGCAACCACCGGAGTTGTTTAAGAAGGGGAGTGACGTGCCCAGATCGTTTCTGCGGGAAGATGAGCCGGGCAGCGGAGTGAAGAATAGACCGGAGCGGGGCGAGAGAGGAGGAAGGGAGTTCAGAGAGAAGGCCGACACAGTAGTCTAGCCGGGATATAAGGAGAGCCCGTAGCGGTAAGGTAGCCGTTTGGGTGGAGAGGAAAGGGCGGATCTTGGCGATATCGTAGAGGTGAAACTGGCAGGTCTCGGTAACGGATAGGATGCGTGGGGTGAACGAGAGAGACGAGTCGAGGATGACACCGAGATCGCGGGCCCGAGAGACGGGAAGGATGGTCATGCCATCCACGGTGATAGAGAAGTCTGGGAGAGGACCGGGTTTGGGAGGGAAGATGAGGAGCTCGGTCTCGCTCATGTTGAGTTTTAGGTGGCGGGCCGACATCCAGGCGGAGACGTCCCAGAGGCGGGAGGAGATGCGAGCCCGAAGGGAGGGGGAGAGGACAGGGGCAGAGATGTAGATCTGCGTGTCATCTGTGTAGAGATGGTAGTCAAAGCCGTGAGAGCGGATGAGTTCACCGAGGGAGTGAGTGTAAATGGAGAACAGAAGAGGGCCAAGAACTGACCCTTGAGGAACTCCAACAGTTAAAGGATGGGAGGGGGAGGAGGCGCCAGTGAAGGAGACCGAGAATAACCGCCCAGAGAGGTGAGAGGAGAACCGGGAGAGGACGGAGTCCGTGAAGCTAAGGTGAGATAAGGTATGGAGGAGGAGGGGATGGTCGACAGTGTCAAAGGCAGCAGAGAGGTCAAGGAGGATCAGAATGGAGTAGGAGCCATTGGATTTGGCAAGAGGGAGGTCACGGGTGACCTTAGAGAGAGCAGTCTCGGTAGAGTGGAGGGGACGGAAGCCAGATCGGAGGGGGTCTAGGAGAGAATGGGAGTTAAGGAATTCTAAGCATCGATTGTAGACGACTCGTTCTAGGATTTTGGAAAGGAAGGGTAGTAGGGAGATAGGGCGATAACTGGAGGGAGAAGTGGGGTCAAGAGCGGGTTTTCAGCTGTGTGACTGTGGGCAAGTCACTTCACTTCTCCGGGCCTCAGTTATCTCATCTGTAAAATGGGGATTAACTGTGAGCCTCATAAGGGACAACCTGATCACATTGTATCTACCCCAGTGCTTAGAACAGTGCTCTGCACATAGTAAGCGATTAACAAATACCAACATCATTATTATTATTATTATTAATAACAATAGTATTTGTTAAATGCTTACTATGTTCCAAGCACTGTTCTAAGAGCTGGAGTGGATACAAGGTAATATTACGGCATTTGTGAAGCCAGGCACTGTACTAGACTCTGGGGTGGATACAAGCAAATCGGGTTGGACACAGACCCTTTCCCCCATGGGGCTCACAGTCTCAAGCCTCATTTTACAGATGGGGCACAGAGAAGTGAAGCGATTTGCCTAGGGTCACACAGCAGGCACAGGGCAGAGGCGGGATTAGAACCCATCACCTTACGACTTCCAGGCCCGTGCTCTATCCACGACACCATTCCCCAGTAGGAGAGGTGAGATGTTAGAGCACGGGCCTGGGAGTCAGAAGGTCATGGGTTCTAATCCTGGCTCCGCCACATGTCTGCTGTGTGACCTTCGGCAAGTCATTTTGCTTCTCGGGGCCTCAGTTACCTCATCTGTAAAATGACAGTGAAGAGTATGAGCCCTATGTGGGACAGGGACTGTGTCCAACCTAACTTAAATCTACCCCAGCGCTTAGAACAATGCTTGGCACATAGTAAGTGCTTAACAAGTAGCATAAGTATTGATTACTATATTAAAATTTAATACAGATGGGGGAAGGGGCATAATGTAAAAACATGGATATTCATTCACTCATACAATTGGGTTTATATTGTTGGTATTTGTTAAGCACTTACTATGTGCAGAGCACTGTTCTAAGCGCTGGGGTAGATACAGGGTAATCAGGTTGTCCCACGTGGGGCTCACGGTTTTAATCCCCCTTTTACAGATGAGGGAACTGAGGCACAGAGAAGTGAAGTGACTCGCCCAAAGTCACACAGCTAAGTGGCAGAGCTGGAATTAGAACCCACAACCTCTGACTCCCAAACCCGTGGTCTTTCCACTAAGCCACGCTGCTGTTTATTGTGAACAAAGCACTGTACTAAGCGCTTGGGAGAGTTTTTCAGATGAGGAAACTAAGGCACAGAGAAGTTAAGTTCAGTTTGTCTCGTTTTCAGCAGGGAGGCAGTGTGATGCTAAACTTGGTTTTATTGTGTCCTCGGAATGCTCCTTCTCTCCTCCTCGCCTTCATTTCCCAGAGACAGCTGACCACACAGCAGCTGTTCCTATTGCCTGCTCTCATCCATTTTCCTCATGCTAAGGTGGAGTTGAGGTAACTTTATAACTTCAGTGCCAGGAGACTGAGGCTGCCCTACCGCTTCTTTGTCTGGGACCCTGGCTAGACGTTGAGTGCGAAGTAAAACCCCCAAATGAGGCTGGTGGGATTATTTGGGCAAGTCCCTTCACTTCTCTGTGCCTCAGTTACCTCATCTGTAAAATGAGGATGAAGACTGTGAGTCCTCCGTGGGACAATCTGATTACCCTGTGTCTTCCCCAGGGCTTAGAACAGTGCTTGGCACATAGTAAGCGCTTAACAAATACCAATATTATAATTATTATTATTATTATTCAAGGAAGCGATGAAGCGTCTGGGGAGAGGCCGGGTCTCCCAGTTGAAGAGAAGGTTGGACAGCTCTGAGCGGCTCTGTGGATCTTTAGAAATCAGTCTTTTTATTCCTCAACAAGAAGGCTCGTTGAGGACAAAGTTGAAATGTTCAACTTTTTAGGATTCCCCCCTTCATTGGGATGATACTGGAGCCGTCATCATCATGATTTTCGTACTTTTTTATTTTTTAATGGTATTTGTTAAATGCTTACTACGTGCCAGGCACTGTTCTAAGAGCTGGGGTAGATGTAAGGTAATCAGGTTGGACATAGTCCCTGTCCCACACGGGGCTCACGGTCTTCATCCCCATTTTCCATATGAGGTAACTGAGGCACAGACAAGTCAAACGACTTGCCTGAGGTCACACAACAGACCAGGGTCGGAGCCAGGATTAGAATCCAGGCCCTTTCACTCCCAGGTCCATGCTTTCTCCGCTAGGCCAGGTTGCATCTCTAACTCGTTAAGCTCTTACTTTGAGCCAAGCACTCTTCTAAGCTTTAGGATAGATAGAAGTTAATCAGACCAAAGTCATACAGCAGATATGTGGCGGCGCCAGGATTAGAACCCAGGTCCTTCTGACTCCCCGGCCCCTGCTCTCTCCACCAGACCGCACTTTCTTCACTGTGTAAGACACTGTGATGAATAATCATCGATCAATCAGTGATACTTAATGAGAGCTTATATTGTGCCGAGCACTGTACTTAGCTCTTTTGAGAGTACAATACAACAGAAATGATAGACATTTCTCTGTCTACAATGAATTTACAGTCTAAGGCGGGGAACGGACATCAGTAAAAATAATTAAGTTATGAATAGGAAGTGCTGCGGGGATCACCACATACATCAGCGGGTGAATGACAAAGAATCTGACGCGTTGTTCGAGAGTTATCCCGAGAGGGTCCCATTGCCATATGGAGAACAAGAAAGAGGAATAATTCACAATTTCAATTTGTAATGATCCCGGTTCACAAAACTGAGGCACTCCTTTGGCTGCAAGGTAACTTGTACAAACTGATTTTTAAAACAGATCACGGTTTTACATTTCCGAAGCTTGGAAAGGGTAACGCAGAATCCGGTAGCCATTTCCCAGCAAGTTCAATCTTGGAATCAAGAGGACGGCACTTGACCTGCCCTCAAGAAGAGTAGCCAGAACCGTGAAGATGAAACTGGATCTAACTTGTGGCTGAAGAAGGCTTGCTCTTTGGTGGGACAGATGGCATAAACTGATGAATTTGGAATAGTCCCCAAGAGAGACTAGAAATCAGTCATTAATGCAGGGGGGTAACATCCATAACAAAGGAATCAGCATGATTTTATGAATCCTGAGGTGGTTGGTGGGGAGATACGACTAGAAAGGTTTGAGTACTAAATCAGGAAATGCCTCCTGGAGGAGGTGAGCTTAGAGGAGTGTTTTGAAGGAGAGTAGAATCGAGGTTTGGCAAAGTCGAATGGCGTGGGTGTTCTAGATAAAGGAAAGGATATAAAGCAGGAAGGGAGAGAATTCAGATTAAGTATGTCCGGGAAGGGACACTGCATTGGATTCTTGGGGAGATTGGGGAAGACTTGGTATTGAAAAACCTCCTAGAAGTCAAAACTCCTGGTTTCAGTTCAGGGACTTAGACTGGCTTCCCTCCCTCAAGCAGAGATGACCCAGGGCCCTCTGCATGGACTCTGGGCTCTCAGAAAGGCAAGAAAAAGCACGGTTCTCCTCCAGGGAAATCGATTTTGATCCTCACTGACCTCACCCAAATATCTTTCCCTCTTCTAAAATCTCTAGAGGGGAGAGGATTTGCAGAAAATGTACCATTTCCCCAAAGGAGGGTATATTCCACCTTTGAGGGCGACCCAGCCCCAGAAGAAAGCCTCTTTCTTACTATATGGTATTTTCAGAGGAATGAATGTCTCCCAGATCAATCCCAACTATCATCATCTCAGTCTTTCCAAAGTCAGACAATTCCCCGTGTTCTTCTACAGCCTTTTCCCATGAACCCAGAAAGGGAAACATATATGTTTCCCCCTCAGCTTCCACATCACCACGACTCACTCCCTTTGCTCTTCCCCCCTCTCCCCCCCCCCTTATGTATCTATGTATATATCTGTAATTCTATTTATTTACTTGTACTGTCTGTCTCCCCCACTCTAGACTGCAGAGATTGTCTCTATTGCTATATTGTACTTTCCAAGTGCTTATTACAGTGGTCTGCACACAGTAAGCACTCAATAAATGCAATTTGAATGAACGGGAATTTACTGGCCATTTTCCTTATCGGGCAGTAAAACTTTGGCACCAAAGCCAAAGATAATTCTGAGAGCAGAAACAGAGGCCTCGTTTGGAACCAATTAAAGTTCAGGCTCCAAAAAGGCTATTGTCTGCTCCCCTCAGCAGGGAATATGAGCGGGTTTATGGCTTGGCTGGTGAGACTCTCTAAAGGAGAGAGCGCCAAGATTATCACTGGTGAACCCTGGGGCCTCCCTTTACGATGATAATAATTGTGATTTTCTTTATATAAATGCTTACTAGGGGACAAACGCATCACTAAATGCTGAGGAAAATGCAAGTTTATTAGGTCAGTCACAATCCCTGTCCCTCAAGGGGCTCACAGCTTTAAGGGGGAGAGAGAGAACAGGTATGTAATCCCCAATTTACAGTCGAGAAAACCAAGGCACTTGCCCAAGGCCACAAAGCAGACAAATGGCAGATGTGGTCTGCTGTGGGACCTTGAGCAAGTCATTTCACTTCTCTGGGCCTCAGATCCCTCATCTGTAAAATGGGGAGAGAAACTGCGGGCCCCATGTAGGGCAGGGACTGTGTCCAATCGTATTTGCTTGTATCCACCCCAGTGTTTAGTATAGTGCCTGGCACATGGTAAGCGCTTAACAAATACCATGCTTATTTATGTTTGTCCACCCAGCCTAATTCTCGGTCAATCAATTGATCAGTGGTATTTATTGAGCACTTTCTGTGTGCAGAACACTGTACTAAGTGCTTTGGAGAGGACAATAAAACAACACGACAAGGTTGGTCTGCACGTTCCCTGCCCACAAAGAGCTTGCACTCCTAGAATTCAGTTGTGAGCAGACAGGTTATGACCCGCCCGAATCAGCTCTTCGTCTGCTCGTTTAAGATTCCTCCAATCCTCCTGAGAACCCAGGCTGCCCCACCATCCCGGAGTTGAGAAAACCTTTCACTTCTCCCTCCCCTCCAATGCCCGTGCTAGACAGAACAGAGGACCGGGACCCCCGCACACTTGGAGAAGCCGTGAGGCTTAGAGGATAGAGTACGGGCCTGGGAGCCAGAAGGACCCGGGTTCTAAATCCAGCTCGGCCACTTCATTCATTCATTCAAGAGTATTTATTGAGCGCTTACTATGTGCAGAGCACATAGAGACACAGATAAAGACAGTCACTGCCCACTGACCGGCTTACAGTCTAATCGGGGGAGACGGACCGACAAAAACAATAGCAATAAATAGAATCAAGGGGATGTACATCTCATTAAAACAATAGCAATAAATAGAATCAAGGTGATGTACATCTCATTAACAAAATAAATTGGGTAACAAAAAATATATACAATTGAGCAGAGGAGCACAGTGCTGAGGGGAGGGGAAGGGAGAGGGGGAGGAGCAGAGGGAAAGGGGGGGAAAAGGGGGCTTAGCTGAGGGGAGGTGAAAGGGGGGGCAGAGGGGCAGCAGAGGGAGCAGAGAGAAAAGGGGAAGCTCAGTGTGGGAAGGCCTCTTGGAGGAGGTGAGCTCTAAGTAGGGCTTTGAAGAGGGGAAGATAGTTTGGCGGAGGTGAGGAGGGAGGGGGCATTCCGGGACAGCGGGAGGACGTGACCCGGGGGTCGACGGCGGGACAGGAGAGAACGGGGGACGGTGAGGAGGTGGGCGGAGGAGGAGCGGAGCGTGCGGGGTGGGGAGTAGAAAGAGAGAAGGGAGGAGAGGTAGGAGGGGGCAAGGTGATGGAGAGCCTTGAAGCCTATTGTCTGCTGTGTGACCTTGGCCAAGTCACTTCACTTCCCTGGGCCTCAGGTACCTCATCTGTAAAATGGGGATGAATGTGAGCCCCATGAGGGACCTGATTAACTTGTATCTACCCCAGTGCTTAGAATAGGTGCTTGGCACATAGTAAGTGCTTAACAAATTCCATAATTATTACTATTATTGCTCATTATTTTTCCCTGGGCCCAGCAGATGGCAGTGAAGGATCAGACATGATGCATCTGTGCGTCCTTGAGTTAGCATCAAGTAAGCCATATTAAAGTCTACGTTGGCCTTCACGCTTCCAGCCTTGTGCCCATCTCTAGTCATCGCCCCCTCCTGCCCTTCCCTGCTTCGAGTGTTTTATAAAGTTGACCGACCCCGCCTCCGCCCACACCCTCTTCCCCCTTCAGTGCCCAGGCCAGCCTATCATTGGTGCCTCAGTTCCCCTAGACAAGGCACCCCAAGACCAGGGACAGAGGCCAATTTAATTAAACAAAGGGTTCAGGAGGAGAGGGGAAGAGCAGGGGGAGATGGCGGGAGTGTCGAGGTGAGAGGGCAGGGCAGCATATTGCTGACCCCGTGCCAGCTGACGGCAGTAGTGAGATGCTCGGAGGCCACTGGCCGCGGCCGCTAGCATAGAACCACGCTCTTATCCCCTATCAGTGGTGCTTATGAGGAGCTTACTTTGTGCAGAGCACTGTGACCACCCCATAGCTCAACTCTGCTTTTCTGAATGGTCTTGACTCCCTTCTCAACTTCTTTTTCTCTTCTCCTCATCTACACTGAACCCTAGGGACTTCTATGTCCGGGGGTTTCTGATGATCTACTAGCTGGTCATTTCCTCTCGCTCTCCTCCTCAAAGAGTCCCTGCTTCACCACCCCCCACACCCATACGCACACCCCAATTTCTATATTCATAGAATCTCATCACTAGTCACTTGAGCATTTCCACCCTGGCCAACCCTAATTACCGCTCTCAGACCACAACCACCTAGACTGCCATCTCAACCGCACACATCCTTCTGCCTCACCCTCCAAGGAGACCTCTGACATTTAGGCCCAGGTCAACATGTCCCACTTGGACTTCCTTCCAAGCCTCCCCCACACTTTATTTTTTTATGGTATTTGTTAAGCACTTTCTATGGGCCTTGTACTAAGCACTGGGGTAGATACAAGCTAATCAGCTTGGACAAAGCCCATGTCCCACATGGACCCCACAAACCTAATCCCCATTTTACAGGCAAGCTAACTGAGGCCCAGAGAAACAGAGTGACTTGCCCGAAGTCACACAGCAGACAGGTGACAGAGCCAGGATTAGAACCCAGGTCCTTCTGACTCCCAGGCCTATCCACACTAGGCCACGCTGCTTTTCCTACTGATGCCCAAATCCACGCCCTCAACAGATAATGGTGAAGGTGGGGATGATGGATTGATGATAGCCATGATGATAGTTGTAATGACGATGGTGAATATTTAGACTTCTAAGCTCACTATGGGCAGGGAACGTGTCTGCTGATTCTGTCGTACCGTACTCTCTCAAGTGCTTAGCACAGAGCCCTGTACATAGCAAGCACTGAAGAAATACCACTGATTGATTTATCGATGGATGATGGTGATGGCGATCGTGATGGTGACACTCAGAAATTGAACAGGACTTGGTCCCGAGCAGAAGCTTTGTGAGACGATAATGGTGGAGGTCTTCGGGTCCATATTGTTTCATTTTGGTCCCACGCCCCTTATTCCCCAATCTTTTCACATTCCACTAAGCAGTGTGGCTCAGTGGAAGGAGCACAGGCTTGGGAGTCAGAGGACGTGGGTTCTATTCCCGACTCTGCCACCTATCCGCTGTGTGACCTTGGGCAAGTCACTTCCATTCACTGTGCCTCAGTTACCTCATCTGTAAAATGGGGATGAAGACTGTGAGCCCCATGTGGGACAACCTGATTACCTTGTAACTCCCCCAGCGCTTAGAACAGACCTTGGTACATAGTAAGTGTTTAACAAACTATCATCATCATCATTATTATTATTATTATTAGAACAGTGCTTGACACATGGTAAGCAATTAACAACTACCGTAATCATTATTATTATTATTATACCCTCTCCCTGGCTAGGAACAGACCCTGCTCAGAACTGGCGTGAGTCATGTTCTCTTGGACCACCAACCTTCTCCCCTGCCCGCCAAGAGGTCATTGCCTCCTGCAGCCTCAGTTTCCCCAGTCCCACTCATCATCATGATGGAAACGACATCAAGCTACACCCAAGAGAGGTCCACCGCTACTCTGGTCATTCCATCAGGTCGTTACCGGGACCTGAGTTCTCTGCTCACAAAGCCCTGCCCTTCCAGCTTCTCTTTTCCCGTACCAAAGGATGAGTCGAATTCAGATGTTTCCTGTGACATGTACGGTAGGATCACATCCGCTTGGAGGGTTATTTTTATCAGATTTATGCAGTCGTGTTAGAAGGAAGAAATCACTCTCTGTTGCAAGCGGGCTTTGATCGTCTGGCCATCGGCCTTCTGCCAGAGAAAGCAGGAGAAGAAGTTGATCTGCGTCACGAGAGTCATGCGAAACGAGAAATCCGTAGCAATAGGAGGTCCGGAAAGTTCTGAGAGTGAGCCGAGTGACGGGCCCTGCCACCTATTTCCGCTGAATTTGGCTCACCGATCTGGAAACAAAGAGCACTTATGTATGCATCCATAATCTGTAACCATGGAATTATAATCAATAATGTATATATTCACATTAATGGCTGCATCCCGCTCAAGACTGGAAACTCCTCGTGGACAGGGATCAATCATATCTGTTAACTCTGCAGTACTGTATTCTCCCAAGCACTTGGTACAAGCCCACGAATAAGCGATCAATAAATACCATTGATGGAGCGATCGATTTTTTCAATCCCGCTGCCTCTGCACTCCAGGAGAGGTGGCTGCCCTCCCATCATCAACAGATCAACATCACCAATAACATTTACTTGGCCATTGGAAAGAAAGAAAAGAATTTAAAGAAATTAAAGAGGTTTTGGTGACTCCCCCAAGATTTCCTTCCATGAAGGTCTTTGTCATCGGAGTGAGCCATGGCTTACTCCCTAATGCTTCCTAGTGACTTCCTGGGTGTCAGATAACTTGGGTTCTAAATCCCGCTCCGCTGCCCGCCTGCTGTGTGACCTTGGCCAAGTCACTTACCTTCTCTTTGCCTCACTTTCTTCATCTGTAAAAGGGGGGTTAAACACTTCTTCTTCCTTCTTAGACTGTGCTCCCCATGAAGGACAGGGAAATATTATTACTATTATCAATCAGTGGTATTTATTGCACCCTTACAATGTGCAGAGCACTGTACTAAGTGCTTGGGGAGTATGACACAATTAGCAGACACATTACAGTCTAGAGGGGGAGAGAAACATTAATATAAATAAATAATTTATAGTATATAATATAAAGAAATGTACACTAGTGCTATGGGTGAATATCAAATGCCCAAAGGTCACAGATCTAAGTGCATTATAGTTATTGTTATCATTATTATCACTATTAGACCCTGCTGCCTCTCTGGAGCTGCTAAACTACGGAATCCAAGCCCACTGAGGGCTATGCTGGTCAACATAGCCTTCAACAAGACAGAGATCTCACGAATTAGTTCACCATCTTCTTACTCCCAGAAAGACTCTTAACCAAGTTACAGATGCTGAGCACTTATCTGGGAAGAACACTTAAGAAACCCTGAAAATCCCACAAAGACCAGTTTTCCTTAAGAGTTTCAAGAGATGACTTGAAACAGAAGCGTTTTCCTGGATTTTCCTCGCCATGCTGGTGAGCTTCCTTAGCCTCTGCTCTGAAAATCTGAAATGTCAAACCTAAATGTTTTTCTTTAATTTCCCCCTGAGGCTCTGCCTGCAAGAGAGAATTCTCCAAGCGGGGAAGAGGCAGTGGATGTTTTTGGTTCATCCCCGAGTCTCCTTCCCATTTAGACTGTGAGTCCTGAATGGCACAGGGACGGTCGTCCGATCCGCTTCCGATGCTTCTTCCTCAGTGCTTAGCACATAGTGGTTGGCGCTTAACAAGCACCACTACTGTTATTTTCGATTAGGAGCCGTCTGGTCTAGTGGAAAGAGAGGACCAGGGTTTTAATCCCAGCACTTGTTTAAGCACTTAAGTATAATAATAATAATTACTACAGAAGAGCAAACTCACAACTGACCAAGAAGCAGTGTTGCATAGTGGAAAGAGCCTGGGCCTGAGAGTCAGAAGGACCTGGGTTCTAATCCCAGCTCCGCCCCTTGTCTCTTGTGTGTGACCTTGGGTGAGTTACTTTACTTATTTATGCCTCAGTTACCTCATCTGCAAAATGGGGATTGAGACTATGTGGGACAGGGACTGAGTCCAACCCGATTTGCTCGTCTCATTCATTCATTCAATAGTATTTATTGAGCGCTTACTATGTGCGGAGCACTGTACTAAGCGCTTGGAATGAACAAGTCGGCAACAGATAGAGATAGTCCCTGCCCTTTGACGGGTCTCCACCCCAGCACTTAGTAAAGTGTCTGGCACATAGTAGGTGCTTAGCAAATACCATAATTATTATTATTATTCCTCCTCCTTGTCCACACTTGGGAGATGGGGAAAGACCAGGCCAGATAGAGGTAACAGGCAGCAGTTGGGCATATGAGTGTGTGTGTGTGTATTTGTATGTGAGAGAGAGAGAAAGAGAGAGATAGAGAAGGAGGGAGAAAGAATATTTGTGATTCGGACTTCGGGTCTAGTTGGTGGTAACAGGTGGTCTGTAATTCTTGTGTGAAGTCCTGGAAGGAATCCAAAGACTAGATGGAACTGGATGGAGTGGGAGAGGGAATCCTACAAAATCCACAGTAATCCTGAGGTGTTCTCCAGGATCTACAGCTGGCTCCAGGCCCATCAAGCTGCCCGCCTCCACAGGGAACGAACGTGTCTACCGACTCTGTGGTATTCTCCCAAGCGATCGGTACAGTGCTCCCAACACAGTAAGAGCACAGTAAATATCGTTGGTTGATTGACTCCTCACAGAACCCACTTGCTAGGAGGCAAATGGATATTGTCAAAGAATGAAGGTGGGCGGCTCAGCCAGAGAATTTGAAGTGGACAGGGCCGGGTATTGGCACAGAAACCCATCTTTTTAGAAAAAAAATAAAAACAGGGGACAGGAAAACCGGGGCGATGGAGAGGGAATAAAAGTGAGGGTGGGATTCAGGATTCAGATGGCTCAAAGATTCCTGTAACTTAGTTGGGCCACAAGCTGAACAAGTGCCTGTTCTTCCCTGTGCCTCAGTTTCTCCAGCTATAGAATAACTAGAACAAGCTCCATTCTCTCCTGGTGGAAATGTGGTAAGAATCCCTTGAAAAATGAGTGTGACCTCCACCCGTTTAGTTAACCAGTTGGGTGTGGGGGGTCTCAGAGGATTCATACCCACTCAGGTCTCAGTCTTATTTCCTTGGGGTCATTTTCTTCTAGAAACACAAGGAACAGAATTTGCCAGGGTCTCTCCCTGGAAGCTCTCACTGGAGGGAGACAGGGCTTGGCATTTTAAGGTGGTAGAGGGCAGTCAGTAGGTACATTGACAGTATAAGCTAAATGCCCCCACCTTAGCTATGACCGTGTGTCTACAAAGGAGGAATCAATCAGTACGGAGCAATTACCATGTACAGAGCACTGAACTAAATGCGTGGGAGAGCACAAAACAACAGACAAGACAGCTACACCCCCTGCCAACGAGAAGCTCACAGCCTAGCTGAGGAGACGGACGTTAAAATAAATAAATTACAGATGCGGACATAAGTGCTGTGGCACTGAAGGAGAGGTGAATAAAGGGTGCAAATCCAAGGGCGAGGGTGACACGAAAGGGAGAGGGAGTGGGGGAAACGGGGGTGTAGTCGGGGAAAGAGGGCTTGGTCGGAGAATGGCGCAATGAGTTGGTCTGGTCAGTTCCTCTGGGGAGCGGAAGTAAAACCAAAAGAAGCCGCTCTCGCCGGAAACGTCTCTGGGAAGGTAAGAGGTTCTAGGATTGAGAAAGGGGCTAGGTCTGGGGCAGGTTCGCATGACCCGGCTCAAGGTAGCCGGAGGAAACACAGGTCATTTCGGGTTTTGCCAGGGAATTACCCCCTGGGATTTGAGAGATCGCACTAGGGTCATTTGGATCGTGTCCAGGGAAAGGCGACCGGAGAGGCCATCTCCTCACCCCTCCTAACCTGACCTTTGTTCTGAGCTGGCCCTCTTTGACTCACTGTTCACCGTTTTCCCCCCTGCCTGAAATTCCACCTCTCCTCAAGTCCTTCGAAGATTTCCTCCAGTGCCAAACACCCCAGCCAATCTCCCCTGGCTGATTTTGCCCTCCTGGTATAATAATAACAATTCTATTACTACTGACAATAATAATATAGCAATAATAATAATTACTGCCATATTTGCTAATGATCTGTGTCCAGCACTGGGGGTAGAATAAAACACATTCAGTGTCCCACATGGGGCTCACAGTCTAAGGGGAAGTGAGAACTGGTAAGAATTTTTTTTTTAAGCACTTGCTATGGACCAAGCACTGTACTAAGCACTGGGATGAATACAAGATAATTGGGACCTACAAGGGGCTTACAATCCAAGTAGGAAGGAGAACAGGGATTGAATCCCCATTACATAGATGAGGGAACCGAGGGCCGGAGAAGTGAAGTGACTTGCCCAGAGTCACACAGCAGGTTCGTGGCAGAGATGGTATTAAACCCAGGTCCTCTGATTCCCAAGCCCTTGCTCTTTCCACTAGGCCATGCTGCAGATGAGGAAACTGAGGCCCAGAGAACTTAACTAACTTGCCCAAGGTCACACACAGAAGGCAGGAGGCAGAATTCAAACTGAGGTTTCCTGGCTTCCAGCCCATGATCTATCCACCAGACCACACTGTTTCCTCCAGCAGCAAGGTGGGGCCGGGTGTCTGCCAAACTTAGGCCTTCCAATCCCCCAGTCCAGCCTAGCCCTCGATTGATTGACCCCTCACAGAACCCACTTGCTAGGACTCTGTCCCAGGCAGGATTCTACTATCCCCATTTTCCAGGCGGTAAACTGAGGCCCCAAAAGGCTCAGACAACAGAGATGGCTGCTGTCCAATTTGCGCCTCGCTTCTCCGCCCTGACTGAAAAACGGCCCCAAGATTCAGCTTGGCATTTCCACCTCACCAGGGAGTAGAAGGATCTCTCCACTGACTCTGCCATCTGCCTGCCAGGTGGCTTGTACAATGAGAACTTTCCTGTCTGACATTTTAAGCCAAATGTCCGATATTTGGACATTCAGGGCCTTTCTCACCACTAACTCCAAATTACAAGTGGAAATTGTTTGCATTGGATGATAGATGGTAAACAGCTGTTATAATCGAGGCTTCACGGACCATAACGATTCCAAATCAGAAAAAAATGAGCCCGGCACAAAAGTGGAGCACCTCTAGTTTCCCGGAGGCCCTGGGTTTAGCCTCTTAAATGATCAGAGTAATAAGGGGCGTATTTGTTAAGCACTTACTGTGGGCCTAGCACTGTGCTGAGGACTGGGGTAAGAGATAGGATAAGCAGCAAGGAGTGGTGTGGTAGATAGAGCACAGGCCTGGGAGTCAGAAAGATCTGGCATCTAATTCTGACTCCTCCACGTCTGCCAAGTGACCTTGGCAAGTCACCTCTCTGTGCCCCAGTTCCCTCATCTGTAAAATGGGGATTAAAACCTTAAGCCTCACGTAGGACAACCTAATTACTTTGTATCTACTCCAGTGCTTAGAATGGCACTTGGCACATAGTAACCGATTAACAAACACCATAATTATTATTATTATTATACAAGCCTCTCGGGTTCTGCTTTTCCCGAAGGCGGAAGCTGGAGCGCTCCTCTTGTGAGGATCAGGCTGGGTTTCGTTGCCGTGCAGGAACCAGCTTCTGAGAAGAAAAACCAGTCGACCCTGGCAGGGCTGGGCCAGCGGTGGGTGCTGCCTAGTTGCCCGTGGGTGGTGAGGAGGTGGGAGGCTTTGGGGAGAGTGATGGAGAGAAGCCCAGCTTCTCGTGCAACCCAAGCCTCTCCCTTCGGCATCTCCTCCAGAATAAACACCACTGTCGTCTCCCAAGCACTCAGTACAGTGCTCTGTCCACTCAGAATGCTCAATAAGTAACACTGTGATGGTGATGATGAGATGATGATGATGATGATGGTGACGAGGAGGTTAGCAGCAGGCTGGGGCCTGAAGAAACGAGTAAGAGAAGCAAGGAATACAACCACTGCCCAGCCCTTTGGATAGTGATGTTCTAAGGTGCCATTCTGAAGTGAGCATGAAATCGCAAAGCAGCCCCACTCCAAGGGCAGACAAGAGAACCCAACCTGGGCAAGAGATTTCTATTTTCACCCGGCCTCTTTTGCAAGTCACCAATCACATCGCAGGGGCTGAAAGACAAAACACAATCGGTACCTGAACCCACAGTCAACGGCATTTATTGAGCGCCGACCATCTGCAGAGCTCTATATTGGGCACTTGAGGGAGTACAATATGATAGATTTGGTATTCATTCATTCAATTGTCTTTTTTGAGCACTTATTGTGTGCAGAACACTGTACTCAACACTTGGAAGAGTACACTAGAACAATAAACAGACACATTCTCAGCCACAAAACGAGCTAGAGATGCTAATCCTAATGATTTAGGTCCAGGTTGGGAATCAAAAATGGTTTATCAGAAAGTTATCAAGCACCATCTCCTCCATGTAAATCCTTTTAAATTATCCAAGGGGAACATTCATTTATTTTCCTGCAGCTGTAGTCTCTTTTAATATCTGTCTCCCTCTGTAGTCTATAAACTCCTCGTGGTCAGGGATCGTGTCCGATTCCTCTGTAATTTTTTTAACTGGTATTTGTTTAGCGTTCACTGTGGGCCAGGGACTGTACTAAGCGTTGGGGTAGATACAAGATAATCAGGTTGGACACAGTCCAGGTCCCACATGGGGCTCACGGTCTTAATCCCCATTTTGAGGAAACTGAGGCACAGAGAAGCTAAGCGACTTGCCTAAGGCCACACTAGAGACAAGCGGCAGACCCGGGATCAGAACCCTGGTCCTCTGAATTCCAGGCCGGGGAGCTTTCCATTGGGCCACACTGCTTGTTCTCTCCCAAACACTTAGTATATTGCTCTGCACACAGGAAGTGCTCAACCAATACCACTGATTGATCGAAAAACTGTCTGATGCATCACACTGAAAACTGGGGTTTCTAACGGTCACTGTTTCCCACTTGCTATGTGGCTGGTGAGAACTGGGAAATCTACCCCAAGGGGGTCAAAAGGTGATAGAGCAGACCTAGTTCCTGGTTTGAGTAGAGAAGCAGCATGGCGTAGTGGATAGAGCATGGGCCTGGGAGTCATAAGGTCATGGGTTCTAATCTCAGCACTTGTCTCCTCTGTGACCTTGGGTAAGTCACTTCACTTCTCCATGCCTCAGTTACTTAATCTGTAAAATGGAGATTGAGTTTGTGAACCCCGTGTGGGGCAGATGCTGTGTCCAACCTGATTTGCTTCTAGCCACAAGAAGGGGAGGGCTGTGACCCAAAGAGCCATTCTGGATTTCCAGGACAAGAGAAAGGGGTGAAACAACACCTGGTGAAGAAGCAGTACTTGGGAAACTGGATGATTCAGTTTCGTCTTCCTTTCTTATTTTGCAGTGCTCTGCACACAGTTAGTGTTCAGTAAATTTGCTGATCGACTGATTGATTGGTTGGTTTTTTAAATGGTATTTGTTAGGTACTTACTATGTGCACGTACTGTTCTAAGTGCTGGGATAGCTGTAAGGTAATCAGGTTGGACACAGTCCCTGTCCCTCATGGGACTCACAGTCTTCATCCCCATTTTGCAAGTGAGGTAACTGAGGCACCGAAAAGTAAAGTGATTTGCCCAAGGTCATACAGCAGACAAATGGAATCTTCTTCGATTCCAGATTTGGGTTTAGTGGTGTTTATGGGACGGTTACTGTGTACAGAGCACTGTACTAAGCACTTAGAAGAGTACAATAAAACAGAGTCAGCAGACCCATTCCCTGCCCATAATGAGTTTACATTCCAGAGGGGGAGACAGATATTAATATAAATAAATAATTTATAATGTATAATTCATTTACAGCTATGGGTGTGTCCCATATGACACTGTGCATATTCCATTTATAACTGTGTCTTGTTGTGCATTTGTGTGAATCTTGGGTAGGCAGGTGGACGCCCATGTAGCCGGTGTATATGCACGAGTGTTTGTAGCTTGGTGTGTTCCTGTGTGTGTGTGTTCATGTGTGTACCTATCCCTTGGAAGTGTTTACTGCTATTTCCCTAGTTTCTAGCAAGATAAACAACTCTGAGGTTTGCAGTCATATTGCGGAGAATCCCATCTTCATCAATTGAACTAAGGTCAGTAAACCTCTCCCTGAATCAGAGGGTGTTTCTAACGCCTCATGATGTTTGTGTATCTTTGGGCTTCTAAAAATATACAGCCACGCTTTTATAAATGGAAAATTCTTGCCTTTAAGCCAACAACTTTCAAGTTCCAGAAATATATTCTATTTTGTTTTTTCTCATTTTATTTTTTCCTGCTTGTAGGTCGGGCGAACTCAAGGAGGACAAGCGTAGCAGAAATGGAAAACATTTCACCCTGGGTGGCTATTCTGGAATTACTGGAAGTCAACAGGAACCGACTGAGGCTTCCCTGTGATGTTTCCTCTGATGTTCCGACCCAGAGCTCTCCATTAATTAATCAATCAATCAGTCAATCATATTTATTGCAAGCTCCTCCTCTAAACTGTAAGCTCTTTATGGGCAGGAAACATGACTCCCAACTCTGTTGCACTGAACCCTCCAAAACATTTAGTTCAGTGCTCTGCACACAGTAAACACTCAATAAATATCATCGATCAGTTGATAGATTGATATTTAGAAGGGACTGTGGGATGGAGAAAGGGATTTTTTAGTCAAATTTGAAGGCAGAAGGAGCCATTACAGAGCGAGAGGTTGAAGATGGCAGGGAGGGAGGGAAAGAGAGAAGCAATATGGCCTAGTGGAAAGAGTGTGAACCCGAGAGTCAGGAGACCTGGGTTCAAATCCCATCTCTGGCTTCTGTGTGAGCTTGGGAAAGTCACTTAATTTCTCCAAGCCTCATTTTCTCATCTGCAAAATGGGGTTTAAATATTTTGTCTCCTTCCTACTTAAACTCTGAGTCTCATGTGGGACAGAGACTGTGTCCAACCTGTTTATCGACCCCAGCACTTGACCCATAGTAAGCATTTAACAGGAGGTGACAGAGAATTGGGTGAGAGGACAGGAAGAGTGGGTGGATTTAGAAAGTGGGTGAAAGAGGTCCACTGGAGAAACAAGTGGAAGCAGGGGAAGACGTGGAAGGGTAAAGAGGTGAAGGAGAGGTTGGAGGAAGTTCACATCCAGCGGCTCCAATTTTACCGACAAAGTAGGTGGTGAGGTCATCACGATTTAGAGAGAGAGGAGGCAGGGGTCACTGGGAGCTTTAAGAGGGAGTTGAAGGTTTGGAAAAGAAGCACAGTGCCTGGCACATAGTAAGCACTTAACAAGCACCATTAAAAAAAAGTTGAAAGTTGTGGACATGAGCGTTAATAAGGGAGAAATAGAAGAGTTGGGAAGAACTGTGGCTTAGTAGAAAGAGCACAGGACTCCAAATCAGAAGATCAGGGTTGTAATCCCGGCTCTATTCTCTGCTGTGTGATCTTGGGCAAGTCATTTAACTTCTCTGGGCCTCAGTCTCCTCATTTGTAAAATGAGGATAAAAACTTTGGGGGAGGGGCAACCGGGGGTGGGATGTCAGAGGCAGTGCTTTGGCGGGATGAAGGGCGGGAAGGGAGTAAAGCGAAGGAGGGAAAGGAGAGGAAGAGGGAGAAAGAGGAAAGAAGAGGAAGGAGAGATAGGAAAAGGAGAGAAAGAGAGGAAAGAATGAAGCGGGGAGGAAGAGGAAGGGGTCTTTGGGGACTCGGGAGGCATTGGGGAAGCAGTGGGAAAACAGCGGAGGCAGTGGTGGAGGAAACCTTCTTGGAATTGACTTGTGTAAAATGTAGCCTGTGATGGCATACAAAATGAGAAGGGATGGGAATCCCCCCCTCCCCATTTCAGAGTCCGTCAGGGGATTTCAGGGGATAGGACTGACTTTCCCCAGAGGGGTTCAGAACCCCCAGAGGCTTGGTGGTCTAGTGGTTCTGGAAAGAGCCTTCAAGAAGTTCCAGGCCCTAAAATCCCCACCCACCCCAGGACTTTCCACGTAAGTTCCAGTCTGAGGGGGGTGAGGGGAGGCTGGAGGAGAGGAGTCTCTGAGGGTGCTGGAATCCCTTAAAATTTTTTACGGTGTCTGTTAAGCCCTTACTATGTGCCAGGTACTGTGTATTAAGCACAAGGGGGCAAATACATTTTTGTTCATTTAGAGTTTTATGGGGTTAATTGTTTTATAGGTGTGTTTTGGCTTATAATATAAGGTGAATTAATATAAAGATGTTTAATAATTTTTAATAGAAAAATGCCATAGATAGATGAAATTGTAAGTTAAATGGTCATGTAGATAGTCCCTGTCCCACGTGGAGCTCACGGTCTTTAATCCCCATTTTACAGTTGAAGTAACTGAGGCATCGAAAAATGAAGTCACTTGCCCAAGGCCACACAGCCCAAAAGTGGAGGGGGCAGGATTAGACTCCCAAACTACCAGGCCTGTGTTCTTAACAATAATAATAATAACTGTGGTATTTGTTAAGTGCTTACTCTGTGGCAAGCACTGTTCTAAGCACTGGGGTAGATACATGGTAATCAGATTGGACACAGTCCCCATCCCACGTGGGGCTCACAGTCTTAATCACCATTTTCCAGGTGAGGTAAGTGAGACACAGAGAAATTAAGTGACTCCCCCGAAGTCACACAGCAGAAATGTGGCCGAGTCAGGATTAGAATCCAGGTCCTTCTGACTCGCAGACATGCGCCCTGGCCACTACACCATGCTGTTTCACTTAATAAGTCAGTTTCTCTGGGCCTCAGTTTCCTCATCTGGAAAAGCGGGATTAAATCCTCCTCCCTCCAATTTAGACTGTGATTAGGCGCTCAGTAAATGCTATCGATCAATGGATTGATCCGGGAGTTGGTTTCGGCTTCCAATCCCTCCCAAACCCCATGACCCACCCCTGACTGCTTTAGGGCTCCTGCCCCTGTGACCTGTTCAAAGCCTAAAGATCCAAAGCTCCCCAGGGAATGGGCTTTAGTCCCAGCCCACGGAATCCTAGACCCAAGGCATCCGGAGGATTCTCTGGGGTTTGAAAGGAATACCACAATGAGACCGCGAAGCATCTCCCTCCTGTTTCCTCATTCTCATCAAAGACAGCCCCCCAGGGCCAGGTCATTTGGAATCAGACCCTTCCTCCAAACATTATCACGCTGGCACGGCCCCCATCACAGGAAAGTAGAAAATGAAGGCTATTGTCCACGGGCCGCGTTTGAAGCGGGACTAACATAGCCCTGAATGAGTTGCCTAGGGTCCTCGGAGCCATATCCCACCCTCCTGTCAGCCGGCAATTAGTCCCAGACTTGCCCGCTGTCTCTCCGGATGCTCTCATCAATCTTCTCGGGTTTCAAAGGGAGGAGCCAGATGTAAATGGCGGGCAACCGGGGCCTTCGAAAAGACTTTTAGAGGGTAGGCTTCTTTTCAGAGCAGTCTGGACAGTGGACCCACTCTGGAAAGACACAGAGGGAGGGGTATGGCTTACGAGGCAGAACTGTGGTGAGACCAGAGACCAGCAATTTTGTATTCTCCCAAGCGCTCAGTTCGGTGCTTGGCACTCTCTAAGCGCTCCCTAAGTACGAGTCAATGAATCAGTGAATCTTAGAGAAGATTTGTCAGGTTTATCAGTCCATTAGGTGCTGGGATGGGATGCACTGTTTCCAGCAGAGAGGGACATAAGAGAAAATGGTGGGGAGGGGGGTTATGGTGGGTTTCACACCCCATTCCTATCTTCCTCACCCCAGTCCGGCTCACCCCACCGGGCAAGTTCTGGGTGGCCTGCCAACTTGACGTTCTGAAGCCCGCCCCCTCCAACCCTCACCCTTTCCTTTTATTGACAGCGACAGCATGCGTCGAGCAAGCTTGGAATTTCGAATTCCCTCAGCAAACCAATTGTCTGAATGTTGTCAGACCACGCAGAATTTTTTAAAACAACCAGTGACTGATTTGTTGCTGTCTTTTAAATTGTGTCCAAGGCAGTGTCGGCTGCAAAACTTCTTGGCTACTGCAGAGGCTTTCGTTTTAAATTTGCAGCTACTTTTAGTTTGACTCACGTCCTCTTGACTCCTTCCGATCAATACTAATTAATAATAAATGCAGTATCTGTTAACCGTTCTCTCTATGCCAAATACAGAGCAATATACATTATAAGCAGAGTGGATACAGTCCCTGTCCCACATGGGACTCTAAGACTAAGGCGGAGGGAGAACTGGTTTCTTATCCCCATTTTATAGATGAGAAAACAGAGGCATGATGAAGTTATGGCTGTTTTGAGTCTCTTCTCGGAGCCCTCTAGTGTCGTACCTGAATCAGTATGTCCGAGTCAAACCTCCTCATCGCCCTCTCGGTTAACTTTCCTACGCAGAACCCACTGCTCCCGGCGTGGCACTGCCGGGATCCCTCTCGGCTTCACCAAATGGCAACCTCCCCCTCTTCCTAAGGCCGTCTAGAAAGCCGCCTCCTCCAGGATGACTTCCCTGATTAATTCTTCAAACTTCCTAGTTTCCCCCCAGGCACCCCAACACTCCATTCACTTTATGCAGACATCACATTTTTATATCGATCGTCTATCCCTCCCCGTATTTATCATCTTAATCCGTTCTCCTTGACAAGATCTCCTTCTTGCCAAATCCAATGGCCACTACTCCATCTTGATCCTCCTCGACCTCTTAGCTGTTTTTGACACTGTTGACCATCCCTTTCTCCTGGAAACATTATCTAACCCCAGTTTCACTGCAATTGTCCTCTCCTGGTTATCCTCCCATCTCTCTGGCCTCTCATTCTCTGTCTCTTTCATGGGCTCCTTCTCTGCCTCCCACCCCCTCATCATGGGAGTCCCTCAGGGCTCCATCTGGACCTATTTTTATTCTCCGTGTATACCCCTTCCCTTGGGAAACTCATTCGCTCCAATGGCTTCAACTACCACCGGTGCGTGGATGATTCCCAAATCTACACCTCCAGCCCTCATCTCTCTCTCCCTCCGCAACCTCTCATTTCCTCCTGCCTTCAAGACATCTCTACTTGAATGAATCTATTCAATCATATTTGATTGAACTTAACTGTGATTGGAGTTAACGTGTCCGACACAGGATTCCTCATCTTCCTACCCCTTGACTTTCCCATCTCTGACAAGAGCACTACTACCCTTCTCGTCTCAGGCCCTTAACGTCGCCTTTATCCTTGACTCCTCTCTCTCATTCAACCTATCTATTCAATCTATCGCTAAATTCTGTCGGTTCAGTACTCGTGACATCACTAAAATCCACGCTTTCATCTCCATGCAAACCGCTTTCACGTTAATCCAAGCACTTATCCTCTCCCGCCTGGATTACTGTATCAGCTTCCTTGCTGACCTCCCCAGGCCCCAGTCCATACTTCACTCAGCTGCCCGGGTCCTTTTTCTACAAAAACGTTCCCTCCACGTTTCCCCACTCTTCACGAACCTCCACTGTTTGCCCATCTACCTCCACATCAAACAGAAACTCCTTCCCATCAACTTTAAAGCTCTCAATCCCTTTGCCCCCTCTTACCTCACCTCACTGCTCTCCTACTCCAACCCAGCCCACACACTCCGCTCTTCTACTGCCAACCTACTCACTGTACCTCTATCTCGTCTATCTCCCCTCCAACCTCTCACCCACATCCTGCCTCTGGCCTGCAACGGCCTCCCTCTTCATATCCGACAGACAATTACGCTCCCCGCCTTCAAAGTCTCACTGAAGGCACATCCCCTCCAAGAGCTCTCCCCTTCTAAGCCTTCATTTCCCCTTCTCCTATTCCCTTCTGTGTCACCATGTTTGCTCCCTTTATTCACCCCTCCTTCAGCCCCATAGTTCTAACGTACATATCCGTAATTTATATATTTATGGTTAATGTTTGTCTCCCCCTCTGGACTGTGAGCATGTTGTGGTCAGGGAACGTGCCTACCAACTCTGTTATATTGTACTCTCCCAAATGCTTAGTACAGTGCTCTGCACACAGTAAGTGCTTAATAAATACGATTGATTGATTGACTGAAATCAGGTAGCTTGTTGTTATCTATCCTTATATAGATCTACCACTATCAAAGGCTAAATTGAAATAAACTCCGTTCACTCTATTCATCAGTCAAAACATTTCAAAGGTTGAGGAGGAGGGGTTGGTTTGGAGGGGTTTATGCCAAAATAAACTTTGCAGGAAACTGAGACAGTATTGTAAGAATTCAATAGCATTGAAGGGAAAGAGTGTTTAACCAAGACCCTTATAACCTCATATGGCTGAGTCTATAGGGTTTCCCTCTGAAGTTCCTTAATTTCCCTCCTTCCACTTCATTTCTGACCTCTTGTCTGTGAATTTATAAAATCTTTCTTCAACCCCTTGATATTTTTAGCTTCCATAGCTTCTTTGATAATCCGTTCCACACGTTCACCCCGACCACATAGTGAAGATATGCTGCTGACTTTTATTCGTTTTGAAGTACTCTCCCAAGCGCTTAATACAGTGCTCTGTACTCAGTAAGAGCTCCATAAATCAAATTGATTGATTGATTTGAAGCTACCATCTTTAAACTGTGAACCCGTGGGTGGCAAGTTTCCACTACTGTACAATTGAATAAGAGCTTTATGGGAGAAGCAGCGTGGCCTAATGGAAAGAACCCAGTGCTGGGAGTTGGGGAACGCTTACTGTGTGCAGAGCACTGTACTTAATTTCCCAGGAAAGTATAATACAGTAGAGTGGGTAGACGAGATCCCTGCGAACAAGAAGTTTACAGTCTACAGGGGGAGACAGGCATATAGGCAGATTAGGAATAAAAGAAATTGTGAGAGTATAAGAATATTTACATAAGTGCTGTAGGACTGGGTGAATATCAAAGTCTTTAAGGGATGCATGACCAAGTTTATACTACAGATTGATTGTTTCTAACTTACCTAGAAACAAACACAGAGTTTCAAGAGGCAAAGGAAATGTCGCTATGGAGCTCCTCTGGCATTTAAATTTTTTCATTGTGAGTGAGAAGCGGTGTGGTCTAGCAGAAAGAGCCTGGGAGTCAGAGAGTCAAGTTTAAATCCTGGCTCTGCCACTATCCTGCTGTGTGACCTTGGGCATGTCACTTAATGTCTCTGTTCCTCAGTGACCTCATCTGTAAAATGGGGATAAAATACCTCTTCTCCTTTCCCCTTAATCTGTGAGTCTCAAGTGAGTCAGGGATTTGGATCTGCTTATATTGCAAGCACTCCAATGTTTGGCCCATAGTAAACGCTAAACAAGTACCTCTATTACTCTCATTATTAGTCACGATCTATTTGTCATCATCGGTATTTACTGAGAACCTACTACGTGCAGAGTATTGAGTTAGGAGTTTGCGATAGTACAATAGAGTTGGAAGAATCAGTCCCTCTCCTCTAAGGGCTGACAGTCGAATGGGGGAGACTGACAAAGATTGTAATCAGACCACCCGCTGCAACTGGAATCGGCTAAAAACAAACCAAACATGAATAAATAAACTGGAACACACACAAGTGCTATGGGTGGTTGAAGGGGAGTGGAAGGAGGCGGGGGTATCTGTTGACAGGACAGTCAGAAATATCATCATGTCTCCTAAAATTCCACTGAGTTAGAAGGAAATTCAGTTTGAATTTCCAGCTTTCTCTCCCACCGGACTTCCCAAGCCAATGAGGAATAACGCAGCCGCCTCTCCTCAGTCGATCCCTGAAAAGTTAACATCTTCTGGCGGGAATCTGGACCCAGTCAGTGTAACCCAGTTTGATTGGTGGAAGCGGTGGGAATGGGAAATCCAAGGGAAGGGAGGACCAAGCAGCGGGAAGACTGCCAAATTCCATTTGACCTCTAACCTTCTAGTCCACACATTCCTCTTCTACCACCCAGGCAGCCGAGCCAAAAGAAAAGTCAAAGACAACAAGCCGGCCCAAAATAAACCCTGAAATGTTTGTTTAACTTTTTCTCTCTCCAGCCTGACTTCTGCCGAGGCTGGTCTCCTGGGCCCGCTCTCCTTTCTCATGTTCGAGGAGCATGGGGTTCAAGGTGCAAGGGGTACTGGGGACTTTGCAGGCTCCGGAAGTGGATTTGCAAGAATTCTTGCGCACAAGTAAGAGTGAATGATCCCCCTCGGAAACAAGAAGTCCCTTTGGAAAAACGGGTGGTGAAAACACCAAAGTCAGTCAATCGTATTTACTGAGCACTTACTGTGTGCACAACACTATCCTAAGCACTTGGTAGAGTACAACAGAAAAATATATAGACACATTCCCCGCCCTCAATGAGTTTACAGTTTCGTGCCTGCAAGCCAGACTGCTGGATCAGCTGAGCTATGCAGTCCCTGAGCACCCAGCCCGCCAACCCTTCTGCCCTGGAGATCCTCCCCACAGCCCACTGGCCCTCCCTGGGTCGTATTGGACGGGCTCTGATCCCACTGTACTAAGTGTTTTGGGGGGAAGAACAGCACTTGTGTATATCACAGCACTTATGCTCATATTTTGTTAATGAATTGTACATCGCCTTGATTCTATTTAGTTGCCATTGTTTTTACGAGATGTTCTTCCCCTTGACTCTATTTATTGCCATTGTTCTCGTCTGTCCGTCTCCCCCGATTAGACCGTAAGCCCGTCAAACGGCAGGGACTGTCTCTATCTGTTGCCGACTTGTTCATTCCAAGCGCTTAGTACAGTGCTCTGCACATAGTAAGTGCTCAATAAATACTATTGAATGAATTGAATGAATATCTGTAATTTTTTTTATATTAATGTCTGTCTCCCCCTCTAGATTGAAAGCTCATTATGGACAGGGAATGTGTCTGTTTATTGTTCTATTGTACCCTCCCAAATGCTTAGTTCAGTGCTCTGCAAACAGTAAGCACTCAATAAATACGACTGACTGACAGCCTGACTAACCAATGCCCGAGTCATAACATCCAGTTGTTTCAAAAGTCGCCCTTTAAATTGTCATATAATCTGATTTCTGAATTCACCTATCAATCAATCAATAACATTCATTGAGCATTTATTCTGCCTAGAACAAGAGCTTTGGAGAGCACTATGCCCACCTACTCACTGTACCTCCATCTCGTCTATCTCGCCGCCAACTACTTGCACACGTCCTGCTACTGGCCAGGAACATCCTCCCACTTTCTATCCACCAGACAATGACTCTCCCCTGCTTCAGAGCCTTACTGAAGGCCCATCTCCTCCAAGAGGCCTTCCCTAAGCCCTCCTTTCCTCTTCTCCCACTCCCTTCTGCATCGCTCTGAGTTGCTCCCTTTATTCATCCCCCCTCAGCTCACAGCACTTACGTACATATCCATAATATATTTATAATAATGTTGGTATTTAAGCGCTTACTATGTGCAGAGCACTGCTCTAAGCTCTGGGGTAGATACAGGGTAATCAGGTTGTCCCACGTGAGGCTACATTCTTAATCCCCATTTTACAGATGAGGTAACTGAGGCACAGAGAAGTTAAGTGACTTGCCCATAGTCACACAGCTGACAAGTGGCAGAGCCGGGAGTCAAACCCATGACTTCTGACTCCGAAGCCCAGGTTCTTTCCACTGAGCCACGCTGCTTCCCCATTTATGTATATTAATGCCTGTCTCCCCCTCTAGACTGTAAATTCATTGTGGGGAGGGAATATGTCTGCTATATTTTTACATTGTTTTCTCCCAAGGACTTAGTACAGTGCCCTGCACACAGTAAGCACTCCTCTTTCTCCCCACTCCGGTCCATACTTCAGTCTGCTGCATGGATCATTTTTCAACAAAACCGTTCAATCGATGTAGGTGAGAAATGTATCATTATGGGATTTGTTAAACATGTATTATGTATCAAGCACTGATCTAGGGCTTGGGTAGATATAAGTTAATCAGGTTGGGCACAGTTCCTGTCCCACATGGGGCTCAAAGACTAAGTAGGAGGGCACACAGGCATTATACTCCAATGTACAGATGAGGAAAGTGAGACAGAAAAGTTAAGTGACTTGGCTAAGGTCACACGGCAGACATCTGGCAGATCCAGGATTAGAACACAGCTCCTTGACTCCCAAACCTGGGCTCTTTCCGTTACACCAAGCTGTTTTCTCTTATATGTCTCTAATTTCTAGTGTAATTTCCCTTGTGCTTAGAAATTGCACTTAAGGGGTGTTCAATAAATATCACTGCTACTGGAACTACTGGACATTTACTATGGACAGGGCACGCTACTGGACACACCAACTTTGTGCAGAGCACTGTTTAAGGTGTTTGGGAGGGATACAGTACCTGTCCTCAACGTGCTTTCCATCTAATGGGGAAAACAGGCAGTCATAAATTCCTTAAAAAATAGTGGGAGTAGGAGGAAAATCAGAGGTACCACTTTTACCATTCTGGCAACAATGTGGCAAAATGAATAAATGAATTAATGTCTGCATCAATCGAGCAGTGATAGTTATTAAGCATTTACTATGACAGAGCCTGTACTAAGTGCTTGGGAGAGTACAATATACAAGAATTAACACGTACTTTCCCTGCTCACGGTGAGCTTGCGTATTTGCTCCTATTAATAGCTAGTTTCTGGGCAGAGACCATGCCTACCCACTCTGTTGTACTATATTCCCCCAACCGCTCAGTACAGAGCCTTACACACAGTAAGCACTGAATAAATGCCATTGACTGATTTCTAGTGGCATCTTTAAAGTCCTTCAGCATTTCCTCAGTGGTCTAGACCTTGAAAAAAATCTGGTGAAAGTACTTAAGCAGGGTCTCCTCTCCATGCTTTTAGATCTAGGCAGATATAAAATCTTGTACTTTGCCATTTTTCAGGCCTCTGACTCCTGCATATTGAATATTGGAAGCTTTGGTACATTCTACTCTCCCAAGTACTCAATACAGTGCTCGGCACATAATAAGCGCTCAATAAATACCACTGATGAGGTTGATGGCTTTGCAGGGAATTATCATTAGCGGTATTGAACTGTTCTTACGATCTCTTCAGGTTCTCTCTGTTTCTGATGAGGTTGGAGCCACCTTCATTCTTCAGTGGTGACATAACAGGATATATAATATCTTCAGCTGTGTGTAGAAGTTTTAGGTTTCATGACTGTCTGCCCAGCCCTTAATCTCTCCCATCACCCGTAACCCATGTTCTTTCATTTGAACTGAAGGTTGTAACACCGGTTTCTGCAAGTCTTTACTCCTCCTGCGAGGTCGTTCTGGCGCAATTGATGTTTTGCAGCAATCGTCTCTGTCGAACTAAACTTGGTGACTCCTCTTGGCCATGCCCAGTGACGCAACGGCTGCAAGGAATACCACCTCATGGAGAAATGCCCACGCACTGTGAGGGGTGTGGACTGTAGTTTCATTTTCTGGCTACAAAGTGACAGCGGTGATGTTGTTTCCAAGTTCCTTGAGGGTGTCTTCATTTTCTTTGGGTTTCAAGTTGCGTTGTTGTGGTAGTCTGGAGTTCAGCTGTGGGTTCAGTGACTCCGAGTTGAGCTTAGCGTGCACAAGACAAGAATCCCTCCAAAATCCTGCTCCACGTGCGGCTGCAGGGATCCAAACCTCTCTGAGTCCCTCTGCCACCCTGTGATGTAATCAGTAAGATGTTGACGTCTAGGTCCCAGAAGTTTTACTCTTGTTTGGCAGGCAGAAGATGGTGTTTGGGATCACAAGTTAGAGCTTGGCCCAATCTCTCAACAAGAGAAAGCTAATTCTCCTGGGCTTGGCGATCTCACTAAACCCAGTGATTTTCTTCCACATGTAATGATCACTTCCAACTCAGGCACTGGAAATCGCAGTTCACAGTTAATTTATCTAACCGTGCTACTCCAGCTGTAAATTGGATTAAATCTCTGTAGAAGCTTCCACCTTCTCCCAAAAGTTCTTGATGGTGACGAATCACTTTGGTTTCAGAGCAGGTGTAGTGACTGGGCAGGTGTGGAAGGCCCAGATTTAGTCACTGACTAATTGCCATCCCTAAACAGGTGTTCTGAAGAAGGATGACCTCTCCAAAAGAAGAGAAGCAGTAAGACCTAGTGGATAAAGCACTGGCCTGGAAGTCAGAAGACATGAGTTCTAATCGCAGCTCTGCCAAGTCTGCTGTGTGACCTTGGGCAAACTACTTCACTTCTCTGTGCCTCTATTACCTCAATGTAAAATGGGGATTAAGACTCCATGTGGGTCAGGGGCGGTGTCCAACCTGATTAGCTTGTATCTACTCCAGTGCTTAGTTCACAGTGCCTGGTACATAGCAAACTCTAACAAATACAGTTTAAAAAGAGTGAAAGTTTCTTCAAGCTGAGCTCCCCTCTGCTCTGTGGGCGTTTAAAGTACCAGCAGCTCTCATGGTAAACAGAAAGATAGAGGCAGGGAAACAGAGACAGAAAGGCAGAGAAAGAAATTTAGAGACACAAACAGTGGGCTGAGGTGGGGCGGGGAGTACGGGGGTTTAGAGAATGAAAGACACTTAGAGAAAGGCAGAGACTTTTAAGCTTTCCGAGAGATGGTTTTCTGACATAGAACTCTCCAGGCTGCAAAACAATGCTTCAAGCAAAAGGTTTGGCTGGTTCAGTTCAAACAGGAAATTTCAAAGCTCATATCTGGACTGGAGAACAGCCAATCTCGTCCACGACATGGTCAGTATCTCATCCGGAAGTGTTTGGGCCAATTCAGGCGATTTCCATCCGGAAGCCTGGTTTCAGTGGCGCCTGAATGAAGGCAGGGTCTTTGGTGGTGATCTACTCCCTGCAGAAAGGGGAAATGAGCCCATTCAGGCTTCTCACTGTTGGTTCCAAATTGGCCTTGGAACAGTTCATTCTCAGCCCACGGAGGTAGGGAAAGTTTCCTGTCAGGGAGTCTTAGGGGACCATTTCATCAGGGACCATGCGCGAGCCTGGATAGAAGAGAGAGGTGTGTGACTGTCCGTCTCTCTCACCTCTGACAACCCACCCCTTCTCCTATCTTTAAAAACCCAGGAAGCCCTCACAACTCAGCAGGTGGAGGAAAAGACATCCCTTCAGCCCCGGGAGCCATCCGGTCTCCCTTCCCAACCCTGAGGGTGGAGGTTTCTCTCCCCTCTCAGCCTTAATCACATGGACCATCCTATCGACTGGCCCCTGCCCTGAATGATCCCATCATCCCGAAGACTCACCCCAGCCCGGTGTCCCCCTTTAATAATAATAATAATAATAATGGTGGTATTTGTAAGGCGCTACTATGTGCCAGGCACTGAACTAAGTGCTGAGGTGGATACGAGGAAAACATGTTGGATGCAGTCCCTGTCCCACATGAGGCTCACAGTCTTAATCCCCATTTTACAGATGAGGGAACTGAGGCACAGAGAAATTAAGTGACTTGCCCAAAGTCACAGAGCTGACAAGTGGCAGAACCGGGATTAGAACTCCCAAGCCTGCGCTCTTTCCATTGAGCCACACTGCTTCTCTTGGCTCCTTGGTGTAAACTAAAGGGAGGAAAGGCCTGAGCCTCGGGACTCTAAAAGGGTTAGCCAGCAGTCAAGAACCTTTGGGGCAGGTGGGAAGAGAAAACCATCCCCTTTGGGCTCCATAGGCTCTTCAGTTTACCCAACTCTGAGACTTTCTTGAAAGGGCCTGGACACTCTATAACAATGTTGGTATTTGTTAAGCGCTTACTATGTGCCGAGCACTGTTCTAAGCACTGGGGTAGACATAGGGGAATCAGGTTGTCCCACGTGGGGCTCACAGTCTTAATCCCCATTTTACAGATGAGGGAACTGAGGCACAGAGAAGTTAAGTGACTTTCCCACAGTCACACAGCCGACAAGTGGCAGAGCTGGGATTTGAACTCATAAGCTCTGACTCCAAAGCCCGTGCTCTTTCCACTGAGCCACGCTACTTCTCTAGTAGTAAGCCAATGTGGGTGGGGAGCAGGTCTACCAACTCTGTTATATTGCACTCTCTCAAGGGCTTAGTGCAGTGCTCTGCACATAGTCAGCACTCAATAAATACCTCAGATTGATTGATAGTAGTGATAGTTCTGCACATAGTCAGCACTCAATAAATAGCTCCGATTGATTGATAGTAGTGATAGCTCTGCACATAGTCAGCACTCAATAAATACCTCCGATTGATTGATAGTAGTGATAGCGATAATATTTATTGAGCACTTTCTCTGTCCTGAGCTCTGGGTAAACATATGATAACCAGATCAGAACCAGTCCTTGATTCCCATGAGGTTTTCTAAATGGAGAGAACAGGTATTTTGTCCCTGTTTTACAGGTTTAATCCCATTTTACAGAGGAAGAAACTAAGGCACTGAAAATTGAAGGGACTTGACCAAGGTCATTCAGCAGATGAGTGGTGATGGACTAGAACCTAGGTCCCCTGATTCCTAGCCCTGGGTTGCCTCCATTAGGACACACTGCCTCCAGAATGTCAACTAATAAGAATAATAATAATAATAATTATGGTGCTTGTAAAGAGTGCTGTGTGCCAACCACTGTTCTAAGCACAAATTAATCAGGTTGGACACAGTCCCTGTCCCAAGTGGGGCTCACACTCTTAATCCCCATTTTACAGATGAGGGAACTGAGGCCCCAAGAAGTGAAGTGACCTGCTGTTTCCCAGCAGACAGGTGGCAGGGCTGGGCTTAGAATGCCAGACCTTCTGACTCCCAAGCCCGTGCTCTAACCACTAAGCCATGCTGCTTCTCAGGGGAGACCGGCAGAGAGCACTGTAAGGGAGCCCAACACAGAGCACTGCTGGGCCCCAGCTGGAGCAATATTTCTCAGTCAGGAGCCAGCCTGGTGGAGGGTAGCGACATGAAGCCTCGGAAGCCTCCTCCGGTGCCCCGGAAAACCTCCCTCCTCCTTGAATGCGTGTTCTGTGGACGCCTTTAGCCACGATTGAAGCCCCTCTGTCCGACGAGCTCCCACTGATTCATTCAATCGTATTTATTGAGCGCTTACTGTGTGCAGAGCACAAATCACAGGCCTTTGTAATTCATCGGGAGAGGGATCCGAGCTCTTCCCCAGAGACGTGGGCCCCTGGATGCGCTCCGTGAATCCAGCCACTGATGGAGATTCTTGACCGATCCTCTGGCTTCCAGCAGGCAGACACAGGCGAAGAAGGAAGGAGCTATCTATCAACCCCATGGACAGTGTGTACATAAAGGAGAGGGAATGATAGGGCGGGGTGGGGGGGAGGCCTTTGGCCCATAAGCCCAGTGTTTGTGGTGACCTCAAGAAGAAACACATCTGTTTTTTGGAATTCTCTGAATGTGCAGATTCCCAAGCCTTGCCCCCGCCCCCTCCCCAAGTTGGAAACCCATGAGAGTCGCTCGGGGAAGGGGAGGGGGCGCTTGAGGGGATCCCCTCTCAGCCATTGGTCTGTCACCCCGAATCAAACGCCAACGAGGCCAGGCGGCTTGACACCCAAGAGCGAGCCAGAGGAGGCTGGAACCGTTCCCGGGAGCTGGTCAGATAGAACGCCCGGTGCTAGCTTCGCAGAGGTGTCGGCTGGCGGGGCTCGTGTGAATGGGGGAACTGATGGAAAACAGCTGCTGGCTGGAAGCCTTGCCCCCTCCCTCCCCTCACAGCCACCGTGCTCGCCTCTACCACTGCCGCCCGGATCATGGGCAGATTGTCCAGGCCAGAAGTGGGGGGGCATGGGCAGGCATGGGGTTGGTCCTATCCGTGACCCCGCAGGTCGGAGACCTGAATCCGCCCCGACATCGTGCGGCACGGAGGTCTCCCCGGCTTTCCGAGGCTGGAAGGTGCCAAGCCCCACATAGCTTTGCCAGAAGACCCGGATGGGAGCCCGTAAGTGGGCACAGTTGGCACAGAGGGGCTTCACAGCCAGCGGTCCCGGGGCTCCACAGTCCTCAGAAACCCTCCAGCACTTTCTCATGTGTGGGGGAAGCAGCGTGGTCTAGTGGAAGGAGCCCAAGCCTGGGAGTCAGAGGACTTGGGTTCTAATCCCGGCTCTGCCACCTGCCTGCTGTGCGACCTTGGGCAAGTTCCTTCTGTGCCTCAGTTACCTCGTCTATAGAATGGAGATTAAGACTGTGAACCCTCTGTGGGGCAGAGATTGGTTCTAACCTGATTAGCTTATCCCAGTGCTTAGTACAGTGCCTGGCACATAGTAAGTGCTTAACGAATACCACAATTATTATTATGATGATGATAAACCCTCCCCAAATACCCTCAGCCCCCAGGGTTCGGCTGGTTGAAGATGTATGACCCTGGCAGCCACATAAAACCTGAAAGAAGGTCTAGGGGCCTTCATACTTTTCCCGTCTCACCAACCCCAACTCCCATTACGCCCCTCATCCTCCTCAACGTCCTCACCCTGAATCGAGAAAACTCCAGCCCAGTCCCATCCCTGTCTTCTCCTAAGGAAAATTGATGTTCATTCCCTTTAGCAACAAAACCCAGCCATTCATTCACTCATCCGCTCATGCCATCACATTTATGAAGCATTTACTGTGTACAGAGCACTGTGCCAAGCACTTGCGAGAGACTAATAAAACAGTAGAACAGACACATTCCTTGCCCACAAGGAGCTTACTCTCTAGAGGGGGAGACAGACATTAGTATAAATAAATAAATGACAGATATGTACATAAGTGCTGTGGGGCTGGGAGCGAGTAAGAATAAAGGGAGAAAGTCAGTGCTTCACAGAAGGGAGTGGAAGAAGAGGAAAGGAGGGCTTATGTACATATTCGTAATTTATTTATTTATAGTAATGTCCATCTCCCCCTCTACAATGTAAGCTTACTGCGGACAGGTAAAATGTCTGTTTTATTGCTGTACTGTTCTCTCCCAAGCACTTAGTACGATGCTCTGCACACAGTAAGTGCTCGATAAATACATCTGACAGACTGACTGACCTTTAGAGAAATATCTTCAGTTCGGAAGGCCTCAGTTACTTCCTCAAAACGACCCCCTATGTCATCATCACGTCATGCTGTGTGTCTGCTGTGGGGAAGGAGAATGCTTGTGACGTCAAGAGTGTCTCCCGGCCCAGTGTCAGTGAGAACCGATCGGTGATCAACCGAGACACGATCCTGATCTGGGAGCCACGAGGCTGGGTCCCTCTCTCTCTCTCTCTAACTTTCAGAAAATGGAGACTGCACAGGTGGCATACTCTCAGACGAAAGAACATAGCTCACTCTGGATCCTTGGTGAAAAATAAGCTCCTTAATGTATGATAAGCATTGATAAATTATTGCCGATTAATCACTGGTTAATCACGTATGCGAGTCCAATACGATACTCATTCAGTCGTATTTACCAAGCTTTTATGTGTGCAGAGCACTGTACTAAGCACTTGGAAGGTACAATACAGCAATAAAGAGAGACGATCCCTGCCCAAAACGGGCTTACAGTCTAGAGGGGAGTTTGCCGTCCAGTGTATTTAGTTTATTCATTAATCATTTTTATTATTGTTTATTAATCTAATGTCATTTGTTTAGTATGCAGGATTACATGCCATTATTATGCTATTTGTTCTTTGTTTATTGTTAATAAATGCTCAGCCGTGGATTCATAATCATAAACATTATCATTCGTCTTCATTAGCACAGCTTAGAGACAAGGCCCAGCCATGGTCAGACCCCCTGAGGGGTGGAAAGGGAAGTCTAACAAAGGGGTCTTTACAAATTCCCAGCGAGTTTAGTGATGTGAGGGCTAGGCTGGACTCGGCTGAGAGCTAATACATGCTTGTTAGGGAATCTGTTCCCAGAAATCGGGAGAGCAGCTGGAAAAGCTGGAAAAGCATGAAAAAAGGTCTTATGGTCTGAGGTCTTTAGTATCTTCGGGGCCCTCCTCCTGTCTCAGATCTAGCCAGCCGGTGACCAAATGGAGAGTGAGGGGAGGTGGTACATATACATATACATATATATATATATATATATATATATACACTGAATGAAAGACAATTTCATTCTCCCTGTCCATCCACCATGCTACCTCTCTGGAGAAGAAGCACCCCAGTGTGGGGAGAAGTCCACCACCAAGAGACTAGGGTGAAGGGCCAGAAACTGAAAAGAGCTTGGCCTAGTGGATAGAGCACGGACCTGGAAGTCAGAAGGACCTGGGTTCTAGTCCCGGTTCCACCACCTGTCTGCTGTGTGATCTCAGGCAAGTCACTTCACTTCTCTGTGCCTCATTACCTCAGCTGTAGCAGGAGGATTAAGACTGTGAGCCCCAGGCGGGACATAAGCTGTGTCCAACTTGAGGAAGTTATATCTACCCCAGCGCTTAGTACAGTGGCTGGCTCATAGTAAGTGCTTAACAAATACCATTTTAAGAAAGTGGAGGTAGTGCTTGGCACATAATGATAATGATAATGTTGGTATTTGTTAATGAATTGTACATCGTCTTGATTCTATTTAGTTGCCATTGTTTTTACGAGATGTTCTTCCCCTTGACGCTGTTTAGTGCCATTGTTCTTGTCTGTCCGTCTCCCCCGATTAGACTGTAAGCCCGTCAAACGGCAGGGACTGTCTCTATCTGTTGCCGACTTGTTCATCCCAAGCGCTTAGTACAGTGCTCTGCACATAGTAAGCGCTCAATAAATACTATTGAATGAATGAATGAATGAATGTTAAGCGCTTCCTATGTGCAGAGCACTGTTCTAAGCGCTGGGGTAGATACAGGGTAATCAGGTTGCCCCACGTGATGCTCATAGTTAATCCCCATTTTACAGATGAGGTAACTGAGGCACAGAGAAGTTAAGTGACTTGCCCACAGTCACACAGCTGACAAGCGGCAGAGCCACAATTCGAACCCATGACCTCTGACTCCCAAGCCCGGGCTCTTTCCACTGAGCCACGCTGCTTCTCTGTAAGTGCTTAACAAATATCATCATCATTATTATTATTAACTATTGAACTTGGCCTTAGGGAAGGAGGCCCGGGCCACCACAGGGCCAAGAATCTGATTGAAAGCAAGGGCGTGGATGAAAGGACGGTGAAACTGATAATAAGAGAATGATGACCTCTCCATTGTCAAAGATGATGAGGCTGATAATGAGGGGGATGCTCAATGAATAAATCCATCAATGATATTTCTTGAGCGCTTATTGGGTCCAGAGCACTGGACTAAACGCTTGGGAGAGAACAGTACAACAGAATTGATAGACGCGTTTCCTGCACACAACGAGTTACCAATCTGAGATAACAGCTTATTGACATACCTTTCTCCCCACCTCACTCCATGGTCAAGCTGGCCATCAGGACTTTGTCCAGATCTTTGCTAATAATAATAATAATGATGGCATATGTTATGCACTTACTGTGTACCAGGCACTGTACTAAGCACTGGTGTGGATACAAGCAAACCAGGTTGGATACAGTCCCTATCCCACAGGGGGTTCATAGTCTCAACCCCCATTTCCAGATGAGAGAACTACGGCCCAGAGAAAGTGACTTGCTCAGGGTCAGACAGCAGACAAGTGGAGAAGCCGGGATTAGAACCCATGACCTTCTGACTCCCTGGCCCAGGCTCTAGCCACTCTGCCATGCGGCTTCTCTGTTCATTTCCAAAAAAACAAGCCTCCCAGAGAGAATCATTTATAAGCATTTGATGCCAAAATGTGACTTTCTCCTTGGGTTCCAACACAAAAGCCCCTTTTTCCACATCCTCTCCACCCCTCCCCGCCAACGATTTCCCCTCCCCCATCAGATCTATAATTAAAATATTAAAAGGGAAATTCTCCAGAAAAGACAATTACTGAACCCACCCACACCCCCTGCCTCCTCCCACACTGCATGAAGACTTAGAAAAATTCCCATTAGAACAATTACTATTTTGGAGGTTTTTTTATAAAGTAGCTCCACAGACCAGCGTTGCATATGCCAGATAACAATCTCCCAGAAGAAGGATGGAGGGGGTAGGACTGGCATAATAAATCCAGTGTCAAGTCGCCAAATTCCTCACATTCTTTGACTTCCCATTATGTGTCAAATGTCAGGATTCTTGCAGCCGTAACGCAAGCAAGAAGCAGAGCGGAACGCAGCCCTCCCAGGGAATCGGAAAAGCTCGGGCTCAAATCTTGTGGCTTCCTAAGGAACTCGAAATCCTTCTTGCCGGCAGCCTCACAAGGGAGTTTCGGGGCAGTCGGGAGTCCGGTATGGAACCAGGCCTGGGGCATCGGGCTTCCCTTGCGTCTTCTGTTTCTGATCTTTTATTTCCTTCTGGCTTAGGTTCCCCAACCCCAGATTTAAAAAAAAAAACACCTTTATGTTTCCAGGCTGTGGTCCAGATTCCAAGGTGTTTGGAGAATTTTCCGCCCACCAGAGCTCAGGATATCCCTCTCCAGCCAACCCCATTTTGGCTAGGAAAGTCAGCCAGTTCCGGGCAAAGCCAGGCCATAGATGGACCTGGGGTAGCCTTGGTTTCAGGCTAAGGGCAGCATCTGGCTGGTGTCCATGCGGAGACAAGGCCAAGTGAGGGAACGACAGATCTTTTCTGATCTCTTGCATGTCCAAGATTCATTCAATAGTATTTCAATAGTATTTATTGAGCGCTTACTATGTGCAGAGCACTGTACTAAGCGCTTGGAATGAACAAGTCGGCAACAGATAGAGACAGTCCCTGCCTTTTGACGGGCTCACGGTCTAATCGGGGGAGACGGACGGACGAGAACAATGCCCCCTCCACAGCTGAGTGTCATCAAATATCAAGCAAAAACTCCCCAGATTCCATCTCAAAGCTCTTCACCACGTCAACCCGCCTAACCTTCCTACTGTTTTCACCTGCATCTCCACAACTCATGCTCTTCATTTCTCCCATACGTTTTTTTCTATGGTACTTGTTAAGCGCTCACTATGTGTCAAGCACTGTTCCAAACGCTGAGGTAGATACAAGTTAATCGGGTTGGACACAGTCCCCGTCCCCACGTGAGGCTCGCAGTCTAAGTAGGAGGGAATAGGATTTAATCCCCATTTTACAGGTGGAATTTAGGCCCAGAGAAGTGAAGTAATGTAACCAAGGTCACACAGCAGACAAGTTGTGGAGCCGAAATTAGAACTCAGGTCCTCTGACTGAGGCCACAGTGCTTCTCACTCTCTTTCTAACTGAACTTCGCTCTTACCTCTCCCATGTTACCCCTCTCACTCATTTGTTCATTCATTCAATCGTATTTACTGAGCACTTACTGAGCACTGTATTAAGAACAACATATAGGCACATTCTCTGCCCACAATGAGCTTACAGTCTGGGGGGAAGACAGACATTAATACAAATAAATAAAATGACAGATATGTACTTAAGTGCCGTGGAGCAGGGAGGGGGGGAGAACAAAGGGAGCAAGTCAGGCACAGAAGGGAGTGGGAGAAGAGGGAAGGAGGGGCGTAGTCCAGGAGGGCCTAATGAAGGAGATGTGCGTTTAATAAGGCTTTGAAGGGGGGAGAGTAATTTTCTGTCAGATTTGATGAGGGAGGGCATTCCAAGCCAGAGGTGGGACGTGGACAAAGGGTCGGTGGCGAGATAGACGATATATTGTTATATCGTATTCTCCCAAGCATGCTCGGCATGCAGTAAGCGCTCAATAAATATGATTGATTGTTTGATTGACATAAGCACTCATTAAATGCCATTCCTCGATTGCTTGATTGATCTCTAACTTTTCCCCTTCTATATGTGGGCTATCCAAAAATATGACACAGTTTTCTAAGTGCCAGTTAAAGGAAATGGCTCTTTATCAACCAATCCATAAATCAACTGTATTTATTAAGTCCTTATTGTATGCAAAGCACTGTCCTAAGCACTTGGGAGAGTACAATAGAGTTTGCAGACACCAACCCTGCCCTGGAGGAGTTTATAACCTAGAGAAGGTTTCAGAGGTGAAAATAAAATAAAGGTGGGGAAGCAAATCAAGCACAAAAATTCGTACATAAGCTGGGGAGGAGTTAGGGGATAAGGACCCAGTGCAAAGGTGACTCAATACTGGAAAAAAGATGAGAAAGTGAGAGATGAATCAGGGAAGGATTCCTAGAAGAAATGTGATTTTAGTAGAGCTTTGAAGATGGAAAGCACAGAAGTCTGCTAAATATGAAAAGAGAGGGAGTTCCAAGCAGGAGAGAAGGCATGTCCAAGAGGTCAAAGGGGAGAGAGAGGAGAGAGGGGTACAGTGAGTAGATTGGCTTTAGTGGAGTCAAGCATGTGAGCTGGATTGTAAGAAGAGAGGAATCAGATAGGTAGGGGGAGAGAGCTGTTTGAGTGGCTTCAAGTCAGTAGTGCAAAAAGGTGGTGGACAACCACACTGGATGCTTTTAAGAAGCGGGAAGTAATACAGAACATCACAGAATTAGGGCAAGGGAGCCTTTTGTGGAAATTACAAAGCAGGGCAGTGATGTATTTACGACTCAGGGGGCCAAAGGGAAGGTCCGTCACTTCGATTTTGCCTCTAGAAAACAGAGAAAGAGCAGGGGAGAAGATGGAAACAATTCGTCCCTCTCTGCATAGCAACTTGTCTCAGATCCCGCAGTCATTTAAATCACAGGCCTCAGGCTGACCTTTCGAGTTAATGATGGATATAAATCTCTGCTCCTTGCTGCTCTGTCCCCCCACTCTCCTTAGGAATTGAAATGTGATGAAACCCTCTTTCCATGGACTCGTTGGAGGCTGGAAGTTGAGGCTGGTTCTTCGCGCCCGACTATGGCAGGACAGGAAAATGATAGTGTGGTAGCCACTGGATCCTCTGTCAATATCAGTTATCAGCCTGCTTTGTGTAACCTTGGGCAAGTCACCTAACTTCTCCGTGCCTCAATTTCCCTATCTGAAAAATGGAGAGTCAGTACTTGTCCTCTGTCTGCTTCAGATAGAGACTTCCCTGTGTGATAGGAGGTTTGTGGGTTTTTTTGGCAGGGGGGTGGTGGGGAGGAGGTTACGGTGTTTTCACTCAGTTGTATTTATTGAGCTCTTACTGTGTGCAAAGCACTGTACTAAGAGTTTGGGAGAGTTCAATATAACGATTTGTTTGTATCCACCCCAGTGCTTAGTATAGTGCCTGGCACCTAGTAAGCACTTAACAAACGTTATTATTAATATTATTATTCTCCGGGCCTCAATTCCCTCATCTGTAAAATAGGGATTAAGACTGTGAGCCCTATATGGGATGTCCAACCTGGTTATCTTGTATCTATCCTGGTGTTTAGAACAGTGCCTGGCACATAGTAAGCGCTTAACAAATATTATTATTAAGCAAGACTCATGATCGGTTCCATTCAGAAGCTTATAATTTGATAGGGTGGACAACTGAGTGGGGAAACAGCATGGTCTAGTGGATAGAGCACAGGCCTGGGAGATAGAAGGACTCGAGTTCTAATCCCAGGTCTACCACTTCTCTGCTGTGCAACCTCGGGCAAGTCACTTCACTTCTCTGAACCTCAGTTACCTCACCTGCAAAATGTGACTGTGAGCCCCATATGGTACATGGACTGTGTCCAGCCGGATTAATTTGTATCTAACCCAGCACTTAGAATAGTGCCTTGTACTTACTAAGTGCTTAACAAATATGATTTAAAAAAGAGAGATCAAAATGATTAACAAAAACTAAGAGCAGGAAGAGGAACCGGGAACAGGAAATAGTAAAAATGTAACAGAATGAAAGAGCTAAATAACCGATTTTACAAATAGATATACCAATAAAAATAGACTCAGGTATATAAGTACTGATGATAAGAATCAAATACACAAAGTGCAAGGAAAGGGCTGAGTTGATGTACTGGGGTGTCGTGAATTAATGGGGGAAGGTTTGTCAGAGAAGACCTCGATAACGGTCTCTAAGGATGAGGAGACCCGTGGTCTGGTGAATTTTGGTGAGAGGAAGTTCTCCACCAGGTGAACAGTGAGAGGGAAGAGTTGGAGGTGAGAAAATTAAGAGTGAGGCACAGTAAAGCAGGGCAGGGTTAGTAAAAATCGACTCATACTAGAATCAGACAATGGATCGAAGGTATTTATTGAGCCTTTACTGCGTGCAGCACACTGTAGTAAGCGCTTGGGAGAGTAAAATCAATCATATTTACTGAGCGCTTACTGTGTGCAGAGCTTGGCACGAATCACCCTACTAAGTGCTTGAGAGAATACAATAGAAGCAGCATGTCCTAGTGGATAAAACCCGGGCGTGGGAGTCAGAAGGACCTGTGCTCTAACCATGGCTCTGCCACTGGTCTGCTGGATCACTTTGGCCAATACAGTAAAACAATATAGCAGCCACATTCCCTGCCCACAGTGATCTTACAGCCTAGAGAGGACAATATAATAGAGTTTGTAGGCATATTCTCTGCCTGCAAGGAGCTTATAGTCTAGAGAGGGAGGAAGACATTAAAATAAATTACAGATTTGAGCATATGTGCTATGGGGTTGATGGTGGAGTGAGTCGCTAGTGCTTAAAGGGAACATACAGATCCAAGTGTGTAAATGACGCAGAGGGTGAGGGAGAAGAGAAAATGAAGGTTTAGTTAGGGAAAGCCCTTAGTAAGAGATGTGATTTTAATAAGGTTTTTAAATGGGGAGAGTGGTGGTCTGTCGTATATGAAGGGAGAGGGAGTTCCAGGCCAGCGGGAGGATGTTGGCGAGGGTTGGGACAGATGATAGGCAAGATCGAGGTTGGCATCAGATGAATGAAGCGTGTGGGCTGGTTTGCGGTCCGAGATCAGTGAGGTGAGGTAACAGGGAGAGTTACCTGCTTGAGTGTTTTAAAACGGATGGTAAGGAGTTTCTGTTTGACTTGGAGGTGGATGGGCAACCCCTGGAGATTTGTGAGAAGTGAGAAGATGTGGACTGAATGGTTCTTTAGAAGACTGATTTGGAGAGCAGAGTGAAGCGTGGACTGGAACAGGGAGAGATAGGAGGCAGGTAGGTCAGTGAGGAGGGATAGGATAAGTACCTGGATCAGCATAGTAGCAGTCTGGAAGGAGAGCAAAGGGGGTATTTTAGAGTTGTCGTCAAGGTAGAACCAACAGATTTGGTGGCAAATTGAATCGTGGGTAGATGAGTAGAGATGAGATGAGTAGAGAATAATTCCAAGGTTACAGGCTTGCGTGACAGGGAGGATAGCGGTGTTGTCTACATTAATGGGAAAGAAGAGTCGGGGGACAGGGTTTGGGTAGGAAGATGAGGAATTATGTTTTGGACATGTTTAGTTTCAAGTCTTGGGGGGACATCCAAGTAGAGATGTCCTGAAGGAAGGAGGAAATGCGAGACTGAAGAGAAAGGAGAGAGATCAGGGCTGGAGATATAGATTTGGGAATCATAATAATATAATAATGTTGGCATTTGTTAAGTGCTTACTATGTGCAGAGCACTGTTCTAAGCGCTGGGGGAGATACAGGGTAATCAGGTTGTCCCATGTGAGGTTCAGTTAATCCCCATTTTACAGATGAGGTAACTGAGGCACAGAGAAGTTAAGTGACTTGCCCACAGTCACACAGCTGACAAGTGGCAGAGCCGGGAGTCGAACCCATGACCTCTGACTCCCAAGCCCGGACTCTTTCCACTGAGCCACGCTGCTTCCCATGTACATCATCCATGTAGAGTTGGTAGCTGAAGCCCTGGGAATGAATGAGTTCTCCAAGGGAGTGGGCGAGTGGGCGAGTCAAAAAGGCAAAAGTGAAAATAAAACTGGGCACTGCAAACAACAAACAAATCAGCAAGATAGAAGCCCATTTTTGTGTGTGACTCTGTCAGAACTATAGGTCCTGAAATGAGTCTTTTTAGACACTGTCAATCCCATTTGAGCACGTGCGTGTGTATAATAATAATTATAATGTTGGTATTTGTTAAGCGCTTACTATGTGCTGAGCACTGTTCTAAGCGCTGGGGTAGACATAGGGGAATCAGGTTGTCCCACGTTGGGCTCACAGTCTTAATCCTCATTTTACAGATGAGGGAACTGAGGCACAGAGAAGTTAAGTGACTTGCCCACAGTCACACAGCCAAGCGGCAGAGCTGGGATTCGAACTCATGAGCCCGGACTCCAAAGCCCGTGCTCTTTCCACTGAGTCACGTATGTGTGCGTGTATGCAAGGGTGCCCTGTCTTCCCCATTAATAATAATAATAATAATTTGGTACTTGTTTAAACACTTGCTATGTGCCAAGCACTATTCTAATCACTGGAGTAGATACAAGTGAATCAGGGTGGACACAATCCCTGTCCCACATTGGGTTTACACTCTTAATCCCCATTTATCACAGATGAGGGAACTGAGGCACAGAAGGTAAGTGACTTGCCCAAGGTCACACAACAGATGAGTGGTGGAGCCGGGATTAGAACCCATGACCTTCTGACTCCCAGGCCTTGCTCTATCAACTACACCATGCAGGGTGGCAGCCCCAAAAGGGCAGTGACCGTATCTCCTCCTCCCTTTGTCCCTCCCCCAGTGCCCAGCACAAGGTGTGTGTGTGCATTTGTGTGTTCTGTCTCCCCCATCAGACTGGCAGTTCCTCCCACCTCTTGTCCCTTCCCGAGTGCCCAGGTGCGTGTTTGTGTGAGAGTGTATGTGTTCCATCTCTCAATCAGTCAATCAATCAATCGTATTTATTGAGCCCTTACTGTGTGCAGAGCGCTATACTAAGCCCTTGGGGGAGTACAATATAACAAGGTAACAGTCACATTTCCTGCTCACAACAAGCTTACAGTCTAGGGGGGAGACAGACATTAACATAAATTAATAAACTACAGAGAGGTACATAAATGCCTTGGGGCAGGGGACAGGGTGAAAAGGAGCAAATCCCCCATCAGCCCCACCCCCATTCTTCCCAATCAATCAACCAATCAGTGATATTTTTTGAGCTCTGACTTTGTGCAGAGTTCTGTACTAAATGCAGTGTAATAAAACATGCTCCCTGTGGATGGAAAGAATATAGCCGAAAGGCTCCGTGGATTCTTTGGTTTAAAGATTCCCACATCCGAGTTGTTTCTGGCAACAGACTGGCTGCAATTTTGAGAAGTGCTGTGGTTTGGTGGATAGAGCACAGGCCTGGGAGTCAGAAGGACCTGGGTTCTAATCCCAGCTCTGCCACTTCATTCATTCAATAGTATTTATTGAGCTCTTACTGTGTGCAGAGCACTGTACTGAGCGCTTGGAATGTACAAATCGGTAACAGATAGAGACAGTCCCTGCCCTTTGACAGGCTTACAGTCTAATTGACTTGTCTGCTGCATGACCTAGGGCAGTCACCTCACTTCTCTAGGCCTTACTTACCTCATCTGTAAACTGGGGATTAAGACCGTGAGCCCCATGTGGGAAATGGATTGTGTCCAACCTGATTAGTTTGTATCTACCCCAGCACTTAGTACGATGCCTGGCACATGAGTTTCACAAATCCCACTGAAAAATAAATAAACATCGTGATTCACCAGTTGCCACAATGTGAGAAGAAACGTGGCTTGATAATCAAGATGGGTGGCTTCCATCAGAAACAAAACTAGCTCCAAGCAATCAGTCATTCAATCAATCAATCGTATTTATTGAGCGCTTACTGTGTGCAGAGCACTGTACTAAGCGCTTGGGAGAGTACAATACATCAAAGTTGGTAGTAACATTCCCTGCCCATAGCGAGCTTACAGTCTAGAGGTAGGAAATAGATTTCCATTTTGCAGACGGAGAACCAAGGGCAGGGTTAAATAGCCACTGTGCCCAACAGAGAAATGTAGATAGATGGATCTCTGCAGTTTGCAGGGCTAGGGCTCCTTTGGTATAACCTCAAAATGATTTGACCGAGTCAGGGATTCCAAATGAACACTCCAGGGGATAGTGCTGCCATTGGCTAGCGGTGTGACCTTGGGTAAGTCATTTGACCTATCTGGGCCTCAGTTCCTTCAGCTATAAATGCAGATGAATCAATCAGTGGTGATTATTGAGCACTTAATGTGTGGTGAGCACTGCACTAAGCAATTGGGAGAGTTCCCATCAGTTCCCCAGGCCTCCTCAGATGAAAATAGAGGGGGACTCTCACCCACTGGCAGCACCCGTTTAAAAGGGGAGCAGGGGATACATCAGGTGGTAGCTCAGAAAGGGGGACACGCATGGTAGGGAAGGGGAAGCTGCCTGAGCCCTCCTAAGAGACTGAGAGACACATGGGGCTGAGGGCGAGCTCAACATGGGGCAGAGGGTGAGTTCAGCAAGGGGCAGTGGGCAAGCTCAGTGTGGGGCAGAGGTCACGTTCAGGCGTGATGTCCCTAAAATCTCCCCTACTCCTCCCCAGTCCCTTCCCCCTCTTGCCCTTTCTTCAACTCTCCCATCCTTCCCAGAAGTATCTCAAGAGGAGATCTCCTGCCTTCTCTCAGAATCTACCCCTTCCACCTGCTCTTCCAACCCCATCCCCTCACACCTTATCAAAACACTTCTCCCTTCCATTCTTCCTTCTCTAATCATCTTCAACTGTTTGCTCTCCAATGGCTTCTTCCTCACTGCTTTCAAATATAGCCGTGTCTCCCCTACCCTAAAAAAATCCTCCCTTCTTTCCACGGCTCCCTCTGGTTATCACCTCATTTCCCCCGTACCGTTCCTCTCCAAACTCTTGGAGCGAGTTGCCTAAACCCACCGTCTCCATTTCCTCTCCTCCTACTGTCTCCTTGACCAGCTCCAATCTGGCTTCCGGCCCCTTCACTCCACAGAAACCGCCCTCTCAAAGGTCACCAGTGACCTCCTTCTTGCCAAATCCAACCGTCGCTACACCATCCTCATCCTCCTCATCCTCTCAGCTGCCTTTACACTCTCAACCATCCCCCCGACTCCTGGAAACATTATCCAATCTCAGCTTCACTGACACAGTCCTCTCCTGGTTCTCCTCCTATCTCTCTGGCTGCTCATTCTCAGTCTCTTCCACGGACTCCTCCTCTGCCTCCCACCCCCTAACCGTGGGGGTCCCTCAAGATTCAGTTTTGGGTTCCCTTCTATTCTCCATTTACACTCACTCCCTTGGAGAACTCATTCGCTCCCATGGCTTCAAACTACCACCTCTATGCAGATGATTCCCAAATCTACATCTCCAGCCCTGATCTCTCTACATCTCTGCAGTTTCATATTTCCTCCTGCCTTCAAGACATCTCTTACGTGGATGTCCCACCATCACCTTAAACTTAATGTGTCTAAAACAGAACTTCTTCTCTTCTCCCCTGTCCTTCCCTTGCCTTTCCCATCACTATAGATGGCAACACCATCCTTTCTGTCTCACAAGCCCATAATCTTGGCATTATCCTTGACTCCTCTTTCAACCCACATATTCAATCCAACCCTAAATTCTGCCAGTTTGACCTTCACAACATCACTCAAATCCACCTTCTTCTCTCCATCCAAACTGCTAGCACATTAATCCAATCATTTATCCTGTCCTGTGTTTCTTCCCACTCCAGTCCATACTTCACTCTGCTGCCCAGATCATTTTTCTACAGAAGAGTTCAGGCCATGTTTCCCCTCTCCTCAAGAAACTCCAGTGGTTGCCCATCTATCTCTGCATCCAAAAGAAACGTCTCACCATTGGCTTAAAAGCAGAAAATCACCTCACTTCCTCCTACCTCACCTTGCTACTCTCCTACTCCAACCCAGCCTGCACACTTTGCTCCTCTAAAACTAACCTTCTCACTGTACCTCAATCTCATCTATCTCACCACTGACCTCTCGCCCACATTCTGCTTCTGGCCTGGAACCCTCCCCCTCTTCATATCCAACAATTACTTTCCCCCACTTCAAAGCCTTATTGAAAGTAAATTTCCTCCAAGAGGGCTTCCCTAACTCTCTTTCTCTTCCACTCCCTTCTGTGTCACCCTGACTTGCTCCCTTTTTTCATCTCCCCTCCCAGCCACATAGCACTTATGTACACATCTGTAATTTATTTATGTGAATGTCCATCTCCCCCTGTAGACTGTAAGCTCGTTGTCGGGAGGGAATGTGTGTTATATTGTTCTCTCCCTAGTGCTTAGTACAGTGAACTGCACATAGTAAGCACTCTGTAAATTGACTGACAATATAGGGCAGGGGGTGAGCTCAATATAGAGATAGAGAGCAGAGGATAAGCTCAGTGTGGGACAGAGGGCAAACTCAGTGTGGGGCAGAGGTCAAGCTCAGCGTGAGGAGCAGGGTGAGTTCAGGGAGAGGCAGTTGGTGAATTCAGCGTGGGGTGGAGGGTGTAGAAGGGGCTCCTCCCTCAATGCAAGAGGAAGGGCTCTGCCTCAGTTATCCAACCCCACCCTTGCCCACTGGGCAGGGCCCGTGGCAGGCTGGCATCGCCTCCCCTGGCGGAGTGCCTGGGAGTCATGGGGCGGAGGTGGAAGATGCTGCCCCAGCCTGGACAGGTGGGACGTTGTGACCGACGTGCTCATGACTGAGACACTCCCCAGGCCTGGCCCCAGCCCCAGCCTCAGGATGGGGGTGGGGAGGACCAGTTACAAGGTATAATGAGAGGTCCCAAACCGGTTCCCTCTGATCTGGGGACCCCATTCTCCCCTACTTTGCCACGAACAAACCCTGCCCTACCAAAGCCTCCAAACTGGTCATTTGGACTTTATTTCCCCACTGGGTCTTGTGCCTTTCCAGTCAGTTTTGGAGCCCCTAAAATGAAGAGCGGGGTCCTGCGAGACCCCGTGGGGAATGGTACGGGGTAGCAACCCTCCTGCCCACATGCACGGATCCCAAATCCCCGGCTGCTACCGACCCCGTGCCAGGCCCCTGCCACCCGCCCAGCCGAGCATCCAGACTCAGACCATCTTGGGTGAAAGGAAGAGCCGCTGGGAAATCACCAACTCAACCACCCCATCAGAAATCTCCTAATCGCTTGCTACCACCATCCTCTGCCCGGATAGATTGCGTCCCCACAGTCTATCCATCAATCAGTGGAATTTATTGAGCGCTTACTCTGTGCAGAGCACTATACTAAGTACTCTGCTCCCACATCCCACAACCGACAGGTCCAGAAGTTACTCGGGAGAAACCAAGATCCCTCTGCCCCCAATCCCAGAATTGTGATCCTTCAAGCCTTCAAAAGGCATGGGCAACGTCTTTACAGTGCTCTAGACTGTAAGCTCATGGTGGGCAGGGAATGTGCCTGTTTATTGTTGTATCATACTCTCCTGAGCACTTAGTACAGTGGTCTGGACACAGTAAACACTCAATAAATACAATAGAATGAATCAAATATGACTGTATAAGATAACCTAGACAGTTAGCTCTCTGTGAGCAGAGAACATGTCTACCAACTCTTTTGGATTGTCCTCTCCCAAGGATTTGCTACAGTGCTCAGTACACACTAAGTGCTCAATAAATACCACTGATTGATTAATGCTATTACTCTATACGTACACACACACACCTGTCTACATAGCATATGTAGCTATAGATATGTAGGAAGAGATCCAGTACTGAATCTGAAGTCTCCCTTCATGTAGGTTATAGGAATTACAAGCAGCAAGATTAATAAGGCATCTGAAATCCTGGATTAAAACCACAGACTTGCCCTAATAATCACTGTGGTATTTTTTTCATACACTTGCTATGTATCAGGCACTGTTCTAAGGGCTGGAGTGGATACAAGTAAATTAGGTTGGACACAGTCCCTGTCCCATGTGGGGCTCAGTCTCAATCCCCATTTTACAGATCAAGTAAATGAGGTACAGAGAAATGAAGTGACTTGCCCAAGGTGTCACAGAAACCAAGTGAAAGAGCCAGGATTAGGACCCATGTCCTTCTGAGTCCCAGGCCGGTGCTCTATCCACTGTGCCATGCTGCTTCGTTAATCTACCACTTATCCTTTAATTTAGTCTGGACTTTCCAAATCCCCCAAATCCTGCTAGATTCCACTTTGCTGTTCTTCCAGGAGGCCAGGGCTGGGCCTTGGAGCTGCCTCTCAGAGTTATAGCTGGAGTCCACTGTTTTCAGTTAGGAGGCCAGGGCAAAGAGATATGGAAAGCCCAGACTTTTTTTTTTTAATAGCATTTTTTACCCGCTTATTCTGTATTAAACCCTGTACTAGATACAAGCTAATCAGGCTGGATACAGTCTATGTCACAGATGGGGCTCACAGTCTTAATCCCCATTTTACAGATGAAGGAACTGAGGCATAGAGAAATGAAGTGATTTGCCCAAGGTCACACAGAAGAGTGGTGGATCCAGGATTAGAACCCAGGTCGATTATTTTTATTACCATTGTTATTATTATTATTATTATACTTAAGTGCTTACTATGTGCCAAGCACTGTTCTAAAACCTGGGATAGATACAAATTAATCAGGTTGGACACAGTTCCTGTCTCACACTGGGCTCACAGTCTCAATCAGGATTTTACAGATGATGGTGCTATTTGCTAAGCGCTTACTATGAGCCAAGTACTGTTCTAAGTGCTGGGGTAGATATAAGATAATCAGGTTGTCCCACATGGGGGCTCACTGTCTTAATCTCCATTTCCCAGGTGAGGTAACTGAGGCCCAAAGAAGCGAAGTGAAATGCCCACGGTCACACAGCAGACAAGTGGCAGAGCCAAGACTAAAGCCCACGTCCTTCTGACTCCCGGTCCCATGCTCTATCCACTAAGCCACACTGCATTTTTAACCCTTAGCCCCAATTCCATCCTCCACTGTCATCAGCTGGCCGGCCCTTCCAAGACTTGGCAGGTCGTGTGAACAACCATCCCGAGGGGAGGGTCTGCAGGCTGAGGCACCCGCGGCTCAGATTTGGAAAGCTGGTGGTCCGGCTGGCAACCCATACTGCGCTTCCCCAGACAAACGTTGGAGCGCTGAGGTCCCGATGACCCCTTTCAGTCCCCAAATTCCTCCCGCGCCTCTGGCCTTGCCCTGGTGACTTAGGGTGAAAATGATGGCGGGTCAGAGGTGTAGACACTCACGCTCTGAGAATGTTTTAGAGTCCAGCCTAGAGGACCAGCCAGGCGCCGAAGAGGATCAGAGAGGCACACGGGGCTAACAATTATCTATCGTTATATTAGACTCTCCCAAGTGCTTAGTACCGAGCTCTGCACGCAGTAAGCACTTGATAAATGCCACTGACTGACTGAACAGGAGAGATGGCTCAAGTCCGTGTGTAATAATAATTGTGGTAACTGTTAAATGCTTACTATGTGCCAGGCACTGTACTAAGCACTGGGGAAGAAACAAATCGGGTTGGACACAGTCCCTGTTCCGCATGGGGCTCACAGCCTTCATCCCCATTTTACAGATGAGGTAACTGAGGCGCAGAGAAGCGAAGTGACTTGCCCAAGGCCACACAGCTAGTGGGTGGTTTCACCCATCTGGTCGAGGCGCAGGTGGCCGTAGCCAGGAAGGAGGGGTGGGTGGCGTGGGGGAGGGGACGGTTCTCAGACGGCAGTCAAATCCAAGGACCTTTATTGCTCTGGAATAATTTGCCAGCCTCAAACAGGCTGTAGGTGACACTCGTACATTCTTTTAAAAATCAAAAAAAAAAAAGGAAAAAAAAATAAAAGTGTTTGGCTCCATAAATTTCTGTCATAAGAAACAACTTCAAACTGTACACCTGCTTTTTTACAAAGCAACCCCTTGCAAGATTATCTGTGCCAATCCTGGTCGGGACAGTTTATGCAGGACCACACCAGATCTCATGCTACATCTTAAAGACTTTAAAAAAAATACCCACGAAATTAGTATTCAAAGGACACGGAAGGCAGGTCTTCCAGATGGGGGGAGTCCATCTCCCAGGTAAATCGCTAAAGACAACAAGAATAACTTAGTTTGCATCTTCCAAAGATTTCCGACAGGTTAGAGGCAAGTCGGCGGGCGTCCTGTCTCGTACCGCCAATTACCGCCCGGCTCGGGCTCCTCGGGGGGGCACGGGGGGGGCGAGGGGTGTTGCTCGCAGCGGGGTTCGTAACATCCACTATGACTGTGAATTCGTCGAGGCCTGAGGCGAATCGAGGGGCGAGAGGGGTCTCTCTCCGGGCCACATGGTGGCCTTCAGACTGAGCCTATTTCACAGGGATTTAGGCCCTTGTCCTCTGCGTCTCTGTACATCCTCTGGAAGTCTTTGAAGCGAGGGGCACAGCCCAATCTGGGCTCCCCAAAGCGGGAGCGCCCGGTAAAGAGGAAGTCTCCATCCCCGGGCTTCACCCCACATTCCAACGGAGTCTTGATCGGGCCCTGCCATCCGCCGCCGCCTGGCAAGGGTTGGAAGATTTTGCTCTTCTGCCGGTAGAGTTTGCTCACGTGGACGTAGATGACAGATTCCTGCTGCTCCGGGTCATTGGTCACATCCCGAATGGATCCTCGGACAACTGGCGAGAGGGACCGAGGGAGAGAGATGTTCAGAGACAGATGGCAACACTTCGTGACGTTTCACTGCGGTATTTGGTGAGAGCTTACTCGATGGATACAATTTGATAAGGTTGGATACCGTCCTTGCCCCACACGAGGCTCACAGTCTTAAGAGGGAGAGAACAGGTATTGAATCCCCAGTTTTACGGATGAGGAAACCGAGTCGGAGAAGATAGGTGACTTGCCCAAGATCATACAGCAGGCTAGTGTTAGAGCTGAGTCACTGTCCTAAGCGCTTGGGAGAGTGCAACAGAACCGAGTTGGTAGACACGTTCCCTGGCCACGAGGAGCTTACGGTCTAGAGGGGGAAGTAGACATTAATGATTGAGCGCTTACTGTTGGCAGAGCACTTAGGAGAGTACAATATAACAAGCATTAAACAGTAAACTCCTTGTGGTAAGGGAATGTGTCTGTTATATTGTTGTGTTGGACTCCCTCAAGCGCTTAATACAGCGCTCAGCATATAGTAAGGGTTCAATCGATTGAATGATTCGCTAGATTGTTAAGCGTGAGGGCTCAGATCTACTAGCTCTATTGTACTCTCCCAAGTGTGCTCTGCACCCAAAAGTGCTCGGGGAGTACCACTAATTTAGCGAGGCAGCCCAAAATCTCGCCGGTTATTTGCCTGCCTGTACACTGGGAATGGCGAATGGGGATCTATGGAGCACACTGGGAACTGTGACAGCTTCCTGCCAAAGGAGGATGATGAGATGGAAATAGAACCAAGGGATAAGACTCACCAAAATCACTAGTGCAGACAGCTAAGAGGACTTCTGTGTCACTGCAGGGTCGACAAGGGGCTGTGGGAGGAAAAAAGAGAGGAGTTAATGAGGGTCCGGGGATGGGGGACCCCTGGGCTGAGCGGGGATATTATTATTATCGTTACTATTATGGTATTTGTTCGCACTTCCTATGTTTTGGGGTAGAACACTCTTCGTCCCAAAGTGGATAGAGCACGGTCCCTGGAGTAAGAAGGGCCTTGGTTTTAATCTCGGCTTCGCCGCTTGTCTGCTGTGTGACCTTGGGCAAGTCCCTTCGCTTCTCTGTGCCTCATCTGTAAAATGGGGATTGACCGTGAGCCGCACATGAGAAAGGGACTGTGTCCGACCTGATTGGTTTGTATTTACTCCAGCTCTTAAGTACAGTGCCTGGCACAGAATAAGCACTTAACGGATACCATTTAAAAAAAAAAAGTAGAAGAACAAGGTATTGAATTTTGCAGATGAGGAAACTGAGGCCGGAGAGGCCAAGCGACTTGTCCAAAATCAGAGCAGGCAACTGGCAGATCTGGGATTAGAACCCAGGTCCTAAAGGGGGAAATCATGCTTCCAGCCTTCCCCAGTCTGACATTCAGGACTCTGCATCAAAGGGCAGGAATGGCATGACAGAGCTTGAAGATAGAAGAGAACATCAAAGACTTACAGTTGCTTGGAACTAAAGCTCCATTTCCTGGCCTAATCGAAGACAAAATCATTCAGTCTCCCAAGGAACTTCCCCTACCCCTAATCCACTTTAACGTTCGTCTTCCGCTATAGACTGTAAGCAACCTGTGGACAGGGATCATCACCCCCAGCAATTTTCTTGTGCTGTACAATGCTTAGTACAATACACTGCGTACTGTAAGCGCTCAACCTCTGATTGACCGATTGATCCAGGCAGGCAGGTTGGACTGGTGGGTAGAAAGTGGCGGTGGTTGGGTACTAAAGGGAACAGCGCATGTTGGGAAATGGGGCAAAGCATCATAGTTGCTGAATAAGTGACCCTACCAGGCTGACTCAGAAGCTGTATCATTTTACATCAAGGCTTGGCCATTATTTTGGCTGGTGGGGCTAATTTCCCAGTTTTCTAAGTGGCGGGGCAGTGAATGAGCTGGGGAATAATAATAATTATTATAATTATAATATTTGTTAAGTGCTTACTATGCACCAAACACTCTACTAAGCACCGGGGTTAAGACAAGTACATCGGACACAGTTCCTGTCCTGTATGGGCCTCGAAGAGGGAAGGAGAACAGGTATTTTATTCCCATTTTACATATGAGGAAACTGAGGCATGAAGAAGTTATAGCCTTTTGAGACTATGCGCCAAGCACTGTACTAAGTGCTGGGGTAGATATTAGATTATTAGGTTGGGCACAGTCCCTGCCCCACAAGGAACTCACGGTATAAGTCCAAAAGACAACACAACAGTCATTGGAATCCCCAACTTCGCAGATGAGATAACTGAAGCCCAGAGAAGTGACTTGACCAGAGTCACACAGCAGGCAAGTGGCAAACCCGGGATTAGAACCCACATCCTCCGACTATCCAGGCCTCACAGTACTTATGTCCATATCTTGAACTTGTTTATTTCTATTAATGTCTGTCTCCCCCTCTAGACTGTAAGCTCCTTGTGGGCAGGGAACGGGTCCGTTTATTGTTCTATTGGACTCTCCCAAGCGCTTAGTGGTGCTCTGCACATACTAAGCACTCAATAACTATGATTGAATGAACTGAATGAACGAATGAATGGGAGAGGTGCTTTGCTAACCAGGGGCAAGCGGAGGCAGAAGTAGAATCTGGGCAGAGCAGGATCCGGACAGCTCGGGGGAGGGATTGCCCAAGACCCAGGGCCCCCAGACCCTCCGGGCCCACAGGGCGCGCGTCAGGAGGTTGAGATGACTCAGCGACTCCCTCGCTGACTGAAACTTATCAGGAGAAAGACAAACCGTCCAACAGGATCAACCGGTCAAATTTCTTTTCAACTCCACGGCGGAGTCGGCCAGACTCCAACAAGAGGCAGCTTCCAGTGAGCGCCTAGAACTCGGCTCCCCGTGGCACAACTCCGGCCCCGTGTCCGCGGCTGCCCGCTGGCCCCTGGGGGCCCTTCCATGGTGGTGGATGGAAATGAATCACAGATAGCCTGGTGGAACTTGGATTTGGGGAGTGATTCGTATGGCGGGAGAGCTGGGTTCAGTCTGCCTGATGTGCACACAGTAAGCGCTCAATAAATAAGATTGAAGGAATGATGTTCAGGAGTTGGGGGAGGCTCATTCGAGCCAAGAGACCAGCATCAGTGAGAAGCAGCATGTCCTAGTGGAAAGAGCACGGGCCTGGGAGCCAGGACCTGGGTTCTAATTCTGCTCCATCACATGACTGCTGTGTGATCTTGGGCAAGTCACTTCACTTCTCTGTGCCTCAATTACTTATCTCTAAAATGGGGATTAAGACTGTGAGCCCCAAGTGGGACCTAGATTGGGTTTTACCAGATTAGCTTCTATCTACCCCAGCGCTTAGTACAGTGGCGGACATATTCCTTCATTCAATCATATTTATTGAGCATTTCCTGTGGGCAGAGCACTGTATTAAGCACAGGGGGGAAGTACAATACAGCAATAAAGAGTGACAATCCCTGCCCACAACGTGCTCCCAGGCTAGAGGACTGGCATGTGGTAAGCACTTAAGTAATTCATTTTTTAAAAAAGCATCCCAAATTAAGCATTTACTCATCATCAATGATAACTATTGAGCACTTACTGCATGCAGAGCACACAGCTGAGAACTCAGAGAGTAAAATACAACCAGTAGGCACGTTCCCTGGCCACAACGAGCTTAGCCTTGGGAAAGTACCGCAGACATATAAGAGATTTATCCTACTCACAAGGAGCTAACAGTCTTAGCAGTAGCTTGCATCTGAGAGGCTATTGCTTCCACAGATGGGCAAGCTACACGGCCCAGAGGAAATAGTCCAGTCCTGCGAGTCTGGGTACCTGGGATCTAATCCCGGCTCCGCCACTTGCCTGCTGAGCGACCTTGGACAAGTCACTTTGCTTCTCTGTGCTTCAGTTTCCTCAGCTGGAATATGGAGGTTCGATTCCTGTTCCCCTTCCTACTCAGACTGTGACTGCCCTGATTATCTTGTCTCTGCCGCTGAGCTTGGTACCTAGTAAGCGCTCAACAAATACTACCATAAATGTTTATTACAACTACTCTTAAGTCCATCGCGGCCAAGAAAGAGAGCTCTGGGCAAGACCAACTTAGTCAGCACCCCAGGAACGAGTTAGGAGGGGCAGATTGTGTCTCGATGAGCGGGTAGAAGTCTCCTCTCCTCCAGGAAGGTGGCCACGTCAGCTTCTAACCGAGGGCGGGGATTAGACTGTACGCCTCTGAGCCCCTGGGCTGTCACAAGAGGTCTGTCCTGTTTGGCCAGCTGGCTACAAGCCTTAAGGATGGCAGCGTGGACCAGCCCTTCGAGGCAGAAAGAGGAGGTGACTCCTAAGCAGGGAGACACAATTATGCAGGAGAAAAACTGGGTGGGGAGCTCAAGTGAGAAAAAAGACCTAAGAAATTGGGGACATCGGTAGAGGGTTAGGAACGGGCTGAAGAAGCAGAGGAGCAGCTCGCCTAGAGCGGAACAGGGAAATGGTTAGAGAGAAACTTGGGTGTGGATTTGGTTCTCCTGAAACCTATTATGGAGAGGCAGTGACAGAGACGGAAAGTCGACGGCATTGAAAACACAGCACCGGTTCCCTTCCTGTTTCTGCCACTCATCCCCAGCTGTTCGGCAAAATGATGCAAGAGGGAGGGAGAACCATTTCTTGGAAGATACGACTAAGCCCATCAGTGAAAAAATTATCCTCGTAGAGGATATGCCATTCATCTCCTTGACTGTGCTTCCTGTCTCTTCTTCATAATGATGATGATAATAATGTTGACGATGATGATGACTGTGGTTTTTGTTAAATGCTTGCCAGGGTTCAAGTACTGGACTCAACTTTGGGGTAGATTCACGATTGTCAGATTCAGGATCTCCATTTTACAAGGGGACCAATATCCTCGGTCACTCTCTTGACCAAGGAGACCCTGTGCATGATCCAAGGTACGAATGACCAGTGACGCACTTATCAATGAAGAGCTGCTGTCCCAGGGCCACCCACCTTAGGGAGAAGCTTCCAATGAAATTGGCCGTCAGCCTTGGGATAAGTTACCCACCATCTCCCCAATGAGGAAGTAGTATGGCCTAATGGAAAGAGCACAGGCCTGGAAGTCAGAGGACTTGGGTTCTAATCCTGGCTCCACCACCTGTCTGCTGTGTGACCTTGGGCAAGTCATTTCATTTCTCTGGGCCTCAGTTCCCTCATCTGTAAAATGGGGATTAAGATTGTGAGCCCTATGACGAGGACAAGGACTGTGACCAACCCCATTATCTGGTATCTACCCCACAGATTTGAACACTGCTTGGTGTTTAGTAAGCACTTAACACATATCACAATTATTATTATTATCACTAACGAGGCCATTTGCTACTTTTTATTCAGACATGAAACCCATAAGGCCCCTTTGAACATCCACAACCAACGTCTCCCTCTCTGCCCTTCCCACATAACCTAAAAGCCGGTCCGGTTTAGCCCCTTCCTTCCCTCCAACTGAAGGAAAGCAGAGCACCTGGGTTCTAATCCCAGCCCTGTCAATCGCTTACAGTGTGACCTCGGGTAAGTCACTTAAACTCTCCAGGTCTCAGTTTCTTCATCCTGTAAAATGGGGAATAAATCTTTCTCCCTCCACCATAGACTGAGGTGGAGCCTTACATGAGGGTCAGGAACTGTGCACAACCTAATTCATTCAATCATATTTATTTATTACTGTTTGCAAAGCATTGTATTAGCTCTTAGGAGAGGATAATGATACAACGATAGCAGACACATTCCCTGCCCACAATGAGCTTACTTGCATCTACCTCAGCACTTAGCACAGCACTTGACCCATAGCGCTTAGCAAATGCCATTAAAAAAAAGTGGGCCATGACTCGGGAGGATAAATTGACCAAGAGCTCGTTAGGGGGAAAGCAAGAAAGTGAAGCAGCAAGAACATCAAAGGCTAATAAGATGCCTTGTAAAACACAAGCAAACATAAAACAGAGGGGCAACTCTCTTATCCATTTCCAGGAAGCTGCATTTCCAAAAGTGCAGCCTGGGATATTTTATATATATATATATATAAGATTTATATATATATATATATATATATATATATATTCCTGCAGATATGGTGATACTACAGCCTCGAGGGATCCAGACTTAAAAATGCAAGTTGCTTTAAATTAGCTCTCCTTTTTTTATGGCATTTGTTCCACGCTTACTAAGCACTGGGATAGGTACAAACTAATCAGGTTGGATGCATTCCATATCCCACATGGGGCTCAAATTATTAATCCCCATTTTACAGATGAGGTATCTGTGGCCCAGAGAAATTAATCGACTTGCCCAAGGTCAAACAGCAGACAAGTAGTGGAGCCAGGATTGGAACCCAGAACTCAGAGATCAGCACTCTCCTGTGTTGCAATCCGCCTTCTTTAAGAACGCCTGCTTCAACCAGATCTCAGAGAAAACTCTAGGATCCATCTCAGGCTGAAGTCAGGTGGGTGGGAAGGAAAAAAAAAAACAATTTTCCTTCTCTTCTTCAGGCACTGCCTCAGGAATTAGCCAGCTAAGCAGTTTTGAAGAAGGCGGAGGAGGGAAGAGGAGGGTGGCGGGGAGGATCATTAAATCTGCGTGCTATCAAATCTGCGGGCTATGGTCTTTAGCTCAGCAGGCCTCAGAATGCACCTGATGGTTTACTGGTTCTAACTGACCGCTGGGAAGAGAAATGACTTATGCACGCGCACGAGAATAGCAGAGCAGAGTGAAGCCAGTCGCCCTCTCTACGGTTGGGTGCCTTGATCTGTTGTCAGCCTCTCGTTCCAGGAGTGCTTTCGTGGGGAGAACCTCCTCACCAAAGATGCCCCCGGTATTCCCCACAACTCCTCAGAGACGGAAGCCAAAGATGCAGAAATTCCACCAAAAACCGAAGTCCCTTCACTGAGTCACCCGTTTCTGAATTCCGGCCTCGGGGAAGAAGGGAGGTGTATCCTCACTGTCTTCCCTGTTACCTGACCTCAGTCCCTCAGAGTTGCTCTTTCTCTGAGTTTGCTCTGAGTTTGAGCGGCCCCCGCAAAGAGCTTTTTAAAGGCCCCCTTCCCTGCCTCCCCATCTTCCTTCCCCCAAAAAAACTCCCGGAAGATCTGCCTCAAACTGGATCTGAAAATCATCTCTTGACAGAGGCTGGAACAGAGGCTTCAACCCCAAAACCACACCCAAGAGAAGGGACTGATTTAGGGCAGAGCCACGGGCTGGGTGGAATAGGGTGTGTTTTGTTTGAGTTTTTTTTTTATTCCTCAGTTGCAGGAGCATCTGGGAGTGGTGGACGGTCTGGGAGTGGTGGAAGACCAGCCCTTTAGGGCCTTGCCAAGAAATGACGGGTTTTTCGAAACGTGAATGTGGGAGTGAAGAGAGGCAAGCGTGGACACATGTTCCAAACACACGCTCACCTAGGAAGACGTGTTGAAGATAAAGGAGACGACGTACCCTTTCCACCTCCTGCTTATAACAACTGTGGTATAATTTTAGCGATGATGCCAAGCACTATGCTAAGCGCTGGGGGTAGATTCAAGATCATCAGGTCAGACAATCCCTGTCCCATACGGGGCTCACAGCCTAAGGAGGTGAAAGAATCCATCAGTCGTATTGGTTGAGCTGTGTGTTCGCTTGGGAGAGGGCCGTGGAACAGAGCTGGTAGCCACGTTCCCTGCCCACAGCTAACTTACAGTCTAGAGGAAGGAAGTGAATCCCCATTTTGCAGATGGGGAAATGAGACCCAGAGAAATGCGGTGGCTTGCCAAACCCATTCAGAAGGCAAATGGCAGAGCCGGAATTAGAACCCAGTTCCCCTGTCTCCCGGGCACGTGCTCTTTCCATTAAGCCGCGCTGCCTCTGCGTTAATATTTTCCTTCTCCAGGAACCAGCCACTTCAGTCCACAGCTCAGGTCCAAGATGGCTGCCCCGCCTCCTCCCCTGACATCTGCCCTTGGAAACAGTCTGGTTTTCCTGCTGCGTGGGCACTGGGCATCTCTATTCTAAGAGGACGCCCATTGTGTAACTCAAACGAACCCAGGCTTGTGACACACGACAACATGTTCTCCCTTCTGTGCTGATTTAATGAGCAACAGGTTTTCTTCACTTCCAAGGACATCCCCCTCCACCCATCCACATGTAAATTTCTCTCAAACTTTCAGAGGAAAAACACTCCAGGGGCCACTGGCCTGAGACAGATTAACCAAAAGGCCAACGAGACCCAAGCCACCACCCCACACTCTCTTATGCAGAGGCATTAGTTTATTTAATATGGCATTTGTTAAGCATTTACTATGTGCCAAGGACTGTACTAAGCTCTGGAGTGGATACAAGCTATTCAGGTTGGACACAGTCCATGTCCCACGTGAGGCTCAGTTTGAACCTTCATTGTATAGACAAGGGAACTGAGACCCAGAGAAGTGACTTGCCCCATATCACACGGCAGACAAAAGGGCAGAGCCGGGAGTAGAACCCAGGTCCTCTGGCTCCCCAGCCCACGTTCTAACCACTAGGCCCTGCTGCTTCCCATGCTGCTTCAGTTTGTTCATTCATTAATTCAATCAACCAATCGTATTTATTGAGTGCTTACTGTGTGCAAAGCACTGTATTAAGCGCTTGGAAGAGCCCAGTATAAGAAAAAGAAGCATTCTCTACCCACAGTGAGCTTACATGGGACCGGCATCAAGAAGTCAAAGCTGACATTTCTAGGGGCCAGGTGGGCAGTCATAACTAGCCCAGCCCACCCCGCCCAGTAAGTAGGGAATGTGCCTGTTTATTGTTATGTTGTACTCTTAGCACAGAGCTCAGCACACGGTAAGCACTCAGTAAATACGACTGAATGGATAGAGCACCAAAGCGGAGCCCAGACATGGGCTCCATCTCCTGTTCCCTACTTGGCAGGATGCTCACCATGTCACCTCCAGAGACTCCTCTCCCGCCGGTCCAAGAATCCCTCTAGGATGAGCTGACCATCCATCTCACTCCCAGTAGGTCTGCTGGGGTCAAGGCGTTGGCAGACCAGCCAGTTCTGCAGGATCCCCCAGGGACTCGGGCCACTCCGACCCCTCACTTGGCGCCTGAGTTCCAACTTGGGCGGACCGGGGATAGGGTGAGGCCCCATGGAGCACCACCACTCTGCTGTGTGATGTTGGCCAAGTCACTTCACTTCTCTGGGCCTCAGTCACCTCATCTTTAAAATGGGGATTGAGACTGGGAGCCCCTACATGGGGCAGGGACTGTATCCAACCCGATTTGCTTGTTTCCACCCCAGCACTGTAGTAAGCACTTAATAAATATCACAGCTATTATTATCATTATTATTACAGAACCGGGGCCAGCCAGCCCAGTGGAGGCAGCAGAGGTGGAGCTGGAGAGGCCAGAAGGAAGACATGACTCTTCCCTTCCTCTCTCTACTCCCTTTCCCCTTCCCTCCCTAACTCCTCCTCCCACATTCCGAAGCTCCCTGCCACTTCACCCCCCAGGCTCAGAAGGAAAACTTGGTGGCACTTGATTCTGATGATTATAAAACATTCTCATAGCCTCACCCCAACAGCTTTCTCCCATCTTGCAATAAAATCTCTCACTGAGGAAAGGGAAGACAAGTCTAAAGTTTCAGAGAACAGGGAACCTGCCGCCCAGATATCTCCAAAGCGAATCGACTTTTCATTGGAAAACCAATCCCTAAATACCTCAACTTTTGCCTGCTCTCCTCTCCGGCTCCTCAAGACGGTGAGTTGCTCTAACCCATAGCCACTGCTCTATATTAGTTGACTGGATTTTTCCAGTTATTTCTCTGCTTAGCTTAAGTCTGGCATTAAATCCTACAGTCCCTTTAAGAACTTTTCAACCAGTCAGGCATTACATTTTTGAAAAGCCATAAAGCAGATCTGGGCCCTGGCTGTTGCCAGAGATTAAGATAAAAGGACATTTTAGTTAAAGTTTTATTTAGCATCTAAATTCAGCAAGTAGCCAGATGAGTTTGGTACTCAAGTTTTCCCCTCTTGAGTTCCTGAATCTGAGCCTCCTCAAAAAGAAAAGGAATCAAACAGGTCTCTTTTAGTTTCCAGTCCATCAACAGATGACCTGCAAAATAGCTCAGTTTGAAAGGAATTTAGTAGAGTTAAGCTTGGTTCAAAGATGAGAAAATCTTGAGTACTTGTGAAATACAAGTCTCCCCCCAACGGCCCCCCTGGCTCTTTTCCACTATGCCTTAGACGCTGCGAGAGTCAGTGAGGAGCACGCAGAGCTGCCTGACTCTCTCCCCCCAGGTCCCTGGCTAAGCTATTTCTACTCTGGACAAAAACACTCCCTTTCTGGACACTCTCCAGTTAACTCCTGTCTGGCATCCAGAGGCGGGGTGGGGGAAAGGGGGGGGATTTCATTAGCTGGTGGTTCATTAAAGACCAAAACCCTTGGGGCTATCTCAGGGGCAGAAGAATGCAGATCTCTTCATCGGGAGGCATTGGAATCCAGTGAGATGAAGAGAAACACACATGAATGATCAGGAAACAGTTAAATCCCAAACTGGGAAAATCTGAAGACTCTTTAGGGACTGAATTAAGCCTGCCTGAGATACACACACACATACACACACACACACACACAGCTGGTTCACTGCATTGCTTGCAAAACGTTGATTAAACTGGAAAAGCGCAATTGCAGACTCATAAAACCGTGGCTCGTCATATTAAGCCACTGGCGAGGCTCCAGCAAGAAACTGGTCGCTCTCCGTGTCGGGCTCCTGGGGCCCCAACAGTTCATTAAGCTCCTATCGTCAGCTGCATCGGCGCTAGGCCGCTGAGGAAGTCACACCAAACTGGAGGACAAGACGGTGACAACCTTGGCGGGAAGCGGCACCCGAACTCATCTCCCACCGGCTAGTTCTGCTGGTCAGCTGCCCGGCGGGGCGTTGGCCTTCCCCTGTGGGGAGAGGGGGAGGCCCAGACGGACAGGAAGAGCCGGCCGGCCGTCTAGTTCTCCTTGGAAGTCTTTCACGACCACCTCTCGCTCTCTCTGGAAGAGCGGGCCGATGAGCTCAGAGGATGTGAAAGTGAAAAAAGGCCGGCTCGGAGCCGATCTCGTTCAGGAAGCATGGTTGCTGCTTCCCTCCCAGCCACATCACCCCCATCATCCTGCGGGGTCTCGGGGCTGACCCAGGCCCCCGCCCCTGGCAGCAGCTCCAGGCCAGAGCCGGCTTTGAACAGGTGCTGCCAGTTTCCTGTTGCAACTGCTAAAAGCTCTGGGGTGAGATCAGAGCTCCCTAGGAAGGTCTTGAGGGGAGGAGCGGAATTTCAGAGCCCTCCTCGGTAACAAAAGCAAGCCAACTCTCTGATAAAGGCACCCTGGCTGAGCGACTGACGCTGTTCGTCCAACATTTGCGGTGGGCAGAGCACTGTACTAAATGCTTGGGGAAGTACAGTACAACAGAGTTTGTAGATGCAACCCCTGCCCACAAAGAGCTTACAGTCTACCGACCCAGCTCTGCTTCTCTCTGGCTCAGCCCAAACTGGGTCCCTCCGAGTTTGCAAAAGAACCGAAGAGAGGCGTTAGCTGCTTTCTCCTCCCAGAAAGCCAGTGCAAGCACATCTCGGCTACTTCTTCCCGCACGGTCACCTCCTTTCATTCATTCATTTATTCATTCAATCAATCGTATTTATCGATCCCTGACTGGATGCAAAACACCGTACTAGAGGCTTCTCTGGAAATGTCCCGTGAAGACACCCGCAACCGTGTCTGCCGTTGATCGGCTCAAGTTCTGAAAATTAGGGAACCTTGACAGCCCAGTCAGCTAGAAAATGGCTCTAGCATTAAAGTTCGCAAAAGAGAAGACCTTAGCGCTTAGTACAGTGTTTTGCACACAGTAAGCGCCCAATAAGTACCATTGAAAAGAGTCTTGAAAATCCCTATTCTAACCAGCTTGGGTTTGGTTGACGAATGCGCCACCTTTTGGCAAGTACAGGTACTTCGATCAATTGTACTGTGTGCAGGGCACTGTGCTAAGCGCTTGGGAGAGTACACTGTAACAATAGAACGGATACACTCCCTGCCCACAGCGAGTTTACAGTCTAGAGTTCTGCAGCAACCAAGGTGGCCTCCTTGATGCAGCTGACGTTGTTTCAAATCCATCAGTGGCAGTTATTGAGCACCTACTACATGCCCGGCACTGAACTAAGCGGTTGGGAGGGTGCCAAAAGAAGACACGATATTATTTGCTTTCGGCTGTGTCTGACAGTTCAAGAAGCAGAGAACGAGTCACTGATTATAGGACCTGAATTTTTGGTACTTGTAGAAGCAGCCCAGCCTAGGAGATGAGCATGCTATGTGTCAAGCACTGTTCAAAGCACTGGGTAGATAGAAGCGAATCAGGTTGGACACAGTCCCTGTCCCCCGTAAGGCTCACAGTCTTAATCCCCATTTTTCAGATGAGGTTAGTGAAGCACAGAGAAGTGACTTGCCCAAGGTCACACAGCAGACAAGTGGCAGAGCCGGGATTAGAACCCAGGTCCTTCCGACTCCCAGGCCCGTGCTCTTATCGACTAGGCCACGCTGCTTCTCTACACTACATAGTTCAAGCGCAGCTAAAACCTGCGATGCCTTTCTCCAACTAAGCGAAACTATGATGACGAAACCAAACATCCGCTCTTCCAAACGGTGGCACGGTCTGAACTCCAGTTTGTCCTCCCTCTGCCCTGAGATGCCACACGCCATACCCCGATTCTTCTAAAGGCCCCAAGGGGGGTTTGCTTTCTCTTTCCAGGCTCTGTCTTCCATCCCACCTCACCTCCTTTCCTGTCAGCGCGTGCGATGGCTGGAAGACCGCTACTCACCAGAAACTGTGTGCAAATCAGAGGCTGTTCTCTTGTCTATCAGTTCATACTGGAAGCGTGTGATCTTCCTGCTAATGTCCAGCTGAGGGGTGGCCTCCACAAACAGCCCCCCCTGCTCGAAGCCAAAGCACGATACCTTCTTGGGGCTGGACTCTCCATCCCGGATCAAGAGCTTCAGTTCTCCAGTTTTTTCCAAATAAATATTAGCTCCCGTGGAGTCCTTGAAGGGCTTTATGCAAACAGTCAAATGCTTGTTGGACGAGGACAGCGTGTTGGGGAGCAGGTTCACGATCAGCGCCCCGGTGGGGTACATCCACTCGATCGACCCTTCGGAGCAGCGGAGGTAAACTTGTTCGACGTCCTTCTTGTGCGACTCGTGGGTCAGCCCGCTATGGAGAGAGAGAGAAGGGACGCCTTAGGGGGAGGTTCAGTCCAGACAGCGGTCGGTTCGAGGGGACGGGGGAAGAATCAGGTCACTGAACCTGCCCGGTTTCCTCTGGGCTTGGGAGAGAGGGACGGCCGCCTTGGCTTGTCGGAAAGGAGCGTGGCCTCGCGGAAAGGAGGCGGGTCTGGGGGGTCGCGAGTCCCGGTTTCTGATCCCGGCTCCACCACCTGCCCGCTGGGTGACTTTGGACAAGTCGCTTTGCTTCTCTGTGCCTCAGTTACCTCATCTGTAAAATGGGGGCTGTGGTGAGCCCTATATAGGCGAAGGACCGTGTCCAACCTGATTAGCTTGTAGCTACCCCAGCGCTCAGTAGAGTGTCTGGCACAGAGTAAGTGCTGAACAAACACCACAAAACAAAGTTGCTTGTGGGTGACTTTTTGTGTCTCTTTTCCCTCATCTGTAAAATGGAGATTAAATTCTGGTTCTCAAAGGTATTTACTAAGTGCTTACTGTGTGCAGGGCACTATACTAAGACAGTGTAGGATCTAATTTTATTGCATCTACCCCACACTTAGTACAGTGCTTGGCATGTATAAAGCGCTGAACAAATACTGCAATTATTATAATTATCTCCTCCCTGCTTTTCGGTCTGACTTTTGAAAATAATAATAATTAGAGTAATAATTACTAATTTGGCTTATTATAGGCCAAACACTGTAATAAGTGCCAGGACAGGGACAAGATAATTAGGTCAACCACCGTCCCTATCCGACATGAGGCTCATAATCTAAGTAGGAAGGAGGTGTTTCATTCCCATTTCATGGATGTGGAAACCGAGGCTGAGAAACATGAAGTGACTTGCCCCAGGTCACCCAGCAGGCAAGTGGAGGAGGAGGAGGATGGAGAAGAGGAAGATGAGGAGGAGGCTGGGCACTGACAGCCTCCCAAGCGCTTAGTACAGTGTTCTCCACCCAGTAAGCACTTAATAAATATGATAGACTGGTTGACACAACTGCCTTTGCTTTGATAGTTCCCTACAGGAAAGGTAAAAGAAATTCACTTTCAGAAGAGGAGCGGTGTGGCCTAGTGAATAGAGTACAGGCCTGGGGGTCAGAAGGACCTGGATTCTAATCCCAGCTCTATCAGTCTGTATGTCTTTGGGCAAACCACTCACCTTCTCTGTGCCTCGGTGCCCTCATCTGTAAAGTGAGGACTGAGAATGTGAGCCCATGTGGAACATGTCCAACCTGATTAGCTTTTATCTACCCCAGCGCTTATTAAAGGGCCGGGCATAGAGAAAGCGCTTAACGAATACCATAAAGAAATACCATAAAGAAAATTGATCCTCCTGACAACTTTTGGCAAAACATTTTAGGGGAGGATTTCACTACCAAAGAAAATCCAAAAAGCAGGGTAGAAGACAAGAAGTGAGCCCCAAAATCCTTCTCCTCCATTACCCATAGGGTAGGGCACTGTACCCAGTGGGTACTCCCAGAAGCAGCGTGGCCTAGTGGATAGAGCCCGGGCCTGGGAGTCAGAAGTCATGGGTTCTAATCCCAGCGCCACCACATGTCTGCTCTGTGACCTTGGGCAAGTCACTTTGCTTCTCTGGACCTCAGTTACCTCATCTGTAAAATGGGGATTAAGAGCGTGAGCCCTATATGGGACAAGACTGTGTCCCAATTGACTACTGTGTATCCACCTCAGGGCTTAGAACAGTGCTTGACATATAGTAAGTGCTTAACAAGTACCATAATTACTATTTTTACTATTACTGCTACTGGTACTGTTGTAAAAACCCATTTTACCAGGTCCAAGAGAAGTTAAATCAGATTATTTTCATACCCGATAAACTATAATAATAAAAACTGTGGGGTTTTTATGGTATTTATTAAATGCTTATTATGTACCAGGTACTGAACTAAGCACTGGGATAGATACAAGATGATCGGGTCGGGCAGAGACGCTGTCCCACCCAGGGCTCCCTATTTTACAGATGAGGGAACTGAAGCACAGAGAAGTCATCCAAAGTCACACAGCAGACAAGTGACAGATCCGGGATTAGAACCCAGGTCCTTCCGACTCCCAAACCGAACCCGAATGGGGCAGCTACTACACCGCTGTCCTACATTGCTCATTAAACGCCACTGGTTGATTGGATACAAAGTTGCTGACCAAGAAAAATGGAGGAGTTCTGAATAAAAAATGTTCAGAAGCTAGCTGATTTCTCCTGCAAAGCTTTAAAAAGCTTGGCTGAGAGCGTGTAAGCCCCCTAGAATTCAAACTACTGGTTGTATCCTCGTGAAACCAAATTGCCCTATTGTCTTCAAAACATTTCTGGGCTTAAGCAGGTGAGAGGATTCCTTTTCTAAGGAAAGCAAACATAGGGTTTGCATCTGAACCTCAGAAAACTCACTTCTAACGGTTACACAGCTTGCAAGAGGAGAGGGAGGAGGGGTCAGATCCGACCACTCTGCAAACCACAGCAAGGATCTGGTGCAGTGGCTTCCTCTGCCCTTTCTCCGCTCGGTCAGAAACAAGACTAGGACGTCGCTGACCTCGGTGGTCCTAAACTGGCCCTCGGACCCAGAGGAGGGGCATCGGCTCGCACGACTTGGGGGGACTCGGGGGTCTCCAAATTCCTTGACTTAATGGGGAAGGGATGAGCTCTGTTGGGGAGAATTCTACTTCAGGGTTTATTTTCTTTCTGGACTGCCCACTCAAAACTAGGTGTTCACACCCATTCTGCTCTGCTCACTCATTCATCTCTTTAGAAGATTAAAGCCTTCAGTAATTTCAGTAAGTTTCAGTAATTCATATACAAGAAATCAACAAGGGGGCCCTAGCTCTGGCCTTTTCAGCACTTCCACGACTCCATCAGACTAACAATAATAATAATAATGGCTTTTGTACAATGCTCTGTACATAGTAAGCACACACTAAATACCATTAAACGCTTACTCTGTGTACTGGGGTACGTACAAGGCAATAGTAATAATTGAATTGTACTTTCCAAGCTTTTAGTACAGTGCTCTGCACACAGTAAGCGTTCAATAAATACGACTGAATGAATGAATGCATAATAATAAGACCATTTGTTAAGTGTTTACTATATGCCAGGCACTGTAGTAAGTGCTGGGGTAGATACAAGATAATCAGGCTGGACACAGTCCCCGTTCCACATAGGACTCACAGCCTAAGCAATCAGATCAGAACAATCTCTGTCCCCCAGAGGACACGCAATCCATCTTAACCCCATTCTGCAGCTGAGGAAACAGTCCCAGAGAGGTTAAGTCACTTGCCCAAGGTCAAACAGCAGGCTAGTTAGAGGCAGAACTTGGAGTAGAATCCAGATCACCTGACTTCCAAATCCATGTTCTTTCCATCAGCCACCTCTAGAACCCACAGGTTCCTTTTTGGTCTCAAAAATAAGCTTGCTCCACCAACCCACTGGCTCATTTTCTACTCCTGATAGTCAAGGATAATCTAAAAGTCACTGTTCTCACATCCTTGATTCATCCTCCCCTCCCAGGCCCACAGCACTTATGTACGTATCTGTCACTTATTTCTACCACTGTCTGTCCAAGCCCCAGACTGTGAGCTCCTTGTGGGCAGTGTCTATTTACCGTTCTATTGTACTCTCCCAAGTGCTTAGTACAGTGCTCTGCACTCAATAAGTGCTCAGTAGAGACGAATGACTGACAGACATCCAGTTTGCACCCTTGGCAGCAGCGGGAACGTCACGTCTTTATCGTCATCAAATACTAAACACTGTAAAGCTGACCCCCGTCCCCACTCCAAACCCTGCTCAGCAGTTTAATGGTTCGACCACAGAGAATCCCTTTTTCAGTGGTCAAAGCCAGACCCAGACTGGACACTTATCAAAGTCCCGAGTCTTCAAATGAGATGATCAGAAGTGTCCCTGGCCACCTGCTTTGGTAGTTCCCAACTTTTAATACGTTGCCTCTGGGCCTCGTTAAAAAAAAAAAAGGCCATAAAAACTTCCATGGCATTTAAGCTAGTAAAGACAAATCTGAAGTGATCAGAGGGTTACAGCCAGGAGCGTGTCGGCTCTTTTGTGATGCCGAGAAATGAGGCCGAGATTGGGGGGTGGGGGATGGGGCGGTGGCGGGGGCAGACTAGAGATACCCTGCCTGGACCCTAGATTCCCAACTGTCCTGGGAACCCCTCCGGCCTCTATCGTCGGCCCCGCGGAAGTGGCAAAAAAATCCAGTTAAGGAGTCGAAGAGCTCCTGCGGGGCCTTCTGGGAGCATAAAAAGCAGCTGGTAACCTCCTAAGAAGTAAAATTCCTTGGATTTCATTGACGGTGAGATTACAGGTGGAAATTCTGTCTCTTTTTTCTCTCTCTGGGCTGGGCCAGTCCAACTGGACTGTCTGCACCATCCATCTCCCATCCCTAGCAGGAAGGCCCCTCCATGCTGCCCCCCTGGCTTGAAGCTCTACTTCCTCCCCTCGTTCCTCCTACCTGCCCTCCTGCACATATCCCCCTCTTCTTTTGTCTTCATTCATCCATTCATTTATATTTAGTGAACACTTAACTGTGTTCAGAGCACTGTACTAAGTGCTTGGGAAAGTACGATACATCAATAAACAGACTCATTCCCTGCCCACAGTGAGCTTTCTTCTGTCTGTAAACTATTTTAGTGCCTCTCTCCTCTGCTAGACTGTAAGTTCCCTGGTGTCTATTTATTGCATTCTCCCGAAAGCTCGGTCCGGTCTCGGTCTGGTGCTCTTCATACAGTATGTGCTAAGTAAATACTACTGATTGATTGATTAAACTGACACCACAGCTCTGTGAAAAATCAAACATGCAAATAACCCAAACGGTTTGCATAGGCAAGCAACAGCCAGGATGCACACAGCTGAGGAAAGGAAGAATTCCCAGTTTGAAGAGCACAACTAACTCCTTTTTGAACAAATCCAGACATCCAACTTCTGCCGCCTTCTTCCCTCCCACAGGGAGGTGCTGGCCTCCCTTCAGAAGAACACGACTGCTCCGGACAATTCTACCTTTGGAGAAATTCGGGCTTCCTTTCTCCTCTCAGTGGGAGAGGGGTCTGGAAAGGGAGTCCACCTGTTTCAAGAGCAACATCAGGCTAGTCTGCCTCGGTTACATTCGAGCCTGCCTGTCCCCCTTTCCCCAGAACCATCCATCGATCGATCAGTGGTATTTACTGAGCCCTTACTACCATGACAACTCTTCTAGACCAGGATCACTTTGTAAGACGGGCTTTATAAAACCCAGAAATCTGCCCTTCCGCCTACTTTCAGTTTCTGCTCAAGAGTGGAATTGGTCAGTCATTTAAATACTGTAGAGTACCACACTAAAAATATCTCAGAGTCACCAAAGGGACCAGTCCAGTGGCTAAACGCAAACTCCTCACACAACCCCCTCACACAACCACTCTCCCTTCAGGAAACCAGTTGGTGACTTTTATTCTGAGATTTCCAGGAAAATTTCAAACTCTCCCCTAAAATATCCCCTCCCACGTATCCAAGTCGATCCAACACCGGATCTACACCGCCACGTTTTCTCAGCTCCCTGGTGTCGCAGAATGCAGCCTTCGATATTTGTCAGTTGTGAAGTCTTTTCAATCAGAGGCCGGGATCTGGGTTAAGAGTGGGGCAGTTACAGTCTGGACTTGACTGCTTTAAACTCAATCCATCCCCCTGCCCCACGGGGATTCCATGAAATAAAGTCATAGAATGAGAAGAAAAGTAGCCTAATGGAAAGATCACAGGCCTGGGAGTCAGAGGACCTGAGTTCTAATCCAAACTCCACCACGTGCCTGCTGGGTGACCTTGGTCAAGTCACTTCTCTGGGCCTCCATTTCCACTGCTGTAAAATGGGGATTCAAAACCTCTTCTCCCTCCTATTTGGATCAGGAGCCCCAGGTGTGATAGGATCCGGGTCTGACCAATTAACTTATGTTTATCCTAGTGCTTGGAACAGTGCTTGGCCCATAATGAGCACTTTAATACCATTTTTTAAAGAAAGCTTCTTTTAGCAAGGAAGGTTGTGGGCGAAGAGAGGAGGGGGACAGCCACATCTCTAACGAATCTTAATTTCAAATCCAAGGGCTGGATGGGGGGGAAGGAGAGAAGGTGGGGGTGGGGGGAAGAGAGTGGGGCAACGAATCTAGATGGGGGAGGCTGGTGGTTTCAGAAGTGGAGTCATTATAATACCTATCAAAACCACTCGACCTCTACCTCAGCTGCCACATCAGAGAGGGCTCAATAAAGTAGACAGTTCTATAAAGTGGGCGGGACGGCGCTGTAAAGAGGGGAGCAGGAGTTTCTTGGTGGCTTGCAGCCTGAAGTCTCGAGGCGGGGTGACTAAGTCGACAAGCTCGGAGGCCAGCTCGGAGGCCAGGTCCCGGGTCCGATCCTGCTGCCGCGGGCCGGGCTGCCCAAAAGTGTTATTTCCAAGCTGGGGGCTGCCAGATGTTTCAGGGGGGCCTGGCTCAGTGTTCATTCATTGATTCGGTGGGGTCTATTGAGTGCTTGACATGTGCAGAGCACTACACTAAGCACTTGGGAGAGAACACTAGAACAATACGCCGAGGCGCCTTCTCCTGGCATCCCCCTGCCCCTCAGGGATGGCAGACACCCCCCGAGATGTGAGAGGGTCCCCTGGGGCCACTGGGGCACATTTGCCCCTTCCCCCAGTTGGGCTGGTTGGGTGGGAGAGGGGCTGCACTGCAAGAAAAAGGGGGGACAGAAGATGGGGGGATGGAGATAGATGGGGAGAGGAGAAGAGGGGATGCATTGGGGAGGGAAAAGATGGGGGGACTGGGGGAGGGAGAAGATAGGGGGACTGGGGGAGGGAGAAGATGGGGGCACTGGGGGAAGGGGGAGATGGGATGCACTGGGGGGACGGAGGAGATTGGGGTCCTTGGATTGGGGGAGACAAGATGGGGAGAAGACAAGATAAGGGATTATCGGGGAGTGGGGGTAGTAGAGGACAGGCCACCAGGAGGGAGGAAGAACACAGGGTGTATGGGAGGGGCGGGAAGAGATGATAGGGGACACCGAGGGGGAGAATAATAATGACGATCGTATTTGTTAAGCGCTTACTATGTGCCAGGCAGCGTAGTAAGGGCTGGAGACAAGGACCGGTGGGGGCGGGAGGGGGGGTGGGGGATGTGGACATAGTGGTCAGAGCCGCCAGCTCAGTTTGGGAATTGTGCGTCCCAGGAGAGGAGGAGGAGGAGGAGGAGGAGGAGGAGGAGGAGGAGGGAAGGAGGAAAGGAGAAAAGGGGGGGGGAGGAGAAGGAAAGGAGGAAAGGAGAAAAAGGAGAGGAGAAAAGGAGGGAAAAAAGGAGGAGGAGGAGGAGGAAAGGAGAAGAGGAAAGGAGAGCAGGAGGAAAGGAGGAGCGGAAGAGAAGGAGAGGAGGAGGCAAGGAGGAGAGGAGGAAGAAAGAAAGAAGGAAAGGAGGAAAGGAAACGGAGCAAAGGAGGAGGAGGAGAGGAGGAAGGAGAAGGAAAGGAGGAAAGGAGAAGGAAAGGAGGAGAGGAGGAAAGGAGAAGGAAAGGAGGAGGAGAGAAGGAAAGCAGAAGGAAAGGAGAAGGAAAGGAGGAGGAGAGAAGGAAAGGAGGAGGAGAGGAGGAAAGGAGATGGAGGAGGAAAGGAGATGGAGAAGAGGAAAGGAGAAGGAGGAGGAGACCGTCGGGTCCTCACATGTCCGCGGGCTTGTTCCCCGAGCCCCGGAGTGTTTAACCCTGTTCTTTTGTCCGGGGGATGGGGAGGGGGATGGGAAGGGGGAGGGATGGAAGAGGGATGAGGAGGGGGCGCGGGTCCTGCGGGACCCTCCCGCATTGTGCTGGCCGCCCCCTCCCCCCGCCTGGCCCCCAGACCCGCCAAATGCCGGGGGGGAGGGAGGGGATAAGGGGGAGATCTGAAACCGAGGGAGGTTTGTCTGTCCCCTGGGAGCCCCCCCCCACCCCCGGACCCAGGAATGCCGAATTCCCGGCGGGGGGCGGGAGGGGAGGGGAGAGGAGAGGAGGGGAGGGGAGGGGAGGGGAAGGGGGTCTTACCTGCCCTTCCAGTTGCAGAGGTCGCTGGAGTACTGCGCCGCCGCGCCCCGGACCAAGAGCAGCAGCAACAGCTGCAGCAGATGCAGCAGATGCAGCAAATGCAGCAGCTGCGGCGGGGGGGGCGGCCCCGGGCCCGCAGACCCCCGCATTGCGCCCCTCATGCTCCCGGACCCGAGGCCGGGGAGAAATGCGCCCTGCCGGGACGAGGAGGAGGAGGAGGAGAAGAAGGAAGGGGAGGGGGGGAGGGGCTCCTCTACATCGTGGGGGGGAGGGGGGGGCACCCGCCCCGAGCCTTCAAGGCAGCCGGAGCTGCCCCCTCCCCATCCCGACCCCCGCTTCGGGGCGCCCCGGCCCCCCCCCTCCCGCTCTGCCGCTGTCTCTCCCCCCGCTCTGCGCTGCCTCCCCTTCGCTCTACGCTCTTTCCCCTCCTCGCCGAGCTGAGTCTCCCCGCTCCGCGCTGCGTCCCCCTCCCGCTCTACGCTGTGTCCTCTCCTCGCTCTGCGCTGTCCCCCCGCTCTACGCTGTTTCCCCTCCTCGCTCTGCGCTGCGTTTCCCCGCTCTGCGCTGTTTCCTCCCTCGCTCTGCGCTGCGTTGCGCTCCCTCCAGGCGTCTGCAGCCACTGGAGCTGCCCCAGTCCACACTCGCGTCTCCAGCTGAGGGGCGGGGACTGTCACCTCCTCCTGCTCCTCCTCCTCTTCTCCTCCTCCTCCTCCTTCCCCCTCCTCCCCCTGCCCCGGCAACCCCGCCTCCCGCAGCAGCAGACAAACCCGGAGCCCGGATCCCCCTTCCCCCTGAACGGGAGACGGCTGCAGGCCAAGAATAAAAATCAGAGTAATCATAAAACCTTGATTCTACTTATTGCCATTGTTCTTGTAATAATGTTGGTGTTTGTTAAGCGCTTACTATGTGCAGAGCACTGTTCTAAGCGCTGGGTTAGACACAGGGGAATCAGGTTGTCCCACGTGGGGCTCACAGTCTTAATCCCCATTTTACAAATGAGGTCACTGAGGCACAGAGAAGTGAAGTGACTTGCCCAGAGTCACACGGCTGACAAGTGGCAGAGGCGGGATTCGAACCCGTGACCTCTGACTCCAAAGCCCGGGCTCTTTCCACTGAGCCACGCTGGCTCCATGTCTCCGTGTCTGTCCGTCTCCCCCGATTAGACTGTATAGCCCGTCAGAGGGCAGGGACTGTCTCTATCTGTTACCCATTTGTACATTCCAAGCGCAGTGCTCTGCACATAGTAAGCGCTCAATAAATACTATTGAATGAATGAATGAATAAAAGTATTTGTTAAGCGCTTACTATAGTCAGGCACTGTCCTAAACACTGGAGCGGGGACGGGACATACAAGCAAATCGGGTTGGACACAGTCCCTGTCATTCGCTCACTCATTCAATCCTATCTATAACAATAATAATAATAATGTTGGTATTTGGTAAGCGCTTACTATGTGCAGAGCACTGTTCTAAGCGCTGGGGTAGAAACAGGGTAATCGGGTTGTCCTACGTGAGGCTCACGGTCTTAATCCCCATTTTACAGATGAGGTAACTGAGGCACAGAGAAATGACTTGCCCACAGTCACACGGCTGACAAGTGGCAGAGCTGCATTCGAACCCATGACCTTTGACTCCCAAGCCCGAGCTCTTTCCACTGAGCCACACTGCTTCTCTAGCGCTTACTATTTATTGAGCGCTTAGTGTAGGCAGAGCACTGTCCTGAATGATTCATTCATCTCATTCATTCAGTCGCATTTATTGAGCGCTTACTATGTGCAGAGCACTGGACTAAACTATTGGAATGTACAATTCGGCAACAGATAGAGATGTTCCCTGCCCAGCAAGGGGCTCACAGACTAAACGGGGGCGACAGGCAACAAAACAAAACAAGTAGTCAGGCATCAATACCATCAAGTGATTGGAAAGTACAATTCAGAAATAAAGAGAGAAGATCCCTGCCCAGCGCAGACTTAGGGTTTTGATGTGGGGAGGTAGACATCAAAAGAAGTAAAAAATAGAATTACAGATATATACATCTTCAAAACAAGTAAACATGCATTAACATAAATAAATAGAATTTTAGATATGGACAATCAGTACAAGTAAACATGTGTTAACATAAATAGAATTATAGATAATGGAGGGTCCGCACAAGTAAAGGGGTATTAACATAAATAAATAGAATTCTAGCTATATAAACATCAGAACAAGTAAACAGGCATTAACATGATAAATAGAATTACAGATATGGACAGATCCACACAGGTGTTGTGGGGTGGGGAGGAGAGAAGAGCAAAGGGAGCAAGTTGGGGAGATGGAGAGGGGAGGGGAGGCTGAGGAAAAGGAGGGCTCGGTCTGGGAAGTCCTCTTTTCATTCATTCAGTAGTATTTATTGAGCGCTTACTATGTGCAGAGCACTGTACTAACCACTTGGAATGAACAAGTCGGCAACAGATAGAGACGGTCCCTGCCGTTCGACGGGCTCACGGTCTGATCGGGGGAGACGGACAGACGAGAACGATGGCAGTAAATGGAGTCGAGGGGAAGAACGTCTCGTAAAAACAATGGCGACTAAATAGAATCGAGGCGATGTACATTTCATTAACAAAATAAATAGGGTGATGAAAATATATACAGTCGAGCGGACGAGTACGGTGCCGAGGGGAGGGGAAGGGAGAGGGGGAGAAGCAGAGGGAGATGGGGGGAAAAGAGGGTTAAGCTGCGGAGAGGGGAAGGGGGGGTGGTAGAGGGAGTAGAGGGAGAAGGGGAGCTCAGTCTGGGAAGGCCTCTCGGAGGAGGTGAGTTTTAAGTAGGGTTTTGAAGAGGGGAAGAGAATCAGTTTGGCGGAGGTGAGGAGGGAGGACGTTCCGGGACCGCGGGAGGACGTGGCCCGGGGGTCGACGGCGGGACGGGCGAGACCGAGGGATGGCGAGGAGGTGGGCGGCGGAGGAGCGGAGCGTGCGGGGTGGGCGGTGGAAAGAGAGAAGGGAGGAGAGGTGGGAAGGGGCAAGGTGACGTAGAGCCTCGAAGTCTAGAGTGAGGAGTTTTTGTTTGGAGCGGAGGTCGATAGGCCACCACCGGAGGTGTTTAAGAAGGGGAGTGACGTGCCCAGATCGTTTCTGCGGGAAGATGAGCCGGGCGGCGGAGTGAAGAATAGACCGGAGCGGGGCGAGAGAGGACGAAGGGAGATAGGAGAGAAGGCCGACACGGTAGTCTAGCCGGGATATATCGAGAGCCCGTAGCAGTAAGGTAGCCGTCTGGGTGGAGAGGAAAGGGCGGATCTTGGCGATATTGTAAAGGTGAAACCGGCAGGTCTCGGTAATGGTTAGGATGCATGGGTGAACGAGAGAGACGAGTCGAGGATGACACCGAGATCGCGGGCCCGAGAGACGGGAAGGATGGTCGTGCCATCCACGGTGATAGGGGAGTCCGGGAGAGGACCGGGTTCGGGAGGGAAGATGAGGAGCTCAGTCTCGCTCATGTTGAGTTTTAGGTGGCGGGCCGACATCCAGGCGGAGATGTCCCGGAGGCGGGAGGAGATGCGAGCCTGAAGGGAGGGGGAGAGGACGGGGTGGAGATGTAGATCTGCGTGTCATCTGCGTAGAGATGGTAGTCAAAGCCGTGAGAGCGAACGAGTTCACCGAGGGAGTGAGTGTAAATGGAGAACAGAAGAAGGCCAAGAACTGACCCTTGAGGAACTCCAACAGTTAAAGGATGGGAGGGGGGGAGGCTCCAGCGAAGGAGACCGAGAATGACCGGCCAGAGAGATAAGAGGAGACCGGGGAGAGGACGGAGTCCGTGAAGCCAAGGTGAGATAAGGTATGGAGGAGGAGGGGATGGTCGACAGTGTCAAAGGCAGCAGAGAGGTCAAGGAGGATCAGAATGGAGTAGGAGCCATCGGATTTGGCAAGAAGGAGGTCACGGGTGACCTTAGAGAGAGCAGTCTCGGTAGAGTGGAGGGGACGGAAGCCAGATTGGAGGGGGTCCAGGAGAGAATGGGAGTTAAGGAATTCTAAGCTCTTGGAGGAGGTGAGCTTTCAGTAGGGCTTTGAAGAGGGCAAATGGGATTGTTTTGACAGATTTGAGGAGGGAGGGCGTTCTAGGACAGATGTAGGACGTGGGCCAGGGGTCCCGGCCGGACAGGGGAGAACGAGGCCCAGTGAGAAGGTTAGCCGCACCAGAGGAGCGGAGTGTGCGGTCTTGGATGTAGAAGGAGAGAAGAGAGGTGAGGTAGGAGGGGGCAAGGGGATGGACAGCTTTGAAGCCAAGAGTGAGGAGTTTTTGCTTGACACAGAGGTTAATAGGCAACCACTGGAGGTTTTTGAGGAGGGGGGTGACATACCCACAGCGTTTCTGTAGAAAGATCATCCGGGCAGCAGAGCGAAGCATAGACTGAAGTGGGGAGAGACAGAAGGTTGGGAGGTCAGAAAAGAGGCTGATGCAGTCATCCAGTTGGGATACGATGACCGATCTGTGCTAACGTGGTAGTAGTTTGGACGGAGAGGAAAGGGCGGATCTTGGCGATGCCGTGAAGGTGAGACCGGCAGGTTTTGGTGACGGACTGGATGTGTGGGGTGAATGAGAGAGTGGAGTCAAGGATGACACCAAGGTTGTGGGCTTGTGAGACGAGAAGGATTAGAACACACGACCTTCTAACTCCCAGGCTGGTGCTGTATTCACTAGGGCCCCGAGCCCCACTCCGCCAGCGCCTCCCGCCCTCCCCACATCAGACCTGCTCGGCCTGGGGAAACGAGACACGTTCTGGCCACCCTCCCTGAGGGACACAGAGATTTGGACCTGCGTTTCCAGGACAAGTTCGCTCCCTTCCTGTCACCACAATCGGCTAAAAGGCACCTCTTCTCATCTTCAGTGTCCTCCTATGGTTTTGCCTCCTCCACGAAGTCTTTCCAGATTAATTCATGATTTCCCCAGTCCAGTCAACGCAGCTCCAACCCTTAGGATTTCTGCCACACTGAAAACCAAGTGTTCTGTGTGAGCAGGCAGCCTGCCTTAATTTTCTGATTTGAGAAAGTTTTTTTCACTTTTCAAAAACTTGCCTGAAAGCCACTGGACTCCGGACTCAACAGGGGAAAGATTTATTCGTACTGGTAGCATAATAGCTATGGAGTTTATTTTTAATCCACTTTTAAGGTCAAGATTGATTGATGACTCAACAACCACATGTTCTGACCTCCTCGGTCACTTTTAATAATGGTATTTGTTAACTGTTTACTACAGGCTAAACCCTGGACTGGATAACTGGGGTTTGTGGGACGTGGATTATGTTCGATCTGATTGGCCCGTGCCTACCCCAGCATTCAGTACAGTGACTGGCACAGAGTAAGTGCTTAAAAATACCATTTAAAAAAATGTAAGGACAGGTGCTGCCATATCCCCATTTGGCAGATGAGGACACTGAGGCCCAAAGAGGTTAAGTGACTCACCCAAGGTCACATAGTAGGCCAGTGGGTCTTGAACCTGGATCCCTCGAGGGATCCTCCCAACAGAAGCAGCATGGTCTAGGGGGAAAAAACACACACCTGGATTCTAATCCCAGCTCTGCCACTTTCTCCTGTGTGACTCTGAGCAAATAACTTCTCTGTGCTTCAGTTACCTCATCTGTAAAATAGGGTTTCAAGCCTGCTTTCCCTCCTACTTAGAGTGTGAGACAGTTGCTGTGCCCAATCTGATCACCTTGCAACAATGACAGAGCTTAGAAAAGTGCCTGACACACAGTAAGCACTTAAATGCCATTTTTTAAAAAAAGTACTATTACTCTCATTACGCACTGATCAAATGTTAGCAGAACTAACATAGACAATTTTAGAGATACGCACCTCGGAAGCTTTCACTGGCCCTGAAATCAACTCTCCTACACGGTTGATAAAGAGCATGTTGGGATTTTTCAATTCCTGACATCAGTCCCAGATGGCTCCGCTATCCCTTCTAAGATGTAAACTCATTGCGGGCAGGGAATATATCTACCAATTCTATGGTATTGTACTCTGTCAAGCGCTTAGCCCAGCACAGCACTGTCAACCAGTGGATTCCTCACCTAAGTAAGAGGCACTGTCGAGGATGTGATCTTTCTGAATAAGCATCCTGTCTGCACGACCTCAATTCAGTGCTACTCCGGCCTTCCACGGCATTAGTCAAAATAATTTAAAACCCGAAACGAAACACTCAGGGTAAGACAGAGCTGGAGTCCACGAAGACTTTCCCAGTCTGTGGGTATTGGACTCTCTTGAATGCAGAATTGCTGACCCTTGAGGGCAAAATCCAAGCTGGGGAATCAGGCCCAAATCACCCAGTGTTGCGGAAGAGAAGGAGAAGCAGAAGAAGCAATGTGGCTTAGAAAACTCTTTATCTTCCCACTCAAACCCTGTCCTATCCTTGATTTTTCCATCACTGTAGACAGTACCACCATCCTTCCTGTCTCACAAGCCCATAACGTCGGCGTTACCTTTGACTCATGTCTCTCATTTAACCCACATAATCTATTACTAAGTCCTGTGGGTTCAAATTTAACAACATCTCTAAACTCCGCATTTTCCTTTCCTTCTAAACTACTACCCCATTCATCCAAGCACTTAACCTATCCCACCTATATTACTGTATCAGCCTCCTTGCTGATCTCCCTGCTTCCTGATCCCCACTGAGTGATCTCCCCACTCCAGTCTACACACTTCACTCCCCTGCCTGAATCTTTTTTTCTACAAAAACATTCAGTTTATGTTTCCCTTCTCCTCAAGAACATCTAGTTGTTGCCCATCCCACCTCCACAGCAAAACAGAAATTCCTTACCCTCAGATTTAAACCACTCCATCACTTTTCCCCCTCCTACCTCACCTCACCCAAGCTCTCCTACAACAACCCAGCCCACACACTTCGCTTCTCTAATGCCAACCTACTCAGTGTACCTCTATCTCGTCTATCTCACCGCCCATCTCTCGCTCACGTCCTGCCTGTAGCCTGGAACGCCCTCCCTCTTCATATCTGACAATTACTCGCCCCACCTAAACAAGTTTTACTGAAGGCACATCTCCTTCAAGAGGCCTTCCATGAGTAAGGCTTTCCTCTTCACCCACTCCCTTCTGTGTCATCCTGATTTGCTCCCTTAATCATCCCCCACTCAGCCCCCCAAGCCCTCATATCCATATCTGCCATTTATTTATTAATATTAATGTTTGTCTCCCCCTTTTGATTGTGAGCTCGATGTGGGCAGGGAATATGTCTACCAATTCTGTTGTATCTTACTCTCCTCAGCACTTAGTGCATGCTCTGCATACAGTAAGCCCTTGATAAATACAGTTGATTGATTGATTGACTGATAGTGCTTAGAGCATGAGCCTGGGAGTCCAAAGGACCTGGTTCTAATTAATGTTGGTATTTGTTAAGCGCTTACTATGTGCAGAGCACTGTTCTAAGCGCTGGGGTAGATACAGGGTAATCAGGTTGTCCCACGTGAGGCTCACAGTTAATCCCCATTTTACAGATGAGGTAACTGAGGCACAGAGAAGTTAAGTGACTTGCCCACAGTCACACAGCTGACAAGCGGCAGAGCCGGGAGTCGAACTCATGACCTCTGACTCCGAAGCCCAGGCTCTTTCCTCTGAGCCACGCAATTCCCGCTCCACCCTCTGTCTATGTGACACTGGACAAGGCACTTAACTTTGCTGTGCCTCAGTTCTCTCATCTGTAAAATGGGGATTAAGACTGTGAGCCCATTTGTGGGACACGGACCGTGTCCAAACTGATTAACTTGGTTCTACCCCAGTACTTAGAACAGTGACCTGGCACATAGTAAGCGCCCCACAAATGCAATTAAAAGAAAGAAAGCAAAGGGGCAAGTGGGCTAGTGAAACCTGGGCTTTCGAGATTAAGGGCAAGCTGTCACCCTGCCCTGATGATGTCACTGGTTGATCTCTGGGTTGGTTCTGTGACTAAAACTCTGAAGAGCAGGATGGTGCTGTGTATATATCTATAATTCTATTTATTACTTGTTTTTGTTTTGTTGTCTGTCTCCCCCCTTCTAGACTGTGAGCCCGTTGATGGGAAGGGATTTTCTCTATCTGTTGCCAAATTGTACTTTCTAAACGCTTAGTACAATGTTCTGCACACAGTAAGCGCTCAATGAATGTGATAGAATGAATGAATTTAAAGCACTCAGTTACCTTCCCCGCTCCTACCTGACCCAACTGATTTCCTACTCCAACCCAGCCCGCACACTCCACTCCTCTAATGCCAACCTACTCATTGTACCTCCATCTCGTCTGTCTCTGTGACAACCCTTAGCTCATGTCTTCCTTCTGGCCTGGAACTCCCTCCTCTTTCATATCCCAAAGATCACCATTCTCCCCACCCTCAAAGCCTTACTAAAATCATATCTCCACCAAGCTCCCCCAGAGTCCAGTCCCCTGGGCTGTGGTAGGAGAAAGTGGCATATGAGAGAAAGAGTTGTCATATCTATAAGGCCCCACCAATTACACTGCCTGAGAAGCAGCATGACATAGTGGAAAGAGCCCGGGCCTGGGAGTCAAAGGACCTGGGTTTTAATTCCGGCTCTGCCAATTGCTTGCTATGTGACTTTGGCATGTCACTTAACTTCTCTGTGTCTTATTTTCCTCAACTGTAAACTGGGGATTCAATCCTCCTCCCTCCTACTTAGACTCTGAGCCTCATGTGAGACAGGGATTGGGTCCAACCTGATAAACTCTCGTTATATCCCGGCTAGACTACTGTGTCAGCCTTCTCTCTGACCTCCCTTCTTCCTCTCTCGCCCCGCTCCGGTCTATTCTTCACTCCGCTGCCCGGCTCATCTTCCTGCAGAAACGATCTGGGCATGTCACTCCCCTTCTTAAACAACTCCAGTGGTTGCCTATCGACCTCCGCTCCAAACAAAAACTCCTCACTCTAGGCTTCAAGGCTCTCCATCACCTTGCCCCTTCCTACCTCTCCTCCCTTCTCTCTTTCTACCACCCACCCCGCACGCTCCGCTCCTCCGCCGCCCACCTCCTCGCCGTCCCTCGGTCTCGCCTATCCCGCCGTCGACCCCTGGGTCACGTCCTCCCGCGGTCCCGGAACGCCCTCCCTCCTCACCTCCGCCAAACTGATTCTCTTTCCCTCTTCAAAACCTTACTTAAAAATCACCTCCTCCAAGAGGCGTTCCCAGACTGAGCTCCTCTTCCCCCTCTACTCCCTCTGCCATCCCCCCTTTACCTCTCCGCAGCTAAAGCCTCATTTTCCCCTTTTCCCTCTGCTCCTCCACCTCTCCCTTCCCATCCCCACAGCACTGTACTCGTCCGCTCAACTGTATATATTTTCGTTACCCTATTTATTTTGTTAATGAATTGTACATCGCCTCGATTCTATTTAGTTGCCATTGTTTTTACGAGATGTTCTTCCCCTTGACGCTGTTTAGTGCCATTGTTCTTGTCTGTCCGTCTCCCCCGATTAGACCGTAAGCCCGTCAAACGGCAGGGACTGTCTCTATCTGTTGCCGACTTGTTCATCCCAAGCGCTTAGTACAGTGCTCTGCACATAGTAAGCGCTCAATAAATACTATTGAATAAATACTATTGAATAAACTTGTATTTACCCCGGGGCTGAGAGCAGAGCTTGACACAGAGTAAGCACTTAGTGAATACCACAAAACAAACAAAAGGTCTTCCCTGATTTTTCTACTCCTTTTCCCTTTTGTATCACTTGAGTCTCTACTTCTTAAGCCTAGTGATACTCACCCACCCTCAGCCCGAAGGCTCCTAGGTACATATCATTTCTCCTAGCTGTAATTCATTTTAATGCCTGTCTCCCTGACTAGGCTGTAAGCTCCTTATAGGCAGAAATTGTGTCTACCAAATCTATTGATTTAATAATAATAATAATGATGATGGCATTTGTTAAGCACTTACTATGTGTCAAGCACTGTTCTAAGTGCTGGGATAGATACGAGGCTATCAGGTTGTCCCACGTGGGGCCCACAGATTTAATCCCCATTTTGCAGATGAGATAACTGAGGCACAGAGAAGTTAAGTGACATTCCCAAAGTCACGCAGATGGCAAGTGATGGAGCCGTGATTAGAACTCACGACCTCTGACTTCCAAGCCCATGCTCTTTCCACTAAGCCATGCTAAACAAAGTGGCCTAGTGGATAGAACACTGGCCTGGGGTCAGAAGGGAGTCTAGTCTCATCTCTAATAATAATAATAATAATAATGGTATTTGTTAAGCGCTTACTATGTGCAGAGCACTGTTCTAAGCGCTGGGGTAGACACAGGGGAATCAGGTTGTCCCACGTGGGGCTCACAGACTTCATCCCCATTTTACAGATGAGGTAACTGAGGCAAAGAGAAGTGAAGCGACTTGCCCACAGTCACACAGCTGGCAAGTGGCAGAGCCGGGATTTGAACTCATCATTATTATTATCAATTCATTATTATTGATTATTATTGTTACTGTCCCAAGAGCTTAGTGCAGTGCTCAGTACACCATAAATATCACTGTGTTTCATAAATATCACTGATTGCCCACTATACCCTTGAAAATAGCACTTTTTGGCCTCCCTTCCCATTCTCGGTGGGCACTACTTGGACCCCATTGGTTCAGAGGGAAAAAGATGTGTCTGAGTTGCTTGGGCAGTAGTGGTGATGGTTTGCACTGAGCCATCCACACTCTCCAGCAATCCATTATGGGGAGGTGACTGGGAGGGAGAAGAGATGCAGCTTGTGGAATCATCCTGAGAGCAGAATCATCCTGAGAGAATCATCCTGAGATCTGAACAGATCTCAGAGATGACTGTGCAGTAGTTAAGAGCCTGGCTTCTCCACTTGTCAGCTGTGTGACTTTGGGCAAGTCACCTCACTTCTCTGGGCCTCAGGTCCCTCATCAGTAAAATGAGGATTAAGACCGTGAACCCTAGATGGGACAACATGATTAGCTTGTATCTACCCCAGCGCTTAGAATAGTGCTTGGCACATAGTAAGCGCTTAACAAATACCATAATTATTAGACTGTAAGCCCGACAAGGGCAGGGACTGTTTCTATCTGTTACCGATTTGTACATTCCAATCGCTTAGTACAGTGCTCTGCACATAGTAAGTGCTCAATAAATACTATTGAATGAATTGTTAACTGGCTGAGGAGCAACATGGCCTAGTCGACAGAGCATGGGCCTGGAAGTCAGAGGACCTGGGTTTCGTCAGTGACCCGCTGAGTGACCTTGGGCAAGTCACTTCACTGTGTCTCAGTTTCCCCATCTGCAAAGTGAGGTTTCGGTATCTGTTCTCCCTCCTACCTAAGTAGTCCCAAGTGAGTCCCATGTGGGGCCTGATTATTTTGTATGTACTCCAGAGCTTAGTGGACCTGATTATCTTTTTTTTAAATGGTATTTCTTAGGCGCTTATTATGTGCCAGGCATTGTACTAAGCCCCGGGATAGGTACAAGTTAATCAGGTTGTATCTTCCCTCCCCTCCCATTCATCCATTCATTCATTCAGTGGTATTTATTGAGCGCTTACTGTGTGCAAAGCACCGTACTTAGCACTTGGGAGAGTACAATAGAACCATAGCAATGCAACAATAAACAGACGAGTTCCCGGCCCACAATGACTTATAGTCTAGAGACAGGGGAAGCAGACATCTCACTTTTCTCTCCTTGTCCCGTTTTTTTTTTTTTTTTTGAAAGTCTTACTCAAAATTTCATAAGAACCCTACAACAAAATCAGGGAGGGTTGAAGTTGGTGGGGCGGGGAGATGGAGCTACATTAGAAAAGCTTCCCAAAACTTGAGGAGTTTTCAGATCTGTCCAAGCTTTTAGGAGAATCAGTCCATCTTATTGAAATGAACTACTGTAAAATGAAGATTCAAAACCTGTTCTCCCTCCTACTTAGACTTCGAGCTCCATGTGGGACAGGGAATGGGTCCAACCAGATTAACTTGTATCTTCTCTGGCACTTAGAATAGCCCTTGACTCATAGTAAGCTCTTAACAAATACCAAATAATCATGAAAAATAACAGTCAGAGGACCTGGGTTTTAATCCCACCTCCGCCAATGACCTCCTGTGTGTCCTTGGGCAAGACACATAATTTCTCCGAGCCTCAGTTTCCTCATCTGGAAAAATCTATTCTGCTCCTCCTTAGACTGTGAGCCCCATATAGGACAGGGACCTATGTCCAATCTGTTTATATCGTATCTACTCCAGCATTTAGTAGAGTGCTTCTTGGTCTATTGTAAGTGCCTAACAAATATCAAAACTTTTATAAACCTTTCAGCTTTAACCCCTTTGGTCCCCTGAACCACACCCTGGTTAGCTTTTCAGCTGTGCATATTCATTTGAATGAAATTTTGCAGTTGTGTCACAGTTGCTGGCATTGATTCAAAGGCTCTAAACCAGACACAGATTAATTTTCCTGGGATTTTTTCTCCAAAAGGGCACAGGTACTTAAAGTACCCGTTGGCATATTATGAAATCATTTTCAAATCCAGAGGCAGCCCTAATTTCACAGACAAAAATGTACGGAAACTTAGGACAGGCTGATTTTTGTCCCTCTCCTGATAAAGTGAAAAGTCTGTGTAATTCCATGCTTTTTTCTTGGTTTCCCAAAATGCCAGCATGTTCTTCAGACTTGCTCTCCATTCAAACCTCTTTGTAAAATGCATAAAATACTCAAGACGTTTTGTAAATAAGATCTGCTTTGTTAGCATAGCTATAATTTGCTAGTCTTCTGTATACAACTAGATTACTTGCATCTATAATTAGGTTTTGCAGCCTTAATGTCTTTCCTGATAGCTTTTAAGGTGAGGTAACTTTCTAAGGTCAATTTTGCTGATTATCGAGGAGCGACATAAGTAATTTAATTACTTCCAGTGATGCAACCTCTTATAAATGTGTGTAATTTACATTCAGGGACAACTGTGAGCAGTATAATTATTTCATTTAACGATGTCACTTTGCTTAATGTGCTACATGGCCATAACCCCACCCGTCAATCTATAAAGCTAATTTTCTCATCTATTTCCTAAAATCCCTTTGCTTTGACAGGATCACCAAGGGTTACAAAGATTTAGGTAATGGAAAGCATAGACAGGGAGAGAAGGAGGAGTTCTAATTAGGTTCTAATCCCCGCTCTGCCATTACCCTGCTAGGTGACCTTGGGCAAGTCCTTCTAGACTGTAAACTCCTTATGGATAGGGAAGGTGTCTGCTAATTCTGTCGAACTGAACTCTCCCAAGGGCTTAGTACAGTGCTCTGCACATAGTAATGCTCAGTAAATGCGATTGACCGATTGGTTATACTTCATGTCTTGTTTCCCCATCTGTAAAATGGGGATGATGTCCCCTTAGTTTGTGAGCCCCATGAGGAGATCACATGTGCTTCCCTTTATCTGTAATTTATTTTTATGCCTGACTCTCTCTCTCCCTCTCTCCCCCTCCCGCACCTCCCTACCCCTTTGCTAGATTGTAAATTCCTTGAGGGCAGGGATGGTTAATAATAATAATAATAATGGTATTTATTAAGCTCTTACTATGTGCTGAGCACTGTTCTAAGCGCTGGGGCAGGTATAGGGTAATTAGATTGTCCCACGTGGGGCTCACATTTTTTAATCCCCATTTTTACAGATGAGGTAACTGAGGTAACAGAGAAGTAAAGTGACTTGCCCAAGGTCACACAGCAGACAAGTGGCGGAGGCGGGATTAGAACCCATGACCTCTGACTCCCAAGCCCGTGCTCTTTCCACTAAGCCACGCTGCTTCTCTAAAAAAGTATTTGTTAGGCGCTTACTATGTGCAGAGCACTGTTCTAAGCGCTGGGGTAGACACAAGGGAATCAGGTTGTCCCACGTGGGGCTCACAGTCTTAAAGCCCATTTTACAGATGAGGTAACTGAGGCACAGAGAAGTTAAGTGACTTGCCCACAGTCACACAGCTGACAAGTGGTGGAGCTGGGATTCGAACTCATGACGTCTGACTCCAAAGCCCGTGCTCTTTCCACTGAGCCACGCTGGTTCTAATCCCGGGTCCCCCATTTGCCTGCTGTATGACTTTGGGCAACTCACTACACTTCTCTGGGCCTCAGTTACCTCATCTGTAAAATGGGGATTGAGACTGTGAATCTCATGTGGGACAGGGACTCTTGTCTAATCCTATTTGCTTGTCTCCACCCCAGCGTTTAGTACAGTGCCTGACACATGGTGCTTAAAAATACGATTGTTATTATAATAATTCTAAGATACTCTCCCAAGTGCTTAGTACAGTGCACTTCTATTGATTGACTAACTGTGTGGTAAAGACTGCATTCAATTATCTCCTTATGCTTAAATAAGCATCTACCAAAATACAGCAATAAATACTCCATTCATTCATTCAATCGTATTTATTGAGTGCTTACTGGGTGCTGAGCACTGTACTAAGCTCTTGAGAAAGTACAATAATGTTGGTATTTGTTAAGCACTTACTATGTGCAGAGCACTGTTCTAAGCGCTGGGGTAGACACAAGGGAATCAGGTTGTCCCACATGGGGCTCACAGTTTTAATCCCCATTTTACAGATGAGGTAACTGAGGCACAGAGAAGTGAAGTGACTCGCCCACAGTCACACAGCTGACAAGTGGCAGAGCAATACAAAAATAAATGGTGATATTCCCTGCCAGCAAAGAGCTTAAAACCTAAAGAGGAGGAAACAGACATCAATACAGATAAATAAAATGACAGATATGTTCGTAAGTGTTGTGGGGCTGGGAGGGAGGAAGAGCAAAGGGAGCAAGTCAGAGTGATGAAGAAGGGAGTGGGAGATGAGGTGGGCTTAGTCTGGGAAGGTCTCTTGGAGGAGATGTGCCTTCAGTGAGGCTTTGAAGGGGAGGGGATTGTAATTATCTGTGGAATTCATTCATTCATTCATTCATTCATTCATTCATTCATTCATTCAAGCACTTACTATGTGCAGAGCACTGTACTGAGCGCTTGTAATGTACAAATCGGTAACAGATAGAGACAGTCCCTGCCCTTTGACAGGCTTACAGTCCAATCGGGGGACACAGACAAGAATTTGAGGAGGGAGGGCGTTCCAGGCCAGAGGCAGGACATGGGCTAGGGGTCAGCGGCAAGGCGGCTGAGATGGAGGCAAAGAAGGTTAGCACTAGGGGAGCGAAGTGTGGGGGCTGAGTTGTAGGAGAGAAGCGTGGTGAAGTAGGAGGGGGCAAGGTGATGGACTGCTTTAAAGCCAATGGTGAGGAGTTTTTGTTTGATACAGAGGTGGATGGTCAACCACTGGTGTTTTTTCAGAAGGGGGGGGTGACATGTCCTGAAGGTTTTTGTATAAAAATGATCTGAGCAGCAGAGTGAAGTATGGATTGGAGTGGGGAGAGACAGGAGTGGGAGGTCTGCAAGGAGACTGATGCAGTAATCCAGGAGAGATAGGATGAGTGATTGTATTAACGGGGTAGCAGTTTGAATGGAGAGGAAAAGGCGGATTTTAGTGATGTCGTGAAGGCGAGACAGACAGGATTTGGTGACGGATTGAATATGTGGGTTGAATGAGAGAGAGGAGTCAAGGATAACGCCAAGGTTACGGGTTTGTGAGACAGGAAGGATTAATAATAATAACTAAGCTTTTGGACTTGAGGGAAGTTTCCTTTATCAATGCTAGTCCTCTCCCACATTGACGTGGGTAACTCGGAATTGACAAAATCAATTTGCCATCTGGACCTTGTGCCACAGGTTTTTGGATGATGAACTCGCTCTTAATAGCTAAATACCCAGTCAAGCCTGCTGTCTAAGGATGTAATTTAAAATTTACTTCTGTGTGTTTAGAACCCATGTCCTTTTCTGCTTCCCTGTTCATCAGCATCACAACCAAAGGATGTGAGAAGGAAAAGGAGATAATTTTGCAGTTTGTTACCACCCCTTCTTTAAGCATGGTTCTCCCCCAGAATGCATCAACTGAGCATTGAGGATGGTTATGCTGTCTACAGTGATGGGGAAGATGGGATTTGGGTGGGAAGCTAAGGAAGATAAGCGCTTAGTATTTAATCCTAAATACTTAATAAATGTCATATTGTCAATCAATATTGATAGCCGCCTATCTAAATGAATTCAACCCCGGCAAATTGACGCAGAGACGGATATTCTTGAGCTCTCCAATTAGGAGCATGTCCTTTAAAGTCCATTAAACGTGTCTTTTGTGGTCTACTCTCCCAAGTGCTTAGCACAGTGCTCGGGGGACAGGGAGTGCTCAACCAATACGACTGTCCCCGTCCTCGTTGGATGATCTGAGTTGGACCTCATCCGGAACTTCGGCCGCACGGCTCCTCAAAATCAGGCTGTTCTAAAAGGCTGAGGAAGAAGAGCCAAGGAACTAGCCAAACCTCATTCAAGGCCTGTAGGCTTGGACTGGGGAGAGGGGGAGGGAATTTTTTTTTTTTTTCCCCAGTTCAAAAGCTATAGACAGGACTGGATAGAAAAATTCCTCAGCAGAGTGAAATGCTTGAAGTGCTTATTTGCATATCAATGGCCAGAATACTCTTCCGGCCCTCCGCTACTTCATAGAAGGCTTTTGGCTGAGTTGTGGGGACAAACTGAAAGATTTAAGCTTCTGATGGCAATGAAACCTTTTCGGTGTGAGTTTTTAAAATAGCAGAAACTGTTTATCAGTTATAAGGGAGCCAAACTACCAGTTGACAGAGCTCCCTATTTTCCCTGTGGGTTTTTAACTCCAAAAGAAGACTCAAGCTTTTCCACCATTTTTAAATTTCACTTAATGCTGCATACTGTGGGAGATTTATTCATTTTTTCTAGATGTTTCTCTTAAACTAGCTTCCATTTGAAAAATCCAGCTAATGTCCATTATCCTCTCTCTCACCGCTGACTTCTCACTGACACCCTCCCTCCTGCCTGGAACTCCCTATTTTAAAAAAAAATAATCCCATTTATTAAGTGCTTACTATGTGCCAAGCATTGTACTAAGCACTGGAGTAGATACAAGCTAAACAGGTTGGATCCAGTCCATGTCCCACAGGGGACTTAACCCCCGTTTTACAGATGGGGTTACTGAGGAACAGAGAAGTGAAGCGATTTGTCCAAAATCACACAGCAGACAAATGTGGAGCAGGGATTAGAACCCAGGTCCGTTGGACTCCCAGGACCATGCTCTACCCACTAGCCAGCTACCTCTCTTTTCAAATTCAAAAGACTGCTCTCCCTATTTCCAAAACCCTTTTAGAATCCCACCTCTTCCAGGAAGCCTTCCTCAATTAATTTTACTACTTATCATTGATCGAACACTTACTGTTTGCAGGACACTATACAACAGAATTGGTCATGGGTCCTGTCGACAGGGAGCTCATGAAGCAGCGTGGCCCAGTGCCAAGAGCACGGGCTTTGGAGTCAGAGGATGTGGGTTCTAATCTCAGCTCCCCCACTCATCTGCTATGTGACCTTGGGCAAGCCACTTCACTTCTCTGTGCCTCAGTTACCTCATCTGTAAAATGGGGATTAAGGCTGTGAGCCCACGTGGGACAACCTGATTACCAGTTCTTAGAACAGTGCTTGGCCCACTGGAAGCACTTAACAAAGATCATAATAATAATTATTGCTATTAATTTCCCAGTTTCCTCATCTGTAAAATGGGGGTTAAGACTGTGAGCCCCATGTGGGACAGGGACTGTGTCCAACCCGATTATCTTGTATCCACCCCAGCACTTTGTAAAGTGCCTGGTACATAGCAAGTTGCTTCCCAAATATCATTATTATTATTATTATTACAAGCTAATCGGGTTAGACACAGTCCCTACCCCACATAGGACTCACATTTAATCCCCATTATACAGATGGGGGAACTGAGGCACAGAGAAGTTAAACTTAACTCACACAGTGCTCTGCATGCAGTAAACACTCAATAAATACGACTGACCGATTGCTCTTTCCACTAGATCACGCTGCTTCTCTGTACTAAGCACTAGGGATGATAGAATTGAATATATACTCGGTTCCTGTCCTCGGAGAGCTCACAGAGGAAGGTGGAAAGGACACTGACAGACACAAGTTATTATCAGATCGTTAGAGGAGGAGAAAGAAACAATCCTGCAACGGCTGATAACAGGACTAGGTTAGGCTAAAGAGATAAATAAATGAGTGGAAGTTAATGGAAGTCACGAATATGCTTAAGTTCTAAGAGTAGGTAAATAAACAATCAATCAGTCAATCAATGGTATTTATTGAGTACTTAATAGGTGCAGAGCACTGTACTAAGCACTTGGGAGAGAACAATACAACAGAATTAGTTGACACGCTCTCTGCCCATTGTTGGAAGGTCTGAGGAATTTAAGGGCTTGGATTCTGAGCAAACCCAAAGTATGCACACACCCATTTACACATGCACTCACATAAACAGACAGACACACACCATTTTCCCAGAAGCCCAGTGAGCTGCCCCTTGACTGTGTGTTTGTGTGTGTGTTTGTTAAGCATTTACTATGTGCCAGGCACTGTACTAAGCGCTGGGTTGATACAAGCAAATCAGGTTGGACCCAATCCCTGTCCCACGTGGGGTTCGCAGTCTCAATCCCCATATTACAGATGAGGTAACTGAGGCACAGAGAAGTGAAGTGATGCCACACAGCAGAGAAGTGGTAGAGCTGGGATTAGAACCCATGACCTGCTGACTCCTAAATCTGTTCTCCGCGTGTCGGGGCAGGGGGCTGTATGTGTATGTGTGGGTGGGTGTTTGTGCATGCTTTGGATTTATCCAGAGCCCAAATCCTTAAATTCCTGTGACCTTCCAATAATATATTATTTAGAGAATAAAATAATTTCAGAAATCTCCGTTTCTTCCCATTCACCCCAAGGTTTGGAATCAGAATTGGGGCCCACGATTCCAAGTGCACACTCTGCCCATCAGTGACACCTAAAAATCAGCCCTGCACTCAGAAACCACAGAGGGGTCTTTATGCCATTCGGAGTGAAAACTTGGAGCGTTGGATGTGGGCCATTTTCATTTCTAGAATGAAGATCAAGCACGAAGTGGAATTTGACACTAAGCACTCACTCCCCCTCTGCCCAGTTTACACGGAAAGATATCTCTCACCCCAGAATCTCTGTTGGATTTGAGGCACCCTAAAATCTATGTCTGGCTTTGACAACTTCCCCTCACTGTTTTTGCCCCGATACCCATCACCCTGAGTCAGATGTGTTGACACAGACATCACGGAATCGCTTCGCCCTTTACCTGGAAATTAATAATGTGTTGAGCGGAAAGGGCACCGCGTGCTTCCTTTTCGGAGCTGGGCAAGTTTTATAATGGGGATGCCTCAGGGAGGCCTCACTCTGGCTACTGCTCCAGGGGTAGCTATAAAAACGCATCAGCCCCTGTAATGAATAGCTGGGCTGGGTGGAGTCCTATGATGCCAGGATCACATCTTCCTCCTCCTCCTCCTCATCATCATCATGATGACTCTGCTTTGGTTATGGAGGAGGAGGAGGAGGTTTCTTGCCTTTGTCCAAGCCTCACCCTCCAGACCTCCATTTTACCAGGACAGAGAAGGGATTGGGCAGGGAGGGAGAAGAGTTGGATGAGGTGGAGAGGAAAGCTTGTCTTTGGGGGGTGAATGGGTGTGAGGGGGTTAGGGAAGCCGGTGTTAGAACTGGGAAGGGGTGGAAGACAGAAATGGGGTGGGAGGAAGTGGAAAAGGCAAAGGAGGGGAGTCCTACCCCTCCCACCCGCCTCAAGGGTGGCAAGCAGGGAGATGTGATTAGAGAATTAGGGAAAGAGGTAGGCGGAGGAGTGAGCCAATTGTCAATCATATTTATTTTACAACAATAAAAAGACACTTTCCCTGCCCACATTGATCTTAAAGTCTAGAGATTTTTGAGCCTTCCCAAGAGACTAATTCCCACTGGTGTAATTCCTACTGTTCTAATTGCTGGGGAAGTTACCAGATAATCAGGCTGTCCTGTATGGGGCTCCCAGTCTTAATTCCCTTTTTACAGGTGAGGTAACTGAGGCACAGAGAAGTTAAGTGGCTTGCCCAGGGTCACGCAGCAGACAAGTGGCAGACCCGAGATTAGAATCCAGGTCCTCTGACTCTCAAGCCCGTGCTCTTGCCACTATGCCATGCGCTTCGCCCCCCCGCCCCCAACCGCAGGTGGTGAGGGGGTGGGATGGGTTGAGGAGGAGGAGGCTGAGAGGGTAGGGAAGATGGTGGCTCTTCCCAGAATCTAGAAGAGGAATCAATCAATAGCGTTTATTGAGCGCTTACTGTGCACAGAGCACTGTACTAAGCACTTGGGAGAGCACAATAAAACAATAAACAGACACATTCCCTGCCCACAACCATGTCTTTCCGCAATCTAGGTCTCTGCCAGACCATATCGTTCATCACTGCGTTCTCGCAAAAGGTCAGTAAAGATTATAAGAATCCTGAGATAAAAATGGGGGGGAAAAATCCCGATTTTACTGACCCAAATGAACTGTGCTGCCTCACCAGCAGTGATTTCGAACGATGAGTGCTGTAGAATCACTATCTGATGTAACTTGCTACCCTCGGCTCCAGTGTCCATCTATGGTTACGATAATCCACCCTTCAGTGTATCCGTCACAGCCTTTCTGTCTTCTAGGATTAGGAAACTCAAAATTGGTCAGGCTCACAAAGGAAGTCTCAGGGGATCTGGAGAAGTGACAAATGGAGTTGGAGTTTCTGGATCTCCCCTCCCGCCTGCCCAGAGCACATCCTGGCAGCAGTTCACTTTGCTTCCCGGATCATTTTCTAAACAAAAAAAAAGTTCAGTCCACATCTCACATCTCCTCCAAGAGGTCTTCCCTGCTTAAATCTTCTTTTCTCCAGCTTCCCCTCCCTTCTGCATCATCTTTGCATTTGAATCTGTGGCCTTTGAGCTTTTGGTATCCTCCCCACCCTCAGCCCCACAGCACTTCCGTGCATATCCATAAATTATATTTTATAAATTATTTATTTCTATTAATGTCCATCTCCCCCATAGACCATAAATTGTGGGCAGGGAACTTGTCTACCAACTCTGTTCTACTGTACTCCCCCAAACGCTTCATACAGTGCCCTGCACTTAATGAGTGCTCTATAATTTCCACTGATGCATTGGTTGATTGATTGAGCACAAGCCTCATCCTGAGGAAGAGGCAGAAGTCCGTCAGTCTTCCCCTTTGGACTGCAAGCTTGCTGTGGGCAGGGAATGTGCTCATTTATTGTTGTATTGTCCTCTCCCCAGCGCTTAGTGCACTTGTGTGCTCTGCACACAGTAAGCGCTCAATAAATATGACTGAATGAATGAATGAATCAGGACATGCATAAGTCCACCAAGAGCAATTCCCAGCAAGTTGATTCAGTCGCTAGAGAGTGAATTCCCAGTCCCCTGAGTCATATTCAGACAACTCCAGGACTTAGGAACTATTTCCCCCACCTTCTCCCTTCTCTATATCTGTAAACTCAATTATTTCTCTGCCTGCTGCTCAATTGAAAATCTCTTTGTTTGCCTTCTCGGTTTCCGTGTTTGCTCCTTGCAGGCAAGAAAGCATAACCGCTTAGTACAGTGCTTGGCACACAGTGAGCGCTCAATAAATACAGGTGAATGAATGAACTGTGTCTCTTCTCTGTACTTCCTAAGTACCTAGAACAGTGCACCCTACCATAACATTACTATGGTTACTATTACTGCTGTTACTACTTACTGGCAATATTATGACTATTACTATAACACAGTCAATCAATAATATTTATCAATTAGTGTCAAAGTGCCAAGCTCTCGTACAGTGTTCTTGAGCACTTGTGCGGACCACTGTTTTAAGCACTTGGAAGAGTACTGTTCAAACGAATTGGTAGACACGTTTTTTGACCATAAGCAGAATTAGTTGTGGGACTCTTTTTTAGGTACTTACTGTGTGCCAAGCAGCATGGCTTAGTGGAAAGAGCAGGGGCTTGGGAGTCAGAGGTTGAGGGTTCTAATTCCGGCTTCGCCACTTGTCAGCTGTGTGACTTTGGGCGAGTCACTTAAGTTCTCTGTGCCTGTTACCTCATCTGTAAAATGGGGATTAAGGCTGTGAGCCCCATGTGGGACAACCTGATTACTTCGTGTCTAACCCAGCGCTTAGAACAGTGATTGGCACAAAGTAAGTGTTTGACAAATACCATCATTATTATTATTATATTAAGTGCTGGAGTAGATATAAGATAATCAGATCTCACACAGGACTCAACAGGTATTGAATCCCTAATTTGCTCCTTTTACTGGAGCAAGTGTCAGTTCATTGTGCCTCACTGTGCTTGATAGTAATAACAATATCTGTGGCACTCATCAAGCACTTACTATGTGCCAAACACCATGCTAAACCCTGGGTTTGAGTACAAGATAGACTGGACCCAGTCCCTGACCCATATGGGGTTCCCAACTCTCCAAGGGAGGGAAAACAGCCTTCTGATGAGAACATGGCAACTTTTCACTACCATCCCAGTGATGGTGTGAACTTTCTGCTTGAACCCACATCAGTTCATCTTGTCAAGAGCCATGCTGTGGGCCGGGGCCATGCCAAAGATCAGTGGTTTCCTTTAATTTCACAAAGGCCTAATCTCCAAATTATTAGTCAGAGTAGCTTTAGGAAAACCCCCTGCTCAAGAAAAATGGCCTTTCATTTAAAAGCTTCTGCTGAAAAATGCACATTAATTTCCTGTTTTATAAGATGTAATTTATGCCGCTGGTAGAAAGATATTTATTTTGGTTACTACTGTGCTCTTGGCTGGCTTTACTTTCCCTTTTCCTGAGTGCCTTCAAACACACTCCCGATCCAACCTGTAGCAGCCCTAGCCATCTGGGCCTCTTGGAAAGATTCCTAGAGCCTCAAGCAGGATTCCATCGATCCGATGGCCGTCCTTCCTGCCTGCACCCATATTGACAAATGGCTGAAAACAGAACCCTTTGCCCATTTTCCACTTCAAAATTTATACTCCCTAATTTCATCAGGGTTCTGGTCCCAAATTTCATCAGCGTTCTGGAGAAAGCAGATCCTTGCCAGAACAAACAAGTGTTCGTGTTTCTGAGGTTATCGAATGGAAGATTCCATCCATGTTCTCCCTCCTCCCTACTCTGTGAGGCCCATGTGGGACCTGATTATCTTGAATCTTGTGTCTCCTCCAGTGCTTAGTATAGCGCTTGGCATAGAGTAAGTGCTTAATAACAAATACCACAGCGGCCCCTTTCCAGAACAAACAAGTGTTCAGGTTTCTGAGGTTACTGAATGAGGGATTCTATCCCTCTTCTCCCACTTACCTATTCTGTGAGACCCATGTGGGACCTGATTATCTTGTATCTACTCTAGCACTTAATACAGTGCTTGGCACAGAGTAAGTGCTTAATAACAGATATCACAATAATTATTCCTGTTCCACCTCCCCGATAGACTGAAACTTTTTTTATGGTATTTGTTAAGTGCTCACCTTGTGCCAGGCACTGTATTTAGCACTGGAATTGTTGCAAGCTAATCGGGTTGGACACAGTCCATGTCCCACTTGGGGCTCACAGTCTTAATTCCCATTTTACAGATGAGGGAATTGAGACAAAGGAAGGTTGGATGGGAAATGTTTGAGGGAATTGAAGAGGGGGCCGGGCCAGATATGCAAAAAGAAATGTTGTGGTCCTGAGCCTAGTGCTGTGTGACTTTGGTAAGCCACCTAACTTCTCTGGGCCTCAGTTTCCTCATCTGTAAAATGGGGATTCAACACCCATTCTCTCTCCTACCTAGACTGTGAGCCCCTTATAGGTCAGAGACTGTATTTGACCTATCTCTCATCTGCTCCAGAGCTTAATAGAATGCTTTGAACATAGTAAGCTCTTAAGGGTTACTTGTCATTGGTATAGTGCTTGGCACATAGTAAGCACTAAAAAATCCCACAGTCATTCATTACTATGATTAGGGGTCTGAATTAGGCAGTTGGGTGGTTTGAAGTGGGCCTATTAGTTATCTGTCAGGGGATTGATTTTCTCTCTCTTGGGAACCTCCATGGTGCTACGTCAAATGCTTTCCAGTCAAACTAGGTGAAGTCCCCACCTGGTTATGATTATATTGTCCCCCCAACCTGTCGAAGCAGCATGGCCTTGCAGATAGAGCAATAACCTGGGAGTCAGAAGGACATGGATTTTAATCCCGGCTCTGCCACTTGTCTGCTGTGTGACGTCGGGAAGTCACTTCACTTCTCTGGACCTCAGTTACCTCATTTTTAAAATGGGGATTAAGACTGTGAGCCCCTTGTAGGACGTGGACTGTTTCTGACTAGATTACTTTTTTTTATCTACCCCGGCGCTTAGAACAGTGCCTGGCACACAGAAAGAGCTTAACAAATGCCATTAAAAAAAAAAAAAAAAAACCTCATCCCTTGGCCTCTTCCCACATTTCAAATCCATTTCCCCTTCCCCGGGAATGTACCCCAAACCCAGAGATTTCACCTCCCCAAGTCCCCACCTTCAAAGAGGTGAGAAAGCAGAAGTAGCCCACATTGCCAAGCTAATAAAACACCAAGTGCTAGGGCTGCTGTTCATATAGGAACAATTTCCTCAGTGGATGCTTCTTTTTTCCTTCAGTGACAAGCCTCCCTCTACCACCGTGGCTCAGGACGGGGCTGGCGGTTTTGACTGGGGGCTGGGGGTCGGTAGTCCGGGGTCGCGGGGGCCAGGCTCTCCTCACGGGTTTGGGGGCTTCTATAGTTGGTGGGTTTCAAGGTGGACATGGCCCTGACAAGGTACCGACCCCTGCTCAAGGCCACGGAGCAGGGCTGAGCTGCAATTTGCCAAGCAGCGGGCTACCAGGGGCACCTCTTTCTCCGGCTACCAGGGGCACCTCTTTCTCTGCTATGGCTCTGAGTAGATTCAGGGATGCCCAGGTTCAGGCCTCCCTCCTACACTGCCCCAAACCCCCATCCCCTCACCCTGCTCACTGGAACTCCCAGCAGCTTCAAGATGGAGGTGAAGGGAGGAGAAAATCCCTCCAATTTACAGGTGAGGAAACTGAGGCCCAGAGAGGGTGAGTGACTTGGAGAGGTCCCGGCCCTCGGGTGGGCCTGACTGCTGGCTCTGGATCACGTTTTATTAGTCTATATCATCCTCCATCCACTTCCAGCTGATAGGATGCAGGCTCTGCCCTGTCTGGACTCTGTGAGGTTCCCGCGATCCTCAGTGGGCTGCTGGGACAGCTCTCGTCCCACCGCAACTCAGTCAGTCAGTCAATCCTGTTTATTGAGCTTTTACTCTGTGCAGAGCACTGTTCTAAGCGCTTGGGAGAGCACAGTGTAAAATGTAACCGACACATATAGCACACCACAACTCCCTGCCCCTCAAAAATCTCCTTCGAGAGGCCTTCCCTGAGGAAACCCTCATTTCCCCTACTCCTTCTCCCTTCTGCATCATCTGTGCACTTGGATCTATACCCTTTAAGCACCTGATATTCACTCCACCATCACCAACAGTATCTACAAATCCATAATTTAATGTCACTCTTACTTTCTAGTCTGTCAGCTCCTTGTGGGCAGGGAACGTGTCTACCAACTCGGTTGTATTCTACTTTCCAGAGTGTTTAGTACAGTGCTCCATTCACAGTAAGCACACAATAAAAGCAATGATTGATCGATTGACCACCAGCAATCATCCTTTACTTCCACCCCGGGCTGAGACCCATCCACATCCCCAACCGGGATTCTGTCCAGTGAGCTCTTGGTCAGAAGAAGGTCCCGGGGAGGGGGAAGGATAGCTCTGAGTTTACATTTGCGGCAGGAGAGAGGGTCAGATGTCAGAGTGTGACCCAGGAGGTGACATGCAGAAAGGCCTCCTCCGGGGACTAGGCTTACTCAAAATTTTCTCTCCGCCCCCTCTGCCGGGAAACGTAAACTGACTCGTGTTCCTTTCTCGGTTCTACCCACACTCCCCCTGAGTTGGCTTGTCAACTTCGTCGGCTGCAGGAGGCACACACATTCGACACGGTTTCCTGAACAACATGATTGTAGATAAACTGCAGCTCCTTTGCTGGGTAGTTTCCTCTCTGATGAAAGAGGCAGGGAGAGAGGGCTAACAAGCTCTCTGGACGCTGACGTATTTTTCGATAGAGAAGCAGACGGAGAGGAGTTTTTACCCCACCCCGTAATTCATTGGCTCTTTGGAAGTGACAGAGTGCACCAGTAGATTAATCCTTCTGTGTTGCTCTGGAGGAGTGAGGGTCCAATTTTTTTTTTAATTGTCAGTCAGTCAATTGTATTTTTGATTGTGGTATTTGTTGAGCGCTTATATGTGTCAAGCACTTTTCTAAGTGCTGGGGTAGATACAAGGTAATCGGGTCAGACACAGTCCTTGTCCCACATGGGGCTCACAGTCTTAATCCTTATTTTGCAGATCAGGGAACTGAGGCACAGAGAAGTTAAATGAGTTTCCCAAGGTCACCCGGCAGATGTGGTAGAGGCCGGACAATCACCCAGGTCCTCAGATTCCCAGGCCCGTGTTCTCTCTATTAGGTCACGCTGAGCACTTATTGTGCGCAGAGCTCTGTACTAAGCACTTGGGAGAGTACAATATAGCAATGTAACAGTCACATTCTCTGCTTACAACAAGCTTATAGTCTAGAGGGGGAGACAGACATTAATATAAGTAAATAAAATTACAGATATGTACATAAGTCCTTTGGGGCTGGGAAGAGGGATGAATAAAGGCAGCTTAGCTCAGTGGAAAGAGTACGGGCTTGACAGTTAGAGGTCATGGGTTCGAATCCTGGATCTGCCACTTATCAGCTGACTGTGGGCAAGTCACTTTACTTCTCTGTGCCTCAGTTCCCTCATCTGTAAAATGGGGATTAAGACTGTGAGCCTCACGTGGGACAACCTGATTATCCTGTTTCTAGCCCAGCGCTTAGAACAGTGAGTTAATAATAATAATGATGATGATATTTGTTAAGCACTTACAGAGAAGCAGGGTGGCTCAGTGGAAAGAGCCCGGGCTTGGGAGTCAGAGGTCATGGGTTCGAACCCTGGCTTTGCCACTTGTCAGCTGTGTGACTGTGGGCAAGTCACTTAACTTCTTGGTGCCTCAGTTACCTCATCTGTAAAATGGGGATGAAGACTGTGAGCCCCACGTGGGACAACCTGATTCCCCTGTGTCTACCCCAGCGCTTAGAACAGTGCTCGGCACATAGTAAGCGCTTAACAAATACCAACATTATTATTATAGTCTAGAGGGGGAGACAGGCATTTATAAAAAAAAATAAACTCTGGCTGTGTACGTAAGTGCTGTGGGGCAGAGGGAGGGGTGAATAAAGAGTGCAAATCCAAGTGTGAGGATGAGGCAGAAGGGAATGCGAAAAAGGAAATAAGGGCTTAGTTGGGGGAGGGCTTAGTTGAGGGAGATATGTCAAGAATGGTTCTAAGCGCTGGGATAGATACAAGATAATCAGGATGAACACAGTCCCTGTCTCACATGGGGCTCACACTCTAAAAAGGAGGGAGAACAGGTATTGAATCCCCACTTTGCAGTTGAGGAAACTGAGGCTCAGACAAGTTCAGTGACTTGCCCAACGTCAGACAGCAGGCCAGTGCAAAGAAGGGATTAGAACCCGGGTCCTCTGGCTCCCAGGCTCGGGTTCTTTTCAGTAGACCATGCTGCTTCCTTGTTTTGTGGTTGCTCTTCTGTAAGGGTTCTGATTGCTTTTAGGCACTTTCCCATCTCAAAACCTCAGATGTTTCCTGTACTTGAATGCGAAAATGTTGAGCCTCCCGATGGTGATGAGGTTCAGCAAAAATGTGGCTTGTCCTCCACCCCGCTTACCAATGAATCAAGAAGTCGTAAAGAGAGAGGTCAATGTTTGGGAGGCGCTGACTACCGCCCCTCTTCCTCAACTCAGCAGCATAATTTTCTTTTACGAGGGCTTTGCACTCGGATCATTAAGGAGATCAAAAGAGTGTAGGCTTTGAGAAAGGAAACCTCAAACTTCATTTTCCAATGAATTTTCTGAGGTAAATTTGGATCCAAAGACCCGCGAAGAGGTAGGAGACAGAGAGGGTATCGAGGTAAAAAAATATAACCACGGACAGTCTGCCTTGGGTTGCTCTGCTTTGTAAGCAGAATGTTCCCCGAGATCCCAGTTGTCGAAGATATTCGGGGAGAAGGCTGTTGGCCACTTTTACTTCAGCTTGCCTAGCAGTGATTGCTTAATAACCTCCCTCTCCCCCGCCTCCACAAACTTACCACAGATGGCTGATGCACAAAGTTTCCAACCTATAAACTCAGACCCTTCGCCAGTGACAAAGACTTGAAGCACACATTCGTCCTGGGTGGTGTGCCCAGATATCCAATTAAAGCCTAGGATACCTAGCTGTGACCTATCTGCTCCTTGCCTCAAGTTTCTCCATCAGTAAATAGGATAATGATATGCAACAATGCCTTAGGATGTCTAGGATTAAGAATACACATACCTATATCTGTTTTGGTATGAAAGACCTTCCAGTACGACAAAAGATTATTCACTAGCAGTGAGCAGGGAATGGATCCTTCTTTAGTTTGAATTTCTCATGTACTAATCCAGTGCCCTGAACCAGGTGAGAACTCGATAAATATTACGATTGCTACTAATTTTCTTACTACTGCTTTTCCTCTCCCTCCTCTTCTGGCTATTTCTACTATCATTTCTTGAGAATGGCTCTGTGGACACTGGCTTAAAATGCCCTAAACTGGCACTGAGTGGGTGCAACAGATTGTGCCCAAGCCAGATTTTCCTGCGGACAAATTCTCCTCCCGCAAATGCCAGTGCCCCAAGCAAGCATTTAGGGCCACCAGCTCCATCAGTTACCAGGCTCCTTATCCCCAAGACCCCATTAAGAGGAGAGCCAGGAGGGCGGAGGGCATAGCAGCCAGACAGGGTCAGAGTCAGGCAGCTTGAAGATGGATTAAGGAGGTCAGAAAACAGGTTTGTTGAGACTCAGGTCACGGTTTGGAACAAACATCCTGGTGTCTTAGGAAGTATGTGATACCTGGAGGGATAATGAGTATGGTTTGATTCACTAGAATGCTCAGGGGTATAGCGCTCAGAAAGAGAAGCAGCGTGGCCTAGTGGGGACAGCACGGGACTGGGAATCAGGAAGTCTGGGTCCTAAATATGACTCTGACACCTTTTTTTTTCCAAACTCAGTAGACCACTTTCCCTGGTCTCAAGAGGTGGACTTTCTGAACATAAGGTGCAAGTCAGAAACCCTCCTCGAGTAGATGAAATGGAGGGACAGGGAAGGGAAGAAATCTAGAGCTGAAATAAAAGGGTATACCTGAGTTAGAAACAGTGAATCGGTCAGATGTTGCTCCCCAGAGAAAATCGATCTGGTTCTGAAGGGCGCTTGAAGAAACACACCCAAAGGCTGAAGTGTCCATCTCTCGGAGTCAGCAAAGTATCTCTTGCTCATTTCTAGAGCTGGGAAAGCAATACTTTAAACCTGAATATTTTCCCGCAGCCAATCTTAGGGTTGGGACAGTGGAAAGAGTGAGAAGACCCCCAGGTCGATGGAAAGCAGGCTGTAAGTCCCTTACGGGGAAGGGGCATATCTACCGAATCGCTTGTACTTTCCCAAGCACTTAATAGAGTGTTCTGTAATCAATCCTTTGGCCGTGTTCATTGAGAGCTTACTGGGTGCAGAACACTGAACTGAACGCTTGGGAGAGTACAATAGAGTTGGGAGACACATTCCCTGCCCACAAGGAGCTTACATCCTTGAGGGGGAGGCAGACATTAAAATAAATTACAGATATGGACTTAAGTGCTGGGCAGAATAAAGCGCTCAATTAAATATCATTGATTGAGAATCCAGTGAATATAAAGCTTGTTATTTAGAGAACTGGTAATTAGAGCAGAAATCTTTAAGGCCCACCACAAAAACAGGCAAAAGCCACAGTGTTTAAAGACAAACGTTTCTTTCTTCCACTACTTGGTGGTAACCCAGCTTTGCTGCTGATTTGTTTCCATTCTTGTACACTATGCATTAAACGGAGGGGGGGATTGTTCAGGACAGTATGCCCTGTTCATAATAGGGCTTGTATTTTTCCACAATGATTTGTATTTATTTATTAATTTGATCAGTTACAATCATGCGTTCTTGCCTTGGGTGGGGGTGGGGGGGTGTTTAGGATACGTGCACGAAATACCAATAGGACACTAAAACTAAATCCAGCAACTAAAACTCCCCTTAGAGAGAAAAAGCCAGGAACTCCACAGCTTGGGAATGCCAGAGAAAAAAGTCAGCTCTTGCATTTTAAACACGGTTACATCCCACTATGGTCAGAACAGCTTATGTCCACAACTCCCTCCTTCAGTGTTTCAGGATTGGTTGGTGATTTAGGAGAGGAAGGGTGGGAGGGAGGAAGGCAGAGGGGTCTGGTGGGGATCAGAGGCATCTCAGTCCTGAGGGAGTCCCTGGGCCCCGTGTAAAAAGCCTCTGGCTGCCGAAAGGAAGCAGCGAGGCCTAGCGGATAGAGTTCAGTAAATTCATCTGTTCCTCTGCGTTCAGTAAATGCATCTGATTGATTCATTAACTTGGGTTCTAATCCTGATTTGCCACTTGTCTGCTATGTGACCCGAGGCAAATCACTTAACTTCTCTACCTCAGTTCCCTCATCTGTAAAATGGGGACTAAGACTGTGAGCCCTTTGTGGGACAGGGATTGTGTCCAGCCTAATTAACTTGTATCAACCCCAGTGCTTAGTACAGTACCTAGTATTAGTAAGCATTTAACAATTACCATTAAAATACCAGGGTGGCCGATTCCAGTTCTTACCCCCTCTCTTTGAGCAGCAGAGCCCCCCAAAATGGAGATGCTGTTAGAGATCTTCCCGCCTTGCTCCTCCCCACCCTGGTTGCCTGTATTAAGACAATGCCCTTTGGTGTCCCAAGCTGTGTTCCGGGGTGTTGAAGAGTGAAAAGACCACCTCCTTAAACCACCCCGTCGCCAGACCAAGCGGGAGGCAGAGTCGGATACAAGAACCGAAGCTTGGCGAAATATATTTTGTTGCAGTCTGGAAATGATCACCAACTTTCAAGAAGTCTCTTGGGTCCCCGCCTCATGCCTTGGCAGTACAGGGGCCTGAGCCTAGATTTTCCCATTACGCTGAAGGGAGGAAAAGAAACTTGGCTGTTGGATTGAACCTCATTTTCAGAAAGGTCATTGAAGGGCCAGGGAGACCCAGAGAAGGGTTTCCTCTAGCTTCAAGGGCTGAAGGGCTTTCAGGCACAGCCCACTCGGGAAGTGGAAGGTATTGAAGGTATTTTCAATTGGATAGAATCACAAGAAGCCGTGTGGCCTAGTGGAAAGAGCCTGGACTTGGGAGCCAGAAGGAGCTGGGTTCTAATCCAGTCAGTCAGTCTATCAATCATATTTATTGAGCCCTTACTGTGTACAGAGCACTGTACTAAGTGCTGGGAGAGTGCAATTTAACAATATAACAGACATATTCCCTGGCCACAATGAGTTTTACAGTCTAAAGGGGAAGGCAGACATTAATAGAAAAAATAAAATGACAGATACGTACATAAGTGCTGTGGGGCTGAGAGGGAAGATGAATAAAGGGAGCAAGTCAAGGCGATGCAGAAGGGAGTGGGAGAAGAGGAAATGAGGGCTTAGAGAAGCAACATGGTATAGTGGATAGAGCACAGGCTCAGAAGTCAGAAGGTCAAAGGTTCTAATCCTGGCTCCAGCACTTGTCTGTTGTGTGACCTTGGGCAAGTCACTTACTTCTCTCTGCCTCAGGTACCTCATCTGTAAAATGGGGATTGAGACGGTGAGCCCCGCCACGGGACAGGGACTGTGTCCAACCCGCTTTGCTTGAATCTACCCCAGTGCTTATTATAGTTCCTGACACATAGTAAGTGCTTAACAAATGCCATAATTATTATTAGTCAGAGAAGGCCTCTTCGAGGAGATGTGCCTTCAATAAGGCTTTGAAGGTGGGGAAAGTAATTGTCTGTTGGTTATGAAGGTGGAGGGCATCCCAGGCCAGAGGTAGGATGTGAGCGAGAGGTCGAGGGCAAGAAAGATGAGATGGAGGCACAGTGGGTAGGTTGGTATTAGAGGAGCAAGTGTGCAGGAGGGTTAGAGTAGAAGAAAAGCGAGGTGAGGTAGGAGGGGGCAAGGCGATTGACTGCTTTAAAGCCGATGGTGAGGAGTTTCTGTTTGATGGGGAGAGTTTCTGTCTGAAGAGGAGAAGTTAGCTGGAGAAGGCCTGAATTTAACTCCAGTTTGAGAAAAAGCCCTACAGCAAATGATCTAGGGTGTTGGGGACCAAGGGAGGGGAGAGGTAAGAGGGTAGTGGAGGGTGGGAGTTGGGAGTGGGAAAGAGGAAGAAAGAGTCTTCCAACAGTGTTGTGTTCTCCCAAGCCCTTAGTATATGGCTCCGGGCATAGTAAGTACTCACTAAATCCCATTGATTGATTTTGTGAAAATCTATATCTGTATTTTTTTACTTTCAGCACTGAGCTTAACTGTTGTGTACTTGCTAAATTCCCAGTGGGGAGGGAACTCCAGTGGGAGGGTTTAGAGATTTAGGATTTATCTAACAAAGGCCACACTTGCTTGCCTTCTGTACACACTGTAAGAACTTTCTGTTTGCTCAGACTTTTACCCAAGTAGCCATAGCAGACTTGTGATACCTCATGGGCAAAGTAGGAATATTTGCACTAAATCTAATTAAAGTTCCAATCCGAAAGAGTTCCCAGGATGGAAAACGCCACAGTGATCCAAAGGAGTATGAATATGAATCAGATTTTTTTCTTCTATTAAGGAATTGCAAATAAGGGAACTTTTCAAAAAGTGGTTTTTCTGATTGATAGCTTTAAAGATGTGCATAAGATGAATATGAATGAATGGAAGATGAAAGCAACAAATGGAGGTATTATCCTAGTAACTCCAGAGTTATAAAACCTTGCATGAATCCTGCTGCTGTGTGTCCGAGGATAATCACCTCTCCCCATTCTTCTCTCCTTCTCCCAGGGGTCTCTGGAAATTAACTGCGAGAACAAAAGTCACCTGGAGACCCCAGTGTCCTGAGGATTGATCGAGAAGCAGCATGGCTCAGTGGTTACAGCACAGGTTTGGGAGTCAGAAGGGGCTGGGTTCTATCCAAGCGCTTAGTACAGTGCTCTGCACACAGTAAGCTCTCAATAACTACGATTGAATGAATGAATTCCTGGCTCTGCCACTTGTCTGCTGGGACCTGGGACAAATCATTTCTCTTCTCTGTGCTTCAGTTACCTCGTCTGTAAAGTGGAGATTAAGACTGTGAACCCCATGTGGAACAGGGACTGTGTCCAAGCTGATTAGCTTGTATCTTCCCCGGTGCTTAGAACGGTGGCTGACACACAGTAAGAGCTTAACAAATACCATTAAAAAAAAAATAAACAATAAAGGTAGCCAAGAGGACAACATTTCCCAGAGGTAATGTCACTCTTCCCAGCTTTTGATTTCCCCTCCACATCCTAACAAATAAACTTAGGAAAAATGAGTTCTCAATCAATCACTGGTATTTATTGAGTGCTGACTGTGTTAAGTGCTTGGGGGAGTACAGTACGACAGAGTTGGTAGATGTGATTCCTGCCCAAAATGAGCTTACAGCCTAATGATAATAATTATGGTACTTGTAAGCACTTTCTGTGTGTCCAGCACTGTTCTAAGCACTGGGGGAGATAAAAGTTAATCAGGGTGGACACGGTCCCTGTCCCACAGGACACTCACAGTCTTAATCCCCATTTTACAGATGAGGGAACTGAGGCCCAGAAAAGTGAAGTGACTTGCTCAAGGTCACCCAGCAGACAAGCGGCAAAGTCAGAATTAGAACCCAGGTCCTTCTGATTCCCAGGCACGGGATCTATCCACTAGGCCATGTTGTTTCTCTAGAGTAGGAATTTACAGTCAGTTTAGCATCTCTCCATCCTCACTCTGATTCCTCCTTAAACTTGCACAGACTTTGGACTCTGTGTTTTCTTGGTGCACTGAAGTTAGAACAACATCTTGATTCAGGTGGGCCAAGGACTAAATCGCTTCGTATTCGTTAACACACTGGCTCTCCTTGTGCTCGCTGTAGCCTTATCAAACTGGTATTACCAGAACTCAAACAGGATTTCTTTCTTTCAGAAAGAGAAATATATTGTGCTAGTCGAAGTTAATGTGCCTGGACTATTTTCTCCCTTTGTGCATCATTAGAAATGAAGCAAATCTTACTCTGAGTGGCTTCGTACTTGAGAATATTATGCTTTTGAAAACAAATACTAAGTATTACACTTAGCTAACTAAACAATTGTCTTTCAGTGAGTTGAAAAATAGACATTTACAAGTAAAATACACATCTTACAGATAAGTGACAAAGCTAAGGAAATGATTAAAATTAAAACCTTAAAACTTCAAAAAAAAGTTTTAACTTTTCCTCCATAATCGATGATGGTCTTGGATGGCCGACCTAGAATATATTCTAGGAACTGTCAGTAAAGTGTCAGCTGCAAATGTGAATTGGCCTTTTTAGCTTTCAGATGATAGCAGTGATATTCATGTACAAGTGGAAAATAAAACCATTAACACCGTTGTAACCAGCAACCCACGAGACCCATAAACCTTACGCCAGAAGGATCTGTTGGGTAGTTTTGAAAACATTTTAATAGAAGTGTAACTAAAAATCAGTAACTCCCAAGTTTTCCACAATTAAGCACATTGTATCTGACATTGCTACATAAGCTTGAAAAGACTGAGGTAATAATAAAAATAATGATAGTATTTAAGCGCTTACTATGTGCCAAGTACTGTTCTAAGCGCTAGGAGGGATACAAGGTAATCGGGTTGTCCCGTGTGGGGCTCACAGTCTTCATCGCCATTTTATAGATGAGGTAAGTGAGGCACAGGTAAAGACCTTATGTGATTATCCCCTTGACACTTCAATACTTTAATACGTGTTTTTATGATTGTGGACAGCAAAGAAGAAGAGACCAGACAGGTTGCACGAATGACCTATTTCCCCACTAAAAGCAGCATGGCCTGGTGGAGCGAGCACAGGTCTGGGAGTCAGAAGGACCTGGGTTCTAATCCCAGCTCCTTCACTTGTCTGCTGTCTGACCTTGGGCAAATGACTTAACTTTTCTGTGCCTCAATTCCCTCCTTTTTGAAATGAGGATTAAGACTGTGAGCCCTATATGGGAAAGGGACTGTGTCCAATCTAATTATCTTGTATCTACTCCAGTGCTTAGAGTAGCGCCTGGCACATAGTAAGCACTTAACAAATTCCACTATTATTATTATTAAAAGGGAATCACTTCACACAGCGGCACTAATTTGTTAGATAATTTGCTAATTTGATAGACCAAGCAATCTAAGTTATCTGCCTTTGAAATCCCAGCTGGGCATCTTTGGGTCTCTATCCCAAGGAAATGGGTCAACTGGGTGAATTTGCCTTATATTTTTATATCTGCCCTACTCATTCATTCACTCGTATTTATTGAGTGCTTATGGTGCGCAGAGCACTGTACTAAGCACTTGGAAAGTACAATTCAGCAACAGAGACAATCCCAGTTCACCAATGGGCTCACAACCCATTTTTCAAGGCCCACCCAATACTCCAAGAGTTAGATAATTATGACTCCCTCACTTCAACTTCTTCAAATCTACCAGAGAACTCTCTTTCCTGGTTGCTCAATCCTACGACTGTTCCATTTCAGCTGGGAGAAACAGGGACTCTCCCCTTCCTGCTTCTGTAGAAAATCTGAATCTGCCATTGGGGGTTGGGACCCTCCAGTATAAAACAACTTTTTTTAAGGCATTTATTAAGTGCTTACTCTGTGCCAGGCGTTGTACTGATCACTGGGGTAGATAGAAGATAATCAAGTTGGACATAGTCCACGTTCTACATGGGGCTCACAGCTTTCATTTTACAGAGGAGGTAACTGAGGCCCAGAGAACTTAAGTGACTTGGGAAGCAGTGTGGTCTAGTGGAAAGACCACTGGGCTGGGAGTCAGAGGACCTCTGCAATTGCTCTGCCAATTGATCGCTGTGTGACGATGGGCAACTCACTCAATTTCTCTGTGCCTCGGTTTCCTCAACTGAAAAATGGGGATTCAATACTTGTTCTCCCTCCTACTTAAGATTGTGAGCCCCCATGCGGGACTGTGTCTGACATAATTAACTTGTACCTACCCCAGTACTTAGAACAGGGTTCAACATACAGTAAGCACTTGACAAGTACCATAAAACAAACGAAGAAATCACTACGAACTTGCCCATGGTCACAGAGCAGTCATGACCAGAATTTTCCTAGAATGGACAAGCCAATCAATTTATGGTGCAAATACTGAGTGCAGAACACTGTTTTAAGCGCTTAGACAGAGTACAGCCCTAGCTGGGAAAGACACATTCCCTCCCCTCAACCATCTAGTAATTTAGTAGGAGGTTGAGGTAGTCATGAATTATTTCCAAGAACAAACGGAATAAGTTGCAAGCATATGGTAGAGTGTATAGTAAAACTCCGATTAGTCGATCAATGATGTTTATTGACGGTTTTACTCAGCACAAAGCACTATCCTAAGAGCTTGGGAGAGGACAATACAGCAAAGTCGGTAGACACATTCCCCGCCCACAGAGAGTTTACAATCTAGTGCTGGGAGGAAACAGACCCTAAAATAAATTACAGATCTGTACATAAGTGCTGTGGGTCTGAGGGTGGAGTGAATATTAAGTGCTTCAAGTGGAATCCTTGCACTGAATGCTATAAAAATGACACTTTATTTTTTTTTTCAAAACAACCTGGCAAATAATTGCCTTCTTCCTTAGGCATTTACTATGCACTACACTAAACAATGGGGTGGGTACCAGATTATCAGTTCGAAACAATGTTTTTCATTTTCCCCGAGGGTGCAAAGAAAAAAATGATTTTTCCTGGCCTCAACTCGTGAATATGCAACACTGGCCAAGAACAAAGTGATTTTCCCATGAATGTCTGAAAGTAGCTTAAAACCTGATCCTAGACCCAAGGGAAGTTTGATTGCTCTAGATCCCACAGGACATAAGAGGACTGACAGACACACAAACAACTAAGTGTTCTGTGGAAAAAAAAAAAGCATAAAGCAGGTCAGCAGTACACAAAGAGGTCAATTCGCGTCTTGTGTCAAACATTTCCAGTCTGAAAGTAGCCTAGACCCTTTTCCTAGGGGTCAGGGAGCTCTGTCAAATCTGGTTGTCCCCCCCAAAAAAATAAAGAAGTTTAGCAGCACTTGAAAGACATTTGAAGAGGTCAGTTTTGAGTCATGGGTCAAACTATTCCAGCCTGAAATGAACCAAAAACCTGTCCCTGAATGCAAAGGAAGCCAGGTTAGAATTTGGGTCCGCTAGCTCTTATAGTGACTGAATGTATGTGGATGGACAGTCTGAAATGTATATTAGATTAGTTCTAAGGGTGACTGTTGGGGTGATGCATTGTGAGATGGTGGTAATTAATCAGGAAAGGCTTCAGGACTTCACGAGAAACGTATATGGGGAGAGCTGTGGTCTGGTGGATTTGAAAGAGAAGGAAGTTCTGGCATGTGTGTGTACAGATCTGTAATTATATTTATATCTGAGTCCGTTCTAGGCTGTAAGATCACTATGGGCAGGGAATGTGTCTGTGATATTGGTGTATTGTACTCTACCAATCGCTTAGTACTGTGCCCCGCACACAGTATGCATTCAACAAATATGACTGATTAATTCTGGTTCTGCCACGTGCCTCTTGTATCACCCTGGCTAAATCACTTAACTTCTCTGGGCCTCAGTTACCTCTTCTCTAAAATGGAGATGAAGACTGTGAGCCCACTGTTCACGATGACAAGTTTCTAAGGATATGGAAGGATGAAGATGCAAATTTGGATCAGGCATTTAAAGCAACAGAAAGTTGTAGAGTTACCAGCGGGGCTTTCAGTCATTTAGAGACAAGAAATCCCTACTCATACCTGCTTTTTTTTTACATGCAAAGGACTGAAGACTGCAGCAGGAGCCATTTCTCTTCTTTCTTGCTCCTTCGTTGCTACTCGCCGGGCTCTGTGAAAGTTTACGCTCATCAAGGAGCCGGGCAAGAAACAGTTCAGTGTAAAGGAGAGGTGCTGCTTGCCCCGGCCTCCCTCTCCCCCAAATTTCTTTCAAGCATCCCTCAGCAATTTAGAGAGTGGCTTCCTTGTTTTGGGGCCCAGTTGATGATTATTTAGACCCGTGGATCACTCGAAAAAAGACAGAGTTGATATTCGTTTCTCCTAAAACAGCAGGAGGACCGGTCCGGAAAGGCTGCTTTGGTAGTCCAGTCCTTGTCCCTCTGCTTTTCTGGATCATTTATTAAGATGGTGCTAGTAGCCAACATGAATTAATAATGTTGGTATTTGTTAAGCGCTTACTATGTGCCGAGCACTGTTCTAAGCGCTGGAGTAGACACAGGGGAATCAGGTTGTCCCACGTGGGGCTCACAGTCTTCATCCCCATTTTACAGATGAGGGAACTGAGGCACAGAGAAGTTAAGTGACTTGCCCACAGTCACACAGCTGACAAGTGGCAGAGCTGGGATTCAAACTCATGACCTCTGACTCCAAAGCCCGTGCTCTTTCCACTGAGCCATGCTGCTTCTCTTACTCTTACCCTTACTCCATGCAGAGGACATAAAAAAGGCTACTGTGACGTTAGTCTGTAAGCCCAATGTGGGCAGGGATTGTCTCTATTGCTGAATTATACTTTCCAAGCGCTTACTACAGTAGTCTGTGCACAGAAAATGCTCAATAAATATGATTGAATGTGGGAAATGCACCGTGTCCAACATGATTAGCTTGAATCCACCCCATGGCTTAGCAGAGAAGCAGCGTGGCTCATTGGAAAGAGCACGGGCTTGGAAGTTAGAGGTCATGGGTTCGAATCCCTGCTCTGCCACTCGTCAGCTGTGTGACTTTGGGCAAGTCACTTAACTTCTCTGTGCCTCAGTTCCCTCACCTGGAAAATGGGGATGAAGACTGTGAGCCTCACGTGGGACAACCTGATTACGCTGTATCTACCCCAGTGCTTAGAACAGTGCTCGGCACATAGTAGGCACTTAATACCAACATTATTATTATTATGATGTTGGTATTTGTTAAGCACTTACTATGTGCAGAGCACTGTTCTAAGCACTGGGGGAGATACAGGGGAATCAGGTTGTCCCACATGAGGCTCACAGTTAATCCCCATTTTACAGATGAGGTAAGCTTGGATCCCCCCCAGTGTTCAGAACATTGTCTGGCACATAGTCAGCACCTGATCCACACCCTAATAATGATTGTTTTATTATTATTCATTCATTCATTCATTCAGTAGTACTTATTGAGTGCTTACTATGTGTAGAGCACTGTACTAAGTGCTTGGAATGGACAAATCGGTAACAGATAGAGACAGTCCCTGCCCATGGACGGGCTTACAGTCTAATCGGGGGAGACAGACAAACACAATAGCAATAAGTAGAATCAAGGGGGGTGAACATCTCATTAAAACAATAGCAAATCAATAGAATCGAGGGGATGAACATCTCATTAAAACAATAGCAAATCAATAGAATCGAGGGGATGAACATCTTATTAAAATAGCAAATAAACAGAATCAAGGGGATGAACATCTCATTAAAACAATAGCAGATAAATAGAATCGAGGGGAAGAACATCTCCTTAAAATAAATAGAATCAAGGGGATGAACATCTCATTAAAAAATAGCAAATAAACAGAATCAAGGGGATGAACATCTCATTAAAACAATAGCAATTAAATAGAATCAAGGGGAAGAACATCTCATTAAAATAAATAGAATCAAGGGGATGAACATCTCATTAAAACAACAGCAAATCAATAGAATCTCATTAAAATCAATAGAATCAAGGGGGTGAACATGTCATTAAAACAATAGCCAATCAATAGAATCAAGGAGGTGAACATGTCATTAAAACAATAGCAAATAACTAGAATCAAGAGCAAATAAGTAGAATCAAGAATATTATCCGCATCATAGAGGAGAGGCTCCCCCATCCCCACATGGCCCTTTCGGGCTGCAGGAGAGGCGAGAGGTGGCAGAAGCCCGAGCGCCGCCCCCAGCCGGGCCACACTTCCGGCCCTTCTAGCCGCCCCTCTCGACTCCTCCGTCCTCCGCGGGGGTGACGTCACCTACAGCCAATGGGAGGCGAGGGCGGGACGGCGGGGGGCGGGGCCGGCCGCGCGTTCCCATGGCAACGGCGGCTCCCGGTGGGGGCGGCCCGCGTTGTAGCGGGCGCGCTGGCGTTCTCGGAGCGTGCGGCCCCCGCCCCTTCCCCGCACGTGGTAGGTCGTTGCTGCGGTGCGCGCTGCGGGTCCTGCTGCTCCCGGGCTCGGGATGGGAGGCGGAGTGGCCCAGTGGCGAGCGCTCGGGCCCGGGGAGCTGAGCCTCCCGGAGCTCAGGACCGGCCGGAGCTCAGGACCGGCCGCGCCACGTGGTTGCAGCGTCACCTTGCACCGGTCATTGCCATCGGCCGGGCGCAGGCGGGAGGCAGAGGGTCTGAGCTCGTGCATTCCTATTTATCGAGCGCTTACTATCATAATGTTGGTATTTGTTAAGCGCTTTCTAAGTGCAGAGTACTGTTCTGAGCGCTGGGGGAGATAATAATGTTGGTATTTGTTAAGCGCTTACTCTGTGCCGAGCACTATGCATTCATTCATTCATTCAATAGTATTTATTGAGCGCTTACTAGGTGCAGAGCACTGGACTAAGCGCTTGGAATAGACAGATCGGTAACAGATAGAGACAGTCCATGCCCTTTGATGGGCTTTACAGTCTAATGGGGGGAGACAGGCAGACAAAAACAGTGGCAATAAATAGAGTCAAGGGGAAGAACATCTCATTAAAACAGTGGCAAGTAAATAGAATCAGGGTGATGTACATCTCATTAAACAAATAAATAGGGTGATGAAGATATATACAGTTGAGTGGACGAGTACAGTGCTGATGGGGTGGGATGGGAGGGGGAGGAGCAGAGGGAAAGGGGGGAGAAGAGGATTTAGCTGCGGAGAGGTGAAGGGGGGGAGTAGAGGGAGCAGAAGGAAAAAAGGGGCAGCTCAGTGTGGGAAGGCCTCTTGGAGGAGGTGAGCTCTAAGTAGGGTTTTGAAGAGGGGGAGAGAGTTAGTTTGATGGAGGTGAGGAGGGAGAGCGTTCCGGGACGGCGGGAGGACGTGGGCCAGGGGTCGACGGCGGGACGGGTGAGAACGGGGGACGGTGAGGAGGTGGGCGGTGGAGGAGCGGAGCGTGCGGGGTGGGCGGTAGAAAGAGACAAGGGAGGAGAGGTAGGAGGGGGCGAGGTGACGGAGAGCCTCGAAGCCTAGAGTGAGAAGTTTTTGTTTCGTGCGGAGGTCGAGAGGCAACCACTGGAGGATTTTCAGAAGGGGAGTGACAGGCCCAGAGCGTTTCTGCAGGAAGATGAGCCGGGCAGCGGAGTGAAGGATAGACTTCACTTCTCAGGGCCTCAGTGCAAAGAGTCCGGGCTGGGGAGTCGTGGGTTCACATCTTGACTCTGCCCCCTGTCAGCTGCGTGACCTTGGGTGAGTCACTTCACTTTTCTGGTGACCGCCTCGGTAAAATGGAGATGTAGACAGGGAGCCCCAGGTGGGACAACCTCATCCCCTTGTCTCCTCCCCAGCGTTTAGAACAGTGCTTTGCACATGGTAAGCGCCTAACAAATATTATTATTATTAGTGGGTAGAGGACCTGGGCTCCAATCCCGCCTCCATCAGTTGTCTGCTGTGTGACCTTGGGTGAGTCACTTCTCTTTTCTAGGCCTCAGTGACCTCCTCGGTAAAATGGGGATGAAGACTGGGAGCCCCACGTGGGTCAATCTCATCACCTTGTCTCCTCCCCAGCACTTAGAACAGTGCTTTGCACATGGTAAGCGCCTAACAAATGTCATTATTATTATTATTAGTATTAGTGGGTAGAGGACCTGGGCTCCAATCCCGCATCCGCCAGTTGTCTGGTGTGTGACCCTGGGCGAGTCTCTTCACTTCTCTGGGTCTCGGTTCCCTCATCTGGAAAATGGAGTTGGGGACTGTTAAGCCCCACGTGGAAAAAGGATTGGATCCAACCCCATTTGCTTCTAATGATGATGATGGCGGTGTTTTTTAAGCTCTTACTATGTGCGAAGCACTGTTCTGAGCACTGGGGTTCTGAGCACAAGGTCATCAGGCTGTCCCACGTGGGGCTCATCCCCATTTTATCCCCATTTTACAGATAATAATGATGATGACGGTAATGAATCCCCACTTTGCAGGCACAGGAACTGAGGCACAGAGAAGTTAAGGCCTAGTGCTTAGTACAATGCCTGGCACATAGTGCTTAACAAATATTCATTCAGTCGTATTTATTGAGTGCTTACTGTGTTCAGAGCACTGTACTAAGCCCTTGCCATTATTATGAGGATAATGATAACAATAATTCTGATATTAAGTGCTTATGTGCCAGTCACTATACTAAGCGCTGGGGTGGAGACAAGCAAATGGGGTTAGACACAGTCCCTGTCCCACGTGGGCCTTCACAGTCTCAATCAAGAGAAGCAGCGTGGAAAGAGCACGGGTTTGGGAGTCGAGTTTTCCAGTCCCGTGTGCTTAGCCCAGTGCTCCGCACATATTCATCCATTCAGTCATATTTATCGAGCACTTACTGGGTGCAGAATCCTGGACTAAGCGCTTGGAAAGTACAATTTGGCAACAGATAGAGAAAATCCCTACTCAACAACGGGCTCACAGTCTAGGAGGGGGGAGACAGACAACAAAACCAAACAGGTAGACAGGCATCAGTAGCATCAATAGAAATAGAAATATAGATATAATTCTAGTAAGAGCTCAATAGGTATCATTAATCCATAAGCTACAGGCTTCTCTGAACATCTTTTAAATCCATTTATGCACAAAGTAGCTATTAAAAAGTAGCCTTTTATAACCAAGTGGTTTCCAATAAGAATAAATCATACCCTTAATCAGCTGGACTATTGACAAAGCAAGTTTCTAAGTGATGTGTGACTTTTTATGTGTCTGCATCCGCACAGATACGCGCATTATATATACGCCTGCCTTTATATAGAGTGGTCCTTTGTACTCAAATTCACCCCTCACCATGAAATTCACTTATGTGGGTGGTGTGTGACTGAAAAATAGCTCAAGGCAGCACCCACTGTCCTAACCACATTTGTACACAATAAAGACTGTTCCTTATTCTGCAATGGGCTCGTTGGCTGTTTGCAGCAATTAGCACAGCTTATGTTATTGCCTCTTTGTTTTATGATGCTCAGTGAAAGTATATTTTCCTTTTAAAGATTAGAACTACTCAGGATATATTCACCACCTACAATTTAAGGGTGCAAAATGTCCTTTTTCCTCCAGTATTTATTGTATTCTGTGACGATGGGAATCTTTCCCACTAAGCGTGAAAATGTATTCTAGACTCACATGTTTGTTTTGGTGTTAGTTGGAGTTGTTTTTCTTGGCACCATCGCAAAATCAGGTGAAGGTGTAGGGGAGAAAAACAACGATGTTTGCAACACCAGAAGGCAGGTTTCATTTTGAGATGTAAGGATTTTGATGTGTTTTGCTAATATCATTTGGGGCGAAAGAACGGATAGCGGGGTTAATAACTGCCAGCAGCGAGAGCATTAAGCAAACTTTATGGATGTATAAACGTTTTTCTTTATGCATGATACAAGTTAGGGTATTCATTGCTCCCACATTGGAAAGGTAGATTTTAATTGATTTAGGTGGGCGTCTTCAGAAATAGGGTCCTGGGCAAACCACCACTTGAGGAATGGTGACTTGTCCCTTATTGTATCGGGGAGAGGTGGGAAGGTGATTGTGAGAAGTTTTAAGTGTGATGAGATCCAGAAGGGTTTTGAGGAGAGGAAAGATGGGAGACTGAGAGATGCTTCAGGAAGATAATAATAATTATGGTATTCGTTAAGTGCTTACTATGTGCCAGGCACTGTACTAAGCGCGGGAGTGGATACAAGCAAATCGGGTTGGACATAATCCCAACGTGGGGCTCACAGTCTCAATCCCCATTTTAGAGATGAGATAACTGAGGCCCAGAGAAGTGAGATGACTGCCCCAGGTGATGCAGAAGACAAGTGGTGGAGAGGGGATTAGAACCCAGGTCCTCCCTCCGCCCAGGACCGGGCTCTAACCCCAAGGCCATGCGGCTTATCTCCAAGTGGATAGGTGATGTAGAAGGGAGAGCAGAATAGGGGAAAGGGGGCTGAGGAGATGTGATTTTAGAAGGACTCTGCAGGAGGAAGGAATGGTGCTGTGTCAGATGCAATGGGGGAGGGAGTTCCAGGCCAGAGGGAGTGTGTGGCCAAGGGGTCAGCCCTCAGACAGATGAGATCAAGCTACAATAAACAGTGGGCATTAAAGCAGAGAGGCCTAGTGAAAAGAGCACAGGCTTGGGAGTCGGAAAACCCGGGTTCTAACTCCGGCTCCTCCACCTATCTGCTGTGTGACCTTGGCCAAGTGGCCTAACCTCACTGTGCCTCAGTTCCCTCGCCTACAAAATGGGGATTCAGTATTTGTTCTCCCTCCTACTTAGACTGTGAGCCCCATGTGGGACCTGATTATCTGGTTATCTGCCCCAGCACTTAGTACAGAGCCTGGCACCTGTAAGGGCTTAACAAATACCATTTCGGTGATTACTGTTATTGTTCTTATTCGGATTAAACCAGCAAAGGGTGCTGGCAGGGTTGTACTGGGAGATCAGCCATGCGCCAGACCTCAAGAGCAACATAAGTACACGGAACATTTCCTGAAGTAATGTCTTAAGGGTTTTTGAGGAGGATTGTAGCCTCTTCTGCTGGGAGAGCTTCCTGTTGGCTTAGAAGCACCCATTGAACCCAACTTCCAGATCTCTTGTTACATCCCCAAGGCAAGCAACGTGAAATAGAGAAGCAGCGTGACCCAGGGGATAGAGCTCGGGTCCGGGTGACAGAAGGCCCTGGCTTCTAATCCTGACCCCTCCACTCGTCTGCTGTGTAACCTTGGGCAAGTTGCTTCTCATCTCTGGGCCTCAGTGACCTCCTCCACCAAATGGAGGTTAGACTGTGAGCCCCACGTGGGATAGGAACTGTGTCCAACCTGATTATCTTGGATCTACCCCAGCGCTCAGTATAGTGACTGGCATAAAGTAAGTGCTTAACAAATACCAGAATAACAATAATAATGGTGGTATTTCAGTGTTTACTGTGTGCCAAACACTGTACTAAGCGCTGGGGTAGATAAAAGATCATCAGGTCCCACATGGAACTCACAGCCTAAGAAGGAGGGAGCACAGGAATTGAATCCCCATTTTGCAGATGAGGGAACAGAGGCACAGAGAAGCGACGTGCTTTGCCCAAGGTCACACAGCAGGTAAGTGGAGGAGCTGGAATTAGAACCCAGGTCCTCTGACTACCAGAACCATGCTCTGAAAAAAAATATGTACACAGGTGCCGTGGGGCGGAGGGTGGGCCGAATATCAAGTACTTAAAGATACAGATCCAAGTTACACAGGTGACACAGAAAGGTGAGGGAGAAGGGGAAATGAATGCTTATTTGGGATTGGGCCCTTGGAGGTGATGTGTTTTTAATAAACCTTGGAAAGCGGGGAGATGGGTGGTCCCCCTTTTAGGGAGGGGGAAAGAGCCATATGGTTAGCCCCAAACCTGTCCATATTGGACACCGAAACTCTACTATTACATCAAAATTCCTCCCTCGTGCACTGTGTGCCAGAGAAATTGCTTTTGGCCAGAAGTAAAGGGCAGTAAAAAGGTCTGAGCAGGAAGTTGGGCTACGGCTGCAAAACAAAATCATGTTGACCTATGGAAAAAAAAAATCCATTCCCTTGTGTTCAGCTTCCTCGCTCTGCCTTTGGACTTCATATTTATGCCCCGTCGTGTTGTTTTAGAGGGAGGGATTTTTGTTTTTGAATCCTTCTCCTGTTCCAGCACAGGAGAGGGATGGGGGAGGAGTAAAGGGTGGATGAGATGAAGGTGTTTGCACTTAAGATCCCTGAAGAGATGAGTACTCAGAAGGGTTAACACTTTGGTGGTGGGTGGAATTACTCTTTAAAGTGAGTCTAGAAAAAAGGAATGGGAAAAGTCCTCATTTAATGGTATTTATGTGGTTATTATGTGCCAGGCACTATACTAAGTGCTGGGCTAGATACAAGTTAATTAGTTTGGGCACAGTCCCTCCCCCACATGGAGCTCACAGACTAAATCCACATTTCTCAGATAAAGGTAATTGAGAGACAGAGAAGTTAAGTGACTCGGCAAGGTCACACAGCAGACAAATGGCATAGCCGTGATCAGCATGCAGGGCCTAGCTGACTATTTCCACTAGGCCAGGCTGCTTACTTTGGAAATGGACCTAATATGTTAAAGAGCCCCCCTGGTCAAATAGGGGGAACATTCATTTAATCGTATTTATTGAGTGCTTACTCTGTGCAGAGCCCTGTACTAAGCGCTTGGGCGCATCCAATACAACAAAAAACAGATACATGAAAGGGTATGCTAATAGTAAAAACAACAACAAAAAACTCTAGTTTCAGCTTCTCTAGAAATTTCACCGCAACTTTCAATGTTTCTTAATCCTTTTAGCAGCTGGAGTTAAAAGGGAGTGGGGAAAATATCACGGTTCAGGTGTTTCTTTGGCGACTAAACTCGTTGTGGGCGGGGAACATGTCTGCCAACTCGGTTGTATCGGACGCTCCCAAGCGCTTAGTACAGGGCTCTGCACACAATAAATACCACAGAATCAATGAAGGAGAAACCAGCTATTCAGCTGCCGTTACCATGAGGTTTTCATTTAAAGTAATGGGATTCAGTGGTGAGATGTCTTAGGATCAAAGTTGCCTGCTCTTTCAACCGGTCGAACCCATTAATTTCTAGACTCTACGCTCACTGCGGGCAGGGAACGTGTCAGTTGATTGCGATATTGTACTCTCCGAAGGGCTTAGCACAGTGCTTTGCATGCGGTAAATGTTCAGGAAATACGATTGAACTGAATTAAATATCCCCATCGATGGTATTTGTTGGGTGCTTTCTCTGTGCAGTAAACGCTTGGGAGAATACAATCCAACAGAGTCGTTAGCCGTGTAACCGCCATTAATCCAACACTTCAGATGGGAAACACAACAGAATGTTGATAACCCCAAAGGCCATCTGTAATGATTTCGGGGTAGGGATTTTTTAAATCTCTGTAATAATGTTGGCTTGACATCCCTCTCAGTGTAGGAGCATTTAGTCGCTACTTTGTTTTGTAAAGGGCGTGAAGGATTAAAATCTCCAGGGAAGTTAACATGCCAAAGTCAGACTCCAGCATTGTTCTCCACGGTACACAAGCTTGCTTCAAAAGCTGCATCGGGTTTCTCCTTCTGAGGTTTTTGGAATGCCGCTATGACATTTACTTTTCAAAACAGAAAATGATCACTCCACCTCCGTGCTTCGGTAGATTCCATTGTTGTTTGGGGTGTGGATTTGATTGACCGCTTGTCCCAGCTATGATATGTTGAAGGGCTGGTGGTGCATAAACTAGAGTTTAATGGTCAGTCTGACCGACTCAGCACAGTTATGCTCCATTGTGATTTGCACGTGGGGTAACTGAGGCAGGTTGATTAACAGAGGACCTTTTGAGCGAGGCACTGTGTTCAAATAATGTCGGTTCTGTTCCAAGATGTGCAGAAATTCTCATAATATCAAAATGGTTGGGTACACGATGAAGAGCTTTAATCCACGCAGAACTGCTGATCAATCTCTGCTATTTTTTGTGAGCTTCCTGTGTGCCGAGCACTGTACTGAGCAGCTGGGAGAATACATTTTTCATTCATTCATTCAGTCGTATTTATTGAGCGCTTGTGTGCTGAGCACTGTACTAAGTGCTTGGAAAGTACAATTCAGCAATAAAGAGAGACAGTCCCTGCCCACAATGGGCTCACAGTCTAGAAGGGGGAGGCAGACATCAAAACAAGTAAAGAGACATCAGTAGCATCAATATAAATAAATAGAATTATAGATATGTACATATATATATACAAGTGGGGTTGAGGGAGAGCAAAGGGAGCAAGTCGGGGTGATGGGGCAGGGAGGCTGAGGAAAAGGGGGGCTTAGTCTGGGAAGGCCTCTTGGAGGAGGTGAGCCTTCAGTAGGACTTTGAAGGGGGGAAATGCAGTTGCATGGTGGTTGTGAGGAGGGAGGGCGTTACAAACCAGAGATAGGACGTGGGCCAGGGGTCGACAGCGGGATAGGTGAAAACGAGGGCCGGTGAGGAGGTTAGCAACAGAGGAGCGTAGTGTGCGGGCTGGGCTGTAGAAGGAGAGAAGGGAGGTGAGGTAGGAGGAGGCCAGGTGATGGACAGCTTTGAAGCCAATAGTGAGGAGTTTTTGCTTGATATGGAGGCTGATAGGCAACCACTGGGGATTTTTGAGGAGTTGAGGGTGACATATCCAGAGCATTTCTGTAAAAAGGTAATCCGGGCAACAGAGTGAAGTATGGACTGAAGTGGGGAGAGGCAGGAGGTTGGGAGGTCAGAAAGGATGCTGATGCAGTCATCCAGTCGGGATATGATGACTGTTTGTATTAACATGGTAGCAGTTTGGATGGAGAGGAAAGGGCGGATCTTGGCGATGTTGTGAAGGTGACACACGCAGGTTTTGGTGATGGATTGGATGTGTGGGGTGAATGAGAGAGCGGAGTCAAGGATGACATCAAGGTCGTGGGCTTGTGTGGATGGTTGTGCCATCCACAGTGATGAGAAAGTCAGGGAGAGAACAGGGTTTGAGAGGGAAGATAAGGAGCTCTGCTTGGACATGTTGAGTGGCGGGAGGACATCCAGGTGGAGATGTCCTGAAAGCAGGAGGAGATGCAAGCCTGGAGGGAGGGAGAGAGAACAGGGAAGGAGATGTAGATTTGGGTATCATTCATGCAGGGATGATATTTGAAGCCGTGGGAGCGAATAAATTCACCGAGGGAGTGAGTGTAGATGGAGAATAACCCGTGAAAAGAACGAGAGAACTGAGAATGAACGGCCAGAGACATAAGAGGGAAACCAGGAGAGGACGGAGTCCGTGAAGCCAAAATTGGATAACGTGTTGAGGAGAAGGGGATGGTCAGAGCAGCTGAGAGGTCGGGGAGGATTAGAATGGAGTAGGAGCCATTGGATTTGGCATGAAGGAGGTCATCGGTGACCTTTGAGAGGGCAGTTTCAGTGGAGTAGAGGGGACGGAAGCCAGATTGGAGAGGGTCCAGGAGACAGTTGGATTACATTACAACAGAGTTTATAGACACGTTCCCTGCCAAAACAGGCTCACCTATATCGTCCCTAAACCTGACATGCTTTGTTCCCTACATCCCTCCTCCTCCTGGGGGCTTTCTGTTGGCTTCTGCCTTCAAGCGTCTGTTCCCGGCACTGTTAATTGCTTCCTATGTGCCAAGCACTGTGTTGAGATAATCAGAGTCCCTGCGCCACCTGAGACTCCCAATCTAAGAAGGAGAAAGAGGCAGCTATCTTATCCCCATTTTGCGGATGGTGAAGCTGAGACCCACAGGTGTGGTAAATTAATAATAATAATTGTGGCATTTGTCAAGTGCTTACTACATACCGGGCACTGTACTAAGCGCCAAGGTGTATATAAATAAATCAGGTTGGACACAGTCCCTGTCCCACATGGGGCTCACAGTTTTAATCCCCATTTTACAAGATGAGCGAGCTGAGAACCAGGGAAGTGAAGTGACTTGCCCACAGTCACACAGCAGGCAAGCGGCAGAGCCAGAATTAGAACCCAGGTCTTCTTTCAGCCCCCTGCTGTTTCCACTAGGCCCCACTGCTTCTCTTTCTCCCCTTCTAAACTGCAAGCTTCTTGTGGACAGGAAGAATGTCCACCAAACCTTTCATTCATTCAATCGTAATTATTGAGCACTTACTGTGTGCAAAGCCTGTACTTAGCGCTTAGGAGAATACAATACAACAATAGACACACTCCCTGCCCACTGCGAGCTCATAACAGGGTATGTGTGTACCAACTGTGATCTACTGTACTCTCCCAAGTGCTTAGTACAGTGCTCTGCACATGGTAAGCACTCAGTAAATACAATTGATTGATCGTAATCGTAATTGGCTCTAGTCAGGAGTATGGGGATGTTCAGCGTCTTAATGAGGGGAGGTTCCTATGTAGCGTTGACCTAATTAGAAACAAGGAATTTCCAATTCAAACACTGTTTTGAGATTCTAAAATTTTTTAAAATGCCTTTTTTTAATGGGCTTAGATTTGCTTGAGTTTTCGAGTTTTGAGCTTTCTATCTGGGCCCTGTGAAAAGATAGCAAGGTTATTATTTTATGTCTTCCTCCCTCATTAAAATCCCGAAGAGCACCGTATTTAGAATGTCGAAAACTTTATTTTAAATCTCTTCGGAACTATAGGTTTTAGAAGTCATATTTCCCAGTTGTGGAATTTGCTTTCAGCTTATTTCCAGATGTCCTGCTTTATTCTCAGTTGAATGTGAGCTTTTGACCATTTTCAAAGAAAAATTCAGAAAGTGGATTTTATTTTAATTTGATCTTCCCCATTGGCTTTTAAGGAGGGTGCTTCATAAATGTGAGCTGTTTTTATCACAGCCTGATGGTCGCCTGTCCTTGTTAGTTAACACATCCTATGTTCTGAGCTTTGCCAACATTTTTAATGAGGTTGATGTTCAAATGAGGAAGTTACAAAAATAATGCCAAGTGAAGTTCAGGCTTCATTAGGGACTTGGAAGAAAAAAAAAATCAGTTTGGCCAAGAAAAGAACTGCCATTTACAAACTTCTAAAAGGATACTTTAAAGTAATGGAGAGTAGGAGAAAATGAAAACTATTAAAAATGGAGTCTTTTAACTATGTTTACATAATGAAGTCACCAATTATAATCTTTCTCTTTAAATGCCATTGCAAAATAAGTTGATGGTGAAGAAAAATGGAACAGATTTGGCAGTTAACCTAAGATATTTGGGGTTCTAATTGTTCAAATATTTGATTTTCATAGTCTTGGCTGCTCAGTGACTTTCACAGATTGGTTTCATTGATCCTCGCCCCTCTTGCCTCATAAATAATTTATTCCATTTTGCAATGTCTAAAGGAAAAGGAATAAGCATAATTTCCAACTCCCCGAATGTTAGTGGTTTTGGGAAGAGAGGAGTGGATTTTGCCGGGGCCAGCAGAGAGGCCTTTGAGATTCCCTTGGCTGTGTGACTGAACCATCATTACCAAAGCATTTTATCTGTGGGATGTTTGAAGTGATTACTTGATTCCCGCCTCTCCTTCGTGGTTCACCTGAACTGCTGGCCCTGCCAAGGAGGGGTTCAACCAATCGTTTCCGTCTGTGGTCTTCAGAGGAGTGGAGTTACCCGGCTGGAACAGAGGGAAGATGTTGCTGGCTTGGGAATTGGAGATAGTCATCAAGTTAGCATTGATTTCAGAAAACAACCAGTACCCTGTAGGTGTTATTTGTATTAGTTTCTCAAAGAAAGATCAGGGCAACTGATTCCAGAGAAGCCAGAACATCATCCTTCGTGCAGAGCCAAAGAGTGCTAAGGGCAGTTGGCATTTATGGAAGAAAGAATTCTCTCCCCAGAAATCTTGCAAACGGGTCGTTGGACAAGCCATAACTTGCTCTCTGAAAACTAGTGTTCTACTGGGGAAATCATTTAGTTGCATTTATTGAGCACTTACTGGATTACTGGATGCAGAGTACTGTAAAAACCACTTGGGAGAGCACATTATAGCAGAGTTGGTAGATGTGTTTCCGGCCCACAAGAGGTTCACGGCTTAGTGGGGGCGACAGACCTGAAAAGAAATTACAGATGTGTACTTAAGTGCTGTGGGGCTGAGGGAGGGGGTGAATATAGGGTACAAATCCAAGTGCGAGGGTGATGCGAAAGGGATTGGGAGAAGAGGAAATGAGGGCCTAGTTGGGGGAAAGACTCTTGGAAAAGATGTGATTTTAATAAGGCCTCGAAGGTGGGAAGAGTCCGTCAGCTATGAAGGGGGAGGGAGATCCAGGCCAGAGGCAGGATGCAGGGCGGGTGTCTGCAGGGAGATAGATGAGATCGAGATACAGTGAGGGGGTTGGCATAACAGGAGAAAAGTGACCATTCTGGGCTGTAGTGGTAAATCAGCGAGGTGAGATAAGAGGGGCAAAGTGATTGAGTGCTTTTAAATCAATGGTAAGGAGTTTCTGTTTGAGGCAGAGGTGAATAGGCAATCATTGGAGGTTCTTGAAGAGTGGGGAAACATGGGCTGATTGTTTTTTTAGAAAAATGATCCGGGCAGCAGAGTGAAGCATGACCTCGAATGGAGAGAGAGAGGAGGCATGGAGGTCAGTAAGGAAGCTGATGCAATAATCAAGGCAGGCTGGAATAAGTGCTTGGATTAACATAGTAGCACTTTGGATGGAGAGGAAAAGGTGAATTTGAGTGATATCGTGAAGGTAGAACTGACAGGATTTGGAGATAGATCGAATATGTGAATTGAATGAGAGAGATGAATCGAGGATACGACCAAGGTTATGGATTCCTGAGACAGGGAGGATGGTGGTGACTTTTACCGTGATGGGAAAGTCAGGGGGAGGACAGGGTGTGGGTAGGAAGAGAAGAAGTTCTGTTTTAGACATGTTACGTTCGAGGTGACGGGAGGACATCCAAGTAGGTGTTGAAGTCAGGGAGAAATGCGAGACTGCAGAGAGGAAGAGAGATCAGGGCTGGAGATGTAGATTAGGGCATCATCTTCATTGAGGTGGTAGTTGAAGCCATGGGAGCGAATAAGTTCTCCAAGGAAGTGGATAGAGAGAGACAAAGAAGAGGACCCAGAATTGAACCTTGGGAGACCTACACATTTAGGGGGTAGGAGGCAGAGGAGGAGCCCCCCAAAGAGACAGAGAATGAGCAGCCAGGGAGATAGGAGGAGAACCAGAAGAGGACAGTATCAGTGAAGCCGAGGTTGGATAAAGTTTTCAGGAGAAGGGGGTGGTCGACAGTGTCAAAGGCAGCTGAGAGGTCGAGGAGGATTAGGATGGAATAGAGGCCGTAGGATTTGTCAAGGAGATCATTGGTAAGCATAGAGAGTTTCTTTGGTGTTTCTGTGGCAGTTTCTTTGGAGTGAAGGGGACCGAAGCCAGATTGTAGGGGTCTAGGAGAGCAGTGGAGGTCAGGAAGTGGAGACAGCGGGTGTGGACAATTCGCTCAAGGAGTTTGCGGAGGAATGGTAGGAGGGAGGTGGGACGATAACTGGAAGGAGCCGTGGGGTTAAGGAAAAATGGAGAAATACCCGGAGCGGCGGGGAGGAGGTTTAGTTGATGCCCTTGTCTCTTTTTGATTCTATTCTTTTTCAATTGCAGTCCATCATCCTCCCAGTTTACAATGCCGAAGCTTGGTTGCCAGAGTGTTTGAATTCCATTTTAGAGCAAGACTTTCAAGGCACTCTGGAGCTATCCATTTTTAATGATGCCAGCCAGGTATTTATGCATTTCTCTCTGATTGTTTTAAAACTCTGCTTCTAACTTTCTTTTACTGATTACTTCTAAAGCTTCCCCCTAAATTTTACCAGTTTCTTCTCTTTCTCAGGACAATTCAATAAACATAATTGAAAAATGGAAGGATCGGCTCGAAGACCTGGGTATCCGAGTGATTATCGGTGGACATAACTCTCCGTCTCCCAAAGGAGGTATGTAGCGGTGCTGAAATACCTCATGGATTAATTGTGGTTCATGATTTTGAGAGCAATTCATTTTGAAGAATGATAGGAGTCAACAGTTAGGTTTTCCTGTTGCCTGTGCTCTGTGTGTGTGTGTGTGTGTACGTGTGGGTGTTTGCTCTCCTGGAAAAACATTTGTGGGTTATATTATGAAAGTTTCCCATTCCCTGAATCTCATTTGTATTTTACTGCATATAAAAGTTGATTTTAGCCCAATGCACCGAGTCAAATCCTCAGAATCTGGAAGCTAGCGTCGAGGTGTTTGTCCCAGTGGGACTTTGGCAGTGAAAAGAAAAGGAGACCACAGCCAGTTATTTTCGGCAAACTCTGCAATTTCTGGTTTTTCTGGGTTCCGTGGAGTTAATTTTACCACTTGTCCAGGTGCTAGTTGGAATCTTTTAGTTCTGTGTTTTCCTCTGAGAAGTAAGGTAGGAAAATGACAGGCCTGTTGAACCAAATTTCACAGGATGATCAAATGTAATGAAAACCCCGATAGAGGTGGCTCTGGAGCGGCTTTAGTTAGAGTGCTTAATACAGTGCTTTGCACACAGTAAACACTCGTAAATACGATGGAATGAATGAATGAAAGGAAAAGTATATGGTGATTTTCACTTTATAATCTTGTAAAGATAGACTAAATTGTTGTATAGTAGGCATTTTGATGTTCAGGTTACTTTTCCCAAGTTATAGGAATTATAGTATTTGTTAAGCACTTACTATGTTCCAGGAACTGCACAAAGTGCTGGGGTAGATGTAAACTCATCGAGTCAGACACAGTCCCTGTCCCTCACCTACAGCCTAAGGCAGAGGGGGTACAGGTATTGAACCCCCATTTTTCAGAAGAGGAAATTGAAGCCCGGAGAAGTGAGGTGACTCGACCAAGGTCACAAATAGCAGGTCAGTGGTTGAGCCGGGCTTGGAACCCAGGTCCCCCGACTCCTGGGCCCAAGTGTCCTTTCCACCAGGCTCTGCTGCTTCCCGTTGATGTTTTTCAGCTGGGGAAACTTGCTTTTTCAGGAAGAATGTTCACAATTACCTCATCTGCAAAAGGAGTATTAAACCTGTGAGCCCCATGAGAGACAGGGACTGTGTCCAACCTAATTACCTTGTCTGTATCCTAGCGCTTATTACTGTGGCTAGCACATAGTAAGCCCAGAACAAATGTCAAAATAAGAAAGAAACAACAACCCTTGTGTAACGGCAGTTGGTGGTAACTGGAAATAAATCTGAGATATTTCAAATTTCTGAACTTGTAATACGTTTAGGACTAAATCCACAATGCGGTTATTCATTTCCCAACTCCTTCCAGGCTACTGGACATCGTTGAAGTTTCACTGACAGCAATTGTTTAATCTTTGCTGGAAAAGATTAGGGTTTTCCTGTGGTCCATTGTTTAAATCTTTCAGACACGTGTCTCTAAAGGACAGTTGGTGAAGAAGTTCTGTTCTAACGTCCTTTGTGCTGTTAAAATACCGATGTAGGACTCTCTGTTCGCTCTCTTTTTCTAGTTGGAAATTAAAAGGCTCCAAATTAATTTACAGCAAGCACTGAAGTGAGTTACTAGCCTTTCTTTCATTCCTTTTGTAAAAGGAAAACGAATTAGAGCTTCTCTAGATTTCACCTGAGGGCAGTTCTCAGCTAACAAATGGAAAGGTAGAAATTAGCCTCTGCCATATGCATAGTAAGCAGGTTTCTTTGTCCTATGGGCATTATTCTGTCTTTTAAGTCTAATCTTGCCTCAAGATTTAAGGGGCTCTCAGACATCTGATCCTAACAACTATCCTGGGAATTGAGTAGGGTTTGGTAGGGAGCGAAAGGAGAAAAACAGTATTGTTGTTCCCAGTGACCTGGAAGTGAATTTGACCTCATTACGTCCAGGCAGTCGGTACAAGCCTTAGAAAAAGACTGCGGGCCTGACTGCTTTGTCTACGCTGCTGGGCGAGTTACCAACGATATCGTCAGCAGTGCCCTTTGATTGGGAGTCAGAGGACCTGGGTTCTAATCCCGGCGCGGCCAGTTGCCTGCTGTTTGACCTCGGGCAAGTCTCTTAACTACTCTGTGCTTCAGTTTCGTCATCAGTAAATAGGGGATTCTATGCCTGTTCTCTCCCACTTACAGTGTGAACCCCATGTGGCATAGGGATTGTGTCTGATCTGTTGAACTTGTATCTCTCCCTGTGCTTAGAATAGTGCTTGGCACATACTAAGTGCTTAACAGATGCAATAATAGTAACGATAATGATAGGGATAAAGAAACAGCATGGCTTAGTGGATAGAGCCGGAGCCTGAGAGTCAGAAGGTCATGGGTTCTAATCTCAGCTCTGCTGCTTGTCTGCTGTGTGACCTTGGGCAAGTCATTTTACTTCTCTGTGCCTCAGTTACCTCATCTGTAAAATGGGGATTGAGACAGTCAGCCCCTCGTGGGACAGGGACTGTGTCCAACCCAGTTATCTTAGTAAGCACTAAACGAATACCATGATTATTATTTTCTACCAGTCTCGGCTGTGGTAGGGAGAGTGAAACAGAGGCACACCTACTCCATGCCTACCTTAGGCAGTGGCTAGCGAGTGTTCCTAGCACTGTTATAAGCGTCGGAGTAGATATAAGGTAATCAGGTTGGACACAGTCCATGTCCCACATGGGGCTCAAGGTCACAGAGAAGCCAAGTAGCAGAGCCAGGATTAGAATCCAGGTCCTCTGACTCCCAGACTGGTGTTCTTTCCACTGTAGCTGTCACAAAAAGTTTCCCTGGACTCAAACTGAACTTGAGCCAGATTGGGTTTATAATCCTGGCAATTTATAACAAAAGAAAATCATTTGTTTTGAGAAATGGGTTATTGTATGAACAACGTTGAAGTTTTTCCCAAACAGGGACATTTCTAGTCTCTTAAATTTGGATAGTCGTTGATCAGAACCTTATGTTATGGATTCATTTATATAATATATAATCGATGTATAATTGGAAACCCCTGGGAAGAAATTATGCCTCCAGAAAAGCAGCAGCTATTAAAGATGAGGAGCTGCTTTGGTTCATGATGGAAATCTAACTGTATCCATTTTCAAGAGTGCTAGGCTATTTAAACGGGATTAGGATTTATTGATGATGCTTTTCGATCATGAAAAAGGAAAGAAAGCAGAAAAGGAAGGGTCACTTGCTCTCTCCCACTGCCCCCAACCCCCCCAAAAAAAACCAACAAAAAAACCCAAACCCTCCTCTTCTGTCCAAGAGTGAGGAATGTTAATATCTCACTGAGGCTTAAGTTTTTACTGCTGTGACCATGGTGACGGGCTTTCTTCACAAAGGGAGAAGGTCTCACCAAACACTGAGCTCTGGCACAAACATTTGACTTCCCTCCATACAATAATATTAAAGCAGATTCTTTGCCTTTGCTAAACACAAGATGCATTGTGAGAAGCCCCCTTTTAATGTCTAGTTTCCATAGTGAGCAAAATCTCTTGTAATTCTACAAATTAATGTATTTATTTTTTCCTCCTCAAACATGATGATCATAAACAACTTCTGATCCAAAATCTTGTGCAAGTTATGGAATCTGGGGGCCGGGGAATCAAAAGCTTGGCCAGTTTCCTTTCGAAAAAGGTAGGTTTTAAGGACAGAAGTGGGAATATTTTAGTCTCTTTTCACTTACTCCTGCAAATTTTTTTTTTTACAAGCATAGTCATCTTTTGATTGGCTCCTCCTTCCTTATGTTTGCTTTGCTTCTCATTGATGTCATTGAGGATGCAGACTTAGTTGCAGCTGTTTCTGTTGCAGTGGATAATCCATCAGTTCCACCCCAGTGAGGCGGATTTTTCCTTATACACCGAGTAAAATTGTGACGGTGCCATAATGGCATCTTTGGGGGCAGGGGGGCGATGATCAGGTAAATTCTAAGCTCCCCCTCCTCCCATCCTCTTGGGCACTAACTCTCTCCTTCCAAGTGCTGCTCTTCAGAACTTCAAAACTCCCCCGATGCAGTTTTTTACATTTTCTCCCCCCATTTTCCACGCACTCCAACTTCCAACCTCCTCGCCATCCCCATGGTCCTCTCGTCTTTCTCTCCCATCTCACGGCACCACTTTTTCCTCTTTTTTTTTGGTTGGTTTTTTGGGCCACAGCTGGCCTCCTCCCTGACTTGGGCCTTGGCCTCTGGGACGACCAGAGCTACAGGGACCAGTCGAGACTGGGGCGGGGGGTAGGAGGAGGCCTGGGAGTAAACGCCCCCCATGCCCTCCCCCATCCCGCTTCGATCCATCCCAGAGAAGGAGCCAGCTGTGGCAGACGTTAAAAAAACCCCCAAAAAACAAATGAAAAAGTGGTTCTGAGGGAGAGGGAAGGGAAGGGGGGAGCCTCGTTGGGGAATGGAGAGACTTGAGGGGAACTGCAGATGGGAACGATGGAAAAGGGGACATAAAATGGAAAAGTCACTCTGGGCAGGGCACGAGGGGTATGTTTTAATAGTAATGAATAATAATTATGGCATTTGTTAAGTGCTTGCTGTGTGCCAGGCACAGTACTAAGCGTTGAGGTGGATACAAGCAAATCAGTTTGGACGTCACCCCTGACCCACGTGGGGCTCACAGTCTCAATCCTCATTTTACAGATGAGGTAACTGAGGCACAGAGAGGTGAAGTGACTTGCCCAAGGTCACACAAGTGGTGGTCGGGATTAGAACCCATGATCTTCTGGCGCCCAGGCTCGGGCTCTATCCATTACACCAACTAAGGCCATGTGGGAAGAGCGGAGGGGTAGAGAAGGGGTTTAACTGGGCTCAGACAATGAGCCCCACGTGGGACGGGGGCTGAATCCAACCCGATTTGTCTGTATCCACCCCAGCGCTTAGTACAGTGTCTGGCACATAGCAAAGCGCTTAATAAATATAACAGTAATAATTTTGAGCAGAAGGGAGATGTGTGCGAAGCAGTGTTTGAGAAGAATTTTCAGGCAGCTGAGTGAAGTGTGGACCCGAGCGGGGAGAGGGGCAAGGCAGGGAGGTTTGCGAGGAGGCTGTGCAGAAGTCAAGTGGGGATATGACCAGTGCTTGGATGGAGAGGAAGTCATAGATTCTGGAGATGCTATGTAGGAAACACGGGATTTGGTCAAATATTATTATGACCTCTGGATAAGGACAGACAAAGCCCCTTCTCCGCTATCCCCGGGACCAGCTCTTGGTTAAAAACAAAAAGTCCCCAGGGGCTTCGTGGTGGAATGGGGTGCTAGGAAGTCTCAGCCTCTCAAAATGAACAACAGGGAGTGAGGGAAATGAAAAAAAAATCAGCTCAAGAAAGAGAAAAGGAGGGGGAGGACAAAGGGCAGGAAAGGGAAAATTCAGGAGAGAGGAGAGAAAGAAACAAAAAAATGGAGGTGCCAAAATAAACTGAGTCGACAAGGAGAATAAAAGGGAAAAACAACAAAAGTAGAGAAAGATAACAGGGTAAGGAAACATGGTAGGGAACAGGACCCAAGACAAAGGAGATTAAGAGGTAAATTACAGTGGAAGGGTAGAAACCAAAGAAAAACAGGAAAGAAATCCTGAATAGAGGGGTTTGTCTGAAAAGACAGGAATAGGGAAGCAGCTTGGCCTATTGGAAAGAACCATGGGCCTGGGAGTCAGAGGACCTGGGTTCTAATCCCAGCTCTGCTCTGTGACCCTGGGCAAGTCACTTAACTTCCGGGTACCTCCGTTCCTCATCTGAAATATGGGGATTAAGACTGTGAGCCCCATGTGGACAGGAACTGTGTCCAACCTGATTAGCTTGTACCTACCCCAGCACTTAATACAGTGCCTGGCGTATAGTAAGCACTTAATAAATACCATAAAAAAGGGAGGGAACCAAGCTTTGAGAGAACGTATGGACTAATGGATGGAATGGAGAGAGTGGGTTTGAAAGTTGGTGGGTGGGAGAGTGGGTAGGGGATTTTTCTGAATTTTATAATTATTAATTCTTTACTAATACTTTGACATTATCCCCATTTCAAGGACCAGCTTACCAACACCCCCTCCACCCAGCAGAACCACAACACAGAAGTCTTACATAAAGACCCCCCCACCCCGAAAAACATGCATATTTTAGGAATATAATAATAGTACTCTCCCCCCTCCCCGCCCCTGTCTTTTTTTGCAGTTGGATATGCTAAAAATCAAGCAATAAAACAGAGTTCGGGGACTTACCTGTGCTTTCTGGATTCAGTAAGTAGCCATCTATTACTTTTTTGATTCAGTAGTTGAATTGTTTGTCATCACTGAATTCTGCTGTCTTAGTCTCTCCTTAATTCCAGATGGTCTGTTCACTCCTGATTCATTTATATTTGTTTGGCAGCCAGTGGGTTAGCTTTAGTTAACATGCAACTGAGGGAGATGTTCTGCTCCGTAATGTAAGTGCTTAACAATTATCATCATCATCATCATTATAAATAATAATTATTGTTATTGCCCTCACAGCTCTTTGTTCCCTCAGCTGAGCCAATTTGAAATAATGAAAAAACAAAAAAGTGCCAAAGCTTTGAGATTTTCATCCATCATAGGGAAGCCATGATTGTGAGCCCCACGTGGGACAACCTGATTAGCTTATATTTGCCTCAGTGCTTAGAACAGTGCTTGGCACTTAGTAAGTGCTTACCAAATACTATTATTATTATTATTTGGGACTCTGTGGGCCAGGCAGATAATTGTGGGTCAGGTTCCCACAGGAAGTAATCGCACTATCAAAGACATCCCTTTCAAAACCTACAGCATTTATGTTCCTATCCTTTATTTATATTAATGACTGTGTCTTCCTCTAGACTGTAAGGTCCCTGTGGGCAGGCCACGGGGCTACCAACTCCATTGTATTGTACTCTCCCAAGCGCTTAGTGCAAGTGCTCAGCACATAGTAAGTGCTCCAAAAATGCTATTGACGGATCGATGGAGGGATTGCTGGAAAAACATTGATAGTGCCTAAGGTATTTTGGAGTCTACACAGAAAGTCGAATGAAGGCAGACCCATACTTGCAGTCTGGAAAGGGAAAGAGGGAAGGGAGAGAAACATAAAACCAGGCGAGTTTTTTTACATGGAACCAAGTGACTTGGCAAGACCAATCAATCAGTCAATCAGTGGTGTTTATTGAGCCCACTCCTCCACCCCCAGAGCTCCTCCCCTCCTCCTTCCTCCTGCTGCTATCCTCGTACAACAGAATTCACAGACACATTCCCTGTCCATAATTTCCTGCCCATAGCGAGCTTAGATATTCGATCGTTCGTGGCCTCAGGTGACAAATTCCGTTACCTCACTGTGAGGCCTGATGGTTTAGATCAAAGAACTGCCTTTTCTGTGAGCAACCTGGGCGTCATGAGTCCCACAGCATAGCCGGAGAGTAGTTCGTGGCTCACAAACAGCTCTTTGGCCACATCGAGAAGAGACAGAACAAAGAATAGATCAGACTCCTAACTTAATCTCTTGGCACTTGCCACACTACTGAAAGAAGCCAAGGCAAAGAGAGCAGGTATTAAATCCCCATTTTGCAGGTGAGGGAACTGAGGCCCAGAGAAGTTAAATGTCTTGGCCAAGGTCACACAGCAGGAAGTCGGCAGAGCTGGGATTAGAACCTAGGTCCATCTGCCTCCCAGGCCCGGGCTCTTTCCACTAGGCCATGTTGCTTGTTAGGTAGAATTACACGTGGTTTCTCTGTAGCGGGTAGATGGAGTAACGCTCTGTTCTTGCCTAACCTTTTCAGTGATGTGTGGGAGGGGGAAGTGGCATTTTAGGGTGGGTGGTAAATGTCACACTGGGATTCCAGAAGTGACAATCCGAGTCCCCCCGACCCAACGCCCAGAGCACACTACTCCTTGTTGCCCAAGTCCTTGCATGTGTGACCTCTTTCACACAACCTGGACAGGCTTTCTCAGTTGAACAGCTTGAAGGGGGCAACTTAACCCACTGCCAAACACTCGTCAGGTATTGATTTGAACTAGCCCACATCTTTGTGGGGATGTGTCTTGCGACTGAGAGGTTGCGGCCCCACGCTAAAGAATCTTCTCTGGGTGGGATTTTTCCCTGTGTCGGTCCTCAGGCTCGAGGCTGTCAGGCAATATACCATCTGAAGATACGATAGGTGGGTCGTTGGGTAGATTCTGTGGGGAAGTCAGAGGGCTTGGGCTTTCCCCATTGACACTTTACTTGGAAGAAACGCAAGCAGTGCAAGGACGGAGCAGAGTGTGTGGCCTGTGATGTTCAGATGCTGATCTGAACTAGCCCCCATCTTTTGACATCTGGATGCCTGAGCTAGGTTGCCGAGTTTGGTTTAATGGACAGAACAGAGTGGCGGGAATCAGAGGATCTGGACTCTAATCTAATCTCCCATTTTTTTTTTTAAATGGTATTTGTTAAGCACCTACTATGTGCTAGGCACTGTACTAAACACTGAGGGAGGTACAAGTTAAGTTGAATCCAGTCCCTGCCCCACATGGGGCTCACAGTCTTAATCTTCCTTTTAGAGATGAGATAACTGAGACCCAGAAAAGCAAATAGACTTGCCCAAGGTCAAGAAGTAGGATGTGGGCTAGGGGTCGATGGCGGGACAGGTGAAATGGAGGCCCAGAGAGGAGGTTAGCGGCAGAGGAGCGGAGTGTGCGGTCTGGGCAGTAGAAGGAAAGAAGGGAGGTGTGGTGGGAGGGGGAAGGTGATGGACAGCTTTGAAGCCGATAGGAGGTTTTGCTTGATAAGGAGATTGATAGGCAACCACTGGAGATTTTTGAGGACGGGGGTGATATTTCTGTAAAAAGATAATCCGGACAGCAGAATGAAACGTGGACTGAAGTGGAGAGAAAAAGGAGGTTGGGAGGTCAGAAAGGAGGCTGATGCAGTAGATCCAACCACAGAGAGGGAGTAGGGAAAAGAGGGTGATATTAATAAGGCTTTGAAGGTGGGGAAATTGGTGCTCTCTCATATGTGAATGGGGAGAGCGTTCCAGGCTAGAAAGAGGACTTGGCGAGGGCTCAGTGGTGAGATTGAGGTTGACGACAGAGGAGCAAAGTTTCCTCACTGCATAATATCTGCCTAACCTGTGCTCCCTCGTACTTAGACTGTGAGCTCCATGTGGGACCTGATTATGTTGTATCTACCCCAGCACTTAGTACGGTGTCTGGCACATAGTAAGCACTTAAAAAATACCACAACTGTTGTGATTATTACTAATAAAAGTAATAATTGAATTATCATTACTGTTATAGAAAGATACTCAGTCAATTCAGTTGTATATATTTCCTCGTGAATTGAGGTGCTTTTCACTCAAATGGTAAGTGAAAGAGAAAGGAGTGATTCACAAGACATAGAAACCCAGTACTCTTAAATGCACAATTAGTTGAGCAGTTAGAATTGAGGTCAGCAGGAAGCACACAACTTTGACTTATCGCTAAGGAAACTGAAGTCCCCAAGGGCGATGACTCTTGCAAGACCAAAGCATGAAGTAATAGCCAAAGAGAATTAGATGTCGAAAGCTATAACCTTCAGCCGGTAGCTCGACTTTGGAGGGTTTATGTAAGGCGACATTGAGGAAATACATCAAGTGCAAAGCATACTCCAAACCATTGTTTCCGTATGTTTGGCAAATGGATCATCTCACTGGATAGTGTTCCATCAAGGTAATAAATAATGGAATTTAGCAAATGAAGTCACTGCATCAAAGACCCTTCCAATCAGATCATCATTTTCCCCCAAATATATTTATTGATAAACTGACAACTGCTTTGGTAACTCTACCAATTCCTCCTGCCCCAGTGAAAAAGTTTTATGGGAGAAAAACCTGTTCTGAAAGAATACAAAAAGCTCAGGCACAATAATCTGTTGAGTAGGAACTCAGATAAGAACAGCAAGTATCTTAAATTTATTTTCATCTCAAGTAGCTCAACTTCTGTAAAGAGATGTAATAATGATAATTGTGGTATTTGTCAAGTGCTTACTATGTGCCCAGCACTGTACTAAGCATTGGGGTAGATTCCAGATAGTCAGGTTGGATACTGTCCCTGACCCACTTGGGGCTCCCGGTCTAAAACATATAAGGTATTAATCGCTTACTGTGTGCAGGCACTGTTCTAAGCGCTGGGATAGAGACAAGGTAATCAGGTTGGACACAGTCCCTATCCCACGTGGGACTCATAGTCTTTATCCCCATTTTACAGATGAGGGAGCTGAGGCCCAGGGAAGTAAAGTGACTTGCCTGAGGTCACACAGCAGACAAGCGGCGGCGCTGGGATTAGAACCCAGGTCCTCTGCCTTCCTGGCCCGGGATCTTTCCAATGGGGCACATTGCTTCCCAGAAAGTCATGAAGCAAATCAAGAGAACATTTGGACAACTGTTCTGAGTTGCTCGGAGGATTCTGGGAGGTGACTATTATAGGCAAGTGTACAGTAGGCAAGAAAATTACAGGGTTCTACCGAATAGGAGAGGAGTGTAGCCATAGCATTTTGGAGCTGGAACTGGACCCCATGGAAACATTTAATTTGTATGCATTTAGGGAAATTCTAGGGCATTGAGCTGTAGCGGTTATGACTCAGAGAAACCCAAATGGGAGCCACACAAGGGACTCAAGAATGTGACCCCAGGGTAATGCCATGCTAAACTGATTTCATTGCTTCAGGGAAAAATATCTATCCCTGTATTTCTCAACGTGTACTTTTTCTAAACTAAGGACCGTTTCAGTACAGGGGAAACAGTGTAGCTTAATGGATAGAGCATGGGCCTGGAGTCAGAAGGACCTGGGTTGTAATCCTACCTCCACTCATCTGCTGTGTGACCATGGGCTTCTTTGGGCTTCATTTACCTCAGATGGAAAATGGGGATTAAGGGTGTGATCCCCATGCTTAATTTATCTACCTCAGTGCTCAGAGGAGTGCTTGACACACAGTAATCACTTAACAAGTACCAATATTATATTCATTAACACCTGGAAGAGTCACTTGTATATTTACTTAAAGATATTTCCAGGAAGTTCCACCTTGGTTTTTCTGAGGAATTTCCTCCACCAGAGTGAACCAAAATGAAATAATTTTGCCCTTTGGTGTGTGATCAAACGTATTTGTCACATTTATTTCTAGGGTCCCTGGTCCTTTTCTTTGAAGGAGACTCTCTTTCTGTTTTTATAACCAAGTTTCCTCTCACGCTTAACTGCTAGTGCTCCTTTAATTTCAAAGTGGACCAAGGCCTTTTCTATCTCAGCTGCTAAGCCTTTCCCTTCAGCTATTTCGTGTACAGTGCCTGGCACACAGTAAGCGCTTAAGAGATACCATTAAAAAAAATTGGGAATTCTGGGAGGAACATATGCAGGCTGCAGCTGTGAGAGGGAGAATCTTGCTCAGAGCCCAGCCTACGAGGCTTAGAGAAACTGTTGCTTGAGTTCAACAGGTAAATATTTCTGTAATTTCTTTATTTACATTAATGTCGGTCTCCCTCTCTAGACTGTACGCTCATTGTGGGCAGGGAATGTGTCTGTTTATTGTTCTGTCATACTCTCCCAGGCACTCAGTATAGTCCTCTACACACAGTAAGCGCTCAATAAATAAATACTGAATGAACCACAGGGTTAGTGTCGACAGACGGTTCGAGGAATCCCTTGCCTTGTTAAGTCAGACTCGTTAAATCAACCTTGACGCCTCACGTTTTGATCATTTTTTTTTTTTTTGCGGCAGATTAATTGACCTTAAAAGGTGTAATAACTGCATTGGCTACCACAAAGGATCATCCTTTGGGTTGGGGTTTGAACCTTATTAAACACAGTACAGAGATTTCTTCAAAAGAGGTGTTGCCAGCTGGGTCTAAGGAGTTTGCCTTTCCTCCCTTTCCCAGATGCTCCTAAATTCTTAGATTTAACTCAGTATTTAGAGAAGAGTGCCTTAGTGGAAAGAGCCTGGCCCTGGGAGTCAGAGGACCTGGGTTCTAATCCCAGCCCTGCCACTTGTCTGCTGTGAGACCTTTCACTTGGATTTGTTGCCTTTATTTACCCCCATCTCAGCCCCACAGCACTTATGTCCTTATCTGTAATTTATTAATTCAGTCGTGTTTACTAAGCACTTATGGTGAGCGAAGCACTGTAGTAAGACATTATATTAGTGTCTCTCTCCCCCTCTAGACTGTAAACTTGTTGTAGAAAGGCAACCTGTCTGCCAACTTGGTATTGTACCTTCCCAAGCACTTAGCATAGTGCTCTGCACACAGGAAGTTCAAAAAAATACGATTGAATGAACGAGCGAACCTTCAGTTAAGGGCTAGAGTCATGTACCAGCCCGGCTGGGTGGCTTCTCTTGGTCATGTGGCTACAAGTGGTGTAGCTTGGGGTATTTTAAGGAGGAGTGTGGGTAGCATGCGAGATGGCTGCGTTGCTTTTCAACTTGTTTGTAGATCCCAGAGAAGGTTTCACTTGATCATTTAATCCACAGTATTTATTGAGTGCCTGCTGTGTGCAGAGCACTGTACTAAGTGACCTCTAGACAGTAAGCCCATTGTGGGCAGGGATTATCTCTATTGCCGAATTGTACTTTCTAAGTGCTAAGTACAGGGCTCTGCACACAGTGAGTGCTCAATAAATATGACTGAATGAATGAATCAGAGTACAATGCAAAGAGAAGCAGTGTGGAAAGGGCACGGGCCCAGAGTCAGGACCTGGGTTCTAATTCCGCCTCTGCTACTCCCCTGCTGAGTGACCTTGGGCCAGTCACTTCACTTCTCTGTGCTTCATTTTCCTTAATCTGTGAAGTGGGGATTCAATACCTCTTCTCTCTCCTACTTGCAGTGTGAGCCCCATGTGGGACCTGATAATCTTGTATCTGCCCCATTGCTAAGTACAATGCTTGACGCATAGTAAGTGCTTAACCAATACCACTGTTATTAGTATTATTATTTAGTTGATTGCTCATTGCCACCTCTGCTTTGGCAGAGATAGGGTGGGAATTAATAATAATGTTTTGGTATTTGTTAAGCGCTTAGTATGTGCAGAGCACTGTTCTAAGCGCTGGGAGAGATAGAGGGTAATCAGGTTGTCCTAGGTGAGGCTCACAGTTAATCCCCATTTTACAGATGAGGTAACTGAGACACAGAGAAGTTAAGTGACTTGCCCAGAGTCACATAGCTGACAAGTGGCAGAGCCGGGAGTCGAACTCATGACCTCTGACTCCGAAGCCCTGCCTCTTTCCACTGAGCCACGCTGCTTCTGTTTATTGTTCTGTCATACTCTCCCAGGCACTCAATACAGTGCTCTACACACAGTAAGCGCTCAATAAATAAATATTGAATGAACCACAGGGTTAGCGTCCACAGACGGTTTGAAGAATCCCTTGCCTTGTTAAGTCAGACTCGATAGTTAATAGCTGTGGGAAGGTGTGGGCAGGGATCATCCCTCCTTATAGCTGAATTGTACTTTCCAAGCGTTTAATACAGTGCTCTGCACACAGTAAGCGCTCAATAAATATGATTGAATGAATGTCTCTGAACCCTACGTGAGAGAGGGACTCTGTCTGACCTGATTAAGTGCATCTACCCCAGCGCTTAAAACAGTGCCTGGCACATAGTAAGCGCTTAACAAATGCCATTACAAAGAAACCAAAAAATCAAAACCCAGGAGGGAACAGGGCAGGCAGGGAGGGATCCAGAAAGTCTATGAAAGTTTCATGGGCCTCAGCTGATTTCCCCTTTAATTACACCCCACTTTTCATCTAGGTATCATAAAGCACCTAACAAATGGGTTGGGAGTCCCAACCCCATTTTATAGGCAAAGCAGGTGAGGTTATAAGTGGAAGATCTTGCCGAACGTTGGTTCTGTGGGTTTTGACACCTTGACTTTCACCTCCAGTCGGCACGTCGCTTCCAACAACTAAAGCCTCACCAAAAAGCGAAGAACCTCCTTCCTTTCAGCTTAAAAAAAATACACCACATTCCCATTTCTGTTAGACACGGAGTGGACCCTCAAGTTTCCGTGAACGTTGTGGTTGTTTCTTCTTGAATTCCGAACAACGCGAATATCACAATGAAGCCTAATCTGGGCTCTGGGTAGAGGGCATGAGACTCTGAGCTCTCTGTGTTTGATGGAGTGCTTTTGACTTTCCAGCCTTAAAGTTAGTTTTCAATTAAGCACACAGCAGCCATTTGTTTTTTTTTTATTTTTTACAGTCCTCGTAACTTGTTATTTTTGGCCAGCCCAGTTCCTCTTTAACTGCCATTAAAAGGGAGGCCTTTTCTTTTAATGGGGCTAGGGCTCAAGGTGTTAATGAGCTATAAAATATTTTCACTCTTTCAAGCCTCGAAATCTGAAGGAAGGGGTTGACCTTCCTGACTTTGAGATCCATTTGACAGTGATTTACACTCAGTCACATTGAACTTGAGGCTATCCCGCTGAAAATCCGGGAAGAGTGAGCACTGCGGAATGTTATTCAAGGTGAGCCCAAGCCTTTGGTAACTTGGGAGGAAATAAGTTTCCAGGGTAAGACCTAAAATAGTTAGAACTTGAGTTTTAAGTTCCTTCTCCACCCCCAACCCCACCTTGAAAAAACACAGTATGCTTTTTAAATTTTCAAATTTCATTTGAATGTTTTCTGAATATTATAAAGAAAGGAGTCCCCTTTTTTAAAAATGGCATTTTTAAAAAGCACCTCTTATGTGCCCGGCACTTAATGTCTCTGGGCCTCAGTTACCTCATCTGTGAATTGGGGATTAAGACTGTGAGCCCCTTGTGAGATAGAGAGTGTGTCCAACCTGAATAGTTTATATCTATCCCAGTGCTTATCACATAATAAGTGCTTAACAAACACCATTAGAAAAAATAAAGCCAATCAATCCATCACATTTCTTTGGCTTCTTCTGTGTGCAGAGCTCTGTAACGAACACTTGAGAAAACATAATAGAATCCCCTCAAGGAATTTCAGTGTTCAAAGATTAGCTGAGAGATTACTGAACAGCTTTTTCCCCTTTCTCCCTCATAACAAAATGGAAGTCCCCTTGCTTCTCGACCAATCACACAATTTGAAAATCAGGTGTAAAATGTCAAACGGCTAAGAAAACGATTGTGTATCTCTGCAGTTCAATTTTGAATACTCTACCCTAAGAGAACAAGACCTTCTACATTCAGAAATGATCTCTGATCCAAAAGGAAAGAATGATTTGCCTTTAATAGGTTACTATTTGGACTTGGTTTTTAGGAAGCCAGGCAGGATTTTTAAGCGGTTATTATCATGGAATTTGGGCCGGCCCAAGAAGACTGGCTAAATTAGGGCCAATAAATGCTGGTGAATTTTGAACCCACCCTAGTTGTGGAAGAAAAGATTGCTGAAACAGATCCACCTTGGGATAACCTCTTGGAATGTAGACTTTGTACTTTAATATCTCTCTCCTTCTGTCACCCTCTCTCTTTCTCCTTTTCTCCCTCTTCCATACTTCTCTCTTTCCCTTTCCTTCACCACATGTACACTCACAACATGGCTAAAACCTGCCCTTTCTTCTCCATCCAAACTGCTACGACACTGTTCCAACCACTTATCCTATCCCACCCTGATGACTCTGTCAACCTCCTGCCTCTCCCCACTTCTTTCCCCTACTTCACTCTGCTGCCTGGATTATTTTTGTACAAAAGCGTTCAGTCCATATCTCCCCACTCCTCAAGAACCTCCAAAGGCTGACCATCCACCTCCGCATCAAACAGAATCACGTCACCATTGGCTTTAAAGTACTCAATCAGCTCAGCCCCTCCTACCTTAGCTCAGATAGTTCCACGAGGGGCTCACAGTCTTAATCCCCATTTTCCAGATGAGGGAACTGAGGCACAGAGAAGTTAAGTGACTTGCCCAAGGTCACCCAGCAGACAAGTGGCAGAGCGGGGATTAGAACCAGGTCCTCTGACTCCCAAGCCCACACTCCTTCTACTAAGCCATGCTTAGAGCTCCCTGTTGACTTTCTGGGTGGAATAGAGGACCTCTTTATTCTTCCATCTTTTAGCACATAGTTTCCACAATTCAAATGAATTTGGGATTATTAGGACAAGTAATAATTGAGGTATTTGTTAAACGTTTACTCTGCCTCAAAGCCTGTATTGTGCACTGGGGAAGATACAGGTTATCCGGCCAGACACAGTCCCTGTCCCACACAGGGCTCACACTCTAAGTATGAGGGGGACAGAGATTGAATCCCCTTCTTACAGATAAAGGAAAAAATGTTTTCGGGAAGTTATGTGTATCGTACATAATCCCTAAATACTGGTTATATTGAACGCCTATTATAATGTTCTAGTTTTGGATGGATAGTTTGCGTATTACTGTTTAATGTGTTTGCATCAGAGGTGCCTTGGCACCTCTAAAGCAGACTATTAATAGCTGCTCTGCTTTTCTTGAGTTTGTCAGTGGAAAGATTGTCAGTCATTTTCTCGGTTGAGTCATGGAAGGGAGAGCTTTCATTATGGGCATGTCATCGACATCAGTTATTACCAATAATAATTACCATTTTTATTATTACTGTGGTATTTGTTAAGCACTAGTAAGTGCTGTGGTAGATAATGGAGCAGTAGTGGCCCCAGTGTTTAGTTCAGTGCTTTGTCCGGAGAAGGAGCACAGTAATTGACTGATAGCTTCTCTTCACAGCTCACGGGAAAGGCGAAAAGAATGCAGTTTATTCTAACTTTGTGCAAGCGGGCAGTATCGCAGTGTACTTTCAAAAATTTAATTTTAGTAAGGGATTTGAACTCTTTGAAATAATAATAATGATGGTATTTGTTATGCGCTTACTATGTGCCAAGCCCTTTTCTAAGCGCTGGGTAGATACCAGGCAATCAGCTTGTCCCACATGGGGCTCACGGTCTTAATCCCCATTTTACAGAGGAGGTGACTGAAGCACACAGAAGTTAAGTGGCTTTCCCAAGGTCACACAGCAGACAAGAGGCGGAGTCAGGATTAGAACCCACGTCCTCTGACTCCCAAGCCTGTGCTCTTTCCACTGAGCCATGCTCCTTCCAAATTGGGAAGCTGAGCTTTAAATGCTAATCATTCAATCATATTAATTGTGTGCAGAGCACTGTGGTAAGCCACTCGGAGTGTTTCCTGCCCCCAGGAAGCTTACAGTCTGGTAACATCTTAAAATCAGCTTTGTTTTAGATTTTTCCTTGTCAAATCTTTGCAGAAAAGGCTGGTGAAATGGGAGATTTAAAATAGAATTATCTGGCAAGAGCAGGATCTCTTCTTCATGTCAGCCTTTAAAATCATTGCCTTTTTGTTTTAAAAAAAAATCTTTCTGAACACTGTAGTTATTGTAACCAAACTAAAGCAAAGTAGCTGTTAAATATGTGGTCATTTAAGCTAAAGAATGCATGTAGGATTGGCTCAGAAGCATTTTCTGGAATTCCTCAATCACGGTTTTGTTTCAAGAAACTTGTTGAAAATGATAGTTATCTGTTAGAATTGCTGGGGCTCAGCAGAATCTCAATGCCTTATCTGAGCTGTGCTTGTCATGGAAGAGTGGGAAGACCCTTTGTCTTCATTCATTCAGTTGTATTTATTGAGCACTTCCTGTGTGCAGAGCAGTGTACTAAGCGCTTGGTAAGTACAATTCAGCAAGAAATAGAGACAATCCCTGCCTGTAATGGGCTCACAGTCTAGAAGCGGGGAGACAGACATCAAAACAAGTGAACAAGTGTCGGTAGCATCATTATAAATAAATAGAATTATAGATGTCTCCACATCATTAATAATAGAATTATAAGTATAAATATATACATATATATACAAGTGCTGTGGGGTGGGGAGGGGGTAGAGCAAAGGGAGCGAGTCATGGCGATAGGAAGGGAAGAGGCGGGAGCAGAGAGAAGGGGACTTATTCTGGGATTGTGAGCCCCTGAGGGACAGAAACTGGATCTAATTCTCAATAATGTATTTTCTCCCAGTGCTTAAAACAGGGCTCTGAATTCTAAAGCGCTTAATAAATGCAATTACTACTACTCTCATGGTCCTGGAAATTATAAACAGGCTGGCAAAGTTCTCTAGGAATTATCTTTGTTTTTGTTTGTTTGCCTTTTTTATAGTATTTGTTAAGCGCTACTATGTTTGAGAAGCAGCGTGGTTTAGTGGAGAGAGCCTGGGAAATTGTGGATTCTAATCCCGGCTCCGCCACTTATCAGCTGTGTGACTCTGGGCAAGTCACTTCACTTTTCTGTGCCTCTGACCTCATCTGTAAAATGGGGATTAAGACTGAGAGCCCCAGGTGGGACAACTTGATAAACCTTGTATCTATCCCATCGTTAAGAACAATGCTTGGCATATAATAAATAATAATGTTGGTATTTGTTAAGCACTTACTATGTGCAGAGCACTGTTTTGAGCACTGGGGTAGATACAGGGTAATCAGGTTGTCCCACGTGAACAGTTAATCCCCATTTTACAGATGAGGTAACAGAGGCACAGAAAATTTAAGTGACTTGCCCACAGTCACACAACTGAGACGTGGCAGAGCCGGGAGTCAAACCCATGACCTCTGACTCCCAAGCCTGAGCTCTTTCCACTGAGCCATGCTGCTTCTCTATAGTAAGCACTTAACAAATGCCATCATTATTATTATCGTTATAATGTTCCAGGCACCGAATTAAGCCTTGGAGCAGATACGAGGTAATCAGGTTGGATACAGTCCATGTGTCACTTGGGGCTCATGGCCTTAATCCCCATTTTCCAGATGAGGCAACTGAGGATCAGAGAAGTGAAGTGAGTTACTCCAGGTCACACAGGAGACAAGTGGAGGAGTCGGGATTAGAACTCATGTCTTTCTGACTCTCGGGCCTGGGCTCTGTCTGCTAGGCCAAACTGCTCTCTGGGTTTACAGATATCTTCTGGAGGTGAGCAATTCTTCTTTCTTCTTCACAGGGCTTTGGGCCCTGAGAGTTGGGCTTGTTGGTACCATATGGTTCTTGACTATATTTTGACGCCAAGCCCCCCGTGTGGGAAATTCTAACTAGTGGATCATTGGAGTTAGATGATCGGTATCACCATTCGGCCTTATATTTATTAACCCATGGTGACTGTTCAAAGGTTAATTAGGTTTCGTGGTAGAGATAAATAGTTGGTCTTTCAAAAGCCCATGTGATTGAGTCTGGGGTTTGCGGTTTGATAGGATCAAGCTTGGCAAGAGGCTTGGATCCTGGAAGATTTATTACTTCTCAGATGGGATCGGAGATACGGGGTTGTTTGTTCAAAGTAACAGCAGCAGAAGCTCTTGGACTGAAGGCAGCACCAGCCCCTCGGGTTTCTGGGAAAACTCCAGTTGTTTGGTGCCCACGAGGGGCAACTTGGGACACCTTGGATGGTTTCTCACTGTCTCCTCACTGGCTTGGAGTGTGGAGTCAACACACTCTTGCTTGGAGCCAGCCAGGTAGGAGAGGAACAGATGGAGGAAGAGCAGCGCCTAATAATAATGATCGTGGTATCTGTTAAGTGCTTTTTATGTGCCAAGCATTGTATTTTGAGCATTGGGGTAGATACCAGGTAGACCGGACATGTACCAGATACTACCTTGGGCTCGTGGTCTATAGGGGAGAGAGAACCTATACTGAATCATTCATACATTGAAACACTTGATATCTGTCCTAGTTCCAGCCCCACAGCTCTTATGTACATAATGAAAATTAAAATAATGATAATAATAACTGTGGTATTTCTTAAGCACTGTGTACTAAGCGCTGGGATGGATACAAGATAAGCAGATTGGACTCAATCCCTGTACCACACAGGTCTCTCTTTTCTCCCATTTTCCTTATTTTGGATTTATATTAATGTCTGACTCTCCTTTAGACTAAGCTTCTCGTGGACAGAGATTTTATCTACCAGCTCTGATGGCTTGGACTCTTCCAAGTGCTTAGTTCAGTGCTCTGCACCCAGTCAGCGCTCAATAAATACCTTTGATTTGATTGCTTGGTTATTGGTGGTGGTATTGCCAACGGTTTAGAGGTTTCATTGTGTTTGACTCTTCTGCCCTCAAACTTTTCTGCCCCTTGAAGTAGAAGATGCCTGAATATCTTCTCCTCTCGTCACACCATCTGCTATTGCTCCTTTTTGAATTTATCTTTGTCCTTGTCATTTGTAGAGATTTCAGTGTTTTAGCAATTCTGCCAGACCTCTCCCCGTTTTTCTTTAGACCCTGAACCCCTCTCCTCAGTCGTATTTCTTTCCCCCGCCCGAACTTAGTATAGCGTATAGTAAAACACGCCCAGTCGGTGTTTAATAAATACTATTAATACTACTAATCCACCACCTGTGGAATGTTTACCCTTTTAATTTTGAAGCTTACTCTCTGGAAGATTTTGAAACTCTTTCAAGAAGTTGGATTTTCCACCGTCATTCACCCTGGCCGGAAAACAGCTTTCAACCGCTGTTTATTGGGTCTAGCAATGTGATATATACACTATTGACACTGGATCTTACATCTAATTTTCTTCACAATTAAGGGCTGATACACTGCTTCACTTGCAGTCAAATGACACTTTAAAAACAAATACAAGCATTGGGTTTCGCCAGCCTTGGGCTGTCTTAGCTTCAATTGGTGGAAGGAGGTCTTTGATCACAGCGGTTAAACATGTTTTTTAGGAATCCTTGTCTCTGAAGGTTGTAGCAAACAGGATTTATGAATAGTCCATTCCCATCTTACAGGGTCAGATTGGTAGAGCGGGAAGATGACACATTCTTATTCTTTTTGCTTAGACTGTGAGCCCCATGTGGGTCAGGGACTGCGTCCGACCTGATTAACTTGTACCGACCCCACTGCTTAGAACAGTGCTTGGCACGTAGGAAGTGCCTAATGAGTACCATCATCATCACCTTTGAACCTCTGAAGTGGATTATTAAAAATTTTTTGGGGGGTCATGTTGATTAAGCACTTACCTGTCCAGGCACTGTACTAAGCACTGGGGTAGATACAAGATAATCGAGCTGGACACAGCTCCCTGCCCCCATAGGGCTCACAGTCTTTATCCCCATTTTATAGATGAAGTAACTGAGGCACAGAGAAGTGAAGCGACTTGCTCGAGGTCACACAGCAGACAAATGGAGAACCTGGAATTAGAACCCATGTCCACTGACTCCCAGGCCTGGGTTCTTTCAACTAGACCACACTGCTTCTCACCGTGTTGCCTATTTTGTAATCAGAGGGCAGTAATAATCATAATTTTGATATTTGTTAAGCACTCAGCATGTGCTAAACCCAGGGGTAAATACATTTCTACCCGACACAGACCCTATCCTGGGTGGGGGTCATGGTCTAAGAGGGAGGGGTGAACGGGTATTTCATCCTCGCTTTACAGATGAAGAAACTGAGGTCCAGAGAAAACAAGTGGCTTGCCAAGGTCACACAGCAGGCAAGGGGACAGGGTTGGGATCAGGACTCGGGTCTCCAGATTCCCATCCCCGTCAAAAGACAGGACCCCAAGGACTTTCCCTATTCGGAATTGTACTTTCCAAGCATGTAGTACAGTGCTCTGCACACAGTAAGCACTCAATAAATACGATTGAATGTTGAATGAATTTGCAACATTGGCTTCGAATCCTTTGAGACTTCTGTAAGCGTCCAGAGAAATAGTAGTTCATCAGGCGGGCGGAGCTGGTGGTGTCAAAGAGTAGTTACCCGACTTCTTTCCATGGGCACTAACGGTGTCCGTTTGATTGCAGGATGACGTGATGCTGCCTCAGAGAGTCAGATTACAGCACGAAGCTGCCATCCAGCACCCAAACAGCGTGAGTACTCTCTCTCCCCTCCTCCCCTACCGGACCCTGGATTTTCCTTCCGTCAAGATTTTCGATTACGTTCCTCTGAGGAGATCAGAACGTTTCCACGCAGGGCTGGTCCGGGCAATGTAGCGGAAGAGTTTCTTTTGTGAAATTTGACTTCCTTAAGATGGGCCTGAAGCCATTTCTTTGTTTCGACTTTCTCCTTGGAAAAGAAAACTTTTGATCCTTTGGGGCCCAGGTTTACTTGGTTCCAAATAGGTTCCAAGGTGGCCTCGAAGGTAGCTTTGGAGCAGGTCGTTTGGAACTAGAATACTCGGAATGAAATATGCTCCGTGGAGTGAAAAGGTCTAGAGATACCAGGTTCTACACTACCATTTAACAGCAGGGTTGAAATAACTGCATTCAGTGTTTATTATACTTCAAGCGGCAGAACCCACGGCTTATTACAAAAACGATTGCTCAAGCCTGTGATTAAATTTGACATTTGTTTTTGTCGTAATTGGCTCTGAGGGAAAGTAGTCTTCACTAGAACAAGTATCCTTTATTCCATTGCTATAAATGTATCTATTGAGCCAAATTCATGGTTTTTTAAGCTACGGGGTGACTACCAATGTACATGCATTAAAGCAATGAAGGTCATCACAAGGATTGTGGGTTCTTTCTTAGATCTGGGGCCCCTTTATTTTGGAGCGTGGAGAAACAACTCTGATGAAAAACACCAATTTTGTCCAAGGTGTTATGACTAACTTAGGAAGTTTCCTTTTCTGTTGAATCACTGTGTGATAAATGGCTTCGCAAAATGGACTCAGAAGTGACACAGGCTTCCAAAAGATAAAATTCCTGATGGCACGCAGAGTTTTCTTAAAAACCCAAGGCCATTTGACTTTATCTGGCCCAGAAGCTAGGGGCTTTGAAACAAAACCAACTTATGAGAGTCTAAACGCTCTGTTTGGCTCAGGAATATTTGGAGTGTATTCTTTTTTTGCTATTGTTATATTTGTTAAGCGCTTACTATGTACTAATAATAATAATAATGTTGGTATGGGGGAGATAGAAGCATAGCAGTTTGGACACAGACCCTTTCCCACATGGGGCTCACAGTCTTAATCCCCATTTTATAGATGTGGTAACTGAGGCTTGGAGAAGTGAAGCAATTTGTCCAAGGTCACACAGCAGATGAGTTGGCGGAGCGGGATTCAAACCTCAGTCCTGCCTCCCAGGCCCGGCTCTATCCACTGCTTCTGTCTTCAACACACCTGGGTGTTTCAGGGCTCCTTGAATTGTTTTCTGCAGACTAAGAAGTATTGAATGTCTGGTGAAGACTTCTCAGACTTAGAATGAGGTGGGTGGAGTGTAAATAAAAGCAGATAGCCTTGGGGCAAAATGATTGTCCTTAAGTTTCACCTCTAAGAACTAGAGACCCTGGAATTCAGCACAATGTGATCAGCTCCATTTGTTTTAGGGTATTTGTTTAAGCGCTTACTATGTGTCACTCACTGTTGTAAGCACTGGGGTTGACTCAAATTTATTAGGTTGGACACAGTCTCTGACCCACATGGGGCTCATAGTCTAAGTAGGAGGGGGTAGCATTGAATCTCCATTTTGGAGTTGAGGAAACTGAAGCCAGAGAAGCGAAGTGGCTTGCCCAGCAAGCCATCCAGAGGCAGGATTAGAATTTAGGGCCTCTGCCTCCCAGGCCCCTGCTCCTTTCACTAGGCCACGCTGCTTCTCCACTGTTAAGATCTGGGGAAACTGAGTTCTGTCCCACGCTCACAAAGCCCCACGTATGGTGGTCTTCGGTTCTGGCTGAACTCATTCAGACCCTGCAAAGGCTTTGCTTCAGATTCCCCAGGCACACTGACTTTTAAAGGGCTCAGGTATCTGACGAATGTTCCCTAATTCCCTAACAACTGGAGAGACCAAAAGGTAGAGTGGAAACATATGTGTCGACGGACCAGGGCGACCCTCATCGATCCTTCCGCCATCTCTGGGAGGGCGGCCCAGACGAGGCCAGCTTAAGGGTCGGGATTGATGGTGTGTTGTTACCTCCTGTTATGCTCAGGAAATGGAAGCGGACTGCTGGGGAAAGAGGGGGACGTTTCTTTCCGACCCACATTGTCACGCACAATTCAAGACTCACTCCTGAGACCGTGACGTAGGAAATTAGGTCGGCCTGCTCTGGACCTACGAACGATTTTGAAGTGGCCAAACCAAGCGAACGCGGTACTTTGGCCTTGTGTGGTGGAAGCAGAAGAACACTATTGAGTAGGTTTAGGGTTCTGTTAGATTCTTGACTGTATGGAGGGGACAGAGACACACCTGCCTTCTCCCTTTTCCTTCCTTCCTCTCTTTCTCTTGTTTCCTTCTCTCCTCCCTTTTTCTCTCTCTATTACTTTCTATCTCTTTCTCTCTCTCTCTCTCTTTCTCTCTCTCTCTCTTTCTCTTTTTTCTCTTTCTCTTTTTCTCTTTCTTTCTCTTTCTTTCTTTCTCTCTCTCTCTCTCTGTCTTTCTCTTTCTCTCTCTCTGTCTCTCTTTCTTTCGCTTACCTTTTCTTTTCTTTCTCTTTCTTTCTCTATCTCCACTCTTTCTCTCTATCTTTCTCTCTCTCTCTCTCTGTCTCTCTCCCTTCCTCTCCCCTGTCCCCAGAAAGGATCAGTACTGACCATGGCATATAACTGATTTTTGTCCTTTTATTCTTTGTATCTGAGAGGAGATGCCCCAGTTCCATTTCTGATTTGGCAGTGCAATCCTGGGATGAAGGGCCTTCATAAATGGGACCCAGGCATCCCCTCCCCTCCCTGCAGCCTGGGACTCCAGAGGGCAGTAGGTTATTTTTAAACATATCCCCACTTCATGTCTTGCCCTGCAGGGAAGGGAGGAAGTCGACTGTTGTGCCCCTGAAAACATTGTGCGTCAGAAAAATATGCCATTGTTCAGATATTCGAGGGTCACAACTGTCACTTCACCAGTCAGGCCCTTCTGTTGGCTGTGGAGGAAGGTGTTTTTGGGGAGCAGAAAGACTTGCATTGGGTGACATTTTAGAAATGTGATCTGGGCATTACTGAAGCAGCATGGCCTAGTGGACAGAACATGGGCCTGGGATTCAGAATCCGGGTTTTAATCCCAGATCCGCCACTTGTCTGCTGTGTGACCTCGGGCAAGTCACTTCAACTTCTCTGTGCCTCAGTTGCCTCATCTGTAAAATGGGGAATAAGTCTGGGTGCCAAACACTGTCCTAAGCACAGGACAATTAGCTTGGACATAGTCCCTCTCCCACATAAGGCTCACAGTCTTAATCCCCATTTTACAGATGAGATAACTGAGGCCCAGAGAAGTGAAGTGAATTGCCGAGTTCACACAGCAGACAAATGGCAGAGCCGGGATTAGAACCCACGAGCTTCTGATGCTCTGACTCTATCCACTTCTCAAAATCTGGACAGAGTAGTTTGAGTGGAGAGACATCCCAATATGAGTAATATCTGTTAAGTGCTTACTGTGGGCCAAACACTGTACTGAATGCTGGGGTAGATACAAGATATTCAGGTCAGACACAGTCTCTGTCCCACAGGGAGCTCACTGTTTGCAAAGCACTGTACTAAGCGCTCTCTGCTCCTCATAGGGCTCAGAGGGAGGGAGGGAGAACATATATTGAATCCTCATTTGGAGATGGGGAAACAGACACAGAGAAAACAGACAGAGAGATGTGAAGTGACTTGCCCAAGGTCACACAGCAGGCAGGTGGCAGAGCCTGGAAGAAAACCCAGGTTTCTTATCTCAGTGCCGTGCTCTTTCCACTAAGCCACATTACCATTTTATTATTTTAAAGATATTAACAAATCAATTAAGTACAGTGAACTATCACTTGTTTGTAGCAGCTCTGTGAATCAAACATGGCTTAGTGGAAAGGGCTTGGGCCTGGGAGTTCAAGGACCTGGTTTCTGATCCCAGCTCTGCCAATTCCTTGCTGTGTCACCCTGGGCAAGTCACTTAATTCCTGTGTTCCTCAAGTTTCCTCAGCTGTAAAATGGTGATTAAATACCTGTTCTCCCTCCTGGTTAGACTGGGAACGCCATGTGGGACAGAGACTGTGTCTGAGTTGATTAACTCATACCTACCCAAGCGCTGAGAACACTGTTTGACACATAATAAGTGCTTAACAAATACCTTAAAAAGAAATGAAAAAACTTGGGGAAACAAAGGGTAGAGTGTCTTTTTCCCCTCACAAAAGAACAGCACAGAAAAATATTTTGCTCACACGAAGGAAGTTTGGCTGATAACGGCAGTTTTGGATCGTGGTCAAAATTCGACACGCCTCAAGCTATTATTTCACAATTCAGTCACAGTAGATGTCTTTTCGTGAACCTCAGCTAGTTGGTTGTGTGAAGCTTGGATGTCACTTTGAAGTAGCTAGATGATTGGACAGACTTTACCTCAGTGAAGCTGTAAACCAAACCTCGCTCCATGCAGTCAATGGAATGAATAGAGTCGTCTGAGCTTAATTCTCGTAGGCATATGCCCACACCACAACATTACCACAGGCAATTCGGCGAAGTGTCTTCGCTGAAAGGAGTCGCGTGAAAGACCGATGATGGAATTGAATTACAACTTACTGTATAGCGTGGGCGTGAGACATTTTCTTTGAGACGAACCCCCGGTCCCTTTCTCCCCACTTTATTTCCGTATCGGAAACTATTATGGATTCATGAGATGCAGCTGAGCCGCAGTTGGAAGTTTATTCTCAGTCGTCAGTCAAGGGTATTTATCGAGCACTGATTGGGTGCCGAGCACTGTGCTAAGCCCTTGGGAGAGCACGGTAAGATAGGACACGATCCCTGCTCGCAAGGAACTGACAGTCAGAGCCCCTTCCTTTTTTGCACAGCTAGTAATCAATCAATCATATTTGCCAAGTGTTTACTTTGGGCAGAGCGCTGGACTAAGTGCTGGGAAAGTAAAGGCAGTCAGTTGTATTTATTGAGTGCTTACAGTGTGCAGAGCACTGTACTAAGCACTCGGGAGAGTACAGTTTAACAGTATAACAGAAACGTACGGTACAGTAGAGTTGAGTAAGGAGATCATGTTTACCAAGTATTGCATTGTCAGTATTAGAGAAGCAGAATGGCTTAGTGGAAAGAGCCCGGGCTTGGGAATCAGAGGACGTGGGTTCTAATCCCGGCTCCGCCACCGTCGGTTGCGTGATCATGGGCAAGCCACTTAACTTCTCTGTACCTCAGTCTCCTCATCTGTAAAATGGGAATTAAGACTGAGCCCCACATGGGACAGCCTGATTACCTTGTATCTACCCCAGCGATTAGAACAGTTCTGGGCCCATCATAAGCAGTTAACAAAAACCATCGTTATTATTATCATTATTATTATTGTCCACTCCCAATAACTTAGGACCGCACTCTGCATACAGTAAGCGCTCAATAAATTCCGCTGATCGATCGACTGCCTTTTCCTTCCACCGAGACGGCTCTCTCCCGAGGCTGCCCACCAGCCCGACTTTGCCAAAGCGAACGGCAAGCTGCCCTATCCTAATCTTCTGCCCTCAAAAAAAAATGCGACAGCGCAGCCAGGGGCAATCTCCGCCTGCCAAGATGCGCGAGGGATTGCCAGTCGCCCGCTGATCTTGTTCGCCACGCCCGCACGCATTGAGAACGTCTCACTGGCCGTTTGGCCATCTTGCAACTTGAAGGACCGTGGTAGAGTCCATAAGAAAACCCCGGTCCCCATGGAAACCCTCAGGGGCTAGCTCCTTTTAGTATCTGCAGGGAGGAATGATTTTCACAGCTCCTCGTTTCCACCGCATCATTGTGGAAGCTCCTCCATGCATATAATGGGCTGTCAATAGTAACACGGGCTTTTTGACAGAGATGAAAAGCTTCTGTCCTGTTGAAGAGGTATTTTTGGCCCGCTCTGTCCCAGCTCAGTAAAAATGCTAAGCCACTGCTCTGATTGCTTATTACCTGTAAAAGTTCCTTTTATGTTCATCGTCTAGACTAGATAGGCCAGTGTTCTGGTAGTTATTGGGACCTCCTCCTTTAGGCTGCATTTTATGATGCAAATAGAGCCAACGTAAAGCGAAAACCTTTCTCAAATGGCCACCTCTTCATTATATTAATTGGTTGTTAATGGTAAACTTTAATAGGAGGCTACAACTGTAGTGGCTATGGATGGATCTGCCATATGGTGAGCATTAGCTTCTCTTGGAGGGACAAGTAATTGATATCCGCATCTGTGGGCAGTCGTACCTCGTTACCGGGGACTGAGATTTCCCTGGATTCCCTCAGGAGGGCTTTGAAGAGGGCAGTTTGGAGGGGCGGGGACATTCACTGAGAAGTAGCGTGGTCTAATGGATAGAGCCCGGGCCTGGGATTCAGAAGGACCTGGGTTCTAATCCCGGCTCCGCCAATTGTCTGCTGTGTGACCTTAGGCAGGACACCTCACTCCTCAGTGCCTCAGTTCCGTGAGCTCCATGTGGGGCATGGACTGTGTCCAATCTGATTAGTTTGTAGTCCTCTAGTCTGTAAATTCACTGTGGGGAGGGAATGTGTCTGTTATGTTGTTATACTGTCCCGAGGGCTTAGTCCAGTGCTCTGCAAACAGTGTGCACTCAATGAATACGCTTGACTGACTGACTTGAACCCAATCCAGTGCTTAGTACAGTCCCTGGCACGTAGTAAATGCTTAACCAATACCATGCCAAAAAAAAAAAAGGAGCAGTAATGGTATTTATTAAGTGCAGTGTACTGTATTATGTACTCAGGGAAGTTCCCCTGGAGTACAAGACTTGTGCTTCTTTGCCTACAGATGTTTAGACTCTAATTGAGGAGACAGAAATAAAAGTATTCACTAAACTTTGGAATCAGAACAAGTCAAGTGAATGTTCGATGGTAGAGACATATTCAGGTGCTGTACAAATAGATCTGTAAGGGCTAGAGGCAGCTGATGGGTCCATACAGCTTGGGGGTGTTGGAATTAATTGGGGAAGGATCCGGAAGGAGGTGGGATTTTAGGAGGCTTTGAAGATGGGAAGAGCTGGGATTCGGGGGAGCAGGGTGAAGGGGGTTCTAGAACTCATAGGGAGCATCAACAAGGGGTCAGAGGTGGGTCAGTTAAGAGTAGAATACAGTTGGGAGGGAGTCTTGAGAAGACTGTCAGCTCACTGTGGGCAGAGAAGATGTCTTTTAGATTGTTCTATTATCCTCTCCCAAGGGCTTAGCCCAGTGTTCTGTGCATAGTAAGTGCTCAGTAAATACGACTGACTGACTGACTGTCTGACTGACTGAGTGGAGAGTGCCAGCTGGGGAATTAGTGGGCTAGAAGAAGCGGTATGCAAGACATAGGAAGCTGGTGAGGATCGTGAAGCTAAGATAAAGACATTTCCGATTCAAAGGGCGATGGGCCTCCCATTGGACAGTTTAAGGAGAAGGGAAACCGGTGCTGAGTAACGTTTCCGAAAGATGATCTGTTTATTGTTGTATTGTACTCTCCCAAGTGCTCAGTGCAGTGCTCTGCACACGGTGAGCGCTTAATAAATACGATTGACTGAATGAATGGAGAATGTCAAAGTGCTTGTTGGTCAGGGACAGCCTTAGAACTGTGTTTAGACTTTAGGGAGTTTACCAGTGGCTCCAGAATCCCCATTTACTTCTCCTTCTCCCTGAGTGCAAGGCCCTCGGTGTTGAGTGAGTATAAATGCACGAGCATTTTGAAGTGCGATAGTGATTCCAACATCAATATTTATACAGATATCAACTGGCTTGCCTTGGTAAACTCTCCGTTGAGCGAGGAAATGACCTGTCATCTCACCGTGGAGCTCAGCGTATTACCCTATTTGCCCTCTGAATTGCTTAGGCACTTGGACCTACACCTCTTTAACTCTTGAGATCCACCCCACAGCATTTATATCAATCCATTGTATTTATTGAGCACTTATTGGGTGCAGAGCACTGTACAAACACTTGGGAGAGTACACTACAACAATGCAGTGGAGTTGGTGAGTCCGTTCCACAGTAAGAACTCAATAAATATGATTGATTCAGTGCTCACAGTGAGTTTACAGTCCATATCCTTACATTCTCTTTTTTTTTTTAATGGTATTTGTTAAGTCCTTACTCTGTGCCAGGGACTTTACTAAGTGCTGGGATAGATATAAGACAGTCAGGTTGGACACAGTCCCTGTCCCACGTGAGGAACCTGAGGCTAGAGAAGCAAAGTGACTTGCCTAAGGTCACACAGCAGACCAGCAGCAGAGCTGAATTAGAACTCAGTTCTTCTGACTCCCAGGCCTGTGCTCTTTCCAGTAGGCCACACTGCTTCTCTCCCAAGCGCTCAATCTGTCCATCAGTCAATCATTAATTGAGTGCTTATCGTATGAAGACAGCACTGTACTAAACACTTGGGAGACTACAGTGCAACAATAAACAGACAAACACCCTGCACAAAGTGAGTTACAGTCTAGTGGAGGAGTTCTACACACAATAAGCGCTCAATAAATAGAGACTTGATGCAGCCTCTCTGTACTTTTTACATTTGGCTCAAGGACATCGTCTGCCACCTCCTTCTGCATCGCCCTGACTTTTCCCTTTACTTACTCCCCGTCCCAGCCCCACAGCACTTACGCCCATATCTGTCATTTATTTCTATTAGTTGTCCATCTCCCCCTCTAGACAGTAAGCTCCTTGTGGGCAGGGAAAATGTCTGTTTATTGTTGCATCATACTCTCCCAAGTGCTAAATACAATTGAATGAATGATCGAATGCTTCACGGGGCCAAAAATGTTGTCGGCGAACCGAGCGCCAGAGAGGAGCCAAAGGACGGGCTGAGCATGTGGGCAGCCACGATGGGACTTTAATAACGGCATTGAGCGGGCCAAGGAAGTCTGTTGTCTCTCTGGTCACAGTTTGGAAAGGCTTTCGCTGGCCAGGCCGTGGTGTCCCTGGGGTGCAGGACCATTTAGGTAAATACAGAGCGCCCCTCCGCACTGAATTCCATTCTGCCTTCCCAACCACGCTCCCCCTCATCCGTTCTTTCTTGTGGGGGCCGGGGCAGCTATTTCAGCCTCCAGAAATCCGTGACCCCAAAGCAGGCATTTGCCAAAAAAGTCTCTCAAACAAGGTAGACTTGTCTCAGTGTGGTTGGAGGCGGCTATGTGGGGAGATTTGTGTCTTCTGGAGCTGCTGTTTCCTTTCCTTAATAACATCTTCTTCTTCTTCTGAAGTGCTCTGTGAGCCAGCTTTAAGCCATTTTGCCAATGCCCCCCCAGATGAGCGACCACGTAGTTGAGAATGACAAAGAACCAGTTTGCTCCCCTTTTATAGGAAAGTCTGTGTAAAGATTGTAATCTTCTAGATACTGCTAGAAGACTACTAATTGTATTTGTTAAGCACCTATTGTGTGCCAAGCACTGTTCTAAGTGCCGGAGTGGATTCAAGGTAATCAGATTAAACGTAGTCCCTGTCCTACATGGGGCTCACAGTCTTAATCCCCATTTTATGAAGGAGGTAACTGAGGCCCAGACTAGTGATGTGACTTACCCAAGGTCACACAGCAGATAAGTGGCGGAACCGGGATTAGAACCCATTTCCTCAGACTCCCAGGCCCGTGCTTTTGCCTCTAGGTCATTCTTTAGTTGGTTTTCTTTGAACAGACAGACTCTGCTAATGTGTTTCAAGCGGAGGTCACCATTCCCTTAAGGGGCTGAATAAACTCTCTCCTGGCTACCAAGCCTTGCTCCCCTCCCACACACTTCACTACTGGGACTCTATCTCATCTCTCTCATTGTCGACTCCTTGTTTATGCCCTCCCTCCTCCCCGGCGCTCCCTCCGCCTTTGTATCTGACCGACCACTCTTCTCCCCAGCTTCAAAGTCCTAAAAAATCACATCTCCTCCAGGAAGCCCTCCCTGACTAACCTCTCACCTCCCCACCATATTTCTGTTCCCGCTTCCGACTTCAATACTCACATCCTCCGCCTGACACTTTTGTACATAGCCTTATATATGGTTGCTTCTCCTACCTGTAATTGATTTTAGCCAGTCAGTCTGTCGGTCGTAATTTTTGAGCGCTTACTGTGTGCAGAGCACTGTACTAAGTGTTTGGAAGAGTACAATATAACAATCCAACAGACATATTCATTGCCTATAGTGAGTTTACAGCCTGGAGATGAGCTAATATCGGTGTCCCCCAGGAGTACTACTAGTAATAGTATATAAGTGCTTACTTGGCACAGAGCCCCGAACTAGAGAAGTAACTTTGCCTAGTGGATAGAGCACGGGTCTGGGAGTCAGAAAGACCTGGGTTCTGATTTCGACTCTGCATTTTTTCTGCTCTGAGTCACTTGACTTCACTGTGCCTCAGTTCCCCAATCTGTAAAATGGGGATTAAGACTGTAAACCCCATGTGGGACGGGTACTGTGTCCAAATTGATTAGCTTGTATCTCTCCCAACGCTAAGCATAATAAGTGCTTAACAAATACCATAAACGACCCCAACACCACCAACAAAAGAAAAGTAAATGCTGGAAGAGAATACAAAGATGGAAATTAAACTCGGTCCCTAGCTCTTGCCCTTCAGTAATGATGATTTGACCTTGAGGGCTGGGCAGAAGGCCGCTAGATGGACTCAGGGATATTGTTGGGAGGCTAAGCCAGGGGCACTACCCCTCGGGTCCGGTGCGTGGGGGAGTTGGAGCAGACTGTCTGAGGGATGGATTTTCGGCTGGGGTGAGGTGCGTCGGGGCAGGGCTTTGACGGTAGGAGGAGTAGACAAGGAGAAGGGAGAAAGGTAAAGGAGGAAGCAGAGTAGGAGTGGAGGGGAGACGAGGACTAGGATAAAGGAGAAATGTGGAGAGGAAGGCATTGGTTCTTTTTCTCTGGGCTACATTTTGCTGCCAACACCGCTTCGTCCTCATTCTCTTCCCCCTTCTCGTCCTCCTCCACCTCATCATCCTTCTTTTCCTCCTCCTTGTCTTTCTCCTCATCATCCTCTTTGTCCTCGTCCACCTCATCATTCTTCATTTCCTCATCCTCGTCCTCCTCCTTGTCCTCCTCCACCTCATCATCCTCCTTGTCTTCCTCTACCTCGTGTCCTTCTTTTCCTCATCCTCCTTAATCTCTCGTCCTTCTCATCCTCCTCATCCTCCTTCTCCTCCTCTTCCTTCACACCATCACTACCACCTCTCCTAGGTTCCGGCTCCAAGGCTGCCCCAGAGGCCCTTCTTGCCCCTAGTCATGGAACCGCAAGAGAACGACCAATACATCCATCTCCCCACAACTCCATCCACATAGCCCGGGGGCTTTCTGAGGGGATGAGGTCGGGGGGGGGGGGGGGGGGGGGGGGGGGGAAGGGGGGGTCTGAGCTGTGGGAAAGCCGCAGCAGCAGCCATTTAAGCCCTGTGGGGCCAGGCGGTGTCCAGATTCCTTCCCGCCCCGGAGCCTCAGCGGCCCGCAACTGCGGCATTAGCGGCTCCGGCGGCCAAAGCCACGGCTGCTCACACGTTAACCTTGGCCTGTGGTTCCAGGGCAGGAAGTAGCGACGGCGCTGAGGCAAAGTGGGCGGGACTACTTGCCCTCCCCAGACCCTCCCATGAGGCTGGAGCCACAACCCTCTGGCATTTATCTTTTTGTCTGTCTCCGCTCGAGACGGCGAACGCTTCGAGGGCAAGGATCGTGGTTTTCGACTCTGTGGCTTTCTCCCAACTGCTCAGTACAGTGCTCTGTGTGCACTAAGCTCAGAAGAGCCCCCTGCTCTAGGCTGTGAGCTCGCTGTGGGCAGGGAATGTCACTGTTTATTGTCATATTGTACTTTCCCAAGCGCTTAGTACAATGCTCTGCACACAGTAAGCACTTAATAAATACGATTGAATGAGTGAATGAATGAATACGTGGCCACCCTTGATGTGAATGTTTGTAAGGTGTGGCTACCCCAGTGGGCTGAGGTGGGTTGGGCCGGGACCGCTCGGTTGATGTCAGGGAATAAGGCAAGGTTGGGGGACCGAGGGGGTGGTCCTCTCTCTGGGGCAGGAGACCGCCATGCTCCCGTGATGATGATAATGTTCTAATAATATTAATCCTGTTCTAAGCGCTGGGAATGATACAAGGGTATCAGAAAAGACCCAATCCCTGTCTCACACAGGGTTCACAATCCAAGCAGGAGAGAGGACAGGCATGAAATCCCCATTTTGCAGATCAGGTAACTGAGGCACAGGGCAGTGAAGTGACTTGCCCAAGGACTCTCAGCAAGTAAGTGGCAGAGCCGGGGTTAGAACCCAGGTCTTTCGATGGCCAGGTCCAGGGCTCTTTCCGCTAGGCCACGCTACTCGGGTGGCAGAGGGAGTGGGCTGTCACTGCAGTTTCTGTTGTCCTGCTTCAGCGCATAGCCCGAAGGAGCCGAAAGCCTGATCGGGGTGATGAGCATCTGTAGAGTCATTCCTAATCATGTTCTAGGATGTCTTGACAAATCACTTTGAGTCATAGAGAAACTTAGGAAATTAGTCGTCTACCAAACCGGTCTTTTCTGGAATTTCTTATTCAAATGCCAGCAGTTGCCAATCTTGAAGCCTGTTCCCTGCCACCCTGTATCTCTGTCTTTCTGTCTCTTTGTCCCTCTTTCTCTTTCTCTCTCTCTCTCTCTGTGTGTCTCTGTTTCTCTGTCTCTTTCTCTGTCCCCAGGACCCAACCTTCTTCTCAACCATGTTCACTTTCAGGCAAAGGTTGGTAGAAGTGTGACGAAAAAGCCGTGGTAAAAGAAAATATTATTTTTCTCTTCTCAGAAGACTAATAAGATGAAAGAATGGGTAGGGGAGTCCAGTCTCGGCTACGGGAGGGAGGGTCAAGCAGAGGCCTACCCATTCCATTCCTAGCTTGGGCCGTGGCTAGCCAGTGGAAGGCAATCAGCTACAAGTCAAAACTCACCTGAGCTGTGCAGCAGCTGCACGGGAGAGTGTCGAGGGTAGAGACTCAAGTTGGCTGTGTGAAAGAAGGCAGTGGTAAACCACTTCGGGATTTTCACCAAGAAAACTCTATGGATACATTACCAGAAAGATTGCAGATAGAGGTGGGGTGTTCTGGGGGAGATGTGTCCATGAAGTCGCGATGGGTCAGAGATGACTCGACGGCATAAGACAAGGCATATCTAGAGCACTGTAGTAAGCGCTTGGGAGAGTCCAATACAACAGACATGTTCCCTGCCCGTAATGAGCTTACAGTCTAATAATAATATTGGTATTGGTATTCGTTAAGCGCTTACTATATGCAGAGCACTGTTCTTAGCACTGGGGTAGATACAGGGTAATCAGGTTGTCCCACGTGAGACTCACAGTTACTAGGTACCAACCACTTATACAGTGCACAGTCCCTGTTCCACACAGGACTCCCATTCTAAGGGAGAGGGAGAACACATGGAAGAAGTTGGGTCAGGGCTTTTCCAGGATATGTCTCTCTTTTATTTTTGGATTCCTTAAGAGCTTCCCATGTGTCAAGCACTGTACTAAGCTCTGGGGTAGATACAAGTTAATCAAGTTAGACACAGTCCCTGTACCACATGAGGGTCACAGTCTAACTGGGAGGAAGAACAGGGATTGATTCCCAATTTTATAGATGAGGTAACAGGCCCAGAGAAGTGAAGTGACTTGCCCCAGATCATACAGCAGGCAAGTGGCAGAGCCGGTGCTAGAACTCAGGTCCTCTGACTGGCTAAATTCTGAGCCTATCAGGTCCTTGGGCTGGTTTGAGCCTGGATTAATGATAACGATATTTAAGTGCTCACTATGAGCCAAGCACTGTTCTAAGCACCGACATTCCACTCTCTGCTGTCCTCCACGTACTCTCCTCCACAGTTCTGGGCGATGATGCCAATTCCCATTGGTGTTAGTGAGAAATGGAATTATTTCTCCCTTGGGCCGCAAGACCGTGATGCAAGACAGTTTTTCCGTAGTTTCAATATTGGCTTCGGAACCCGAGGCAAACCACTCGAGCCAGGTCGCTCTGCCCTACCTACTGCGGCCAAAACGTGTGCATCCTTGCGTAACTGAAAAATTGAGCAAATTCTGAACCCAGTAACGTGAGGGGAAAACACTTAGTTTGCGCCATTCCATGACCCATTGAGCTACCAAAATGCCCCACTTCCGGTTGAACTTGAAAACCCACAAGCTCCCGATTGTGCATTAAAAGATGTAAATACTTGAAAGGCTCTTAGCGTCAGAGCCTATTTCACTTTGGGTGGAGAGGATTACTTCAGCCACGCCGTGACTCTTTCTAGTCCCTTCCCCTTTTGCAAAGTGAAAGAGGGTGACAGTCGGCTTCAGCGATGAAGTTAACGTTGGCAGCTCTCCATGGCATAAGTTCAACGGAACAGCCGTAACTATTGCTTCATAAAGAATTTGGGGAAAAAAACGCAAACTGGGTCAGCTCTCCTCTGAAGCAAACCCATCCTGATTTGCATTTTTGTAAAGGTGCCTAAGTTAGGACTTTCCCTACTAGTCCCTAATTAAATTCTCACAGGAGTCTTTTCTAACATGCCCCAGAGACAGAAAAAGGTTCTCTTACTTCCCTGTTGAACATGCCTCTCTCTGTCAAGTATGCAACTCCAAGAAATCGTTTGGGCTATTCCTCGTAAATGAAGGTCGTCTGGTTTGGGATTCACAAAATAATAATAATTACGGTACTTGATAAGCGCTTATTATGTGCCAAGCACTGTTCCAAGTTCTGGGATAGATACAAGTTAGTCAGGTCTGACACAGTCCCTGTCCCTTATGGGACTCACACTCTTATCCCCATTTTAGAGATGAGGTAACTAGGACATGGAGAAGTGAAGTGATTTGCCCAAGGTCACACAGCAGACATGCGGTGGAGCCAGGATTAGAACGCAGGTCCTTCTGACTCCCAGAACCGGGCTCTGTCCGCTAAACCACGCTGGAACAAATAGGTGTGTTCCACCAGGACAAAATCGGCTTTCAAAAAGTGGTTCAGGGATGGGTAGTGGATTATTTTTAAAGCATGTGACTTTCAGAAATCTTAATTTGCAGTTGTGGGTTGGAGACTTTGCGGTGGTCCTAGCATTCACAATCTCTAGCTCCAAAGCTGACCAGTCTGTCAGTTGCTCATTGGTATTTTTGGAGTGCGTACTGATGACAGAGTGCTGTACTAGGTGCTTGGCAGAGGACGCTATGATAGAGTCCCCCGCCTACCACGAGCAAGTATAAAAGACAAAGACAGGAGTGCGTTTTTACTAAGTTTGTTGAAGATGGGTTGAATTGTAAAGGTCTCTTATAGGAAAAACCATCTTGCCAAAGAAGGGATCTTTTCTTACGCCAGCTTTGCCTATAAATCTCCAGGAATACATTCTCCTTCATTCGCTCCTTTGTTCCCCTTTGGTAGCCCCAAAGACCTTCTTCAGACTTTAGTCTTTCCAAAGAACCGCAAAAGATTTTCAAAGCTCGTATTAATTCAAACATGTTCCATATTTAATAGACCTTTACAGACGCAAAACCATTCCTGCTATACATCTTGGTAATTAAATGTGTTTTTGGCTTGGCCTCCACATGCTCTCGACCACATCTGAAACATCCTCTGTGGGTCTAGCATGATTGCTTTTTTCTTTCCAACAGTGTTTGTTAAGCGCATACTATGTGGCAAGCACTGTCGTGAAATCTGGGGTAGATACAAGCTAATCAGGCTGGACACAGACTATGTCTCACATGGGGCTCACAGTCTTAATCCCCGTTTTACAGATGAGGTAGCTGAGGACCAGAGATGTGAAGTGATTTGCCCCAGGTCACACAACAGACGAGTGGTGGAGTCGGGATTAGAACCCAGGTCCTCCGACTTTCAGGCCCGTACTGTATCCACTAGGCCGCGTTGCTTCTCGAGAAAACAGTATAATTATCTTAGGAGAGAACAATGGAGTAGATACGTCCTCTGCCCACAAGGAGCTTATAGTTTTAAAACTCCAAGATTACGTGTTCCACGAGAAATGAAAGTATGGGGCCAGTGTCTTTTAGTCAACATATGGTGACACTCACTTCATACCTGAGGAAATTGGGTTGGGTCTCAAGCAGTCAAGGAATATCGTACCTCCTACTCACCAGCTTTTCAACCACCATTGACTCTGGCGAACGCACCCAACTATTCCATATATCACTGTCTTCATCTTGTGAGGTATGTGAGGAGAAGCAGCCTGGCGTAGCGGATAGAGCCTGGGACCAGGAGTCAGAAGGACCTGGGTCCTAATCCCAGCGATGCTGCGTGAACTTGGCCAAGTCACTTTACTTCTTTCGGCCTCAATTCCCTCATCTGTAAAATGGGGATTAAGACTGTGAACCCCATGTGGGACGGGGACTGTGTCCAGCCCAATTTGCTTGTATTCCCCCCGGCCAGTGCTTACTACAGTGCCTGGCACATAGTAAGCACTTAACAAATGCCATAATAATTATTATATAATTTTAGGATTGGTGGATCTGTAGCTAGAAAATCTGAATTGACCCCCTAGACCAGGCCTCGTTCTCATATCTCCTGGACAATGTTATCCTTGGTTCCACTTCTGAAATAATAATGGTTAGGTATGGTTATTGCGGTGTATGTTAAGGAATTACTATGTGTCGAGCACTATTCTAAACTCTGGTGAAGATCTTGAACAGCCTTTTATTGAGAGATTTGGCCTTGTCCTCCAGGGCACTCCATCACTTCCCTTCACTGATCTTAAAAAAGCAAAGTAGAACGTTAAAAACACAAACCCACGACAAACCACGGCATACTGAGATATGAAGCACAATTACTGATGTCGTTCGATTTAGGTTGGCTTGGAGTAATTTTTCACATCCAGAGTACTCTAAGAGGAAGTTCAGTGGACCCACCCAGGAAGGTCGCCATCTTGTACTTTGGTCACAGACTATCTTGGCACACCTCCCTTGTGGCTTCCGTTGAAGGCGGCTTATTTCTGAATTGAAGCTTCCACTGGCTCTTCTGCCCATCGGCTCCAGCCATTGCTTGATTTCTATATTTTTGAGCTCTTGGGACAACCAACCCAATCTTTCTTGACACTTCCCTTCAGTATCCCTTTATTGCAAAATTCCTGTTTCTCTCCTAATTGACTCAGAAGTGACGTTACTCTTCACTTTTTCACGGAGTCATTCTGTTCCGGAAGGCAAGGGGCCTTCAGAATAATAGAACATTGCAACATTACCAGTGGAACACAGTTTGATGGTTCTAGTGTTGATGTTGCCCCTCTACCTACCAGCCGAGGTGTTTTGACAGAGGGAACGAAGAATAAGAGAAGGGATGGAAGGATAAGAGAAGCAGCATGGCCTGATGGAAGGGTCATGAGTTGTAATCCCGGCTCTGCCACTTGTCTGCTGTGTGACCTCGGGCAAGTCACTTAATTTCTCTGGGTCTCATTTCCCTCATCTGTAAAATGGGGGATTGAGACTGTGAGACCCATGTGGGACATGAACTGTGTCCAACCTGATGAAGTTGTTTCTATCCCAGTCTGGAACAAAGTAAGCCCTTAACCAATCCTGTTAAAAAAAGATAACTGGAGACTCCTACAAAGCTGCACTTTTAGGATTTAATCCCTTTCTTTCGTATCTCTGGCATGCACATAATTAACCTTAAGTGAGTTCTGCCCATGTGACAGTTTGGGAAGAAAGGTATCAACTCTGCCTCCAGTTTCTTCTCAGTTAAATTGGATTTCAAGTTCGGCACGGTCGAGTGTGTCCTGAGGCCATTTTGTTTGGACTGGGAAATTTGTCAACATCTAGGGACGTAAAACACTGCCATAATGAATATTTTAAACTACAGGACCATCCTGCTCTCATCGAATCTCCATTCCCTTGCTCTCTTTGTCCCTCCCCTGCCCTGAAACACTTTTCCTTCCCAAATCTGCCAGACCCCAGCTCTCCCCTCTTCGAAACCCTCCTAAAATCCCAGTAAGCCTTCCCCACCAATTCCCAACAGCCCAAGGTGTTTCGACCCAACAACTATTTCTAGTACTTATATACTTATTTATACTCATCTGTAACTCTTTGGTATACATGTTTATTGGTGTATTCTGATTCTACTGTTTATAAATTATTTTTCATGCTTATCTCCCCTATTGGAATGGAAGTTTCTCGTGGGCAGGGAAAAAGGTGCTGTGCTTCTGTTTTCGTTTCCAGGTGCTTTTGAACTTAGTCCATTTTTCAGGAAAGTATTTTTGAAGTCTCTAGCGTGGATTCTGCTGGTTTTTGAGGCTCTTTACATTAAGCAGCCATCGTGAGATTGGGAAAAGCCATAATATTCCCTAAAGCGAAGGATAAATGGGAGCTGGCCTAAGAATATAGGAGCAAAAATCCTTTGACTGCCTCCAGGGTAAATAAAGCTAATGGATTTTGTGCCACAATGAGGGAAAATAAGCATTCTTTGTAAGTATTTGCTGATGAAATTACACATTTTACAATGAAACCTACCTTTGAACTACCATGACAGAAAGAGCCTAAAACATCCATGAAATTGAACAAATCCAATCTGTCAGTTAATGGTGTTTCTTGAGTGCTTGCTGTGTACTGAGTGCTCGATGGAGTTCAGTACAAAAGAGTTGGTAGAAATGATCCCTGCCCTGAAGGAGCGTAGTAATAGCATTTATTAAGCACTTACTGTGTGCAGGGAACTGTTCTAAGCCCTAGAAATAAGATTCCATTGGGAATTGGACCCTGTTCCCTGTTCCTCAATCAATTAATGATATTTATTGAGCGCTTACTATATGCAGAGAGCTGAACTAAGCCCTTGGGAGAGTACAACAGAGGTAGCCGACACGTTCCCTGCCCACAGCCAGCTTACAGTCTAGAAGGGGATAGAGTCTATTCCAATTCCACAACAATTCCAAGCCTCCCATCTAATCAATCAGTGGTATTCATTGAGCACTTACTGTGTACTAAGAGCTCGGCAGAGTCCAGTACAACGGAGTTGGTAGGTACATACCCTGCTGTCAACGACCTTGCAGTCTACATCTTAATCATAATAATCATGGTATTTGTTAAGTGCTTACTACGTGCTAAGCACTGTTCTCAGCTCTGGGGTAGATACAAGGTAATCAGGTTGGCTACATTCTCTGTCCCACTTGGGGCTCCCAGTCTCGATCCCCATTTTCCAGATGAGGTAACTGAGGCCCAGAGAATAATAATGTTGGTATTTAAGTGCTTACTATGTGCAGAGCACTGTTCTAAGCGCTGGGGTAGATACAGGCTCATCAGGTTGCCCCATGTGAGGCTCACAGTTAATCCCCATTTTACATATGAGGTAACTGAGGCCCAGAGAAGTGAAGTGCCTTGCCCAAGGTCACAAAGCAGACACGTGGCAGAGCCGGGACTAGAACCCTCATCCTCTGAATCCCAGTCCCGGGCTCTTTCCACTAGAGCTTCACTCTACCGCCTCAGCTTCTGCCAGGGTCAAAAAAAGAGGTGGCTGACGAGGTTATATCAGCACAAGGTTTTTCAACAGAGTTTTGGCATCCTTTTCGATTGCGACTTTGAAGAACGCAGTCTTGAGGGCAGCTCTGGCCTAAAGCCGAGTTTATGGGCGATGATAACTTTGGGTTACCTGATGTCCCTTTGTGAGTCATGGCTGTGGAATGGCAGCAGAGCTATTGCATGACAAGATGTACGCCTGCCAGAAGATAGTACTGAAAAATGATCTTTTCCTTGTCCTTTTCTAATACCAAGATTCGGTTTATAATCTTAGTAAGGCCCTCCAGAACTCTCTGCCGTTGGGGGGGGGGGTCACGCTTTGTTCAAAGCATGTGATTGTATTTCCCAACACAACCTCCACTGTGCCTTCATGATCACCAGGGTTAAATATCATCTTTCTCCCCGAAGAAGAAAAAAAAAATCCCTCCATCAGGAGGGATGCTTTTAGTTTCCCACCGTCTAGAAAACGGGGTAGGGTGGATCTCTGGGTGCCGAGACAACATATGCCACGGCAGGAGAGCTTCCTCCAAACGCTATCTCGCCAGGCTGGAGATAGGGAGAAGGCATATCGTAGGCTGAATCTGAGGTGCTCCAATAATCTCACGTTCTAAATTGCACCTCATTAGCCGTGATTAGCCTGGTACTGATGCAGAGAGAGGTGGTTCTGGGGGACAAATGAGGAAGGCTTGCCCTGTGCAAAGAGAATTTCTGTCAACAGAAGCTAAAATGCAATTACTCAGAATGAGGAAGGAATGAAAAAAGGGAAGGAAAAAAAAATGGTCAGTGATCTGATAAGGTGTTCCCATTTGTCCCAATGAACTGCGTGTGACTTTACAATGAACCTGTTTCAGCGTAAATAAAAGAAGGTGACAGGGGCGGGAATCGTTTCTTGCACAGTTATTTTTGCCTCTACTACTACTACTAATAATAATTATGGTATGTCTTAAGAGCTTACTATGTGCCAAGCACTGATGTAAGCCCTGGGGTAGATAGAAGATAATCAGTTTGGATACAGTCCCTGGCCCACATGGGGCTCACACTCTCAATCCCCATTTTACAGATGAGGTAACTGAGGCCCAGAGAAGTGACTTGCCTAAGGTTACATAGCAGAAAAGCGGCAGAGCTGGGGTTAGAACCTAGGTCCTTCTGACTCCAGGCCCTTGCTTCCCTCCACTAGGCCACACAGATTTGAGCATCTTCATTCACGGGATATTCCCCAACCACTTAATACAGTGCTCTGTATACAGTAAGCACTCAATACGTACCACTGATAATGATTTAAGCCTGCAACCTATTCCTGTACCCTGCAAGCTCCTTGTGGCAGGGCACGTGTCTTATATTGAACTCTCCCAAGTGCTCTGCACATAGTAAGCACTCAGTAAATATGCTCGATTGGTTGACTGAATAAGCCTAATTAGCATCGCATCTGCTGTAGTGAAATCACAGCAGCTTTTTTTAATGGTATTTGTAAAACGTTTACTCTGTACTGGGGCAGATACAATATAATCAGGTTGGTTAGAGTCTGTGTCCCACATTGGGCTCACAGTCTTAATCCCCATTTTACAGATGAGGGAACTGAGGCACCAAGAAGCAGAGAAGTAAAGTGACTCACCCAAGGTCACACCGCAGATTAGTGGCAGAGCCGGGATTAGAACCGGGTCCTTCCAACTCCCAGGCCTGTGATCTTTCCATTAGACCATGTTGCTTCTCCTTGACGTGGAAGGGGATGGAATACTTTGTGGAGCAGGGACTCTGTCCGATTTGTGTAGCTTTCTTTTTCCCTAACATTGATCAGAGTGCCTGACCCACATAAGTGCTTACTAAATACTCGCGTCCTCCTCAGCATAGAATCCACGAGCGCCTGTGCTCCATTTCCTTTCAGATGCATAATCTGAGGCCAAATAAACTTGTTTCTGTCCATAATTACTCATCTACTGCATTGCTCGGCAAGATGGGAAAATAAGTTTTTCTCTGACAGTGTTAGGTCTTTGGGTTGAGGTTATTCGTTTCTGCCGGACTACGAGATAATACTTTAATGAAATAGAACTTGAAAAGTGACTGTTCCATTAACGGTAATCGACATCACCGAAAATTTTCAACAGCCTTCGCCCACCAAGCCACGGGAATGTCTGAATGACAATTCCAGATCTGCCTCGGGGAAGATGGGAATGACGGTTCCCGATCCACATCTAAATTTTCCAATGGAATTGACTTGAAGGCAGCGTGCCCCCGCCTCAGCATTGGTAAAATCCGAGTATCGTGCCTATCTCTAATATAAACATCTGGGGGAACATATCCTCTTATCTAGCCTGTTCAGAACTGGTGAGAAAAGCATTTTATTTCTCCTTCCACGATTAAACTTACGACTGCTCGAAAGAGAGATAATGAATTCCATGTGACCCCACCCTATACACATAAGGAAGTCCCAGCAGCACTCTACAGTATGTATTTACCCTTTGTCTTGCACGTGTGATTAATATTTCTCCATATCCATTTCATTTTTGTTCCCAAAGTCCAGTGTTTGATATGCCCTGGAACAGCTTTGGTTTCATCAATAGCGGGCCCTCTAGATCCGAAGATCCTGGGAGGAGATAAGTTTGTGCAGTGTTTAGAATAGCGTCATGTGCTGTTAGGGTTGAAGATGTTTCTTTTTCTCTTGTTTGAATCGGGCTTCGACCCCGAACAAAGGCATGAAAGCAGATCACAAGTCTAAGAGGCAGAGTTTAGACAAAACTTCAGGTGTTGTAGAAGCCAAGCCAGGTCTGTACTCTCCCAAGCGCTTAGTACAGTGCTTTGCACACAGTAAGCGTTCAATAAATACAGTTGAGTGAATGAATGAATAATTCCTACCTGCATCTTCTCTCCTAGCGCTTAATGAGAAGCAGCATGGCCTAGTGGATAGATCACAGGTCTGGAAGTCAGTGGGACCTGGGTTCTAAAACCGACCCCACCACTTGTCTGCAGTGAGAGCTTGGGCAAGTCCCTTAACCTCTCTGGGCCTCAGTGGCCTCATCTTTAAAATGGGCATTAAGACTGTGAGCCCGGGTGGGATGAGCACCGTGTCCAATCTGGTTATCTCAATATCTACCCCAGCGCTTAGTACAGTGCTTAACTTAAATACAAACCCAAATAAACCTGATTTGAAAATCATGTACATCTGAACCCCACATGGTAGTAATGTTAGATGAGTTTATCTGCAGCTTCAAAATGTCTTTAATTGTTGCAGTGTTCTCAGCATTATGTCATGTGTTTCCTATTATTCTGTGTTTGATTTTTTTGCACATGATTGCCAAGAAAGAATACCCCCTTTCCTCCCCCATGCCCAAAAAGCAATCTGGTGAAAATCAGAAGCAGCTTTTCAACCGAATTCAAATATTCGCAAATCAAATGCAACCCTTGAAGGCTAAATGAATCTGGGTGTCATCAGTCATCTAAGCCTATTAGCGTATAGCACGTTAAAGGCAAGTGTTGTAGCCAAGGGGAAATAAATCCATTCCTTTTTCCCTTTGGCCCCCTGGAGAAAAGTAGAGCAGCCATAGTTAATCCTAACATCAGCATGACTCCCTGTTGAAATTGCTGAAATTCCAGCTTCTTGGAGGCCCCGATCCTACAACTATTTCTAGGATTCTCCTTAATTTGGGGCTGTTGTATCGCTTAGAACAGTGCTCTGCACATAGTAAGCGCTTAACAAATACCAACATTATTATTACACTCCCAAGCGCCTATTCAGTGCTTTGTATTTAGCAAGTGCTCAATAAATACCACTGACGATGATGGTGTTATGAGGTAAAATGATATAAACTTTGGCAAAAACACACTGTGGCCTTATTGGATCCTCAGCTCCTTGCAAGCGGGTAACATGTATCTTCTGTCGTACACTCTCACGTGCTTAATGTTGGGCATTCAACTGGACTAAGTACAAGATAATCTGTTGGTTCACCGTCTTAGAAGGAGGGAGGCGAGGTGTTGAATTCCCATTTTACAGAGAAGTAAACAGAGGCACAGAGAAGTGAAGTGACTTGAACCAGGTCACAGAGTAGGCAAGTGTTAGAACTACTGTTGTAACCCAGGTCCAATGACTCCCACACCTGTGCTATTTCCGTTAGCCATATTCTTTTTTTCTATTCACAACCAGAGAAATAACTGGTCAAGAGCGATGGAAGTATGAGCTAATGCGTCTTTTTAAAGCAGTTTCTATCTTACAGGGCTCAGTCTTTATTTTGACATTTTTTCAAATGCTTGTGGATGATTAATATTCCTTTTTTACTGCACAAATGACTATCTCAGGGATTTTTCTGATTTCATTTGGAAACCAATGAAGTCTCATTTCAACAGTAAATAGTACTCATTATAAACGGCCAAATGCTTGGTCCAGTGTTGTGCATACAGTGAGAGCTCAATAAGAAGCACTGATTGAAAGACTCCTTTAGCCAGGGTTTTTTTTCTGGGCCATTTAGGCACTAGCCAAGGTGGCATCCTATGTTATATGAGATGGGTCACCCCGTCCCCCACCAATCGGGGCTGAGTCACTAAAGGGGGGCTTAGAAGCATGCTAAGAATTCATGTCTCGCGAAGAAGGGGCAGTAACCTTTTACGGAGCCAGAGTAAATCAAAGCACCTGGCCCCAGCCCAAATGCCCAACGACGTCCTATACGTTCTGTGCTTATGATTCGCAAGTGCTCTCAGAGCACGAAATGATCGTGAAAGGCCTAAAGTTCTCAGGTTTTAAAAACGAGAAATTTATTGGCCTTTTTGGCCTCCGAGCAAAAGCGAAAAATTCCCAGCCGAAAACCATTTCAGCAGATACCCCGATTTATTATGCCTGACGGATTCTGGCCCCGTCAGAAGTCACAAGAAATGTGATTTCAACACCAAGACTAATGCAATAGTAATTTCAGGCAGTAGGGATTTCTGAGATTGTATAATGCTTTGCTTCAAAATACAGAGGAAAACTCAATCTAACAATTTTGGTGTAGAGTAACAGGCACTATTGCTGACATTACTTAGCAATAATTAGGCGTCAGAGGACCAGGGCTCTCATCCTGGCTCCACTGCTTACCTGCTGCGTGACCTTGGGCAAGTCATTTAACTTCTCTGTGCCTCAGTTCCTTCATCTGCAAAATGGGGATTCAGCCCCTGTTCTCCCTCCTACTTAGACTGTGAGTCCCATGTAGGAGCTGATTATCTTGTATCTACCCCAGTGCTTAATAGAGTGCTTGGCGCAGACTAAGACCTTAACAAACACCACAATTATTGTTGTTATTGTTACCAGTAATTACTATGTGTAGTATGCGCTTGTGAGCATATTTTTCAGTGCTTTGAAATGGATTCCTACAGTTCTCATTTGGCCTAAACAAACAACCTTAAATCAGATTGTGCAGAAATCAAAAACTTTACCGCTGGTCGACGTGTAATTCATTGGTTAGTTTTCTCCAAGAAACTAGGCCTTCATCTAAACTAGTGCATTTTTTACGTACTTCTCCTTCAAATGAATTCATTTACCATCTTTTCTTTTGGGGTTGACTTGCCCTTGATTGTGATTCATTGTCTTTGACTCCCTTCACTGTGGGTCCATTTTCTTTGGAGCCAGAAAGACCGTGGATTAGACCCAAAGTAATCATCTTTGTAATGTTTGGGGTTCAAAAAGTTTTATGATTATTTTTAGCTCGATGGTCTACTAAGTCTAGTTGGTGACAGCCTCTAATCAATGATGTGTTATCAAAAGGAGGGTTACTGGACATAGATGATTTCTAAGGACAGTCTTCAATTTTCTTTCCCCACTGCAGTTTGTCTTGGCAATGGTAGGAAACTTGACTCTGCTATGGGCTTTGGTGTGGGAATTTAGACTTGGATTGGGAGGAAAGGCACTTAGCCGTTTAAGGCCACAGTTTCCTCATCTGTAAAATGGGGATTAAATAGCCATCCTTCCTCCTCCTCAGACTGTGAGCCCCATGTGGGACAGGAGCTGTGTCCCACCTGCTTTGCACACAGTAAGCGCTCAATAAAGATAATTGAATAAATTATCTTGTATCTGTTCCAGTGTTGGCACATAGTAAGGGCTAAACAAATACCGTAATTATTATCAATCAGTGGTATTTATTGAATGCTTACTGTTCTGCAGAACATTGTACTAAGCGCTTGGGAGAGTACCACACAACAGGGTTCTAATCCTGGCTCTGCCAATTGCTTGCTATGTAACATTGGGCAAGTCATTAACTTCTCTGTTCCTCAGTTTCCTCCACTGTAAAAGGGAGATTAAATCCTACTCCCTCCTATTATGACTGTGAGCCCCGTGTGGGCCAGGAACTGTGTCCGACCTGATAAACGTGTATGTAACAGTGTGCTTATAATAGTGCTTGGTACATAGTAAGTTCTTAAGAAATATCACCACCGCAACCACGCCCCCAAAAAAACCAGAGTTAGTAGACATGTTCCTTTTTTGTGGTATTTGTTAAGTGCTTACTATGTGTCAAACACTGTTCTAAGCGTTAATTACTTTGGACATGGTTAATTACCTTGGACATGAGGCTCACAGTCTAAGGCAGATGGAGAATCCCCATTTTACAGTTGAGGATACAGTCTGGGGGGAGATTCTGAAGGGGAAGTTTCATTGTTTCCAGCACGTCAGTTTCCTGGGACTGCTTCCATCTTAGGGGTAGAGGGGACCGCTTCCTCTCCTCCTTCCTCTGATAACATCCCCCCCCCCCCCGAATCCCAATTGGAACCAGTTTAGTTCTGAACTTCCTCCTACCAAACTAGTTAACTTTTAATCAATGAGTCAATCAATGGTATATGTTGAGTGCTTACTGTCTGCAGAGAGCACTGTACTAAGCACTTGGGGGATTCCAATGCAGCAGAGATGGTAGACATATCCCCTGCCCACAACGAGCTTCCGGCCAGGGGTCTCGTCTCCGAAAACCAGGCCTTTTCCTCCCTCACTGAGCCTTTCACTCCCTTCTAAAGTTAGTTAGGGCTCAGCAGACTAATTCATCATTTATTCAGTCGTTCAATTGAGAAGGGGCATGGTGTAGTGGATAGACCACAGGCCTGGGAGTCAGAAAGTTATGGGTTCTAATTCCAGCTCCACCACTTGTCTGTTATGTGACCTTGGGTGAGTCACTTCACTTCTCCGGGCCTCAGTTCTCTCATCTATAAATTGGGGATTGAGACTGTGAGCCCCACGTGGGACAGGGACTGTGTCCATCCTGATTAGCTAATATCTACCTCAGTGATTAGTACAGTACCTGGCACACAGTAATCACTTCACATATATCAACAACAACCTCAAAGCCAGCCCAGCTCCATGCCCTGACTGCCCAGGAGCACTGAGGGGAAGCCAACTGGCAACTGCCAACCGGCTGAGTGGCGAGAGGCGGGCAACCACCCCCACAGCTATAACTCCCATCACAGGAAACCAAGAAAGGGGTGGATGGGGGGATGGGGTGGAGCCGATGGGGGCTGGGAAACCTGAAAATCAGAGGTCATCGAGCGGCCCCCTCTCCCTTCCCGCCTCTGTGAAAATTCAACACAGCCAGGCCAGATCAGGAAGAAAAACATTTCCTGAAAGAAACCTTGCGTTTATAATCTCTCTGGACCCACAGCGAAGGTGGGAAGTTAGATGGGGATGTTGTTTCAGTTGATTACAGTGCTCTGCGCACAGTAAGCACTCAATAAATACCCTCGACTGATGGTTTGAGATGAGGGAAAATGGACTTTGAACCAGTACAACATCCAAGTCCTTTGGATGGTAAGTATGGGAAGCAGCGTGGCCTAGTGGAAAAAGCACTTGAGAGAGTAAAATAGAGTAAGTAGATATGATCCCTGACCTCAAGGAGCTTACACATAAAAGGACACCAGGCAGACACTAAAGTCATTTATTTATTTATGTCTTTTCATGTCTATCTTCCCCTCTAGACTGTAAGCTTGTTCTAGGCAGGGATTGTGTCTTTATTGTTACATAGTACTCTTCCAAGTGCTTAGTACAGTGCTTTACACCCAGGAAGCGCCCAAAAACTAGGATTGAATGCATGCATGAATGAATGGATAAATAAAATCAATTGCAGGTAATATAAGAATTGTTATGTAAGTGCTTAGGGGCTCTATCCAATTCGGGACTCTAGCCTTCTCCATAATTTCTAAAGGCAGAGGCGAAAATGCCAGACCCTTAAAAGCAGTTTGAAATATTAAGAAAAGTTAAGGGGGTCCAGCTACGGAAGTGAGAACCTTCACTCTTTTTGGTTTATGTTTTTCAGTGGTTTTTGTTCAGCTCTGGGCTAGATGGAAGATAATCAGGTCGGACACAGTCCACGTCCCACCTGGGGCTCACAGTCCTCATCCCCATTTTACCGATGAGGTAACCGAGGCCCACAGAAGCAAAATGATTTGTCCAAAGTCACACAGCAGACTAGTGACAGAGTGGGGATTAGAATCCAGATCCTCTGACTCCCAGGCCCGGTTCTTTTCACCAGTCCAACTCTTGCTTATAGGTGAAAGGGGTATTTGAGTATAAGTGGCCAGAGGAAGATGGGAAATCCACCTTAGAATCAGCTGAAATGTTGTCTCAGTTTAGGACGTCCAGCCAGCCTGGGCAGATGGGCCGTCCACCGGAATAAAGGACGGCGGGACAGGGCCTGCCCTCGCCTCGGCTGCAGAGCACCCAGCGACTCGCTGACACGTGATCGAAGGGTGTGGGGGACACAAGAGCGGCCGCTTTGCAGAGTTCCTCTCCTGTGGCTTTGCGGTCTTCAAGCCGTGATGTGGTCAGAACCCTGTTTAAGGGGATTCTTTTCGAAAGGAGGAGGCGCCTTGGCCTTTGAGTCACTCCAGTCTCCAAAGCAATCTTTGAATTTCAGGGCCCAGGGGTCTTGAGGGGAGGGGGGAAAACGGATGTGATGCGGATGTACCCGCTGCAGCTGCCCAGGTGGTGACAGAAAAGTTTTCCGCCGCTGATCTCTGCCCACTGGGACCCTGCTATGAGAGAGGCTCAGTTGTCGACTCAACGAGCATCGGGTTTATGTGAGGCCGAAGGCTGGTTTGTCTCCAACCGGAAGGCGAGACAAAATATTCCCAGGTTTATTTAATAATAATAATAATGATTATGGTATTTACTAAGCACTTACTATGTGCCAGGCACTGTTCCAAGCATTGGGGGAGATAAGAAAATCGAGCTGGACATGGTCCCTATCCCACATAGGGCTCACAGTTTTAATCCCCATTTTACAGATGAGGCAACTGAGGCCTGGGAGAGTGGAGTGATTTGCCTGAGGTAACACAGCAGACAAGTGGCAGTGCTGGGATTAGAACCCATTACCTTCTGACTCCCAGTCCCTTGCTCCATATACTAGACCATGCTGCTTCTCTATAATTTGTCATTTATAATAATGATAATAGTAATTTTGGTATTTGTTAAGCGCTTACTGTGTGCCAGGCACTCTACTAAGCACTGGCATGGATTGAGAAAAGCTCATTTTTTCCATGCCACAGAAACAACTACCTACATTCTTGTTGGTTTTTGTTTTTCAGTGGTATTTGTTCACCTCTGGGCTAGATACAAGATAACTAGATGGGACAGAGTCCATGTCTCACCTGGGGCTCACAGTCTTCATCCCCATTTACAGATGAGGGAAGTGAGGCACAGAGCGAGGGAAGTGAGGCACAGAGCGAGTGAAGTGACTGGCCCAAGGTCGCACAGCAGACAAGTGATAGAGCCGGGGTTAAAACTCCGGTCCTTGTGACTCCCAGGCCCATGCTCTATGTACTAGGCCATGCCGCTTTTCTTGAATTTCTTTCACTCCTTTGGAGGAACTAAAGAGCAGTGAGGCCTAGCGGCAAGAGCCCGCGCCTGGGAGCTGGAAGAAATGGTTCTAAACTCAGCTCCATCATTTGGCGGCCACATGACCTCTGGCATGTGTCACTTAGCCTTGTCGTGCCTCAGCTTTCACATCTGGAAAATGGGCAATACCTGCTCATCATCCTCCCCTTAGACTGTGAGCCCCATGTGAGATCGGGACCCCGTCTGACCCGTTCATCTCTTATCTATTCCAGTGCTTAGTAGGGCTTGGCACTTAGTAAACGCTCAACATATGCCACTTTTAGCTAATTAACCACACGACAACCAGACAAGCTCAGAAGAGGCGGGAACTCCTTGCGGCAATATTCATCTTGTTCAAGTGGTGAAATCCTTGCCAACATTAGCTTGGTGCTTAGAGTTAGGTTTACTGCCTGCTCACTGTTTAACACGGGCACAGAGAATTCTATAATTCTCTTTATCTATTTTGCTGCCCTGCCCGCAACGAGCTGACAGTCTAGAAGAGGAGATGGACGTTAAATATAAATAAATAAATGACAGATACGGACATAAGTGCTGTGCGGCTGGGAGGAGGGATGAATGAAGGGAGCAAGTCAGGGCGATGCAGAAGGGAGTGGGAGAAGAGGAAAGGAGGGCTTAGTCAGGGAAGGCCTCCTGGAGGAGATGTGCCTTCAGTCGGGCTTTGAAGGGGAGGAAAAGAGCTTTTTGTTAGATATGAATAGGGAGGGCGTTCCAAGCTAGAGGCAGGACGTGGGCAAGAGGTTGGCAATGTGATAGATGAGATCGCGGTACTGTGAGATGGTTAACATTAGTCATCAGGCAATCACTGGTATTTGTTAAGCACTTATTACCTGCAGAGCACTGTACTAAGCACAGTAGTGGGTACACAGTGGGCAACACCTCTGCCATCGAGACACTTACAATCTAGCGAGGAAGATAGGCATTAGAAAATGAAAGCAGTCAATCACCTTGCCCGCTCCTACCTCACTTTGCTGCTCTCCTACTCCAACCCCACCCGCACACTTGTCTCCTCTAATGCCCACCTTCTCACTGTTCCTCGATCTCATCTATCTCACCACCGACGGCTCGCCCACATCCTGCCTCTGGCCTGGAACACCCTCCCTCTTCATATCCGACAGACGACGACTCTCCCCGGCCTTCAAAGCCTTCTTGAAGGCACATCTCCTCCAAAAAGCCTTCCCTGACTAAGCCCTCCTTTCCTCTTCTCCCACTCTCATCTGCATCCCCTAGCCCTTGGATTTGCTCCCTTTATTCACCCCTCCCTCAGCTCCACAGCACTTATGTCCCTAATTTATTTATTTCTATTAATTGTCTTTCTCCCCCTCTAGACTGCAAGCTCATGGGCAGGCAATGTGTCTTATCATCTCTCTTATACTGTACTATCCCATGCTCTTAATACACTGCCCTCCACACAGTAAGTACTCAATAAATACCACTGATTGATTGAACCAGATATAATCACTCAGTGGTAACGGATTGATTTTGGTATTTATAAGTAAAAATGGCATTATAAGTATAAAGATAGACACATAAGTATTGTGAGTAGGGGGTGACTTTCAGCTCTGGGCTCTAGGCTCAAGTGCCTAGGTAATGCCAAAGAGAAGGCTAGCAGCTCTATTGTACTCTCCCAAGGGTTTAGTACAGTGTTCTGCACACAATAAGTGCTCAGTACATACCACCGATTCATTGAATAAGGTGGGAGTCTCTCACTTTGGAGGGGTGGACTTGTATATTTTAGCTCTAATGAACTCTCCCCATAATAATGGTTTTTGTTAAGCGCTTACAATGTGCCAAGCACTCTTCTAAGCACTGAAGTAGATACAAGGTAATGACAACTGAGTCGAGGCTGCCACTGTGCAATATTGTAATGAAGTAGCGTGGCTCCTTGTCAGAGGTTAGGGAAAGAAAAGCATGGCCTAGTGGATAGAGCACGAACCTGGGAGTCGGAAAACTTAGGTTCTAATCCTGGCTCCGCCACTGGTCTGCTGTGTGACCTTGGTCAAGTCACTTCACTTTGCTGTGCCTTGGTTCCCTCATCTGTAAAATGGGGATTAAGACTGTGAGCCCCATGTGGGACAGGGACTATATCCGAGTGATCAACTTGTACCTACCCCAGTGCTTAGTACAGTGCCTGGCACATAGAAAGCGCTTAAGAAATAGCAGTTAACACACACACATTAACTCAAGGTACAGTGAGAGAGGAGATGGTCGGGGGTGGGGGTTCTTTTTGTAGGATTGAAGATGAAGAAGATTGTCATCGCAAAGTGTCATACGCCATCACCGGGCTATGGACTAGCAAGTCCTAGAGCCCTCCGTTTTCCTTTTAATCATAATAAGCTTCAGCAATGTCCGGTTTCACTAGGAAATATTGTCCAGTTCCCTGAAAAAGTTGCATATGACATAGCAAGGAAATGGCTGAGTTGTAGGTCAGCTGATCTGTGGTCTGATTAAGAAAAGAAGTCGTATTTAATCACTGGGATGATGACATTGTGAAATCTTGTATTCACTTAAAGGGATGGTGACGATTATGAAATCCGTGGGTAGACTTTTGGTTAGACGCTTTCAAGTGAATGCAGCACCTTTGAGATGAGATTGAGAAGCAGCGTGGCTCAGTGGAAAGAGCACGGGCTTTGGAGTCAGAGGTCATGGGTTCAAATCCCGGCTCGGCCACTTGTCAGTTGTGTGACTTTGGGCAAGTCACTTAACTCTTCTTGGTGCCTCAGTTACCTCATCTGTAAAATGGGGATTAAGACTGTGAGCCCCACGTGGGACAATCTGATTCCCCTGTGTCAACCCCAGCGCTCAGAACAGTGCTCGGCACATAGTAAGCGCTTAACAAATACCAACATTATTATTATTGGAAAATCTGAGACGAATAGATAATATATTGGGGTGTTTTCACCCTGTTTTCATTTAATGCCCCTGAGAGAGTGCATTTTGATTCCAAGCCTTCCAACAGTGAGCGAGATGGAGTCCCAGTTTTGGGATCAAGGCAGCAGTGGTGAATTTAGGAGTCCCGAAATACCATTTTGTGCCTCCACCTGCTGAATGACGGTGCTTGTGATATCCCATCTCCCAGAAGCTCCGTGTCCCACTTCTGGCCCGTCCTTAGTCCTACTTTTGACCTCATTTCCTCCTCTTGCCCCACTTCCTTCTCCCCATTTCCCCACCTTCACTTTTCTCCCCTTCCTCCAGTATGTGGCCTAGTGGAAAGAGCCCAGGCCTGGAAGTTAGAGGACCCAGGTTCTGATCGCAGCTCTGCCACCTGCCTGCTGTGTGACCTTGGGCAATTTGCTCCATTTTTCTGGGCCTTAGTTCCCTCATCTGCAAAATGGGGATTCAATACCTCGTTCTCCCTCCTATTAGAGTGAATCGTGGGACCCTTCTCCCTTGCATCTACCGCAGGGATTGAGAAGCAGCATGGCCTAGTGGATAGGGCATGGACCTGGGTTCTAACTCCGGCTCCACCATTTGTCATTCATTCAATAGTATTTATTGAGCGCTTACTATGTGCAGAGCACTGTACTAAGCGCTTGGGATGAACAAGTCGGCAACAGATAGAGACAGTCCCTGCCGTTTGACGGGCTTACAGTCTAATCGGGGGAGACGGACAGACAAGAACAATGGCAATAAACAGCGTCAAGGGGAAGAATATCTCGTAAAAACAATGGCAACTAAATAGAATCGAGGCGATGTACAAGTCATTAACAAAATAAATAGGGTAACGAAAATATATACAGTTGAGCGGACGAGTACAGTGCTGTGGGGATGGGAAGGGAGAGGTGGAGGAGCAGAGGGAAAAGGGGAAAATGAGGCTTTAGCTGCGGAGAGGTAAAGGGGGGATGGCAGAGGGAGTAGAGGGGGAAGAGGAGCTCAGTCTGGGAACGCCTCTTGGAGGAGGTGATTTTTAAGTAGGGTTTTGAAGAGGGAAAGAGAATCAGTTTGGCGGAGGTGAGGAGTTTGTCTGCAGTGTGATCTTGGCCAAGTCACTTCACTTCTCTGTGTCTCGGTTCCTTCATGTGTAAAATGGGGATTAAGACTGTGAACGCCCTAAGTGGGACAGGGACTGATCCCAACTCAATTTGCTTGTATTCATATCAACGCTTAGTACAGTGCCTGGCACATAGTAAGCACTTAACAAATACCACAATTCTTGTCTTCTCCTCCTCCTTCTTTTCCTTCTTCTCTTCCTCTCTTCCCTCTTTTCCTCCTCCTCTTCCTCCTCTCTTTCCTTTTCCTTCTTTTCCTTCTCTTCCTCCTTCTCCTCATCCTCCTCTTCCTCCTCTTTTTCCTTCTCCTTCTCTTCCTTCTCTTCCTCCTCCTTCTCCTCATCCTCCTCTTCCTCCTCTTTCTCTTCCTCATTCTCCTTTACCTCCTTTTTCCTTCTCCTTCTCTTCCTCCTCTTCCTCCTCCTCCTCAATCTCCTCATCTTCCTCCTCCTCCTCTTTCTCCTACCCCCCCATCTTCCTCCCCCTTCTCCTCCCCCAGTGCTCACAATCCTCCAGTGGTTGCCCATTTCCTGACCATCGCTTTCAAAGCTGTCTTGTTGTCTCCCTTCTGCACTTCCCTCCCAGCACAAGCCGGTTTTCACCTCCCAAGCCACACTCATAACTCTTCCTCATGTGGGACAGGGATTGTATCCAACCTGATTTGCTTATATCTGCCCCAGGGCTTAGTACAGTGGAAGGAAGTACAGTACATAGGAAGCACTTAAAAAAATACAGTTATTATTACCTCGCTTCCGACTCTGCCATCACTGCTGTCTCTCTCTCCCTCTTCCCTGGAGCTTCCCTCCCACACTCAGATGCCCCAGCCTTCATCCCATTGCAAAAATCTTGCCCCAGAGTGGGGCAGTTATGCAAATAAATACAGTATCAACCCTGCAACTCAATTTTCATCTGATATAGAAGTTGGAGCTCAGAGAAGCAGCGTGGCTTGGTGGAAAGAGCCCAGGCTGGGAATCAGCGAACCTGGGTTCTAATATCAGCTCTGCCAATCGCTTGCTTTGTGACATTAAGGAAGTCACTTTACTTCTCTGTGCCTCAGTTTGTTCAACTGTTAAATGGGGATTAAGCATCTGTTCTCCCTCTTATTAAGAATAGGATCCCAAGTGCGACAGGGGCAGTGTCCAACCTGATTAATTCGAATCTACCCCAGCGTTTAGAACAGTGCTTGACACATAGTAAGCACTTAAATATAATAATGATAATAATAATAATGACAATAGAGCCCTGGGCTGGGAGTTAGAAGGTCCTGGGTTCTAATTCTGGCTCCACCACTTGTCTGCTGTGTGACCTTGGGCAAGTCGTTTTACTTCTCTGTGCCTCCATTACATCATCTGTAAAATGGGGATTGAGACTGTGATCCCCATGTGGGAGAGGGACTATGTCCAACCCGATTGACTTGTATCTATCCCAGTGTTTAGTTCAGTACCTGGCACATAGTAAACACTTAAATCCCAAATCCCAAATCCCAGCTCTGCCACTTGTCAGCTGTGTGACTCTGGGCAAGTCACTTAACTTCTCTGTGCCTCAGTTCCCTCATCTGTAAAATGGGGATTAAGACTGTGAGCCCCACGTGGGACAACCTGATTCCCCTGTGTTTACCCCAGCGCTTAGAACAGTGCTCTGCACATAGTAAGCGCTTAACAAATACCAACATTTATTTTTATTTACTTAACAAAATACCATTATTATTATTAGCAATAGTAATAATGTGACACTTCTATTCTGTCCCCTGGAAGTTAGCACCTACCTCTAAATTGGGCCCAGCTTTCAGCAACAGCAAATATAAGCCAGGAAATGAATCTGTAGATGGAGGGGTTAGGGAAGGAATGGCAAATAAAAGAAACTAACAAATCTGTCAGGAGAGAGGCTGGAGCTGGACACAGCTCTTTGCTCCTCTCTAATTGGAAATGAGACTCTTAGGACATGAGTTTGATGCACTCACACTAATCTTTCACCTCATGGCAGCTGTTCATTAACTTGTATTTGCAGAGTTTAAGATTGCTGTGTTTGTGTAGAGAAGTTAAGCTTCTTTATCTTTGTGTTTGGGAATACCTTTCAGACTGGGAGGATTGTACAACACTCTATCTATTTTTTTAGTTTTTCTCTCTCTCTCTCTCTCTCTCCCTCCCCCCTTCCCCACCCCCCAAATCCTTTCTTTTCTGTAATTTGACCCAAGTCAATGTGGTGCAATTAGGGAGCTCCGAGAAGTTTAAGAAATGGGCTGGAAAAAGTGCCCGGCCCCCGCTGAAGATTCCATAAACATAGAAACAGCCCCCGCCACATTCAAGAAGGGGAAGGCTAGCACAATCAGTTCAGTTTTGAACCTTGTGTAATATCCAATGTCTCTAATTTCATGTGGAATTAATAATTAGCTGGTAAACCCCGCTGGAAAGAAAAGCCAGGCTGGTTCATTTAGGCTTGCAACATGGGAGCGTGACAGCAGGTCCAAGTTGGAGGAAATTTCTGCACGGCCAAAATACAGTACAGAAAACAGAGCATTCCATGGGATTCCATGAAGAAGCAGCATGATGGAGTGGATAGAGCATGGGCTTGGGAGTCCTAAGGTCATGGGTTCTAATTCCTGGCTCCTCCACTTGTCTGCTGTGTGACCTTGGGCAAGTCACTTTACTTCTCTGGGCCACTTGTAAAATGAGGATTAAGACTGTGAGCCCCACCTGGGATAGGCTCTGTGTCCAACCCAGTTTGCTTGTATCTACCCCAGTGCCTGGTACAGAGTAAGCGCTTAACAAATCGAATTGTACGTTCCAAGTGTTTAGTACAGTGCTCTGCACATAGTAAGTGCTCAGTAAATACTATTGACTGAATGAACAAATACCACAGTGGTTAGAAATCCGATTGACTGATTCTTATTGAACAAATTGTGATGACTTCTATGAATTTTCAACAACTTTTCAACTTGAACTTGTGCCGAGCCCTTCCCAGCAGAGGACGATTGGGCTCAGTCTGCTGTCATTGTTGTTTCAGAATGGAGATGTTTGTTCCCTGTCGAGAAATGTTCCCCTGTCCCATGAGATAACTACCACGAGGCTGTAGTTTGAGATAAATGGGCTCAGTTGAAGTGCTTAGGTGGGAAATCCGATTTGAGCCCTGAAAATTGTGACCCAGGCAGCAGACGCCTGTATTCTGTTACCTTTGGATAATAATAATAATAATACCACTGATAGTTATGGTATTTGTTAAGCACTTACTATGTGCCAGGCACTGTACTAAGAGCTGGGGTAGATACAAACTAATCGCAATAGATAAAGTCCTTGTCCCACATGGGGTTTACAGTCTTAATCCCCATTTTGCAGGTGAGGTAACTGAGGCACAGACAAGTAAGTTGACTTGCCAAGGTCCTACAGCGGACAAGTGGCCGAGCCAGAATTAGAACCCAGGTCCTCTGACTTCCAGGCCCGTGCCCTATCCACTGAACCACTCTGCCACTCTGGGATGGGGAGAGAGCTGTCAGTACTTTCAACCACGGTTGGGGAGAAAGGGAGGGGAGAGGGGAAGTTGGAAGTTAAAGTTAATTCTTGGGTTCTCATGAAGCTGTGTTATTGCAGGGAAAATCCCTGAAAATTAACTCTAAATACAAAAAACACACAAAACCCCCATGCAATTAGAGTCCTCGTCTGTGGCTGACCAAGGCCAGTGGAAGGTAATCTGCCATTGCCTGGGACAATTCGTTACATCCCTGGGAAATCCATGTCAGTGGTATATGGGTTGGAGGATTTTTTTTTTTTCTCCTCAAGACAAGAATCATTTGACAGAGCTGAAAAGGACTGTCAATCTTTGATCTGAGATGACCGGAACTAAAACAGAAGAATGCTGTAGGTCAGGATTTAGGTGTGGGCAAAGAAAGAGTCAGGGTATTTGTACGGGGCCTTGTCTGCCCCTGCTTCGGCATTCGGTTTCACAGGTGTTCCCTGCAAGCTTATGTGGAAAATTCCATTGAAAATATTCTAAAAGAAACCTTTCAGCTGTAGCAGCTGAAAAAAAAGAAGTTAGGGAAAACAGTTGATTACGACACATGAAATGTTGGCTATTTGTAGAATTTGATCCAAGATGTTCCCTTCCTTTTAAGGTTCTGGTACCTGCAATAATAATAACAATAATGATGGTATCTGTTAGTGCTTACTATGTGCCAAGCTCTGTTCTAAGCACTGGGGGAGATACAAGGTAATCAGGTTGTCCCTCGTGGGGCTCACAGTCTTAATCCCCATCTTACAGATGAGGAAACTGAGGCACAGAGAAGTTAAGTGACTTGCCCAAAGTCACACAGCTAAGTGGCAGAGCATGAATTAGAACCCATGACCTCTGACTCCCCAAGCACGTGCACTTTCCACGTGTTATCAGACTGTAACATAGTGCATATTAAAAAAAATCCTTCCTATAGGTACTATGTGTATTCTGGCCACTATGCTTGTTCCATTCAAGCATATTACTCAATCACCTCCTAAAAATCAAGTAAAGCGACTTGACCAAGGTCACCCAGGAGACAAGTGGCAGAGCTGGGATTAGAACCCGGAACTTTCTGACTCACAGGCCCGTTCTCTATCCACTATGCCATTCTGAGCTGGTAGATGGATTCCCTGCCCACAAGGAGCCGACCTTCTGTGTGATGAGAGACGTTTTATTTATTTATTTTTAATGGTATAGCTTAAGTGCTTACTATTGTGCAGAGCACTGTACTAAGTGCTCGGGAGAGTCCAGTACAACAGAGATGGTGGACATGTTCCCTGCCCACAACGTTTATGTTCTGTTTGAACTTTGGATTTGTCTCTCAGTAGCAACAGAAATCAACCTTAGTACAGTGCTCTGCACATAGTAAGCGCTCTATAAATACTATTGAAAGAACTCCTGCTAATTTTTCATTATTCATTCATTCACTAGTATTTTCTGAGCGCTTACTATGTGCAGAACACTTTACTAAGCGCTTGGAATGTACAGTTCGGCAACAGATAGAGACAATCCCTGTCCAATGATGGGCTTGCAGCAAGTTATTTTGCTATTTTACTATCCTGGCTCTACCACAAGCCTACTGTGTGACCTTGGGCAAGTCACTTAACTTCTCTGGGCCTCGATTCCCTCATCTGTAAAATGAGGATTAAGAGTGTGAGCCCTATCTGGCAACCTGATTGACTTGTATCTACCCCAGCTCTTTTAGAACAGTGCTTGGCACCTAGTAAGTGCTTAACAAGTACCATAATCATCATCTTCACCATCATTATTAGTAAAAAGGCCACGGTCTTATACCCCGATAAAGTAGTGGGGAACTCCGGAAAAGCTGAGAACACATCCCAAACCCCATTACTGCTTTAGCTATGTGCATCGGCGAGTATATAAAATATATCGGTATAAACTTTTACTAAATTGTTTTGGTAGATTATTGGCTGCCAGGTGACTCGAGAACCCCAGGACTCTACAGAACGTTACACTCGTTGGATCAATCACCTCACCCCTGAACAGCTGGTCACCCAGGTATTTTCCGTTTCCCTTCTTTCGCGCCTAATCACAGCAGCTAAAAGAGTTACTTTGGGATTTGCAGTGATCCGGTGAATGGCGACCTTAGCCCAAGGAGGTTTGCAGTCCGGTGGCTGTTATTTTACAGGATTGCCAGCCATTTCTCTCAAGGCGAAGTTGTTAGCAGCTCTGGGTGTGACGTAGCGGTTAACTCAACACCCCATCATATCTAGACTGGAAGCTCATAGTGGGCAGGAAACACGCCTACCAACTCTCCTGTCCTGTACTCTCCCAAATGCTTTGTACAGTGCAGTAACCGCTCGATGAATCCCATTAACGATGATGGGTCTTTTAGGTGAAAAAGCAAAATCAAATCGAACGGACTCTTATTCTGCTTTATGGCAGACTAATTACTCACTATTCTATTTATATATTTGTCAAGCAAACTTGGTGGAATTCTTCAAAGCGGTGGTAGTTCAGAGCTTAGAGGCAAGTCACATTCTCTGTTGGTTTCCTAAGTAGGATACGTCTTGTGCAACCGAACCCGCCAACTTGGCCTAAAAGGAAAGATTGTTTCCCTCAGGCAGGCAGCCAATGTTAAGCTAGCGGAGCTCTGGCAAAAACAAATTCAACGTCGAGCGGCGTTGTCCAATCCACGAGAGGCTTATCCGTACTTATGTGTACCCACCCCCTTCATACATGTAAGAAACTCAGATTCCAAGTGAATATTAAGGCAGAAAAAAATCCGTGTAGGACTCTCCTGGTGTCTGCCGAAATGCACATATCAAGTGGCTTTTGTGCTTTGAGCCCGGAAGACATTTGGTTTTCATTTTGCCAGTTTTAAATGGGCCAAGAGTGGCATAGATTCCTGCTCGTTCGACTTCATACAATCTACTCCTTCCTATGCAACATTTCTTGCTGTCGTCTTGGCTTGAGCTATGTTTTTATACCCCGGTGTGGTCAGCATAACCTAGCTAGCAGTGGGGAGACCCCGTGGAAGGGAACAATAATAAATAATCAGCGCCAGGGACTTAGGGAACAGCGCCGCGTACACCATTCTGAAAGGCCTTTGTGAAAGAAAGGGCTGGAATGTCTTACATCAGCGGGTTGAAAGAGTTATCTGGGTCAGCTCAGCTCGATTTTGGAAGAGCCGCGGAGGAAGGAGAGGAGCACAATGAGTGGAGAGAGTAGGGGCTTGGGAGTTAGAATGACCCCAGTTCAAATTCTGGCTCTGCCTCTTGTCTGCCTGGGGACCTTGGGCAAGTCACCTGGCTTCTCTGGTCCTCTACTACCTCATTTGTCAAATGGGGATTAAGACAGCAAGCCCATTGTGTGACAAAGACGGTGTCCACCCTGATTAGCTTGCATCTGCACAAGCGTTTAGATGGTATTAAGTAAGCACTTACTAAATACTACACACACACAAACACAAAAAATTAAAAAAGGCAGGCTGCTCGATTACCAAATTGAGGCCAGGCTGAAGAGTCAGGAGATCTGAGTTCTGTCCCTTTTCCAACACTGACTCATTGTGAAACTTTGTTTACTGCAGTTGTATTTACTGAGCCCTTATTGTGTGCAGGGCAAACTTTACAAAATGCTTGGGAGAGTACAACGCAACAATATAACAGACACATTCCCTGCCCACAACGAGCTTACAAGTCTAGAGGATTTCACTCCCCTTTTAGCAGGTCACTTGACAATTAGCGACAGAAACCAATTACTCCTGTCTGTCTCAAAGGGGAATGATGACGATCTTTAAAGAAATATCCACGATTCCCTTGGCACTCTGTAAAGAATTAGTGTTATTATGTGTGCTCTTTGACAGGCCCTTTTCTGAGCAACGCTTTCCACCACAAAAGACTTCATAAGATTTTTAGGCACTATCAATCAATCAGTGGTAAGTATTGAGCGCTTACTATGTGCAGAGCACTGCACTAGGCAGCTTGGGATAGTACAGTACAAAAGAGTTTGTTGATACATTCCCAGCCCACCAGGAGCTTACAGTCTAGAGTGGGAGACGGTCTTTAAAATAAATTACGAAAATGGACATAAGTGCTGTGGGGCGGAGGGTAGGGTGAATGCAGGGCACAAATTTGCCTATTCCGTCTGAGCACCATTACTGACTGTGTGACCTGAGGAAAGTCAGGCTGGCTTCATTTTCTTATTTGTAAAGTGAGAAGAAGAATATCTGCCTCTCTCTACTTGAGGGACAATTGTATTGCTTAACAAATTTAAGTACTTAACAAATATCATAATAATAATAAGTGCTAAACTAAGATCCTGAAATTCATGAGAAAATGCCCAGAGTAATCAGTGGTGGAATATAAATCTCAGGTGGTGTTATTCCCAATGGTTGATGAATAAATGTGAAAAAAACCTGGTAATCACAGTATTTTTGACAAAAATCTTAGGATATAATTTTAGGGTGCACCAAACAACTGCCAAGGAGAATGCCTAGGGCTTTGTTGTTATTAAATTTTAAAATGATACTTATAAAGCGCTTAACTAGTGCCAGCCACTGTACTAACCACTAAGGAAGGTACAAGATTGGACACAGTCCCTATCCTACATATGGCTCAAAACCTACGTTGAAAGGAGGAAGATTTAATCCCCATTTTATAGATGAGGTAACTGAGGCACAGAGAAGTGAAGTGACTTGCCCAAGGTCACTCTGCAGACAACTGGCAGAGCTGGGATTAGAACCCAGGCCTCTTTCTACAAGGCCACGCTGCTTCCCTAAAGCTTTTTTATGCATATATCTTTTGAAATGAAATCCTGAAACCAAATTTAAAAGTTCAGTTTAGGTTTAAAAATGGAAATCCCCCAAAATCACCTAGTTCTCTTAGTTCTCTTACGCTACCATGTTTGCTAATTAATTTTACCATCTTTTAAAATTGTGTGGGAGGATTTTTTCATTAGTATAGCATTTTTTTTAATAGATGTTGAGGCAAGAAAAATATTCATTGAGTTATGCTGTGCTGTTCTTGTCTGTCCGTCTCCCCCGATTAGACTGTAAACCCGTCAAACGGCAGGGACTGTCTCTATCTGTTGCCGACTTGTTCATCCCAAGCGCTTAGTACAGTGCTCTGCACATAGTAAGCGCTCAATAAATACTATTGAATGAATGAACGAATAAGTTACTGTTGGAGGATTTAGAGTGTTAAATGTGATATCTCCATGACCTAAGAAGCAATTTAGGGAATTCGGGAAAAATAATACTTGTTTTCTCCCCTCTAAAGTGCATTTCATTTTTTTCTGCTTCTATTATCTTGTGGTAGACACTTTGATTTCAGTTGGGAAATAAAACCTGCCAACATAAAATGGAGTCATCCAGACCCTGACTATAAGTGATGAATGCCTTCTGCATTGCCTTCATGTCCTTTATAAAATAGCTTTGGATTGGAAAGTAATTGACCTTTCTACTTCATATTGCCCAATGTACAGTTGAAAATAGATTCTGGCAGATGTTTGATTAAGGAATCTCGATTTGCCTAATTTAGACAAATGGCATTTCTGGTCAACCTGTGATCAAAGAGCTGGGGTTGTGTGGATGAAGGGTCTGTCCTGCTTTTGTATAAGGTTGTCATTTTGTTACTGGTTTCTTAGTACTTGGGAGTGTCGTCTAGAAAAGGGATAAGAGTCTTGATACTTCTCTAGCCAACTGTCTCCTGGTAAAGTTAATTTATTTGGAGGGCAAGGGCAGGGAATTAGTGAGAAAGAAATGAACAGATCAACTCTTCTTTGATATAAGAAAACAATCTCGCCTTCTGCTATTGGCTGCTTTCACGTTACTGTCCACGTCAGCAAGTCCTGTTTCTCTTGTTATTTGAGTTTGCATTTCTTTAAAAGAAGAAGGGACTATATTATATTTTTCACACGTGTTTTACATTCAGAAGCCTGACCGCTGCAGTAAAATTTTGTAACATTGGTACCTTTCCAAAATTTCTGCTCCTCTTCCAAATAATTTAACAATTTGTGCGAAACTTAGTGAAGTAAGAAGTATGTGGAAATGTAACCAGTGCCATTCAATACATGGTAATGTGTTTTAAATCACTGACTGTCTAGAATGGCCATTTTTACTGTTTTCGATTTTAATCTCACACTGATTGACTTTTGTAGACTCGTGATCTGAAGATACTTAAAGTTCCCCTCTAATGAAGAACGTTATGTAAGACAGACGAGTGAGTTTCCTCAACTAGGCTCAAGGGTGCCCTACTTACCCGAGGAACCCATAACACGGGCCTGGGGGTCGAAAGATCCAGAGTTCTAATCCTGGCTCTGCCATTTATCCGCCGTGTGGCCTTGCGCAAGTCACTTCTCTGTGCCTCAGTTCCCTCATCTGTAAAATGGCTGTAATGTAAAATGCCCATGTGGGACAGGGATTGTGTCCAATCTGATTAGCTTGTATCTATCCACGCACTTAGTACGATGCCTGCCGCAGAGTAAACATTTAACAAATGGTAGAAAAAAAACAACAAAACATTTGAGATTGTTCACCTAAACGTCAACCTGTGAGAAACATTCGATCAGCCCTGAAGAGGCTCTTTGAAAGCATTTGTAATTCCCACTTCATTGAGTCAGTAAATTATAGGACTTAATCTGTAGTTCCCTTGCTAAATTGTGTTGCTTCATTCTGGCTCTCCAATGAGGGTGGCTCCCCCCTCTCTCCCTATCCTCCCGTTTCCTGGTGTAGGAGGTTTTCTTACATGGCTGACCATTTGATGAAAGATGAAAGAGGCTTCACCGTTTTTAAACACATGAAAGCACCAGGTCCTACTATTTTCAAATCCTCTGACACCGGAGGAGTGGGATAAAGAGAGTCTTGAGTGCAGTTTTCTCTTGAGGCATTAATGGACTTCAGCGTGACTCTTAGCCTCTGACACATAGTCTCAGCATTCTCCTGTTTTTCTTACATTCTTCCTTGGTGAAGAACAGAGAGAAATATTCCTGAAGGTTATAAATCCCCCTCCATGTCCCGGGATTGTCGTTAAGTGAAGTGGCCGTTCTTTTAGCCGCTTAATCCACAGTGCGTCGTTTTTCCACACTCAGAACCTTAGCTTTGATCGGCAATATACTTTAAACTCACAGGCCTTTCGCTTGTGAAGTGACAGGAAAAGATTAACCACTTACTGCCTCGCATTGCTGCGGATCCGCAGCCAACAGCTGAGAAAGTGGGTGCCCTCATTTGGGGAGACAGACTTCTCGTCTTGAAACTAATCTCTTGAGATTAACGAAGATACTCTTGAAAACGAAGCCAAGGAGGCTTCTCTTGGGAGAAGAGCTGAGTCATGGCCTAAAGGCCGATTTCACAAGTGTTGTGACTTTGGCCCCAGGATGATAGGAAAGATTGGCCGGGAAACACGTGTGGTTTGTTGTGTGTTGAACCCATGGGATGGAAACACTGATTCACAGTGAAGGCCCTTGGATTCTGTTCTGAGGAAAATCACATAGCTGAAGCGCTTGCCTGGGTAGATAGAGCGATCCTTGGTAAAATACACCGGGCATTGCACACTGAATGGATTGTTTCATTTAGTTGGGTTTATCTGGGGACTATCTTCCTTCCCCGTTTTGGAATATGATGCAGAATGATGCAAGATGTTTAAAGAGTTTTACATTTCCTTTCAAGGGTGCGGCAAAGGTCTTCCGAGCGAACACGTGTCTACCAACTCTGTGTTCTTTAATGGTATTTGTAAAGTGCTTTCTATGTGCCAGGCACTATACTAAACGCTGGGGTAGATTCAAAATAACCAGGCTGGACACAGTGTCTGTCTCACGTGGGGGTTTACGGTCTTCATCCCTGTTTTACAGTTGAGGTAACTGAGACACAGAGAAGTAAAGTGACTTTCCCAAGGCCACACAGCAGACAAGTAGTGGAGTTGGGATTAGGTCCTCTGACTCCCAGATCTGGGCTCTTTCCATTTGGCCATGCTGTTTCTCTCCCAAGCGCTTAGTACAGTAAAGGCTCGATAAATGCCATCCATCGATTGACTTTAGTCAAACCATAACAAAATGTGACTACATCTGCGAACTGAACGTATCATTCATGAGAGCTGCTCTCTTAGAGTTTGAAAGTTTAAATGTTCTTTTGGTTCTTTAAAATTGTGTTAATTCTCCTTTCTTGGCCTTTCCTGAAACCACAGCTTAAAAATCACTCTGAACCAGAAGGCTGAGGCTATTTGTCCTTGGGGTTTACTTGGGTGACGTGGAACGACAACCGTGAAAAAAGGCCCAGGCTTTTGGACCGATCGCAAAGCTTTCGGTGAACAGGCAGAAGACAAATCCATCTTCGATGTGAGGACTGGAAAAACAAAGGAATTTAATATCAGTTTTAAGGAACAGTTGTTCTGCTTTATTCCTTCCTTTGTGTTCACTGCGCCAAACCAGATTTAGGGAACCGTGAAGACAGGTGGAGCACAATGGCAGGAAATGGGCCTGTTTTTCAGTTTGAAAAATGGTCTCATTCTATTTTGTGGACATTAAGTACTCCATTTTAATCCCACTGCACCCTTCATACTTGGCTTCTCAGGCCTTTGCCTGCTCAGAGACGAAGCCTGACTAGCTGCTCCTCTTCTATCCCCTCACCCGACACTGCCCTTGCATTCTGCTTTCCTGTCACATTTCTGTATCATAATGTCCTTTTTAAAAATGGTATTTGTTAAGCACTTACTATGCTCCAGGCACTGTACTAAGTGCTGGGGTAGATACTAGCTTCTCAGGTTGGACGTAGTCTGTGTCCCACCCACTCTTCACCCCCATTTTACATTTGAGGTAACTGAGTCCCAGAGAAGTGAAATGACTTTTTAAAAAATGATATTTAAGCTGTTACTCTGTTCCAAGCACTGTACTAAGTGTTGGGATAGATACAAGCTAATCAGTTTGGACATAGTCCGTGTCCCACATGAAGCTCACAGTCTTAATCCTCATTTTACAGAAGAGGCTCAGAGAAGTGAAGTGACTTGCCCCAGGTCAGCCACCAGACAAGTGACGGAGCCAGGATTAGAACCCAGATCTTTCTGACTCCCAGGCCCTTGCTCTACCCATTAGGCCATGCAACTTCTCTTCACACTGTTGTCATAAGGAACATTTCTCAGCCTTTGCCACAAGGCAGTTCCGGCCTGAAAGTAGCCCGTGTCACAGTGGTTTGGGAATCCATTCACTCATTCAGTTATATTTATTGAGCACTTAACGGGTGCAGAGAAGTGTCCTGAGCACTTGGGAGAGTACAATAAAACCGTCGACGGATACATTTCCAGTCCGCCCCAGCCCAGAGACGCCCAGACCTCCGGATAGGACACGAACACTAGTGGTGGGTCTTGGGCCACCCCAACATGCACCTCCCTGGTCAGAATAGGATTTGCCCACTTCATTGCCATCTGAGGCCACAGAAACCATTGGTCTTTGTTTCCTGAGGCCCGCCCGAAGGTAGATCTAGAGCCGGGGCTGATTTGGAGCAGGTGTGAGAGGTCGCTGCAGAACTGTGTGGCTGCAGATCCTGGTCACAATAAGATCAGTCTGCCACGGGCCTTCCGTGCCCGCAGAAATGGTCAGCATCTGTCCAGTGGGTCCCGGCAGCTCTGGAGCCGGGGGCTGAGGCCTATTTGGGGCAGGCGGTGCTGGGGGTCGGCCCAGACCTGTGGGGCCATCCATCCCGGCTGGAACAGGATTGGCAGCCAATGCCAGGCCTGCTGGCAAAGAGGACAGCGAGCCATGGCAGCTCACCCCGCCCCCGCCAGATCCAACAGTTTGGGCACAGCTTTGGGGTCAAAGCTCCCAGCCCCGTGCTGAGAACTTAGTGAAGTGGTTGTTAGAACTCTGACTAGAGCTATTATGGGAAGCAGCATGGCCTAGTGGAAAGAACACGGGCCTGGGAGTCAGAGGTCCTGGGTTCTAATCCCATCTCCTCCACTTGCCTGCTGTGTGACCTTGGGCAAATCACTTCTCTGGGCCTCAGTTCCCTCATCTGTAAAATGGGTATTAAGACTGTGAGTCCCACGCGGGACTGGAACTGTGCGTCCAACCTGATTATCTTGTTTCTACCCTAGTGCTTGGTACAGGGATTGGCATATAGTAAGCACTTAGCAAATGTCATTATTGTTATTAGTATTTTCATCATCATCATCGTTATTTGGTACCCCAATGAGTGACTCTGAAATATAGGTCCAGCTAATCGTAAACTGAAGATATATATAGGATCCCTCAGGGATCAGAGGAGGGTTATCAGCTTTCTTTTGGTGGAAGATTGTTACTGGCCCTGTCCCACTTTAGTCCATCCTTGGAGTCTGATAGTTCGGCCTAATCTGACTCTATTGTTAGTTTTCATCACCTGTCTCCTTAAATGCTTCGGGTTTTATCATCGATAGCTCCCATCCATAGACCTTGACAGTCAACGCAGTCATTTAAAATGGACACGCTTTGCGTTTAATTAGTAAACCCCTTCTCTCTAATATCTATGACACTAGCTTCTTTCAAATCTCTTAAAAATGAGGCTTGAGGACCGCCCAGAAACGATGATAGGTCGAATTCTATTCCGGGGAAAAAGAAAACTCAATCTCAGCAACGGCTCTCTCTGTGAGATTGGCTCATTTCTAACTGGAGGACTGGGGGATGTCATGGGCATTATGGAGCCTGGGCTGAATTACTGCTTCTCAAACATTTAGAATTGTTCCCCTTCACTGGTTTACAATTGTTTGATCTCAGTGAGCCCTGAGTCATTTTGGTATATCTCCTCAAAGAATAAACAGTAACAAATCTTTTTAATCCCCTTTTGCCCCTTTGTCCTTATGGTTAATCGGGGAGCTAGTGGGGGAGTAGGGGGAGCGGAAGGGAGGAGTGGAGGGGGAAGGAGGAGTTTCAATATGGATGGCAAATGATCTGTGACTTTCAAAAAGAAAAAAAAAGGTTTTCCTCAAGAGATGGCTATCGTATTAGAACAGCCCAAACACTTGCACTCCCTTGAAGATTAAGTTATTCAGAATTTTTAAAAAATTGCCAAAAATATCAGTAGGCGTTTAGGTTCCCTTTAAGTAATATATGAAAGAGCACAAAACAGAAACACCCTAAGCTTCCTGTAATTGGCTTTCTTCAGGGCTTTGTCGGTTAAAATGCTGATTCCACAGAAATGCGAGGCATTTTCTCCCTTAATTTTACAGACGTACTAATTTTGTCCTTGGGCCCACACTAATTAGAAAACACGCAGGATCTAGGGTAGTATAATGTGTTTTCTTGCTTAATGTATTGGGCCTACTCTAAAAAGAGAAAATATTCATGATTCTAGGCTTGAGTTAATAAATCTGGTTTCTGCAACTATTTTAGGGCTTCTTCAGTGTAAAGGTCAGATAGCTGTGATTTTGTTTCTGTTTCTGAATGAGATGCTGCCAGAGTTCGTTTTATTCTCCTTGCTAGCTTCTCTCTAAATTTTCCTGAGCCACAGAGAATCAGTTAATTATATTTAACAGTAATAGAATCAGCATGGCCTACTGGAAAGTTCTCGGGCCTGGGAGTCAAAGGACCTGGGTTCTAATTCCAGCTCTGCCAGTTGTCTGCTGTGTGACCTTGGTCAAGTCACTTCACTTCTCTGTACCTCAGTTACCTCATCTGTAAAATGGGGATTAAGACCATGAGCCCCATGTGGGACAGGGACGGGGTCCAACCCAATTATCTTGTTTCTACCTCAGTGCTCAATACAGTGCCTGGCACATTACCAAGTACCGTATTATTATTATTATTATTATTCTAATCTAGGTCTCATGAGTTCTACTCCTGTTCTCTTCCCACTAGGTCCCAGTGCATGATGAGTTGTTCTTATCCCTTTTGATAAGCTTCTTGGCTTATTGAAAAGACTTCATTGTCTAGGACACCTCAGCTGTCTTTCATCTCCACTCACTGCACAGTTTTTTTTTAGCATCTACTACAGCAGTAAGCATAAAATACCTTAAAACTGCAAATCAGTAATTGTCCCCAGTTAACGAGGAGTGTAATGTTTACATTAAGAGGATATTTTAGCATCGAGGGTGTATAAACTATAGAACTTATCCCCTTCGTTCCCCTCACCAGCATCTTCTTCTCTCCCAACTTTTCGATCAGTCTATCAGTGGTACTTATGGGGATGGGGATTCAGTACCTGTCTCCTGTTTAAACTGAGGGCCCCGGGTAGGACAGGAATTTATATCTTATGTCTACCCCAGTGCTTGACACGTATTCAATAGTATTTATTGAGCGCTTACTATGTGCAGAGCACTGTACTAAGCGCTTGGAATGAACAAGTCGGCAACAGATAGAGACAGTCCCTGCCGTTTGACGGGCTTACAGTCTAATCGGGGGAGACGGACAGACAAGAACAATGGCAATAAATAGAGTCAAGGGGAAGAACATCTCGTAAAACACATAGTGCCTCAGTTTCCATATCCTTAAAATAATAATGATGGTATTTGTTAAGCACTTACTGTGTGCCGAGCACTGGCCTAAGCGCTGCAGTGCATACAAACAAATCAGGTTGGACACAGTCCCTGTACCACATGGGGCTCACAGTCTCAGTCCCCATTTTACAGATGAGGTAACTAAGGCACAGAGAAGTGACTTACCCAAGGTCACACAGTAGACAAGCTGTGGAGCTGGGATAAAATGGTACTCCAGTGCCTGCCTCCTAATTAGACTGCTAGCACCACGTGGGATGGGAAATATGCCCGACCTGATTAACTGGTATCTACACCAGCACTTAGTACAGTCCTTGGATCACTATAAGCACTCAATACATGGCCCCATCATTATCCCTCTAAACTGTAAGCTCGCTGTGGGCAGAGAATGTGTCTGTTTGTTATAGTGTCCTCTCCCAAGCGCTTAGTACAGTGCTCTGCACACAGTGAGAGCTCGATAAATCCAGTCAAGCGAACGAATATTAGAAGTCTGGGGCCAGGGTCGCTGCTAAGTCTCTGGCTAACGGGACAGGCGGTTTTTGATTTGAAAGATCCGGGGTCTGTCCAGAGCAGCTTGATAGGCCATTTGGGTCTCGTGCAAGAGGAAGGGATGATCACATGGATGAAGAGGCCTGGTGGGCACGCGCCCCTGCGGTTAATTAAATGATAGTCACGGCTGGGGCCAACCGGAAATCGGAGCGGTTGGAAGGCCGGGGCTGGAGCGGGGGCGGAGGGGAGGAACGGGCCAGGGGGTGGGTGTAATGAGGAAGGAAGCAATCTGCATCTGGCTGCTGCTGCTGCTGGAACCTGGGCCCTTTAGTACCTCTCTGCTCTGAGGAGCCTCCTCTGACAGGCTCCGAGACCAGAGCCCCAGGGAAATGAACAGAATCGGAACGATTCTTCCAAAGGATATAGTCCCCCCGACCCTGCCAACTTTTAATGAATTCAAGATTCCGGCCACATTTAGAGCAGGGAACCCCTCAGCGAGCAGAATAACCACTGAAGCAGGATTTTTTATCCTAACCGCGGGCTTTCCGAATGCACCGGGCTGGAATATTTTGAATCATTTTCCATGTGCTAGAGCTCTGGGACCCAGTGAACTCCCCATACTGAACATAAAAGGCACCTGTCAGAGGATAGACCACACTTTTTTTTTTTCAAAGTGATTTGAAAGACCCTGATGTGGGGAAAGTTTTGGCCCAAGAAATTAGTCTCCCCGCACACCTGCCTGCTGGCCAACTGGCGATTCGATCTTTGCATAATAGAATAATGGTCACTTACTGCATGCGTTTATCGTTTTGTTCCTAGTGTAAAAAAAAAAAAAGTCTCTGACACTAGAGTGTAGATGAAGACCGGATTTTGCTGCAACCTACTTTTTTCTCTCCCCAAATCCTACCCCGCGTGTTGGAAGGAAATATGTAAATGATTATCTTCGAGCCTTGCCGTGCCGTAATGTAAGAGAGGATATTATATTCCCCAGGCCCATATTTCAGATTCATTTGGGGACATCCAATAGTTAAATTTCTCAGACTTGGTTTTCGGGAAGAGTCACCTACTTGGAAAATCAGATTCCCAGCCTCAGATTTATGGACTGCCTTGTCTAAACCACTCTTTTCATCCAGGTGTATTCTTTAAAGCTGCAAATTAGGAAGTTTCTTCCTTGTTGGGTAATTGAAAAGAAAAATTGATGCATGTATTTTCTTATGAGCTAATGGTCAAAGGACGACTCTTTTATTAAAAAGAAAAGTTCTTTGTTATGTTTTTGCGAGGAAGGAATCAACAATCTCATTTTCCATTAAGGTGTTACTTGTACTCTCCCAAGGGCTGAGTACAGTGCCCTGCACACAGTAAGCACTCAAACCATACGATGGAATGAATAAGTTAATGAACCCCTCGGAAGTGTCCTTATGGTTTAACAATGTTAATTTTAGGAAGCCTTTTGGGAGGAAGAGAAATCTATCTTTTCTTGTGTTGCAGTGAAATCCCAAGACTTAGGACAACTTCAGAATAAAGAGGTCATTTAGTCCTGGTGCAAATTCCCCCAAAGAATATAAACTTTAAGAAAATACTTTCAGTTTAGAATTTTTTTTTTACTGTAAACTCTGATCTTATCACCCAAAATAAACAATAGTAAGGTGTTAGTTTATGCCTGCAGTGCTGCATCTTGGTTCTTGTTGTGGCTTCCCAGAAAGCCAAAATTATACCTATTATATGTATATCTTTTTTTTTTTCACAACCTTGTTAGCAGATAAATCCTTTCACATAGGCTCAACTGTTGCTATTTTCAGTATTAGTGTGATCTCTGATGTTATCGAAGCCAACAAAATTTGGATCCAGGCAGCAGGAGGGCAGTAAACAGGGTGAGCCCTTTCTCTCTCTCTCTGATATTTCACCGGCCTGACACAGAAAAGGTGGGGCTCTGTGAGACGGGGAACCTGGCTTCTGGCTCCCTTGGTGTAGCGAAGAAGCATGGCCTAGTCAAAAGAGCATGCGTCTCAGAGTCAGAAGATCTGGGTTCTAATCCCAGCTCTGCTACTTGTCTGCTGGGTGACCTCGGGCAAGGCACTTTACTTCTTTAAGCCTCAGTTCCTTCAGCTGTAAAATGGGGATTTGTTATCTGATTCCCTCTGTGGTTTAGACTGTGAGCCCCACATGGGACAGGGTTTATCTCATATCAACCTCAGCGGTTAGTACGTTGCTTGACACATAATAAGCACTTAACAAATACCATAATTATTATTATCACTAGAGTGTAGGCTTTCAACTTTTTCCAGCCCAATTTCTCACTGTCTATTTATGTACATTAATGTCTGTCTTCCCCTCGAGACTGTAAGCTTATCATGGGCAGGGAATTTGTCCATTTATTGTTATATTGCACTCTCCCAACTGCTTAGTACAGTGCTTCGCACACAGATAAATGAAGTCGAATGAATGAATGAATGAACTATCTACAAGTGTCTCTTCCACTTTATACCCTTACCTGACTAGAACACTGCATGACCATGAGTACTGATAATAATACCAGTAATGATCGCTGTGGTATTTGTTAAGGGATTACTGCCTGCCAACATTGTCCCAAAGGATGGGGTAGATAAGAGATAATTAATCAATCAATGGTATTTATTGAGCACTTACTGTGTGCAGAGCACTGTATTAAGCACTTGGGAGAGGACAATACAACAGAGTCAGTAGATACATTCCTTGCCCATATTGAGATTGCAGAGGGTAGGGGCGGGGGGTTGGGTGGGCAGGTGGGGGACAGACATTAGTATAAAGAAGTAAATCTTATAGATGAGGAAATGAAGGCCTAGAGAAATGAAGAACTAAATCTTCCCCTCTTCAAAGCCCTACTGAGAGCTCACCTCCTCCAGTAGGCCTTCCCAGACTGAGCCTTCCCTTTCCCCATTCCCCCTCCTCCCTCCCTCTGCTCTTCCCCCTTCCCCTCCCCACAGCACTTGTGCATATTTCTATATATTATTTATTACTCTTTATTTTATTAATGATGTGTATATATCTATGATTCTATTTAATCTTGATGGTATTGACGCCTACTTGTTTTGTTGTCTACCTCCCCTGATTAGACTGTGAGCCTGTTGTTGGGCAGGAATTGTCTCTAACTGTTGCCAAATTGTAAATTCCAAACGCTTAGTACAGTGCTCTGCACATAGTAAGTGCTCAATAAATATGATTGAATGAATGGATCCAAGCAAACCCTCAGCTGCAGTCCATCCCTTCACTTGAAGGCTAGAAATCAAACCCACAGGCCTAGGAGTCAGAGGATCTGAGTTCTAATCCTGGCTCCTGTGTAACCTTGGGCAAGTCACTTCACTTCTCTGGGCCCCAGTTTCCTCATCTGTAAAATGTGTCTAACCTTATCGGCTTGTTTCTACTCCAGTGCATAGTACAGTTCCCAGCACAAAGGAAACATCTAACAAATACCATTAAAAAGGGAAAAAAGTCAGCAAAATGTTTGGGATTCTGTCCCATTTAGAGAAACAGAACTGATTTGGTCCACTCCTTCTCTAATGGTAGAGTCGGGCCATGTGACTAAGTATTTCAGTATGCATTCAGTGCTCACTGCATGCAGAGCACCCTGTTCAGAGCTGGGAGAAAGTGCATATGTAGGATTTAGACCTGGTTCTCATCCCTCAAGTGGACTCGCAAATCCTAAAATCGAAAGGCAGAGAGGAGGCTGGCGGTAGACACATAAGAACGAGGTGAAATGAAACGCTAGGGCCAAAGAAAAACAATCAAGATGAGAAGGGTGCATGTGGTTAGAGGAGAAGAATTTCAGCCCGATCTATCGGAGTGAAGCGCACCTAAGAGGAAATGGGAGCCTGATTTGAATTTCATCCCTATTGTTTGGCAGGCCGGGTTCCCTTCTCCCTCACTAAAAATCCTAGGCCAGCACTGCCCTAAGACAGCGGACTCCCTTATTGGAAGTCTCTGTCTTAGGGCTTAGGATTCTTTTGATCTTGAGATTTCCAAGCCCGAGGTCGAAGGTTAAGGGTACATATTTACGGGAACTTTAATTGCAGCCGATGGAAAGCTCGTTATTTTTCTCTTTGTGGTGGGGGGTGTCAGTGCAACGTTGAGGGAGGGGATGAACGTGGGTGGGGGTGGGGACGGGGAGGGATGTAGGGAAAGAGGGAGTTTTAGAACCAAAGATCGGATTGAAAGGAGAGGAAGGGAGAGGAGGAAAAGGGCAAAGAGAGAACAGTGGGATTTGTAGGCCGAAAGAAACAGAACAGCTGGATCGAGGTGACCCCTATGCAGAGAAGCCTGGCAGAAAAAGGGGAGAAAGAAGAGGAGGAGGGGCTGGTTTAAGAAAAATAATAATCATCGTGGTATTTGTTAAGCGCTCACTATGTGTCAAGCGCTGTTCTAAGTGCTGGGTTAGATACAAGGTGATTGGGTCAAACACAGTCCCTGTCCCACATGGGGTTCACAGTCTTCAACCCCATTTTACAGATAAGGGAACTGAGGCCCAGAGAAGTGAAGTAATTTGCCCAGGGTCACGCAGCAGATAAATGGCAGAGGTGGAATTAGAACCCAGGTGCTTTCTCCACCAGGCCACGCTGCTAGTACAGTGAGTGCTCAAAAAATACCATTGGCTGATTGATAATTAACAGCAGCCTCCTCCGTAAAGGCTCCGAGCTGCATGTCCGAGATTATAAGTAGCAGCTGGGGAGACCTCTGTAGACTCCATTCTGAAAGCCGAAGAGATGCAAGCTCTGAAAACCAACAAGCACAGAAAAAGAATGTGAGCACTTAGCATTTTGTTCTTCTCCTTTCCAATTACTTCCTCAGTCAAGCTTGTTTAGGGGAAGCTCCTAGTGGTGAGAGGTCACAGTAGGGTGACCCGAAAGGACCAGAGGGCCCCGATAGCTCGGATCATCCTCACAGCTAGCAAAAGGAAGAGAGAGAGATGGGGAACTGGAGAAAATGAACCAAGGAGGACATGGATATATTTTTCAAGGGGTATTTGTTAAGCACATACTATATGCCAGGCACTGTACTCTGCCCTGGGGAAAATTCAAGCTAATCAGCTCTGGACACAGTCCCTGTCCCACCTGGGGCTCACAGTCTTCATCCCCATTATTTTACCGATGAGGGAACTGTGGCCCAGGGAAGTGAAGTGACTTGCCCCAGATCGCACAGCAGACAAGTCAAAGAGATGGGACTAGAACCCAGGTTTTCTGACTTCCAGACCCATGTACTTTCTACTAGACTATGCTAGTGCAGAAAGAGCACAGGCCTGGAAGCCAGAACCTGAGTCCTAATCCTCGCTCTTCCACTTGCCAGCTTGTGTGACTTTGAGCAAGTAATTTAACTTCTCTGTGCTTTGGTATTTATCTGTAAAATGGGCATTCAATACCTGTTCTCCTTCCTATTTAGGCTGTGAGTCCCATGTGGGCTAGGGATGGTGTCTGGCCTGATTAGCTTGTATCTTTCCCTGGGTTTAGTACAGTGCTTTGCCCGTAGTAGGTGCTTTAACAAGCATCACTATTATTATTATCCCTATTGTTGGGAGTGAAGATAGTCTTAAGGTGGATGCTATCTAAAGCAGGGAGCCAACATGGACACTGGCAAATTGGAATGACAAGATGAGAAGGTTTGAGGGCAAGGATCAGGTCTACAAAATTCCTGTGTACTCATTGCTGGGCCCGCGGTAAGCGCTTAGTCAATATCATTGATTGATGGCTCTTCTAAATGCTTCGTTGTGGGCTCTGAGCTCAGTAGACCGTAAATAAATACTATAGATTGTTTGACAACCCTTTAGTAAAAGACATATTTCATAGTTTTGAGAGGAGAGCCATCAGGAAGAGAGATGAACAAGCAGAAATCTGCAATAGACTGGAAAAGACTGGCTAAAAATTGGATTTTATTGAAGGATGTGGAGAGGAAAGGACAGATTTTCGGGGGAGGGGGAAAGGAAGCAACATGTGGCAGTATAAATTGCACTTATGCTCATTCACTTGGAGATTTCCTTATTTATTTTGATTATTCAGCCAGTATTTTGATGTCTTTCTCCCTGTGGTAGAGTGTAAACTCCCTTTGGGTAGAAATGTTTTCTTTCCCCAGTGCTTAGTACTCAGTAAATACTGCAACTACTTGACAGTAGCTTGGATGTAGCCAGAGAGTCCTATAACCATGTCTCTAATGGTTAGGGAAATCTGAGGTGAGAAGATGATTTTTCCCCACTCACTTATTCTATATGCAGGGGTGTGCTCGGGACACAGTAAGCGCTCAGTCAATGCCAATGATTGAATCTGCAGTCAGTCAGTGATACTTATAGAATTCTTACAGTCTTATAGAGCTCTGTTTACGGTCTTGACTGGGAGATGGACACTAAATTAAGTTAGAGATATGTACGTAAGTGCTGAGGGGCTGAGTGGGGAGTGAATATCAAGTGCTTAAGGGGTATAAATTCAAGAGTGAAGGTGACGCAGAAGGGAAAGGGAGTAGGGAAGATAAGGGCTTAGCAGTTATTTCTCATGGAAATCCAAGAGGGACATTGAATAGGTAGTAGGAACTAAGGAAGGAAAGAGCCATGATAGCAGGAGGAGGAAATAGAAGGGGCAGAGAAGTCTCTGGGAATGGAGGAGCAGGATGATTTAGTCGGGAAAGTGATGGAGAGAAGGTCATGCCACTGTAGACTTATTGCGGGCAGGGAACTCCTCTGCCAACTCTGTTGTATCGTACTCTCCCAAGCTCCTGCAAATAGTAAGCACTCAGGAAATAGCAGCAATGATGCGTGGAGATGGGCGCAAGTGCACTAGCTTTCCGGCTAATCACAAATCAACGAAGAGGAGATGCGGTTTATTGCCAGGATTGGCATTGGGTTTTTTCTCTTCTGTGGTCATCACAGGGTTTCTGGCCAATATTTGTCAACTGAGGGTCAATCAGTTAACCAGTAGTATTTTTTTTCTGTAAGCACAGCACTGTACTGAGCACTTGGGAGAGTGAAGTGTCCTTTTTTGCCATGGCCAGTTCCATAGTCCTCCCAGTACCGACATCTTACCGCTTAGTATCCATTTGGTTGGGACGGTTTGGGACTAAATAGAACAGAATAAGTTGAAGCTTTCAGCCTGAGGTAAACCTGCCCATGAGGACCTCCACCATCCTTCCTGTCTCACAAGCCCATAACCCTTGCCACATCCTTGACTTTTCTCTCTCATTCAGCCCATGTATTGAATCCATCACTAAATCCTGTCTGTTTCACCTTCACATCATGGCTAAAACATACCCTTTCCTCTCCATCCAAACTGCCACAACATTATTCCAGTCACTTGCCCAGTCCTCCTTGATTACTATATCAGCCTCCTTGCTGATGTCCCAGCCTCTCTGCCTCTCCCCAGCTCCAGTCCATATTTCACTCTGCCGCCCCAATCACTTTTCTACAAAAATATCCAGGCTATGTTTCCCCACTCCTCAAGAACCTCCAGTGATTGCCCATTCTCCTCCACATCACACAGAAACTCTTTACCATCGGCTTGAAAGCACTCGATCACCTTGCTTCCTCCTGCCTCATCTCGTTAATCTCCAATTACAACCCAACCCACACACTTGGCTCTTTTGGTGCTAACCTTCTCACTGTACCTCTATCTTGTCTATTTTGCTCACATCCTGCCTCTGGCTTGGAATGCCCTCCCTCCTCATATCCAACAGACAATTACTCTCCTCCCATTCCAAGCGTTATTGAAGGCACATCTCCTCCAAGCAGCCTTCCCTGACTAAGCCCTCCTTTCCCCTTCCACTCCCTTCTGCGTTGCCCTGACTCACTTCCTTTATTCATCCCCCCTCCCAGCACTTATGTAAATATCTCTAATTTATTTATTCATATTAATGCCTGTCTCCCTCTCTAGACTGTAAACTTGTTGTGAGCAGTGTCATCCCCATTATTTTACAGATGAGGGAACTGAGGCCCAGGGAAGTGAAGTGACTTGCCCCAGATCGCACAGCAGGCAAGTCAAAGAGATGGGACTAGAACCCAGGTTTTCTGACTTCCAGACCCATGCACTTTCTACTAGACTGTGCTAGTGCAGAAAGAGCACGGGCCTGGAAGCCAGAACCTGAGTCCTAATCCTCGCTCTTCCACTTGCCAGCTGTGTGACTTTGAGCAAGCAATTTAACTTCTCTATGCTTTGGTATTTATTTATCTGTAAAATGGGCATTCAATACCTGTTCTCCTTCCTACTTAGGCTGTGAGTCCCATGTGGGCTAGTGCTCTCCACACAATAAGCACTCAAATATGATTGATTGACTGACTAACACATGATTGGGATCAAAGTCCCACACTCCTGTAATTCTCAGGAAACTGAATTATCCTGTCATAATTGAGAAGCAGTGTGGCCAGGTGGCTAGAGCACAGGCCTGGAAGCCAGAAGATTCTAAATTCTAATCCCAGCTCCGCCGCCTGTCTGTTGTGTGACCTTGGACAAGTCACTTCACTTCTGTGCCTCAGTTCCCTCATCTGTAAAATGGGGATTAAAAATCTGAGCCCCATGTGGGACGTGGACTGTGTCCAACCTGATTACTCCATATCTACCGCAGTGTTTAGAACAGTGCCTGGCACATAGTAAGTGCTAAACAAATGCTTTAGAAAAAAACGGCACCTGTAGGGAGTCCAGAGAAACCCCTCCCCCTCTCTGGCAGCAAGTATTGGCCATTTCAGGGCCCCCTTCCAATGTACTTCAGCCGCTTACCGCAGTTAGCATTCCTCCGCATAGACTGCGCCCGGAGGCTCAACTCCCATGCAGTCCTACTGCACTTGGGCTGTGTTTCCTTGGCAACCGTTTGCAACCGCACTCAAGAGAAGCTGGAATTTTCCTGGGGATTGGAATGATATTTATTTTCTTGTGGTTTTCAAACTAGGCCAAGATTGATGAAGGTTCACTCAAATTTTCAGGCTGCCCTCAAATCTAGATCGAGTATGCATGTTTTCCCATCACGTATTGAAAAACGCAATTCATTTTAGTAGAGGACTCTAGAATGTAACCTCATTCCGGCAGGGAACATATCTGCTAATTCTGTTGTATCATACTCTTCCAAGTGCTTAGTACAGGTCTCCGCATATAGGAGTGTTAAATATAACTGATACGCTCCTGTGTATGAGCCTCAGAGCTTGGTTAGCGGAAGTTTGGATATCAGGCCGCCCTCGTCCACCTCAAGTTCATCCTTGCGTGCTTTAACTCTTCCTGGCAAAATGATTTCTCCATCTTTATTGACACCCATGCCCATTGCCCCCTCAGTTGTTCCAGACATTTAAACTCCCTCCTCAAACTCCCTGTCTCCCCTCCACCCCCATCTCTTGCCCGCAGTGACTTGGCTATTTACTTTTTGAAAAAATTGAAACGATCAGGCATGATTTTCCTAAAATCTCCCCTGCTTCTCTTCAGTCCCTCCTGCCCCTTCTTCAACTCTCCCATCTTTCGCAGCAGTAGCTCAAGAGGAGATCTCCTGCCTTCTCTTAAAATCCATCCCCTGCACAGCTGACCCATCCCTCTGCACCGTGTCAAAGCACTTTCTCCCTCCTTTCTTCCCTTCCTGACTGCCATCTGTAACTGTTCACTCTCCACTGACTTCTCCCTCACCGTTTTCAAACATGGTTATGTCTCCCTTATCCAAAAAAACGCCTCGCTTGACACCGCAGCTCCTTTCAATTATTGCCCCATCTCTCTCTTACCATTCTTCTCCAAACTACCTAACTAAATTGTCCCACTGTCTCTAGTTCCTCTCCTCCAATTCTCTCCTGGACCCCTTCCAATCTGGCTTCTGTCCCCTTCACTCCCAGAAACCGCCCTCTCTCTCCTCCATGCCAAATCCAATGGCCTCTACTCCATCCTAATCCTTCTTGATCTCTCAGCTGCCTTCGACACTGTCGACCAGTCCCATCACCTGGGAACATTGTCCTACCTCGGCTTCACTGACACTGTCTTCTCCTCATTCTCCTCCTATCCCTCTGGCTGTTCTTTCTCAGGCTTTTTGGTGGGCTCCTCCTCTGCCCTCCACCCCCTAACTGTGAGGGTCCCTCAAGGTTCAGTTCTGGGACCCCTTCTATTCTCCCTTCTACCCCCACTCCCTTGGAGAACTGATTTGCTCCCATGGCTTCGACTGCCACCTCTATGTAGATGATTCCCAAATCTACATCTCCAGCCCCTATCTCTCTCCTTCTCTGCAGTCTTGCATTTCCTTCTGCCTTCACTACTTAGATGTCCTGCCATCACCTCAAACTTAAAAAGTCCCAAACAAAACTCTCTATCTTCCCACCCAAACCCCATCCTTCCCCTGACTTTCCCATCATTCTAGACGGCGCCACCATCCTTCCTTCTCACAAGGCCGTAACCTTGACATTATCCTTGACTCATCTCTCTCATCCAACCCTCATCTTCAAGCACTGTGTGCTTTGCACACAGTAAGCGCTCAATAAATATGATTGAGTGAATGAATTCAATCTATTACTAAATCCTGATGGTCCAGCTTTCACAATATCGCTAAAATCTGCCCTTTCCTCTCCATCCAAACGGCTACCACATTAATCCAAGGATTTATCGGATCTCACCTTTATTACTCTATCAACATCTCAGCCTCATGTCTCTCCCTAACTCTAGTCCATACTCTGCTGCCTGGACCATTTTTCTATAAAAACATTCAAGGCCATGTTTCCCCACTTCTCAAGAAACTCCCCTGATTGCCCATCCACTTCTGCATCATACAGAGACTCCTCATCATTGGCTTCCAAGCACTCCATAACCTTGAGGTCTCCTACCTCACTTCTCTTCTCTCCTACTACAACCCAGCCCACACATTTCGTTCCACTAATGCTAACCTTCTCACTGTATCTTGATCTTGTCTATCTTGTCTGTCTTATCTTGTCACTAACCTTTTGCCCACATCCTGCCTCTGGCCTGCCCGTTCATATCCAACAATTTTATCTCCTCCAAGAAGCTGCCCTGACTAAACCCCCTTTTCCTTTTCTTCCATTCCCTTCTTCATCGCCCTGATTTGCTCCCTTTATTCACCCTCAGCTCCAAAGCATTTATGTAAATATCCATAATTTATTTATATTAACATCTGTCTCCTCCTCTGGACTGTAAGCTCATCGTGGGTGGCGAATATGTCTATTGCATTGTACTCTCCTAAGTGCTTAGTACAGTTCTGTGCTGTGTGACCTTGGGCAAGTCACTTCTTCACTTGTCTGTGCCTCAGTTTCCATATCTGTGAAATGGAGATCCAATACCCGTCTCCTATTTATACTTTGAGCCCCATGTGATTAACATCTATCTTCCCTAGTGCTTAGAACAGGATTTCACACCTAGTAAGTACTTAACAATTACCATAATGTTAGTAATCATCATCATCAACCCAGCTCCCCTCAGTTCCCCCTCCACCCACCCCCTCAGTCCCCCCACCCAAGGAAGGAGATAGCACCTTTAGAGAAGCGGCATTGCCTAGTGGTTAGAGCATGAGCCTGGGAGTCAGAAGACCTGGGTTTAAATCCCGGCTTCACCGCTTGTCTGCTTTGTGACCTTGGGCAAAGCAGCGTGGCTCAGTGGAAAGAGCCCGGGCTTTGGAGTCAGAGGTCATGAGTTCGAATCCCACTCTGCCACTTGTCAGCTGTGTGACTGTGGGCAAGTCACTTCACTTCTCTGTGCCTCAGTTCCCTCATCTGTAAAATGGAGATGAAGACTGTGAGCCCCACGTGGGACAACCTGATTTCCCTGTGTCTACCCCAGCGCTTAGAACAGTGCTCTGCACATAGTAAGCGCTTAACAAATACCAACATTATTATTATTCTCTGGGCCTCAGTTCTTTCATCTTTAAAATTGGTATCAAGAATCAAGACTGTGAGCCTCATGTGAAACAGATACTGTGTCCAACCAGATTTGCTTGTGTCCACCCCAGTCCTTAGTACAGTGCCAGGCACACAGTAAGCTCTTAAGTACCATTATTCTTATTATTATTACCATCTCTATAACCATAGGGAGAAGAATGACAAAGAACGGCTATGCCACCTCCTATCCATTTGCAGTCTTGTCCCAAAATAGACCCTTTGACATTTTGCAAGAAGTGTTTGGTTCGGAGAGGCATCCTGATTGTTTGAATGGAATGGTTTCTGTTTTTCTCTATTAATCCAATGGTGGCAGTGGTGGGCGTTGACCATAATTTTGGAGAAGTGGATTTTCCCTACATGTTTGGCTCTTCCCCATTTTAAGGTGCAGGCGGTAGCCGTGTGGCTGCTGCTTCTCATGGACTTTTCCCCAGCAGCCAGCATAGACCAGATGACTTACCTTTACTATGTGGTTGGTTAGGAGAGGTTTTGGAGGGGTTTGAACGAGGGTTTCCTTCGCAGCCCCTTCCAGTTGGCTTGGGATGGGGGACGGGGGTGGTAGAAACCACAGCTGAGACCATTGGGCGCCTGGCCCTCAGGACCGAAGCCCAAGTGACCTCGATACACTGGGTCGTGGCACAAAGTAAGTGCTTAAGAAGCAGTGTAGCCTAGTAGATAGAGCACAGGCACGGGAGTCAGAAGGACCCGGGTTCTAGTCTTGGTTCCACCACTCACCTGCTGTGTGACCTTGGGCAAGTCACGTCACTTCCCTATGAGTCGGTTACCTCATCTGTAAAATGGGAATAAAGACTGTGAGCGCCTCTGAGGACAAGAACTGTGTCCAAGCCTATTTGCTTGTTTCCATCCAAGTGCATAATACAGTCCCTGGTACGTATTAAGTGCTTAACAAATACCCTTAAAAAAATAACAAACTTCCCTGTGCCTCAGTCATTTCTATTTGTAAAATGGGGAGTATGTCTGTGAGCCTAAAGTGTGACAGGGAGGGAATGTGTCCAACCTGATTAGCTTGTATCTATCCCATTGCTTAGTGCCTGGTCCATACTAAGTGTATAAGAAATTCCATAAAAAAAAAAAGAAAACTTTTCTCTGCCTGTTATCTCTATCTGTAAAGTGGGGAGTAAGACTGTGAGCCCCAAGTGGGACATAGACTTTGTTCAACCTGCTTAGCTTGTATCGAGCTCAGGCCATAGTACAGTGCCTGGCATGAGTGAAAGCTTAGGAAATACTATTAAAAGAAAAAAAAAGCAGAAGTGGCATACCCTCTTCTGGAGTTTGCTGATCACAACAGCGGTTACCCTAAACCAGTGGCCCAGCATCTGGCCAGAGGGTGGCCACTGCTGGCATCGGAAGCGCCTTATGGGCAGGGAATCTATCTGCTAATTCTGTTGGATTGTACTCTCCCAAGCACTTAGTTCAGTGCTCTGCAAACAGTAAGCACTCAATAAAACCATTGATTGCCACTGGCAAATACAGGGATCCCCTTGCCAACCCCTCCCACCCCCAACCCACGCAAAAGAGAGGAGCCCCCTTTGCCAAATGCCCCCCACCCATGTATTTTTATTTCATTTTTTTTCCATTGCCAATTATCTCTGTTTCTTCAAAATCCCGATAGCTCCCGAAGAGTCCCAGCTAGGGCTTAAACTCTGTGTACGGAAAGGGGGGCGGCAGGGCCAGGCTGCAGGACCCCGGGCCCAGCCGAACAGGTGATCAAGGAAAGCAAAGCTGTGTAACCTAGTGGATAGAGCACAGGTCTGGGAGTCAGGAGCACCTGGCTTCCAATCCCAGCTCTGCCGCTTATCTGCTGTGTGACCTTGGGCCAGTCACTTCACTTCTTTCGGTTTGCACCCCTCGTCGGGACTGAGAATGTAAACCCTCGTGTGGGACAGGGACTGTGTCCAATTTGATTAGCTTGCATCAACCCCAGCGCTTAGAAGAGTGCTTGGCACATAGTAAGTGTCTAACAAATACCATCATAAATACTCTTTGGTCCCAGAAGTGGTCAGCCATTTTCCATATTTTAGCTTAGATTACCACCTCTGCTACCCCTGACTAGGCTCTCCATTGATCATTCTTCATTTTTAATCATCAGGTTTCAACCCTATCGGGCAGAAGCCTTGGAAATAAAAAACAGATCGACTTACATAGCCTGCATTTCATTTCTATGGTGATTTCAGCCTCAGACACGAGGGCCTTTGGAGCTACTGTACCTGTTGATTTATCTTGAGACTTAAAAAGTCGGCAGCCGGAAAGTTAATTTTCCCTCCTTAACTCCCAGTTTTTGAGAAGCTTTAAAAAGCGGCAGGAAGGGAAAAGTCAAACTAAACTTCTGATCCAACAAGATCTCCTTTTTAAGGCCCACCTCAAATTACACGGGTGCAGAAAGCTTTGGAGTCAGTAGAAGAGATTTTTTTTTTAGGGGGGAGGTAGAGGGAAGGGGGTGGTCATAAAATTATTCATAGATCTGCCCAGCAGATGTTGGCAATTATAAGGGGAACAGAGGCGGGTCTGTGGTCGGCCAGCAAGCTCCGTTTCACGTGGGCAGATCAAGGCTCGAGGCAGCAGCTATTTCCTGTCAGCACGCCGGGCGACAGCGATAGCAGATTTTGTGGGCCACAGCCCGGTTCACTCACACAAAGTCACTCTTGTGAGCTTCTGGGTCTGTTTCATAGCTGCAAGGAGAAGAGTAACTGGAAGGTTCAGTGTCCCCTTTTAAAGGGTGAGCACCCAGCAGGCCTAAAATATGATTACTTTTCAGGGACTGGATGTTGTTTCACATTTCTGAGCAAAAGGGCCGGATTGTGCTTTCAAGCAGTTATATATTATCGAAGGCGAAAAAGGATCGTATTGTTTTGATGAGGCTCCGAGTTGAGGACAACATGAATTTCAAGCGGTTTGAGGTCAGGGCCACAGATTTGCATACTGATTTTCATTCTCGGCTTTGGTATTGGGCTGGAGATGACTCAGTTCATAAGCCCTAATACGCATCGAGAAATGAAAGTCGATTCGGTCAGTATTCCATCCCCATCATTCTCCTCACGTTCCCCGCTGAAACCCGTCTGTGGGGAAAGGTAAGAACCATCAAAGCCATGTTTCGGGGTTGCACTCTCTGGCTTTGATATTTAGTCATGGCTGCCACGTATCCAGGAGGTTTGCACCCCTCAAGCTGGAGCTATCGGGGTCTAGGGAGAAGCAGCATAGCGTAGTGGATAGGTCTGGATGTCAGAGGGTCATGAGTTCTAATCCCGGCTCTGCCGCTTCTCTGCCGTGTGGCTTTGGGCAAGTCATTTCACTTCCCTGGGCCTCAGTCACCTCATCTCTAAAATGGGGATGAAGACTGCGAACCCCACATGGGACAGGGACTATGTCCAACACGATTAGCTTGTATCCACCCCAGTGCTTAGTACAGAATCTGGCACATAGTAAGTGCTTAACAAATGCTGTGATTGCTGTTATTATTATTATTATTATTATTATTATTATTGAGAGATGGCTCGTCTTGCTAAAATTGAATTTTGGCCTCCTTATGTGGTCAACCTCCTACCTTAAACTGCCTGAGGCAAGTCACCTTTCCTAATTTGGTGAACAAACCAAGTCCCAAGAATTGGGTTATAGAAAAGAAGCACGTGAACGAAGAGCGGTTCAGATATTCCTGAAGCCCTTTGAAGTACATACTTAAACTCACACAGAGTAGAATCATGGGGAGGAAGTGAGAGAATCATTAAAGAATGGAGTGTGCTGCTGAGAAGTGAATTTTCCTGGATTTTGTTCTTTGTCCCTTTGAAGTGTCAGGCACAGAGGGGGTTTATGTAACTTAATAACAAGCGTGAAGTTTAGAAAACGTGTTCCACAGATCAGACAGTGGATCAGTGCTATTTATAGTCCTTACTATGTGCAGAGGACTGCGCGAAGCGCTTGGTAGAGGACAGTGTTGCAGAATTAGCAGACACGTTCCCTGTTCATAACAAGGTTCAGGCTAGAGGCACTTGAGTTTTCTGTTCTGGCCCGGTTTTTGTTTCTCCAGTGCTAGTCTGTAAGCTCCTTGTGAGCAGGGAACTTGTCTATCAACTCTATTATAGTGGCCCCTTCCAAGAACTTAGTACAGTGCTCTACACACAGTAAGCGATCAGTAAATATGATTGATTGGTTGATTCTACCTCCAAATGAGGGAAGAGCAGGAGGGCAATTAATTGATTATTAATGGATAATAATGACATCAAAAATAATCAGCCTTTTTTGTTAAGGTGATAAAGGGCAATAATGGGATATATGAAGTTTTCAAAAACTGATTGGAAGAAGACAGGAATTTGTATTTAGCACAAACAAATTATTGGGCAGCAAAGTTCAATTCCAGTGTTTTGGCGATGCTCATCAACTACCAAGTAAGTACTCATGAAGTCTACTTGGTAAGATCATCATAGTACATAGTACTGACCATGGTAGAAAGGACTGATCTGATTTGTTTGAAAGACTGTTTACAAAGTCAGTAGATAAGCAAGACAGGTAGATCCAGAAGAGAGTATTGAAAGGCTTATTTTGTTTTGAAAACCTCAAACACTCGAGATGGGAGTTGTCAAAGTAACATTTGAAAGAGTCAGCCGAAACGTTTGTTTATTTTATTTCCTTAGCTTGTTTTTCAAGTGGCCTTATTTTGAGCCAGCTGATAGAATGTGTTAGCACTTTCCAGCCACACAGGCACTCATTTAATCAATTTATTGTGTTTATTGAGTGCTTACTGCATGAAGGGTACTATACCGAATCATCATCAGTGGTATTTATTGAGCTCTTACTTGGGAGAGTACAGAGCAACGGAGTTGGTAGACATGATCCCCATTTGAAGGAACCTCCAGTTTTGAGACGAAGACAGATAGAAAAATCAATTTCAGAAAGGAGAAACGGGAGTGTCAGGATGTGTGCAGAAGTGCGGTGTGGCTGGATTTAGATTGAGTTATGGGGTACACACCTAAGTGCAAAAGTGATTCAGAGTAGAGAGCAATGGTGGGGAATGAGGGGCCAGTCAGGGAAGACCTCTTGGAGGAGATGTGATTTTAATAAGGCTTTGAAGGTGGAGAGAGTGGCGCTCTGGCGGATGTGAACAGGGAGGGAGTTCCAGGTAAGTGGGAGGATGTGGGCGAGAGGTTGGCGGTGAGACAGAGGAGATCGGAGTACGATGGGTGAGTTGGTGCTCGAGGAACAAAGAGTGTAGACTGGCTTGTAGTAGGAAATCAGCGAGGTAAGATAGGAGGAGGTGAGCTGATTCATTCAATCATATTTATTGAGTGGTTATTGTATGCAAAGCACTGTAGTAAGGGCCTAGGAGAGACAATAGAACAATAAAACACATTCCCTGCTCACAAGGGGCTTAGAGTCTACAGGGAGAGACAGATATTAATATAATTACATTGAGAGCTTTGAAGCTGGTGAGTGCTGGGCTGTCTTCGGTAGCATTTCGTAAGTGTTCAGGTGCTCAGGGGGCAACTTGGAGAGAGTAGAAATTAATATGGGAAGGCGTCGTAGAGGAGGCGAGATGTCAGGTTGGCTGTGAAAATGGGGAGAACAGTGGTTTGTCATTTGAAAATGATAATCACACGGCAATCCGGCAAGCCACCATATTTATTGAGCTCTTTCTGGGTGCAGAGCACTGTACTGAGCGCTCGGAAGTGTACAGTGCAGTAACATTGGTAGGCGGGTTCCCTGCCCACAAGGAACTTCCATCCTGGGCAGGGGTCTGCAGCTGGGAGAGGCGAGAATGAGTCCCAGTCCATGTCCTAGATTGATCTAGGGAGGAGTAAAGTGGTAGTGGGCAAGGGGAGGGGGAGACAGAGTGGAGGATGTAAGAGGGGAAGGGATCAGCCCATCAGGAACAGAAGCAGCGTGGCCTAGTGGCTAAAGCTCGAGACTGGGAATCTAGAAGGTCATGGGTTCTAATCCTGACTCTGCCACTTATCTGCTGTGGGACCTTGGGCAAGACACTTCACTTCTCTGTGCCTCACTTACTCATCTGTAAAGTGGGGATTAAGACTGTGAGCCCCATATGGGACAGGGACTGGGTCCAACTTGATTGTCTGGTAACCACCCCAGCGCTTACTATGTGGCTGGCACATAGTAAGCGCCTAACAAATACCATCATAATTACTATTATTGTACAGAAACTTAGCTGGCTGCCTCTTAGCAATTTTATCCCTGGGAGTCTTAAGTCAGTAAGCCAGATGGTGTGTTTGCCTTCTGCCCATAGCAATCAAGCAGGAGAGCACACTTTTGTCAGCAGTTTTGCGTAATTGGAAATCATGTGCTTGGCTCCCCTTTGATTTTTTTTTTTTCATTTTTTTAACATCCCGGGACAATACAACTCAGTCAGCAGCCGCTACTCAGTCAACAGAATTTATTGAGCACCCACAGAGAGCCGACAGAGGCACCTAATGCGCTTCTGGAAAATTCTCGAGACTTGTGATGTACCTTTCTGATGAGCCACAGGAGCTTGTAGTTAGACCAGAGAAATAACTGACTTAAGGTTAAGTTTAAGTTAAATTTAACTTTAAGATGGCACATTTCCTCAGAAAAGGTGGTAGGTTTTTTGTTTATGATATTTATTAAGATCTTACTCTATGCCAGGTACTGTATTAAGTGATGGGGCGGATAGAAGCTAATCAGATTGGACACTGTCCTTGTCCCACATGGGGCTCACAGTTTTTATCCCTTTTTTTACCGATGAGGGAACTGAAGCACAGATAAGTGAAGTGACTTGCCCACTGGCAGAGGAGGGATTAGAACCCCGGGTCTTCTGACTCCCAGGCCCAGGCTCTATCCACTAGGCCATGCCTCTTCTTACTAGGCAACACTGCTTTTCAGTCCTTGCCACTTAAGTAGATTCCCCATCTCCCTTCAGCCAGCCAAGTCATCTTAGAATAATCTTAGAATCTTGACAAACCTTTCAGGAGCCATATTTACAAGTTGTCACCAGACCCCATTTAAGCGGATGATGTCTGTGGAGTAGCTTGATTTTTAGAGAACGGGCCTGGGTTTATGGGGTTGGAGGGAGAGGGGTGGGTTTTTTGTTTTTTTCCAGTTTTCATCCTGTGTTTCATTTCTCTCAGTGGGGATCTTGGCATCTGCTCTGCTTCCTTCATAGGGAAGTTCTGAGGCTAAACAAGCTAAAAGATGGAAAGTGCCTCTCTATCCTTTGGAGGAAAGAAACAACAGGATGTAGATCCAAGGATAATACTCGATAAACATCCTAGTTTGATTCTTAATTTGAGCTTTTGACATTTCATCCCTCTTCCCACCTTGAAAAATCAGGGGTAGAGCATTCATTCTGTGGATTTTCCTATTCCCTTTGCTTCTCTGTCCTTCAGGTCCCATCTCCTCCAAGCGGCCTTCCCGGAATAAGCCCTCTTTTCCTTAGATTGCTCTCCCGTCTGGTTAATAATAATAATGATGATGGTATTTGTTAAGTGCTTACTATGTGCCAAGCACTGTTCTAAGCGCTAGGGTAGATACAAGGTAATGAGGTTGTCCCACATGGGACTCACAGTCTTAATCCCCATCTTACATATGAGGGAACTGAGGCACAGAGAACTTAAGTGGCTTGCCCAAGGTCACACGGCAGACAAATGGCGGAGCTGAGATTTGAACCCACGTCTTCTGACTCCCAAGCCCGGGCTCTTGCCCCTAAGACATGGTACCATTGATTGATTGGGCACAGTTCAGACATTATATGCACCTGCATAGGTGAATTAGTCTGCTGCAGTGGCTTCGATGACAGCGGATAAGAAACAGCAAGGCCTAGTGGAAAGAGCAAGGGCCTGGGAGTCAGAGGAATTGGCTTCTAATACTGGCTCTGCCTACTGCTTACTGTGTGACCTTGGGCAAGTCCCTTCACTTCTCTGTGTCTCACATACCTCAATAGGTCAAATGAAGATTAATTCCTCCTCCCTCCAACTTAGACTGTGAGCCCCGCGTGGGACAGGGACTGTGTCCAACCTGATAAATTTGTACTTACCCCAGCACTTAGAGCAGTGCTTGAAACAGAATAAACGCTTAACAAATATCGTTCTTTTTTTAAATAAAAATGTCCATCTCTAGATGCTACCACTTCTACATCACTAACCCTGACCTCTCTCCACCTCTGCAATCTCACCTTTCCTCCTTTCCCGGGATATCTCTGCCCGTAAGCACCTCAAGGTTGATATTTCCAAAATTACTCAACTCTTCCCTTCCAAATTTCTCTCCTCCTCCTAACATTTCCATCACAGTTGAACAATCACCATCCCCATCGCCTCTCCAGCCTTTAACCTTTGAATTCTGGATTCCTCCCTCTCTTTGATTCCCCCATAGTATTTTCCCAAATTCTCCAGGTCTCCAGAATCCACCCCTTCCTCTCCATCCAGTCAGCCGCCACATTCTTCTGGGCACTTGTACTTTCTCAAGCACTCAGTACAGAGATCTGCATGCTGCAAGTGCTCAATAAATATGTTGATCAGTGGGTGGATGGTCATATATTGACTTGAGTACTGCATCAGCCTCCTTAATGATCTCCCTGCATCTAATCTGTCCACTTTCCAGTCCATGCTATCCTATGCTGCCCAAATTATCTTTTAAAACCCTCAAAACTCCTCAAAAACCCACATTGCTTTCCCATTCTTCTCTGCATCCAGCAGAATCCTTAGACAGTTGGTTTTAAGGCACTCTGGGCAAAAGGTAGAAGCCTGGGCCTTGGAGTCAGAAGGACCTGAGTTCCAATTCCAACTCTGCCACTTAGTTACGTCATCTGGAGAATGGGGATAAAGACTGCGAGCCCCACGTGGGACAAGGACTGCGTCCAACCTCAGAGTCTTGTATCTACCCCAGTGCTTAGAACAGTGCTTGGAACATAGTACATGCTTAACAAATACCGTCCTCATCATCACCTTTCTGACTTTCAAACTTTTTGGACGGACAGATATGGGGGCAGGGAGGAGACAACTCTTTAGGCTCTCTACAGGGGAGCAGCTGGTCAAACTCACAATCAACTCCCACGCAGGCTCCTTCCACTTGAAAATCAGTCAGTGGTATTTATTGAGCGCTTTCTGTGCTCAGAGCACTGTACCAAGCGCTTGGGTGAGAACAGTGCAGCCGAGTTGGTAGACAAGTTCCCTCCCCACAATAGGGATTCCTCCTGCTCCCCCCCCACAACCAGGGTAGCGGTGCCCATATCCCAAGTGGGCGCTGAGAAGCAGCGTGGCGCAGTGGAAAGAGCACGGGCTTTGGAGTCAGGGCTCATGAGTTCGAATCCCAGCTCTGCCACTTGTCAGCTGTGTGACTGTGGGCAAGTCACTTAACTTCTCTGTGCCTCAGTTCCCTCATCTGTAAAATGGGGATTAACTGTGAGCCCCACGTGGGACAGCCTGATTCCCCTGTGTTTACCCCAGCGCTTAGAACAGTGCTCGGCACATAGTAAGCGCTTAACAAACACCAACATTATTATTATTATTATTAAGTGCTTAGTTACAGTGCTCTGCCTTCAGTAAGCGCTCAATAAATACGATTGAATGAATATAGACATCCGAGTATATCTCAGGCTCTACGGAAACACCCGATTTATGAACTGTTGGCAGCCCTGCTCAGAACCCAATTATTTTCCTCGCCTTTCCCATTGAGAACCATCGAGTTGGAAGCCAGAAAACGGCAGAGGCAAATCGACGATGGGGATTTCGATTCACTGCGCTTTCAGATCCTTGTGGACAGGGAATGTGTCTGTTTATTGTTGCATCGTACTTTCCCAAGCACTTAGTACAGTGCCCTGCACACAGTATGTGCTTGATAAATATGATTGAATGAATGAATGATACGTGGGTCAATTCCTTGCCAGCCAGATGCTGTTCGTAATCAAAACAATATTATTCCAGCTGTCTCATTTCTCCCCTTTGAATGTTTCATGCCACATGTGGGTTTTGTTTGGGCTTTTGTTGCCGTCCAGTTAGTTTTCCAACGGCCTCTTTGTTTGCTTTTTTTTTCCTGCTCTTAAGCCGCCAGTTCTAAAACTTGAGGATTTTTCTGGGCTTCCTTGCAGGACTTCCGGCCTGCAGCTAAGGAATAAGGCGGCATGACCTCCTGGAATTATATGAAAAGTATACAAGGAGGCTTGCTCAGAAATGGAGCGTTTTATTGGTGCCCTTTTTTTTTCCCCAGCGGTATTTGTTAAGTGCTTCCTATGTGCCAGACACTGTACTAGGGTAAATACAAGCTAATCAGGTTGGATGCAGTCCATGTCCTACGTGAGGCTCACAGTCTTTATCCCCATTTTACAGATGAGGGAATGGAGGCCTAGAGAAGGGAAGTGACTTGCCCTAGGTCACACAGCAGATAAGTGGCAGAGCAGAATGAGGAGTAGGCAAAAATGCATCCCTCATGAAGAGATTTGAAATAAAAACGGTAGAAACATAAAGGCTAGCCGTTGACTTTTTTTTAATAAGCTATGTAAGAAAAGCAGCATGGCCTAATAGAAAGAGCACAGTCCTAGGAGTCAGAGGACCTGGGTTCTAATCTGGTTCTGCTAATTGCTTGTTGTGTGACTGTAGGCAAGTCACTTAACTTCTCTGTGCCTCAGTTACCTCAACTGTAAAATGCAGATTAAATCCTTCTCCCTCCTACTTAGGCTATGAGCCCCATGTGGGACAGGGACTCCGTCCAATCTGATAAACTTGTATCTACCCCAGCATTAAGAACAGTACTTGACACACAGTAAGTGTTTAACAAATATTATAAAGCCAACAAACAGACAGTGGAGATTTTTACCCCCTTTCCTTCCCATCTTAAAGTAACAAATTAATGCCAAAGAATTATTTTAGTTTTTTCTTTAGTTCATTGAAATGAATTGAGAACATATTATCAGTTTGGGATGGGAAGACACTGTGGCATTGTGACAGTGAAGCAGCGCAATGTCTGACTTGTCATATTCTTGGAAAATCCTCCAGCTGAGTCAGGATTGCTATGGACCATAACACAGAATAAGTGAGAGGCTTATCTGATCATCTTTCCAGAACACAACCGTTCTGGTGTTGATTTCCAGTTGCATGTGGCTGGATTCCTTTGTTTAAAGACCACGTGTAATGAATTTTAGCACAGTGATGGTCAGTCTGTTCTTGGTCAATACTAGATTCTTAAACACAGAGCTCTTCCTGCATTTAACCCATGCTTTTAATCTCTGGCTCAGATGCAAGATTATCAGATTATCCTCTAGACTCTAAATGCATAATAGGCACCGATTGAGTCTGCCAATTCTGGTGTATTGTACTCTCCCAAGTGCTTAGGACAGTTCTCTGCACATAGTAAGCACTCAATAAATATCATTGAGTGATTGATTAGCATTCTCCTTTACACTCTAATACCCTGTCATCTCTCTAAGAAGGCCCTGACAGATCTATTTTTTAGTTTATCTGTTCCTCCTGAAAAACCTTCAATGGCTGTTCATTTCTCTCTCCGTCAAGCAGAAACTCCTTACCATTGGTTTCAAATCTCCCCCTCAGCTCTACTATCAGTCGATCAGTTAGCCGTATTTGACTGAGCACTTATTCATTTTTACATTCAATCGTAGCCTGGGCCGGGGAGTCAGAAGGACCTGGGTTCTAATCCCGGCTCCTCCTCTTGTCTGCTGTGTAATCTTGGGCAAATTATTTCACTTCTCTGTGCCTCATTTGCCTGATCTGTAAAATGGGGATTAAGACTGTGAGCCCCACATGGGACATGGTCTGTTTCCAACTCTCTTATGTTGTATCTACCCCAGTGCTTAATACAGTGACTGATACCTAGTAAATGCTTAACACAGATCAGTAAAATAAAAGTGCATTTCCAAGGTTCAGCAATGCCCTCTGTGTTTAGAACATCATCCACAAGCAAAAGTCAGACTGTAAAATGTTTTCACACTTTCCTCAATACTAGAATGTTTTCCTATCCTTGAAAGATCTCCTTCCCATAGGTTAACCCCCTAGAAGCACTTAATGTAACCATTAACATCCATTAAACTGAAGTTCATAAATAGCCTTTCTCTGCATGTAAGCCTTCACTTAGAATTTTTTTTTGAAGATTTCCACTTCCCTAAAGGAATATAATGCTTATGGTGAATGTTGTAATTGAAACTGCTTGCCTACTTCACAGCCCTATCGGTAGGATCTGTCACAGAGAGGTCCATTTGGAATAAAAAAAATACAGCTTTGTTAAGTGTGTTTAAAAACCTGATCTCTACCAACTTTCTTGAAAATGAGTTATTTACAGAGGAAGGTTTTTATTATGTCATGCTTCATTTATTAAGTCCAGAAGACACAGGTTTTGAATTTCACTTAATATTTTATTCTCGTTGCTATGTGGGTGTTAAAAATATTAGAGCACTGGAAAATTTATGATCTGCCCAAAAAATAGACTTCCAATAAAATAGAATTTAGAAAACAGGATAATAAACCACAGGAATCTGGAAATGAGTCATACGGAGCAGGTTTGGTAGAGTCTGCTTTTTTTAGTGTCCTGTTCTTCAAGAAAATTCTACAGCTTTTCCTGATAAGTTATTAAATGGTGAAAGCTGAAATTTTCATTAAATGCCTAGTAATTCTTTTCCCTTGACTTAAACGCCGCTTCTCTTTCAACTACAAAGAGGCATGGTTTTAGATCCGTAATCTAGACATATCCTTTGGCATTTGCTTGAGGTTGTGCCTTTCTCTGAAGGGTCTTAAGGAAATTTAGAACTATTCAGTGACTGCTAGGTAAGATTCCCTCCAATTTACCCCTTGCTAGGTACCCCTAATATGACTCTTATTATTACTACTAATTATAATAATAATTGTGGTATTTGTTAAGCTCTCACAATGTGCCAGGCACTGTACTAAGTGCTGGAGCGATACAAGATAATCCAGATGGACACAGTCCCTGTCCCACCCAGGGCTCTTGCAGTCCTAATTCCCATTTTACAATTGAGGTAACTGAGGCACAGAGAAGCTAAGCAGCTTGCCCAAGGTCCCACAGCAGAAAAGTGGCAGATTCATGCCTAGCATTGGGGTTTAGTGGAAAGAGCCCTGTCTTGGGAGTCAGAGGTCATGGGTTCTAATCCTGGCTCTGCCACTTGTCTGCTGGGTGACCTTGGGCAAGTCACTTAACTTCTCGGTGCCTCAGTTCCCTCATCTATAAAATGGGGATTAAGACTGAGAGCCCCATGTGGGATAACCTGGTTACCTTGTATCTACCCCAGCTCTTGGAACACATAGTAAGCTTTTAACAAATACCATCAGTATTATTATTGTCATTATTATTATTTAGCTAGGACAGGCTACCAGTGGTAGCCAAATAGGATGTTAGAGTTTATTTTACCATGAGCCAAAATGTGAGGTGACTCTCCAGTCAGTGCTATTTATCAAGCGCTTACTGTGTTTAGAGCACTTCTCTGAGTGCTTGAGAGACTACAGTACAGTTGGAAGACATGACTCTGCCTTCAAGGAGCATACTGTGTACTGTGCCTACCGAGTACCAAAAACAGCTCTCCAGGAGCTTTAGTACGACGTGCCTTGTGGTTGCTGTCTTATGCTGTCGATTCGTGTCTGACCCATAGCGACGCCACGGATGATGTGCCTTACTCACGCTTATTATCTTTGGAATGAGGGAGGCAACATGATGTAGTGGATAGAGCATGGGCCTGGGAGTCAGAAGCAGCTGGGTTCCAATCCCAGTTCCTCCACTTGTCTGCTGTGGGACCTTGGGCCAGTCACTTAGCTTCTCTGGGCCTCGGTTCCCTCACCTGTAAAATGGGGATTAAGACTGTGAGCCCCATGTGGGACAGGGATTGTGTCCAACTCGATTTGCTTGTATCCACTCCAGGGCTTGGTCCAGTGCCTGGCACATAGTGAATGCTTAACAAGTCCCACTTGATCATTATCATTATCCAAAATCCTGACGACATTCTGACGAGAAGCAACGGTATGATGGTAGACACTTCCCCTAGAGCCAAATTTGCTACTGCTGGCCCACAGGCCAGTGTGACTTTTATTGTACGTGTAGAATTTAGGCAGCTTCTAATACTAACCTTCTCACTGTACCTCGATCTCGTCTACCTCACCGCCGACCTCTCGCCCACATCCTACATCTGGCCTGGTACGCTCTACGTCCTCATGTCAGACAGATAATCTCATATCAGACAGATAATCGCTCTTCCCCACTTCAGAGCCTTATTGAAGGCCTGTCTCCTCCAAGAAGGCTTCCTTAAGTCCTCCTCTCCTCTTCTCCCACTCCCTTCTGTGTCGCCCTGACTTGCTCTCTTCATCCTTCTTCCCTCCCAACCCCAGAGCACATATGTATGTATCTTTCATCCATCCATCAATCCATTTATTTTTTTATTTATTTACTTATATTAATGTCTCTCTCTCCCTCTAGACTGTGAGCTTGTTGTGGACAGGGAATGTGTCTTGGTTGTTGTTCTCTCCCAAGTGCCTAGTATAGTGCTTTGCACACAATAAGCACTCAATAAATACGATTGAATGAATGAATGAAAGCTTCTGATAAAGCCACTGATAAGAATGCTGACAGAAGCTTTGTATTCTGCTGCCTTCAAACCAGTTTTACCGGGCTGGGAGGTTTGTCAGACCAGTCTGAGGAGGTATCCTTAATCTTGTCTGAGTTGGAGGGGCTTCTTCTAACCCTTAAGGTAAAGTGGAGTTAGCCAACAGAGAATCTTGTTTTTTCTTTTGGGTTTTTGTTTTTTATGATATTGGTTAAGTGCTTACTACGCACCAGGCACTGTGGTAAGAACTGTGGAAGGTACAAGCTCATCAGGTTGGACCCAGTCCATGTCCCACATGGGGCTCAAAGCCTTAATCCCCATTTTTTACATGTCTCAGCATTTAGCATAGTGCCTGGCACATAGTAAGGGCTTAGCAATTACCATTATTATTAGTAGTAGTATTTAAGGAAGGAACTGAAGCCCAGAGATGTGAAGTGAATCGCTCAAGGTCACACAGCAGACAAGGGGTGGATACGGGATTAGAACCCAAGTCCTTCTGACTCCCACTAGGCCACATTCCTTCTCCAATCTATTTACCCTAAACTGCCTTGAATGAAGATACCATAAAGAACTTGAAATTCTCAAGGTTGTTCTCGTCAACTCACATTTCTGCTATACTCGATTGTCTTCTACCTGCAATCAATCATACTTATCAAACAATCAGTCCTATTTGTTGAGTATTTACTGTGTGCAGAGCACTGTACTAAGCACTTGGAAGGGTACACCACAACAACAGAACAGACACATTCCTATATTGAGAGCTTATGGTGTGCAGGGCACTCGCTTGGGAGAGGAAAATATAACATTATAACAGAGAAACAGCATGGCTTAGTGGAAAGAGCAAGGGCTTGGGATTCAGAGGTCATGGGTTCTAATCCCGACTCTGCCACTTGTCAGCGGTGTGATTTCTCTGTGCCTCAGTTATCTCATCTGAAAAATAGGGATTAAGACTGTGAGCTCCACCTGGGATACCCTCATTATCTTGTATCCACCCCAGGCTTAAAAAAGTGCTTGACACATAAGTGCTTAACAAATACCATTATTATTATTATTATTACATTCTCTGCCCCTTAGTGTGTGTCTTTGTAATTGAGAACAAGTTTCATGCCTACTAACTGTGATGTACTCTCCCCCAAGTCTTTAGTACAGTGCTCTGCACAGTTTATAGAAGAGCTGATTCATTCAAGTAATCATCTCAGTTGTTCACCATTATTTCTCCAAAACTCTGTTGTACATTGTGATTGACAAAGGGCATGTTTTCCATTCGGAATCGATGAGGGCCAGATAGCATGATCTTGGAGCTGGGATGCAATCTGTGTGTCAGAGGTGAAATCAGATTTATTCCAAAGGAAACTCTTTCCTTCGGAATGTTTGTTTTGCAGGAAGAGAAGAAGTTACCCGTCTAGTGTCACCACTCTGGTGAACAGCTGGTCATATCAGTATTCGTTAAGTTCCTCTGCGTGTAATGCATGTATATTGCCTTAATTACACGTTCATCCAAATCAACAGATAGAGATGTGCTCAATTGCCGATCAGGTCATCTAATGTAGAAAGCAGTGGAGGGAGGGAGAGGGAGAGAATCAGATTAAGTCCAGCAAGAGTTTTCCGAATCATTGCTTTTATTGCTTGGTTGCTTTTTCTGGGTGGTAGTGAGAGCATTTTCCAGATAGCTGCAATGCACAAAGCACCAATACAGAGTACATTAGTCAGAATAATAATAGTAATTATGGTATATGTTAAGTGCTTATATGTACCAGGCACTGTTCTAAGCACTGGGGTGGATATAAGCAAATCAGGTTGGACACAGTCCCTGTCCCACATGGGGCTCACAGTCTCTATCCCTATTTTACAGATGAGGTAGTTGAGGCACAGAGAAGACAATGATTTGCCCAACGTCACCCAGCAGACAAGCGGCAGAGCCAGGATTAGAACCATGTCCTTCTGACTCCCAGGTCTATCCAGTCTGCCATGCTGCTTCTCAAAAGAAGCTTCAGAAGCAGAGAAGCAGGATGGCCTAGTGGAAAGATCCCAGGCCTGGTCGTCAAAGGACGTGGGTTTTAATCCCAGCTCCACCACTTGCCTGATTGCGACCTTGGGCAGATCACTTAACTTCTCTGTGCCTCAGTTATCTCACCTGCAAAATGGGGATTAAGACTGTGAGTGGGATAGCAAATATGTCTATTGTGATTATCATGTATTTAGCCCAGCGCTTAGTACAGTGCCTGCCATAGAGTAAGCATTTAACAAATACCATAGCAAAAAATGAGTGTGTTCATCATAAGTGTTCCTGGTCCATAAAGAAATCACAATTGAAAAGGAAGAGGAGAGTGACCGAAGGAAAAAATTGACAGTTCAGCGCTCTGCAGTAGTTGTTCAGAACAGTAACAATTCAGTGTTCTTCCCACAGTAGTTGCTTAAAACAGTAACAATTCCATGTTCTACTCATAGCGGGTGCTCAAAACAGTAATAATTCCATTCTCCACTCATAGCGGGTGTGCAAAACAGTAGCATTTCAGTGCTCTGTGCCCAGGAAGTGCTCTAAACAGTAACAGTTCGTGCTAATGTTGTCTTGTTTTTGTTTCGTTCTGTTCTGCTCTGCCGTCTGTCTCCCCTAATTAGACAGTGAGCCCGTCATTGGGCAGGGTTTGTCTCTATCTTTTGCCGAATTGCCAAGAGCGTAGTACAGTGCTCTGCACATAGTAAGTGCTCAATAAACACTATCAAATGAATGAATGAATAGGAGCCCCGTGAGAGGCACTTGGATTTAGGGGAAGGATTTAAGGAGGCTGCAATCAGTCACCTGCAATGTGGAATACAGATCGAATATAAGTCAGGGCTTCAGCCAACGTTTTGGATCTCATGCAATCCTGAATAATTACTAGGTCAGATTCTGTTCCCCCCATATGTCTCTAGCATCCGGAGCGCTGGAGGATTTCAAAGGGAATTTAGGGTGTGGAAAAAGATGCGTGGGTTGCGGAGGGGAACGAGAATTTTGATTTCAGTGTCCCCTCACAGAATTTCTGGTCCAGAGTCAATTGACATTTGGCCTTCTTTTCTCTGCTCCAATGATGATTAATGATCTTCTCGTGGGATGCGTAGTCACACTTTCCCTCCTTAGCAACAGAGGATGATCCCAGTCGAAAGGATTAGTCAACCACGAGCGCCTTTGGGAGGCTTTCACGGCTTCCATCCGACTTGCCCGGGTCAGTCACTTCCAGCCCCATTCTCTCAATAACAAGGAAATCTCCGAGACATCGTCGGGCCAATTTATGCAGTCCACTTTTGCCAAGGAAAACTATTTTCATCCAGACTCCGGCGCGCCTCTGTCTGGAGAAATAAGCGGGGGCAAAAACACTCTCTTAATAAATTTGGGTTTTCTCGGTAATTCATTTGCCCTTATGGGGATCATACAAACTGTACTTGTAACATTCCAAGTAGTCGCACACTTGATTTCCCTCCTCCACTCTTTAATATAGTGAGCAGGGCTTGCTTTGCAACTGGGGCCCAGGGAAGACCATCTGTAACAAAAGAAAGAAGCAGAGAGGCGCTAGAATTTATCCCTGCTTGTGTTTCGAAAAGTAATAAGGCTGTCCAGGAGGAGGAGGAGGAGAAAGGAGGCGGCCTGCTCTCTGCTGTTCCTTTATTCGGCTCTTGCTCATGTTTAACCCTTGCCCCTCATCAGCTTTTCAAAGTCCTCCAGTCAGGTATTTGCCTGAGAGAGGATCCATCTTAAGGTGTCCACTGAAGAGAAGCAGGCTGGCCTAGTGGAGTGAGCATGGACCTGGGATTCACTAGGACCTGGGTTCTAATCCCGGCTCCACCACTTATTTATTTTATGGTAATTTGTCAAAGGCTGATTAGGTATCAAACACTGTTCTGAGCACTGGGGTAGGTACAAGTTAATTAGGTCAGATACTTGTCTTTGTGACAAGTGTGACTTTGGACAAGTCGCTTATCGTCTCTGCACTTCAGTTACTTCATCTGTAAAATGAGAAATGAGACTGTGAGCCCCATAAATGTGCCCAACCTTGTATCTACCCCAGCACTTAGAACAGTGCCTGGCACACGGTAAGCGCTTAGCAAATATAATTAAAAAACAAACTGAGGAGCATACCTACCCTCTGAGCTATATGCACTGACAGTTTTCAAGGTAGCTTTTTTCTACCCCATTGATTTTAAAAGTCTTTATAATAATAATAATAATGTTGGCATTTGTTAAGCATTTACTATGTGCAGAGCACTGTTCTAAGTGCTGGGGTAGATACAGGGTAATCAGGTTGTCCCACGTGAGGCTCACAGTCTTAATCCCCATTTTACAGATGAGGTAACTGAGGCCCAGAGAAGTGAAATGACTTGCCCACAGTCACAAAGCAGACAACTGGCAGAGCGGGGATTTGAACCTATGACCTCTGACTCCCAAGTCCGGGCTCTTTCCACTGCGCCACGTTATGGCACAGTGTGGAAGAGATAGGCTCAAAAGTTGAGAACTTCCTGAGGAAATACTCCATCCCTTAGGTAACAAGATCAGCCATGCTTCTTTCACTCATCAGTCACTAGCATTAAGAAGAGTTTCGAAAGTCTGTCAGCTGTTGAGTCAGTAGACTAAATCTTTCATAGGTATTTATTGGGTACTGAGCTGACTTTAAGGCAGATTTGAAGGCATCAGAGATTTTGGCTTTGTATATAGCGACACTGATCATTAAATAGTGTGTCGGGGGTGGGGGGAAGGAGGGGGTTCCCACTTAATGCTCTGCCCACCAGCTATTCAGTAAAAGTGTAAAACAGAGCAACTTTATTAATTTGGGAGCTCACCCTAAGGGTTTGTCAACTCTGGCCATTCTGGAAAATCCCTGAGTTGGGCAGTGGGGAAGGACATTAATTAAAATTTGTTTTCTGGCAAAGGCGATATGTCAGTTGCACCATATAGTGCTAGTAAGGGACATCCCTGAGGGGTTCTGCCTTTTTCACTTAATTTAATGGAAATTAGGGCAAAGGACATGTGTGCTAATCATAGGAGTTAACATCTTCTAGTACTCCAGACCTCATTTCTTAGAACTAGTCTCTGTTGACCTCAGTTGAATTATGTATTCATACCTCCTCTGTTCTTTGGTTTTTTTCTTGATTGTTTCTGTTCTCCTGATCATTTTTCAATTGTGACTTGTTAACCGCGTCTCCCCCGTCCCCCCCACCCCCGTCCTCCACATACACTTTTTTCTGGTGAGGAAGCAAAGGAAACTTCAAATCATCAATTTGAAGCCCTGCTTAGTTTCTGCAGATTCCATTTGGCTTATGTGAGTTGGGGAACAGCTTTCAAACTGTGAAAATCATCGTCAGGGTAAGATGAGCACAGTTTCAGAAGTGAAACTTTCATCATTTCCCCAGTACTTTGCTTAAAAGGGTTTTCCGTCCTTTGGAAAGGAAAAGTTGGATCAGGGTAAAGGAAAATTTGCCAAGGTATGCGATTTAGGCTGACCCGAAAGATCCACCGTTTCTCTAAAGGACCACCTTTTCCAGTGACTAAACGTTAGTCATTTGCTTACTGCAAACAGAGAGGAACATTACTCTCCACCACTTGTAGATTTGGAAAATCGGTGGTGCCCAAAATGATCACGTCTCACTTCACATTTCATCACTTTCTTGGCCAATTCTAGGAGTTCTCAGACCCCCGTTCCATTAACTGGCATCTAGATTAGTTTTGTAGCCCTGTACAAAAGTTTCCCTTCAACACTTTCTCTCTCCATCTTCCCCTTTCCAACTCATTCCCTGTTGCCTTAGCCATGCCTGTGACCCTAAAGGCCTGCCTCAGTTTTCTCAAAAAAAAAAAAAAAGGTTCATTCCCTATCTCCCCAGTTGTCTGATATAATGTTGGTATTTGTTAAGCACTTAATAATAATAATAATGTTGGTATTTGTTAAGCGCTTACTGTGTGCCGAGCACTGTTCTAAGCGCTGGGGTAGACATAGGGGAATCAGGTTGTCCCACGTGGGGCTCACAGTCTTAATCCCCATTTTACAGATGAGGGAACTGAGGCACCGAGAAGTTAAGTGACTTGCCCAAAGTCACACAGCTGGCAAGTGGCAGAGCCGGGGTTCGAACCCATGACCTCTGACTCCAAAGCCCGTGCTCTTTCCAGTGAGCCACGCTGCTTCTCACTTACTATGTGCAGAGCACTGTTCTAAGCGCTGGGGTAGATACAGGGTAATCAGGTTGTCCCATGTGAGGCTCACAGTTAATCCCCATTTTACAGATGAGGCAACTGAGGCACAGAGAAGTTAAGTGACTTGCCCATAGTCACACAGCTGACAAGTAGCAGAGCTGGGAGGGAACCCATGAGCTCTGACTCCGAAGCCCAGACTCTTTCCACTGAGCCACGCTGCTTTGGGCAAACCACTTCACTTCTCTGGGCTTCATTTACCTCACTGGTAAAACAGGGATTCAGTCCTCCTCCATCCAATTTAGACTGTGAGCCCCACGTTTAACAAAGACTATAATATCACTGGAAAAAAAATCTCGGACTAGGTTTCCACAGTTGTTGCAGATGTGTGTGGTAGTTAGCAGAAGCTGACAAAGAAACTAACAACTGTGATTAAAGCCGGAGCCTGCTCGGAAGCATCTGGCCTTCAGAGATTGTTTCTTTCTCAGTGAATTTTTAGCCTACCAATCTCAGAGGGTTAGGTTAAGGATCAGTTCTCTGTGTGGAAAGGGCACTAGACTGGGAGGGAGAAGACGTGGCTTCTAATCCTGACTCTCCCATTTGCCTGCTGGGTGTTCTTGATCAAGTCGTTTGACTTCTCTGCCTCAGTTTCCTTACCTGTAAAATGGGAGTTAAATACCCTCTTAGGCTTTATCCCTTATTGAGCATTTACCATGTGCAGAACGCTGAACTGAGCATTTGGGAGAGTACAGTATAACAGAGTTGGTAGAAACGTTCCCTGTCCACATTGCAATTATTATTTTACTACTATTATTATTGTTATTGTCAACATCATCATGATTACCAGGGTTCTAATTCCTACTCTCCACCTTCCTGCTCTATGACCTCAGGCAAGTCACTTAACTTCTTAGTGCCTTCAGTTTCCCCAGTTGTGAAATGGGGATGAAATACCTCTTCACCCTCCCTCTCATCTTATATTGTGAACCCTATTTGGGACAGGGTTGATTATCAGGTATCTCCTCCACGGCTTAGCAAAGTGCTTGGCACATACTAAATGCATAACAGATATCACTATCTGGAAGGCTTCAGAGTGAATGAAAAAATAGCACAATTAATAATGCTCTGAAGTATTCTATTGTGATGTTGGAGGGAGGAGGAAGAGGAGAAGGAAAAGGGCAGTGGCTCATCAAAATAGTTTATTTGGACACAGAGAATAAGCACTTCAGAACACTGCAGACTTTAGGATGATTGACTATTGCTCAGAGGCCAAATTGGCTGGAGTTTTGTCTGGTCTCCTCTGTGCTCTGTCCTACTATTGTTTAGATTGTCAGTTTTGGCAGGGAACTCAGCGAGGCAGCTCTGGATGCATGTATTGCCCAATCCATCCCCTCTCGACTGTAAACTCCTTGTGGGCAGAGAACATGTCTACCAACGCTACCCTAGGGTGCTCTCCCAAGGTCTTAGTACAGGGCTTTGCACACAGTAAGTGCTCAGCAAATACCACTGAATGATTGATTGGCATAGACTTAGCCCATAGTACAGTAAATACCATTGAATGATTGATTGATATAGACCTAGCCCTCAGTACAGTTGCTCAACACACGGTAAGTATTCAGGAAAGTACAACTGTTTGATTGACCCGGCTTTTAGTATAGTGCTTTTGCACGCCGTAAGGACCCAGTAAGTACCATTAAATAATTAAGACCCACCCTTTAGTACAGTGCTCTCCACACAGTAAGAACTCAGTAAATCCCATTGAATAATATGCTAAATAATAATGATGGTATTTGTTAAGCACTTACTTTGTACTAGGCACTGTACTAAGTGCTGGAGTGGATACAAACAGATCGAGTTGGTCACAGTCCCTGTCCATGTGGAGCTCAAAGCCTCAGTCCCCATTTTACAGATGAAGTAACTGAAGCACGGAGAAGTGAAGTGACTTACCCAAAGTCACACAGCGGCAAGTGCCGGAGTCGGAAATAGAACCATGACCTTCTGACTCCCAGGCTTGTGCAGGCCCTTAGTACAGTGCTCTGCCCACAGTAAGCACTTAGTAATTACCATTAAATATTGAGAAAGTGCTCAATAGATACTATTGATTTATTAAGGTTTATGAGAATGCTGAGGGGCTTAAACCATTTGCATTGAGCACCAAATCAACACATTTTCCTTCCACATGGAACACAGGATCTGGGTCTGCTCCTGCCTATGACCCACAGGAAAAAACCTCAAATTGAGAGTTAGATGCAGAGCCAGAAAAATGTGCAGAATAACTTCAAGATAAAGTGGAATAAAACAAACTCTAAACACTTAGGACCCATACAAATGAGTTTTCCTCTCAAATCTGTATTCTTTTGTTTTTTCTTTTCTTTCAAAGATGCGGAAAGGGAATGGGAGTTCTTTCCTCCCACTTTCAAGAGGGAAAGAAACACTATGGTGACTCGATTGTCCCATAGCAATCAATTGGTGGTATTTATTGAGCGCTTACTCTGAGCAGAGTACTTTACTAAGCACTTGGGAGGGTACAGTAGAAGAGAATTGGTAGCAGTTCCCTGCCCACAAGGAGCTTAGAGTCTAGCAGAGGTCAGTAGAGCAGGGCTAAGTACAATTTAGCTTGGAGGCAAACAGCCAGGGGAGAAAATTGGAAACAATCACATCTGATTAATTTTTTTGCATCTCAAATTGTTGCTTCTTCTGTAATCACCTTAGCATCTCTGAACGTCTGGTTTCCCTACATATGAATTTAAATGGAATTAATTTCCCGCGTGCTTATAAGGAATTCAAGCAGCTTTTCTGTCTCATTGAAGAGACTCTTAACAGGAAGATCTAGTGATCTCACCCAGTCACATGTTGTTTAAGCACTGTACTCAACACTTGGGAGACGAAAAGAGAGTAAGTAGACACACCCTACAGGCAAGAAGCTGCCCAAAGCAGCTCAACCAAGGTCTTTTGTTGGGAGAGAGTCAGTGCTTTCGTCAGTCAGGGGTATTTATGGAGCACTTACTATGTGCAGAGCACTGTACTAAGTGCTCGAGAGAGTACAATACCACAATATAACAGACGCATTTCCTGCCCACAACAAGCTTACAGACTAGAAGGGGAGACAGGCCTTAACATAAATAAATAAAATTACAGATATGTACATAAATGCTGTAGAGCTGGGAGTGAGGATGAATAAACGGAGCAAGTCAAGGTGCTGCAGAAGGGAGTGGGAGAAGGGGAAAGGAGGACTTGATCAGGGAAGGCCTCTTGGAGGAGGTGTGCCTTCAATAAGGCTTTGAAGGTGAGGAGAGCGATTGTCGATCGGATATGAAGAGGGAGGACATTCCAGGCCAGAGGCATGATGTGGGCGAGAGGTCAGTGGTGAGAGAGACGAGATGGAGGTGCAGTGAGTAGGTTGGCATTAGAAGAGTGAAGTGTGCAGGCTGCGTTGTAGTAGGAGAGTAGCGAGATGTGGTAGGAGGGGGCAAGGTGGTTGAGTGCTCTAAAGCAGATGGGAGGAGTTTCAGTTTTATGCAGAGGGTTTTGATGCAGAGGGTTTTTTGAAGAAAAATGATCCAGGCAGCAGAGTGAAGTATGGACTGGAGTGGCGAGAGACAGGAGGCAGGGAAGTCATACTTTCCTGCTTTGCCTAGTGTGCATCTGTCACTGCTCTGAGCGAAGGGAAAGGAAATGAAAGGTGTTGGAGTGAGGAGATTGACATTTCTATCAAGGTCCTTAGACCTCCTGCTGACCCTGAAGAAAAGTTTGAGTCTTTGATGATTTCCAGTCAGAGCAAAGTGTTGTACAGGAAGGAAGCTGAAAAAGGCAAGGCTAAAACAAAGAGCATCATCTAGTGGTTAGAGAATGGGCCTTGGAGTCAAAAGACCTGGGTTCTAATCCCAACTTCTGCCACTTGTCTGCTGTGGCAGACACTTCAACTGTGCAAGCCATTTCAATTCTATGCGCCTGTTACCTCATCTATAAAATGAGGACCAAGACCGTGAACCCCATATGGGACAGGGACTGTGTCCAAACTGATTAATTTGTATCTACCTCAGTGCTAAGTACAGTGCTTGGCACGTAGAGAAGCAGCGTGGCTCAGTGGAAGGAGGCCGGGCTTGGGAGTCAGAGGTCATGGGTTCGAATTCCGGCTCTGCCACTTGTCAGTTGTGTGACTGTGGCCAAGTCACTTCACTTCTCTGTGCCTCAGTTACCTCATCTGTAAAATGGGAATTAACTGTGAGCCTCATATGGGGCAACCTGATTACCCTGTATCTACCCTAGTGCTTAGAACAGTGCTCTGCACATAGTAAGCACTTAACAAATACCAACATTATTATTATAGTAAGTAAGCGCTTAAATACCATTATAAAAACAAAACTTCCCCTCTGTTTTCAGGGATTTATTGGTCTTGAACTCTGAGGGCAATAGAGAATTACCGATTCCTACCAAATGCACCTGGGGAGATGAATGTCTCTTTGAAAATGTTGCCTCTGCTGCTTTTTTGCTTGGGACCCAGCCCCAGTCTAACAATAGCAGTTGTAGAGCCATGTAATGACCCCCAGGAATCAGTCTCCATCTTGTCTATCTTACTGCCCATGTCCTGCCTCTGACCTGAAATGCCCTCCCTCTTCAAATCCTACAGAGATCACCCTCCCCGCCTTCAAAGCCTTATTAAAAGCACATCCCCTCCAAGAGGCCTTCCCCGGCTAAGCCCTCATTTCCTCTTCTCCTACTTCCTTCTGAATCAACCTTGAACTTGGATTTGCTCCCTTTGTTCATCCCTCCCTCAGCCCCACAGCCATTCTGTACATATCTGTAATATATTTATTTATATTAATATCTGTCTCCCCCTCTACACTATAAGTTCACTCTGGATGGGGAACACATCTACCAACACCATTATATTGACTCTCCCAAGCACTTAGTTTAGCGCTCTGGAAACAGCAAGCGCTCAATGAGTATGATTAAATGATTAATTGGTTTCGATTTGAAATTAAACACTGGGGTAGATACAAGCTAATCAAGTTGGTCACTGTTCATAACCCACATAGGGCCCATTTTAAAGATGAGGTAATTGAGGCAGAGAGAAGTGAAGTGACTTGCCCAAGGTCACGCAGCAGAGAAGCGGCAGAGCTGGGATTGACTCCCCATTTACTTCTGACTCCCAGGGCCTTGTTCTATCCAGTAGGCCAAGGTACTTCTCATCGAATGATTGATCGATTACCTCCACCATGCTGTGTGTCACACCGAATAAAACCCAGATGTGGTGGGCAGGAAGAGTGCTCATGGAGTAAGGAGAGTGACCACTGCAGGGAGAAGGGGAAGCTGCGATCTGAGGCCCATCCCAGAAGTGCTTTTAATAAGGTTGGAAGGCGAGGAGAGCGATCGTCTGTCAGCCTAGACGGGTAGGCAGAACTCCCTTGACCTGCTGCTTGTCGGATTCCTCTGATAGATGTTGCTGTTTGAAATCTTTGAAAGGCTTCTTCGCTATTCTTTGAAGCTGGAATACTTGAAATCTTTCTGGCTTGGCACTCTGTGATGGTAGAAAAGCTTCTTCTCTATTCCTTGAGGCTGGAATTCTTCACTACAGCTGGATCTCTGTGAAGTATCTGAGTGTTCTGTATCTTGTATCTTGCTCTCCTAATCATCAATTGCCCAGTTTCAAGAAGACATTTTTATGTTCAAAAGCTTCCCGGGCTATGGCTTGGCTTAATTCATGTCATTGTCATTTAAAGGGACAGTTTCTGTTTTGGTAGAGATTCGGTATTGCTTATAGTTGATGATAATGCTGAAAATGAATTCCCCATTGAAATTACTAAAGCAAAACCCACTCTCCAAACTGTCAAACTTAGAACTGGAGCAGAAACAATGATAATAGCAGAAATAATCATAATAACAGTAACAATAATAATAATAGCCTTATTAAAAGCACATCTCCTCCAAGAGGCTTTCCCCAACTAAGCCATTTCCTCTTCTCCCACTTCCTCGCACTTGGATTTGCACCCTTTATTCACCCCTCCATCAGCCCCGCAGCACTTTTATACAGATCTGTAATTGTATTTATTTATATTAATGTCTGCCTCCACTTCTAGACTGTAAGCTCATTCAGGGCAGGGAGCACATCTACCAAGCACGTAGAACAGTGTTCTGCACATAGCAAGCGCTCAATAAATACCATTGATGATGATGATATCTGGAATGCCCCTCTCACACCACTAAATCCCAACCCATCTCCCCCCTTTAGTGTGTCTTCCACAAAGTGACTGTATCCCTCATCCCCATTTTCACCAGACTTCAGCCTGCCTTGAGGAGACCAAGGGTAGGATAAACAGAATTGTCTTTGGTATCAGTCTGCGGTGGTCTTTGCATTAAGAAACATGTTGATTTCATTGTCTTGATATGAAAGGGTTTAAATATAGAGGCTGACTCATTTAGTGAGCACATGGAAAGATCTGTTCATTTTCTTGTCTTGTCATCTGAGTTATCTTGATGGCGGGGGTGTGGGCAGTTAATATAAAATCTTAACTGCAAACATTTGGGGGGAAAATGACACATTTAAAGTAAGTCCTGGCCAAGTCCCGTGGTAGTTCACGGTTGGTACATTTCATCTCCTTAAGAGGTAGCGTGACCTAGTGAAGAGAGTCTGGGGTTAGGAGTCAGAGGATCTGGGTTGCTTGTGATCTTGGGCAAGTCACTGAACTTCTCTGTGCCTCAGTTTCCTCAACTCTGTTCTCTCTCCTACCTAGCCATTGAGCCCCTCATGGGATAGGGACTGTGTCCAACCTAATTAACTTCTACCTACCCCAGCTCTTAGGACAGGGGTGGTCACATAGTAAGCACTTAACAAGTACCAGTAAAAAAGCCCCTCCCATCTTCTGAGGATTTGGGGCTTTTTTTCAACTCTTATTATCAGAAAAGCTGCTATCTTCCTCCTTGTGTTGCCAGCCTTGGCAACTGCACAGCCGTTAGTTTGGAGGACAGGCACACATCGACCTCTTTCAGTTTGGGGCCCAGCTCGGTGGAAGCATTTTGGAAAGAAACCAAAAGCCCTTAGAGCTCTGGATGATGTTTTGAGGGCCAAACTGTTTGTTTATTTACTGAACTGCATTCATTCACTAAGCAGAAGTAGACCACCAATATTTGGATTTTCACTCCCAAGGGATCTGATGACTTCCTTCCCTGTTTCAACAGCCCCGGCAACTGGAGCGTTGAAATCTGGGCAGCACGTGGCCTAGTGGAAAGAGCCAGGCCCTGGGAGTCAGAGGACCTGGGTTCCAATTCTGGCTTTACCGCTTTCCTGCTTTGTGACTTTAGGCAAGTCACTTCACTTTTCTGTGCCTCAGTTTTGGCGCCGGCAAAATGATGATTCAGATACATGTTCTCCCTCCTACTTGGACTGTGAGCAAATCAGGTTCCCATAAATGTAGGATTGTTGGCATTGTTACTCCGAATTATAACACCCCCACACACACCATCCCTCGTTATAACTGCCCCAGAATGCGGTGTCTATTGTTCGTTGCCTTACCTCAGGCAAAACTCAACCATCCTGTTGTCCCGATTGAGGATTTCAAGTAAATCAGGCCCTCCCACCCTCTCCCGACCTGGGCTGAGGGGATTAAGCATTCAACTTGGACTAGATCTTGGAGGGAGCCGCATTGGATTATGGTTTATATCAGACTTTGAAGGCACAGAAGAGAGGCTTGTACACTTAGAGAACTGAGGAGCCAATTGAAGACTCGATGGTCAACCCCCGGTAGGTGTTACCTGAGGTCCTGTGAGCAAATGAGACCGGTGCAGTGACCCATTCTAGAAGCAAGAAACAGCGGGACCTAGTGGATAGAGCACAGGCCTGGTAGTTGGAAATAAACCCACCTCATTAAGAGAAAAGAACAGTTTCCATTAGAATTATTCCTAATCCCTTGTAGACTTTTAGCTCGTTGTGGGCAGGGTAGATAAGATCCCTGCCCCCCAAAGAATTTACAACATAGTGGATTTTTTTTTAATGGTATTTGTTCAGCACTTAGTATATGCCAGTCACTGTGTTATGCACTGAGGTAAATCCAAAATCATCAGGTTGGACACAGTCCCTGTCCCATATAGGGCTCACAGTGTAAGAAATGTGAGGAGATATAAAACCACAAGGACTTGCTACCAAACTGCTAGGGGAAACTGCATGGGAATTTGCCCGGTTTTCTTAGAACTCCAGGGCCAAACTGCCAAGGGGCTTGAGCAATAGGTCTAACAGGCAGACAATCGAAACAGTGTCGATTTGGATGAAGCAGTCAGTCAGCCGTATTTATTAAGCGTTTACTGTGTGCATAGCAATCAAATTGAGAGAAATGTCCCGTGGAAGTGAATATTGCCATTTTATCTCTAAGTACTTTTAGAAACACTGAAGGCCTGAAATGCCTTCCCCTTGATAGCAGTGTTCATCAGAGGTGAAATTATGTACCGATCAAAACAACCAATATTTACAACACTGGCCCTGTCTTGTTCTGGGATCTTAAGAGCATAGAGAAAAAGAGAAACAAAGAACATGCTTCATTTTACAACAAGCATCCTTGAGCACTATTTGTTTATCCAAGTGAAATCAATATTCCTCATTTTAAGGCACGTTTCCACCAAATACCAGTGTCATTCCATTTGTCTCTCCCCACTTGGGAGGCTTGTGGTGCTGATTTTAATTTCTCCTTTCCCCCTTTTTGTGAAGGACCTTAATGGGAAACGGTGATCCTCTTTCAGATTGTTTAGCTTTTCTGATTCAGGCCTTTGAGCTGTTTGTTTTTATTTAATTTTGCCCGTGTTTCACTTCAGATGGAAAAGAATGTCAGAGGCCCTTCATTGGAAACAAAAAGTTATAGTAAAACCCCCTCTAATGAATTCCTGTTGACTTTGAAAAGCATTCTCTCTATGGAGGGAAATTTGGTGTATCAGTGGCAAGTAATTTTCCCCTTGATTTGTGCAGAGCAAAACAGATCAGAGACTCCTCTTTCTCTTCCCCGTAGGAAAGGCTAAACATGTATAGAGTGGTCTTTCTTCCTAATGCTAGTTCTAAAAATAAAATACCTGAGTTGATTTGACACCGCCAGTATTTTGAATCCAACCTGTAAAACAAATGGCCCCATTCTCATTTTCCTCCCCGTCCTGAAAGTTGCTTTTTTGTTTCAGACTTCAAAATTCACCCAAAGACCCAGTATTGAGAGCAGTCTCAAACGTACCTCCCCACTCACCCAAACCAAGTCAACATCCTGAACTAATGAGATGCAACTTTCCATGGTCCAGGTGTTCCCTGGAGACCCTGGGTTTGATCTTGGCCAGGCTCCAGGGTTTAGCCCAAATTCTATCTCTCATTCGTTCATTGATTCAATCATACTTATTGAGCGCTTACTGTTTGCAAAGCACTGTACTAAGCCCTTGGAAATAGTAAAATGACACAATAAATAGACACATCCCCTGCCCACAACAAGCTTACAGTCTAGAAGGGGAGATAGACATTAATATAAATATATAAATAAATTACAGATACGTACACAAGTGTCTTGGGGCTGGGAACGGTTGATGAATAAAGGGAGCAAGTCAGGGGATGAAGAAGGGAGTGGGAAAGGAGGAAAGAAGGGCTCAATTAGAGTAGGCCTCTTGGAGGAGATGTGCCTTCAATATGGCTTTGAAGGAGGGGTGAATCTCTCCCAGAGGATAGAGTGGTGGCAGTTTTAGGAAATGACAAGAATCTGTGATGGACCCTGAATGCTTTCTGAGTGGTTCACGAAAGGAGATGGGTAAATTCATGTTTTGTTGCCACAGAACACATTTTGTGGGATTTTTGAGACAGGGGACTCTGGAGTAATGTCACAGTTTGGGGGGGCACAGCACTTACGTACATATCCTTAATTTGTTTATTTCTTTAAATGTTTCTCTCCCCCTCTAGACTGTAAGCTCTTTGAGGGCAGGGAACGTGTCTACCAACTCCGCTGTATTGTACTCTCCCAAGCGCTTAGGGCAGTCTTCTGAACAGAGTAAGCACTCAACAAATGCCTTTGGTTGATTGCTATCTGTGAAATTGGAACTGAAGGCTTGAATGGCTCACTCTGGTTTCCAGAGCAGTTGGGAGCTTCAGAACTGCCCTGGGGATCCAAGGTCCTGACCTCGAAAGCTGCTTCGTCCAGAAAATGGACCTATTCTCCCAAATGTCCGTTCCCCACGACCAGGTGTTTCCTTTTCCAAAAAATTGAAATTTACGAGGAGGAAATCCAACTTCAGGAAACGTCCCCTCTGCCGGGAGATTCGGCTGTGCCAAGTTCCAACCTGAACGGACAGTGAATCGGAGAGTTTGTCAGTGTTCTCTCGTTCAGTACTAGCCTCCCATCTCCCCCCACACTCATGCACGCGCACGCACGCACACACACACGCAGAGCTGGACCTCTCTTCCTTTCCCAGAGAGTGAACTCCATCCAAGCAGAGGAGTCGTTGGCAAATAGGAAACATTGCCCAGAATGAAATGGTCCTGGATACACTTCCAAACTAGCCTATCTTCCCTAGTTCCAAAGCAAAATGGCTTAATAATAATAATGGTATTAAACACTTTCTATGTGCCAAGCATTGTTCTAACTGCTGGAGTTGATACAAGGTAATCAGGTTGTCCCATGAGGGGCAACCAGTCTTAATCCCCATTTTACAGATGAAGTGACTGAGGCACAGAGAAATTAATAATAATAATAATAATGTTGGTATTTGTTAAGCGCTTACTATGTGCAGAACACTGTTCTAAGCGCTGGGAGAGATACAGGGTAATCAGGTTGTCCCAGGTGAGGCTCACAGTGTTCATCCCGATTTTACAGATGAGGTCACTGAGGCACAGAGAAGTGAAGTGACTTGCCCACAGTCACACAGCTGACAAGTGGCAGATCTGGATTTGAACCCATGACCCCTGACTCCCAAGCCCGGGCTCTTTCCACTGAGCCACGCTGCTTCTCAAATTAAGTGGTTTGCCCAAAATCACACAGCTGAGAAGTGGCGGAGTCAGGATTAAAACCCACGACTTCTGACTCTCACAGTCGGAGCACAGGACTGGGAGTGTTAGAAGGACCTGGGGTCTAATCCTGGCTTTGCCACTAATCTGCTGTGTGACCATGGGCAACTCATTTCACTTCTCTGTGCTTCAGTTACCTCATCTGGAAAATGGGGATTAAGACTGTGAGCCTCATGTGGAGCAGGGAATGATTTCAACTCCATTAACTTGTATCTACTCCAGGGCTTAGTACAGTTCCAGGCACACAGTAAGTACTTAACAAATACCATAAATGAAATCTCACACGCTTGGTTTCATTCTTGACACCTCCTAGTCACTCTCAAATCTCAAGTTGAATGAGTGCTTTTAAAGCCAATATTTCTGTTTGATGCGGAGGTGGATGGGCAACCATTGGAGGCTCTGGAGGAGTGGGGAGACACGGACTGAAGATTTTTGTTGAAAAATGACTTGTAAAACTGCACCCTTTAGACTATTTCTGTAAGTACAATGTTACACTCACCCCACAAGCAAAGCACTGATAGTGAACTCACTTTCAACAGGATTCCTTGAAGGGTTTGTCTTAATAGTTGCTAACTTTCTTCTAAGGAAGTAGCTTCAATTGGTATTCAGTCAATGGCGTCAACCAATGGTATCTGTTGAGTGCTTACTATGTTCAGAGCACTGTACTAAGCACTTCTTGTCTTATGCCATCAAGTTAGCTCTGACCCATAGAGACTCCATGGACACATCTCTCCTAGAATCTGCAGTCGTTCTGATAGAGTTGTCTTAGTAAAAATCCAGAATTGGTTTACCTTTGCCTCCTTGTACAGTATATCAGAACTAAGGGACCTGTTCCCTGCCCACGGTGAGCTTACGGACTCGAGGCTCTCACCATCAGTACATTGCCGACGGTATTGACACTTGATCCTTGATCCTTTGTGATCTTCATTTTCCCTGAGCTGGCATCATTTCCCGAGTGCGCATCGACCAGTCTGGGATCTTTGCCGCTGCAAATCATTTTAACATGTAAATTTCCTGCTCTTGAGGTCTGGAGCGACTACAGTTTAATAAATGGTGGTAGGAAAACGAGGTATTCATAATATTTTCAATTCAGAGAGGATGTTGAAAAGTTTGGAGAGATAAAAAAAACCGAACGCAGACTTTGATAAATCACAGATGCCCACTGTGCACAATAACGTAGTTGAGTTGTACAGAACCTGATTTAAATTTTGGCAGGATCTCAAAATTTCAATTAGCGCTTTCTTTTGATAGTACTTTAGACTCTAAGGGGTATGAGACGGAAAGCAAGATAATTGAAAAGAAAACATTCACCGAAGGATATTTTATTCTCATTTTGGGGGGGGGGCGGGAGGGGGAATTCCCTTATCTGCCTTCTCTCTGGGTCTCGTGTTAACCTATAAGGCAGCACTAGACATTTCAGTCTGTCAGTATGTTTTCATTTTACTTGGAGAGAAATCAACTGTAATTACCATTTGGATAGCCTATCGATTTGGAAGACCATTTCATTTAGTAGATACTTGCTGTGTCTGGAACAGGGTTTTTTTTCCTAATGTAAAATATTCCTGAGTTTAAAAATACCTTTTTTTTTCTTCATCTTAGTCTGGTTTTTAGATTTTGAAATTTCATAATTTCTGGGAAACAACTTAGCTGAGTAGTTTGTATATGGCCACTGGCCCGAATTCGGAGAATCTGTGTTCTCTGTATTGCTGTATTGTACTTTCCAAACAATTGGAACAGACCTAAATTCCAACCCCGGACCCGCCACTTGTCTGCTGTGTGACCTTGGGCAAGTCACTTCAGTTCTATGAGCTTCACTTACTACCCCCCCTCACCATTTCTGACCTCCCCAAAGTGAAGGAATGAGGGAGAAAGCATCATTGCAGTGCTTTAACAGGGTCGTGAGATCTTTCTAAATCCTCTCTGGGATCCGTGATCTCATGGCATTCACATAGGCTTTGCTACCCTGAGAAACAGTCAAACTGCCAGCTAGTAATGGTAATACTGTGGTATTGAAGCCCTTACCATGTGCTAAACACTGGGGAAGATGATATAATCCAAACAGACACAGTGCCTGTGACACATGGGACTCCCATCGTGTGTCGGGGTGGGAGGCCCTTGACTGGGTTCACCCTGCCCACACACTCATATTTCTGTCATCAGTCAATCAGTCGGTGGTATTTATTGAGCGCTGAACTGCGTTCAGAGCACTCTGTGAAGCTCTTGAGAAAGTACAGCCCAACAGAATCCATAGTTGCCATCCCTGTGGACAAGGAGCTTACAGTCTCCACGGTGAGACAGACATTACAATAGATAAAGGGTAGGGGAATCAGTCGGTGTTTTTGATTGTTTCCTTTGTGCAGAGCACTCTACTAAGTGCTCTGATCTCATATGCCTGTTCCTCCCCAAAAGGAGCTTTCAGTCTAAAGGGAGAGCTTACACTTGATTGTCCTTCTCTGTTCCTTTGCCGTATTCATTTGGTAATGGTCAGGGGGCAGAGCTAGTTTGGAGGTGGCAGGAAGAGTTAAACTAGCTAGAGCCATCTTTGAGCAGAGACCCCATCGCCCCCACCCCCAAAGAGTGGGTTTTCTAGTAACAGCTGTACACCCCAATTTTAACTTTGGAAGTTCTGGCGGTCCTTAAATTTGCCAGTCCTCCAAAAGTGAATTTGGATTTAAGGCTGCTCATACTCTAGGTATGTCAATTGCACTATCTGTTCTTTGGCTTTCTTGACAAACATGTACTTTCACTTTATGACCTAGGAAAGCGGGTAGCTTTGTTTTTTCTTTCAGTTTAAGCTACCCAGCAAATTTGCAACAGTGACTTTCGAAAAAAAAAATCAGTTTCGTTCCAACCTTTCTGAAAACATTTTTGGGAGTGAAAGTGGTTCTCCCTGGAGCGGACATCACAGAGGCCTCAAAGGGAGCAAAGAGTGTTTATCCTTCCCACAGTGTTAAATGCTGTAGGATGTCACAGTTTGCTCTCAAAGCAGCACTGGCCCTCCTGACCCTATTTGCTACCACTTATTGTTACGCTAATGAATTATAAAGAAAGTTCACCTGACCATCCTCAAGTGTTTAACCAAAACTTGGATATACCCCCGATAAGTTTCCTTTTTCATATTTTCGGAAAGAGAAATATTGTTTTAGCTCTGGATCCGAGATGTCAGCAGACAGCTGTTGGGCTCCGGATGAATGAAGAATGCGCTGAGAAACCCCTTGGAAAATGAGAAATCCATATCCTCTAAATATCTGGTTTTCCATTACATTCGGTGCTAGTCATGATACAAACAACATCTGAAAAGCACATTCAGGGCCTAATGTGCTCTTCTGAGGAGGCACATGGTAAGCAAGCCGAAATCAGAATCCACACCTCAGCACTTAGTACAGTGCCTGGCACATAGCAAGCGCTTAGCAAATTATCATGAAAGAAACCAACAACAGGAGTTTGATAAGGACTGGTTTTATACGGATTTGCATCTTGAAGGAGAAATCGTAAAGGAAAATGGCGAAGACACTGCAGGTAGAGGAAAGCATGTCCCAGGAGTTGAGAGAAAACTATCTTCTGGGTGCCAGCACTTGAGCATCAGAGACAAAAGACAATCTAGGGCTCATCACTCCCTTGTCATGTCAGGATGACATCCAGTTTTCAGGTGGGCAAAGCTGATTATCTGCTGTTGACAGAAACTTTATAGGGTACTTGTTCTAACAAGCCATAATTGTGTCATTAGGAGCTTTTAATCAAGTAAAGGAATCCGAATTCATTCAGGGGCCTTCTCCCCGCTGACAGCTCCCGTCAGGCTACCTGAATGAACCGGACCATTAATCCTTTGTTCTTCGGGCCATTAACAAGTGGTAGTGTTGTGCCATGGCTCCGTTAGATGCATCGGAGAAACCTGAGCTGTATGAATTCACCAACCGAGAAAGAGTTCGCAAGCAACTGGAAGCCCCGTCTTCTTTGTTGTCCCAACAAAACTGCAGTCCCATTTTCGGCCAGAAACGCACAGCTCGATTTTTGAATCGATCTGTGGTATTTATTGAGCGCTTACTGTGTGCAGAGCACTGTACTAAACGCTTGGGAGAGTACATTATAACAGAGTTGATAGACACCTTCCCTGACATCTAAGGTGAACAGGAGGGAAGAGGAGGATTTCATCTTTCCTTTCCTTCATTCTTCATCTCTTTTGGACAATTAATTGTTGGTGTGTGGTTTTCAAATCCCTTAGTTTTGGGGTGTTGTTTTTTTTGTGGGGAGATCCCACATATTTATGCTGGGGATAAGGAGGGGACCAGGAATAGAGACAGGACTGTCATTACTTTCCTATCAGCCCCACAGGAGAATCCACCCTTAATCCTGCCTCACCTTTAGCAAGGAAGCAGGGGGAGAAAGAGGAGGTATATAATAATAATTATGGCTTTCTTTCAGAGAGGTCGGAACCCAGCACTTAAAACAGTGCTTGGCACATAGTAAGAGCTTAAAAATGCCATCATTATTATTATTATTATTACTACCACTTACCTATTTTGACGACTTCTCCCTTCCTCTTGGATGATCTCACCCTGTTGTCACTGCTCAAGAGCTGCCTGGGGTTTAAATATCCTTAAAAAAAATCACCCCACTACGCCCAGTTGCCTTTTTCTGAATTCAATCAAGCAGGTATGTATTGAATGCTGATTGGGTGCAGAGCACTGAACTGAATGGTGAGGTCAATACAAGGTTATCAGGTTGGAAATAGTCCTTGTCCCATGTAGGGTTCACAGTCTTAATCCCCATTTTACAGGTGAGGTAACTGAGGCACAGAGTAGTTAAGCGACTTGCCCAGGGTCCCGCAGCAGAAACAACAAACAGAAGCAGACCAATAGACCAACAGTACTGCCAACCTGGGACCCCCGCCCTTCCACCTCACCACTATTCTACCCATTGTCAACCCCTCCCCTACTCCTCCTTAAGGAGTTTAGGGCCGTTGGGGTCAGAAATCCTTTGAGTCTTACACTAGACTGTAGACTCCTTTTCATTCATTCAGTCAATAGTATTTATCGAGCGATTACTATGTGCAGAGCACTGTACTAAGCACTTGGAATGTACAAATTGGTAACAGATAGAGACAGTCCCTGCCCTTTGATGGGCTTACAGACTCCTTGTGAGCAGGGATCATGTCTATCAACTCTATTATTGTCCAGTGCTCTGCATCCAGTACAGTGCTCTGCATCCAGGAAGCGCTCAGTAAATACTATTGTTTGATTGGATTCAGGAAAAGGTAACCGAATGGAGGTGGTGGTGGGGGACTGCAGATTTTTCAGGGTACTTGAACCCCAGTCGGTTCTTGAACAGTGACAACAGGGTCAGACCAGCCGAGACAAAGGAAGAAGCCCTCAAAATAGTTAAGTGATACCTAGTCCTCTGAGAGAAATGCTCAGTGGAGCTGAGCCCCAACCACAGACAACCCCAGTGCTTAGTACGGTGCCTGGTACATAGTAAGAATTTAACACAAACCATGAAAAAAAAGGAATCTTGGCGGGGATCTTGCTAATGTAGTCACTAATGGAGCCATGCCAAGACTGCTAGCCAAAATATCCACTTGGGTGCAGCCAGTGGCTTGTAACTGTACAGGCTGAAAACGTTCCTCGATTCCATGGGCATCATCATGACAATGAGTACTGTTTAACTTGAGGGCCACCTTCAATAGAAGCTCCTCTTCATTCGCAGTTCATCCTGATACTGTGAGGAATTGCTGAGCTTGCATTGCAGGTCTTTTTTCTTGTGGATTACTTGCCCAGGGATACCTCCAAACTTCCCTCAAAGCCCTCCCGACTTTTTAAAAATGGTGTTCGTTAAGCACTGGTGTCTGGCAAGATAATCAGGTTGGACTCAATCCCCGTCCCGTAAGGGGCTTACAGTCTTAATCCGCATTTTTACTGATGAGGGAACTGAGGCACAGAGAATTGAAGTGATTTACCCAAGGTCACAAGGGGTAGGGCTAGGATTAGAATGCAGATCCTCTGAGTCCAAAGCCTGTGCTTTTTTCCACTCTTCTTAACTGACAGCTACTGCCAGGGTACCTACCACCTTGGTTTAGACAATCGTCATATCCTGGCTTGCTTTCTAGTCTTTCCCCGCTCCAGTTCATATTTCATGTTGGTGCTCGTATCATTTTTTAAAAACATTCTACTCACATCTTCCTCCAAAACTTTCTCCGGTTCTGCATCAAGCCAAAACTCCCAGCCATTGGAGTCAACTCCCTCTTATTCCCTTTCCCACTACACCCAATTTACATTCTTATCTCAAGCCAACCTACTCACTGCCTCATTCTTGACTCTCCTGCCTTCCTCACACCCTACTTCCTGCTCGGAATTCAGTCCTCCTTCAAATCCCTCCAGTCTACAGCTTTTCCTTTTCTGAAATAACATTTTCCCAACTCATTTTTCTTCTATTACCTCAGGACTCCCTGGCCAATTATGCATTTATGCACCCCTAGCATTTTTGTACAAATTGATGTTTGTATTCTACTGTTTAAGAATTTACTTAAACTACATGTGCATTTTTCCTTTCTCTTTGACTTCCTGTAAATTCATTCATTCATATTTATTGAGCGTTTACTGTGTGCAGAGCACTGTACTAAGCGCTAGGGAGAGGGCAGTATGTCAGAGTTGGCAGACATGTTCGCTGCCCACAAAGAACTTACAGTCTGGAGGGTGGAGGGCTATAATTCTTGATTCTCCCCCTCATCCCATTGATCCCCCACAGCGATCCCCAACAACTAGCGCCTGTGGAAAACCCTATAGTGAAAAAGCCTAGTTGGGAACTCAAAGAAAGAATCTATTTACTGACTCCATCCAATCTGTCAACCTCGTATCCACCCAGCTCTTAGTACAGTGCCTGGCACATAGTGAGCGCTTAACAGATACCATAAAAAAAAAAGACAAGGAAACAGAATTGAGTTTCACATTTCCATGAGGTGGCTGCAAAGAGTAAATCCACAAGGATTTTGAAGATCATGTGAAATATGTACCTGCGGCAAGTTTTTCAAATGGGAACCTGCTTTTTTTTTCCTGGGTACCGATCCCTTCAAAATAGATTCAGATTTTTAAGGTCAAGAAAAAGATTGATAAGAAGAACGCCTGGCCCAACTTGACATAGTGGTAAATTGTAGGAGAGGCATAGGCAGTGGAAATTTGAACCATTACGCAATGCTTAGGATATGGAAATAAATGGGTTTGCATGCATTCTCTGCCATCCAGCCACCTGTGCTTGCGAGGAAGGGAAACCTGTTATGCCAAATTCTGTGCTGGATGGAGAAGCAGACTGGCCTAGTGAGAAGCAGTGTTGCCTAATGGATAGAGCCCGGGCCTGGGAGTCAGTAGGACCTAGGTACTAATCCCAGCTCTGCCATTCGTCACCTGGTGGGGCCTTGGGCAAGTCACTTCACTTGTCTGGGCCTCAGTTACCTCATCTGTAAAGACCGTGAACCCCATGTGGGACAGGGACTGTGTCCAAACTGATTGACTTGTTTCAGCCCCAACGCTTAGTACAGGGCCTGGCCCATAATAAGCACTTAAATACCATAAAAAAAAAGGCCTCAATGTTTAGTCGCGTTTTGGAGTTCGGAATCAGCTTCTGGTTCATAAAGTCCTTGTTAAGGGTGGGGAGTGAGGGGAAGTTCCCACAGCTCAACAAAATATGTCCAAAGCTGCATAACAAAGAGGCTTTAGCTCCCTGAATAATGCTTTTTTCTAGGCAGCTTGGTAGGTCTGGCATAAATATCAAGTTTGAGCAGGATTTTCATTTCTAATCTGTTCTCCTGTCGGAATTCTGGATGAGATGTAGTACTTTCAAATGGTACTTCATTCCCCAAAGCTGCCAAAACGTACAGTTTACGCCCATAACACTGAGCTGGTTACTAAGGACATCATACTTTTGAGATGACCCGGGCAGAGCTAGATGTGAACTCTTCAACTTATATGCCGCAAAGCAATTGGTAAATTGTGTATCTAATTTCTTGAAGTGGAACTGTAACTTTTCAAGGTACAACATCTGTTTTGAGTAGAATTTCAGAACGAGTCAACGTGGCTTAAAAATCTGCTTCCCCCTTTATATTCACTTTTTTTTTTTTTAAAGAAGACTCTATGGATCTGAGTTAAATATACAGGGATTGATTTATAATTGCAACTAGAGAAGAGATATGAATCTGCACAAATTAAGGTGTCTCCGCCCCCACCCCGCACCCCCATGACAAGTAATTAGTCTTGGTTGCTAATATCTTGGGCCATTTTGAATTCGAAAGCCCCAGGCTGTTTTAAGTGGAGTTAACCGTATTAGTCACTTGTGATAGACAGTGTTTGGAAGGGAATGAAGTCTTATTCCTCCCCATTCCTTGACTAACATATTTACTCGAGGCATCATTTTTGTCATTTTCTCCTTTTTCCTCCTCACACTTTATATCCTTCTCCCTCGGGCCTCCATCCCCGTCTTTTCCTTCCTCATGACTGGTGTCTTCAACAGCCCATGGTAATGGTACCACCTTACGACCTAGTTTCTCCCCCTGAATTGGCAGCTTGGTAGCTCCCTGAGGCCAGGGGTCACATCTACCAACTCTAATCCCAGCTCCTCCACTTGTCCACTGTATGACCTTGAGCAAGTCACTTAACTTCTCTCGGTTTCTTCATATGTGACATGGGGATTAAGACTGTGAGCCCCATGTGGGATATGGACTGTGTCCAACTTGATTAGCTTGTATCTAACCCCAGCATTTAGTACAATGCCTGGTTTATAGGAAGCGCTTAACAAATACTATATCCTAAGTGATTTGCTCCCTTTAATCACTCCTCTTCAACCCCAAAGCACTTATGTACATATCCGTAATTTATTTATTTTAATGTCCATCTCCCCCTCTAGACTGTATGCCCATTGCAATCAAGGAATTTGTCACTTTTATTGTTATAATGTACTCTTCCAAGCAGTTAGAACAGTTCTCTGCACTCAGCAAGTGCTCAGTAAGGACTCATTGATGTGAATGCTTAGTACAGATCTCTGTGCACAGTAAGGGTACAACAAATACCGCTAATGGACTAATAATAGAATTATTATTTCTTGAGCATGCACAATTGGATAAACTCCCCAAGAGAATGTGAGTTGAACAAGAAGGGAAGTGATGTTTGTTGGGTCATCCCCATCTAGGAGCTGAAGGTGGAAGAGGAGCCAGAGAAGCCAACAGGAGAAGAAGAGGTCAGGGAGGTAAGAGGAGAACCAGAGTAAAGCCATTCCCGCAAAACTGAGATCTGACAGTGTTACCTTCGTGAGAGGGAATTTCCCTAAAACGATCGTAGCAATCTTGAATTTGTTTTTCTCTTTGGGGATTTGCAATTAGTGTTTTAGTCCAGAAAAGGCATTGCCATCTTCAGCATTAGAGCGTAACGAAAAACATTTGAAAACCCATGAAGTAGAAAATATCGAACTAAAACTTGTGGTAAAGTTTTAACCTGCTTGGACAGATCTGTTGGTGCTTGTTTTCCTGTAACTATGGAACTCCCAAGGTGACGACCTTGAGAGAAGTTTCATTTTGATATCTATAATAAGAAGGATGTAAAACGGTTCATTTCCATAATTTTCAGTGATCTTATCTACTTAGCCTATTGTACTCTCCCAAGTGCTTAGTATAGTACTCTTCATGGAGTAAGCACTCAGTAAAATGACTGATAGAGTGATTGAATGCTATGATGAAGATAATTTGAATTTCAAGCTGCTTTACAACTCTGAGTTTGACAATACATATAGTCGCTTTTTTGTAGAACATATGGTGTGGTATTATTATATTTACATTTATTAAGCATTTACTGTGTGTCAAGCATTGTTCTAACCACTGGGGTAGATACAGGTTAATCAGGACAGGCACAATCCCAGTCCCACATGGGATTCCCAGACTAAGTATTCAACAGAAGCAAATTCATGTGAACAGCCAAAAGCAAAACATCAGATTATATGTAATGCTTTCCCAGATAGTTACTCGCAGAGTTAAGTGCTAGCATTAGTGGGCTTATATATTATTGTAGACTTTATAATCATTTTCCATTTATTAAGCTTTATTCCTAGGGATTTAGTGACTATTTTGCTTGATGAATCTGCTTGGGCACTTATGGAAATACACTATAGAAATAAAAAGTAGTGATGATGATGATCGTGGTGGTAATTTCTAATCTTTCTTTATCATTCTTTCAGTAGTATTGATTGAATGCAGAACTCTAGACTAAGTGCTAGGAAAAGTGCAAATTGATCTTTCAAACATGGTCCTTGACTTTTGGGATTAATGTGTCTCCCCCTCTAGACTGTAAGCTTGTTGTGGGCAGGGAATGTGTTTGCTTATTGTTACATTGTCTTCTCCCAAGCGCTTAGTACAGTGCTCTGCACACAGTAAGCACTCAATAAATGTGATTGAGTGAATGAATAAATGAAAGACTCACAAGGTCTTTCTTCCTAGCACCCCGAAGCATATTCATCAATCGCACAAATTCCCTACAAGGTACTTAGGTGGAGTGCTTGTTATCTTAATATTATTCCCCATGTGTGGGCAGGGAATGTCTGTTATATTTTTTGTGTCATACTTTCCCAAGCACTTTATACAGTGCTGCGCACACAGTAAGGGCTCGATAAATGTGATTGATTGATGGAGTGATTTATCTCTAAGTATGTTCCTCTACGCCCAAAGAGACAGGCAGGAAACGGGAAAATTTTGAGGGCTCACTCTCCGATTAGTTGGGGGTGGAGAGACTCCCCTCCATCCTAGTCACTTCTCTTCCTGGAGTTGAAACCTCCTGTCTTCTCTGACTCCCATCATGTCCCTGGTGGAAACCATGGTCTGTGAGAGGAAGAGGACATACGACCAAATCTTGCCGGTTCTTCCTCCATAACAGCTCCAGTATCTGCCCTCCCTCTCCATCCAAACTGCCAACAGGTAGGCCCAGTCATTTGACTCAGGCAGTGACAATGAATTTTGAAAATAAGAAAATCAGAGTGAGCCAACTAGAACTCTAAATCTCAAGAGTAAGTCCCAGGGGCTGTGATATCAGCCAAGAATATCGTGGCTTAGTGGATAGAGCACGGGTTTGGGAGTCAGTAGGTCCTGGATTCTAATGCTGGCTCTGCCATTTGTTTGCTGTGTGACCTTGGGCAAGTCACTTCACTGTAGCCTCCTCTGTAAAATGGGGATTAAGATTGTGAGCCCCATGTAGGGCATGGACTATGCCCAACCTGATTAGCTTGTATCTACCCCGGCTCTAAGTACAGTGCTTGGACCATAGTAAGCACTTAACATATGCCTTTATAAAATAAAAATTCCCTTTCTTCTCCAAATCTTCCCTCCAGTAAGATTGAAATGCAAGGGAAAGAAAAATGATGTTGGGTCAGGCCGAGGCTCCAACTCTTAATGGCCTTGAGCCAACAGGGCCAATCAAGAGTTAGGTTACAGTTTCTGCCAACAGGGCTACTAAGCCAGAGGCTTGTCCAAATTTCTCTACTAGCTGTCACTTCCCCTGCAGCCTCTTTCTCCTTCCCAGATCTATGTCCAGACCAGAAAGAAGGTCACATAGGTTTCTCGCTAGTCGTTGGACCATCTTCATCATCATAATAACTGTGGTATTTGTTGAGCATTTACCATGTGACAAGCACTGTACTAAGTGCTGGACTCGATACCAGATAACCAGGCTGGATAGAGTACCTGTCCCACATGGAGCTCAAAGTCTAAGTAGGAGAGAGAGAGCAGTCAATCGATCACATTTGTTGAGCACTTTCTGTATGCAGAGCACTGTACTAAGCACTTAGGAGAGTAGAATATGACAGAGGTGGTAGAAATGCCTTATGGGTTTTGAATTCCCATTTTTTCAGGCGAGGAAACTGAGGCAGTCCTCAGTTGTAAGCTCAATGTGGGCAGGGAATGTATCTGTTACATTGTTATATAGTACCCTCCCAGACGATTAGTACATTGCTCTGCATACAGTAAGCGTTCAATAAATACGATTGACTGACTTTCCGACTGAGGCCCAGAGAAGTTAAGTGACCCAGAGACTAGAATTTGAAGCCAGAATCTCAATCAGAGAGTGAAGCCTTTCCCCGGGCCCTGCAACCATTGGAGAAGTCATCTGGAAAAACTCCACAGGCCAAGGAATCTGATTTTAAATATTCTAATCCGGGGTTGGTCAATTTTGGCCGGCAAACCTGAAGCGTTTCTTTTCTCCACCCTCTGTGAGAACTCAAGAATGCAGATTAAGTCTTCGAGGCTGGGGCTGTGAAAGCCATTTTCCAGAACCAGCAGAGGCCCCTCCTGTGAGAGTCCCAGCGAGAACGCCGTCGTGGAACTTCAGCCCACTCATCTTTTGTCTCGGAAGGGGCCTGGGTTAGTGGAGTCTCTGTGCCGCTGACGTTTCAGAGGAGGGGTGGGTACTGGAGGACGAGCCACGAGCGCTCTGAATTCAGTCACGTTGCTAGGCAAACTGTGACAGGCAGACTTCAGCTATTTTTGTCTGCCCACACTTCGAAACCCTTAAATTTAAGGTTTTTGCATTTCCTCGTTCCAGTGAAACCAAGCCATCCAAATAGTTCATTTTGAAAGCTCCCTAGAAGAAGCAACGATAAATGATGTGGTGTCCGCCAAAATGCAAAGTAAAAACCCAACAGTGATGGATCCTCAAAATAGAGATGGCCTGTTGACAGTGAGTGATTAGCTTTTATCTACCCCAGTTCTTAGGACAGTGCTTGACGCATAGTACTTGCTTAACAAATACCACAATTATTATTATTGTCATTAAATCTTAAGGGCACTGCAAATTGTCAGTTTTAATCTGGAAAAATCCAAGCCCAAGTTCCTTACCTCAAAGCCTAACACATGTCTCATTCATTCATTCAGGCATATTTATTGAGTGTTTACTGTGTTCAGAGCACTATACTAAGTGCTCGGGAGAGTACAGTACAACAATCAACAGGCATATTCCCTGCCCACAACGAGTTTACAATCTAGAGGTGGGATACAGACATCAATACAAATAAATAAAATGACAGATATACTTAAGTGCTGTGGGGCTGGGAGAGGGGGGAAGATCAAAGGTAGCAAGTCAGGGTGACACAGAAGGGAGTGGGAGATAAGGAAAAGTGGGGCTCAGTCTGGGAAGCCCTCTTGGAGGAGATGTGCCTTCAATAAAGCTTTGAACGGGGGGGCGGAGGGGAGAGTTTTTGCTCCGCCCTTTGTCTGATGTGTGACCATGGTCAAGTCCCTTCACTTCATCTGCAAAGTGGGGAGTCCCCTGCAGACAGACGGGACGTGGAGCCTGACCTCCTGGACCTTTCGCTTTCCAAAAGCTATGGCCAGTGGAGTAGAAGAGCACCAACATAGAAAAAAAACTCCTCCGTTTTCCCTCTGTCCTCTTGATTCCTCGCCAGTTGCCGCTAGGTTGCTATTGGCGAGGGCCAAAAACGCTGATTTATTTTCCGATTCCCTGAAAATAGCAGGGAGGACAGTGGACTTAGCCCAACAGGACAAGTTGTGAAGGAAGAGAATGTAATGAATCATGAGGCTTAGCCACCCCTTATAAACTTTCCTTTACAGCCACTAGCAAATTCTTGTGATAATAAGAATAGTAATAATTAGTAATAATTGGAATACTTTTTATGGTATCTGTTAAGCGCTTACTATAGATCAAACACAGCTCTAAGCGATGGGGTAGGAACAAGTTAATTAGGTTGGACACAGTCTCTATCCAATATGGGCTCACAGTCTAAATAGGAAGGAGAGCAGATTTAATCCCCATTTTACAGTTGAGGAAACTGAGGCCCAGAGAAGTTGAGACTTGCTGAAGTCCACCCAGCAAGCATTTGACAGAGTCAGGATTAGAACCCAGGTCCTCCGACTTCCAGGCACATGTTCTTTCCTCTAGGCCATAACGCTTTTCATTGGTTGAGCATTTATTATGTTCCAAGCACTGTTTTAAGAGCTGGGATAGTTACAAGGTTATCACATGGGCCTCACAGTGTAGGTACGAAGGAGTAGGATTTAATCTCTATTTTACAGTTGAGGAAAAGAGGCACAGAGAAGTCAAGTGAGTTGCCCAAGGTCGCACAGCATGCAAGGGGAGTCAGGATTAGAACGCAGATCCTTCTGACTCCCAGGCCAGAGCTCTTTCCATTGTGACACGCTGTTTCTAGGAATAATAATTTGATTGTCAAGAGGACAGTTCACTGGAGGCGGACTCCCTGGTTGTCTCCGTACACGGAACTCTATAAGGAATGGCCAGACACTCACTGCCCAAGGAGTCTGCTGTGGCTTCTTGCAACTTTAAAATTCCCCGAGTTGGCAACACACCTGATCTGCTAAATTGCTCCCTTGCAACCTGCTGGAATCTGCTTGCAGCCTTTAAAGGACAGTGGATGTTGGGGTTATTAAACCTGGGTGTCTTTGGCTCTGACTTTGTCCCTGGTTTTTGAGGCTTTCTTTTTTTTATGGCATCAGTTAAGCACTTTCTGTAAACCAGGCACTATACTAAGCACTGGGGTCAATAGAAGTTAATCAGGTTGGACCCAGTCCATGTCCCACCGGGGACTCACAGGCCAATTCCCTTTTTACAGATGAGGGAACTAACTGATGAGCTGCATCCATCCTGATTAACTTGTATCTACCCTGGCACTTAGTATGGTGCTTGGTATATAGTAAGGGCTTAACAAATGTCATAATAATGATTAATTGTTATTAGGTCAGGGTAAAGATGAACAGATAAGTGTGTTCCCATCTCTTGGTGGACATAAGAATTCAACCGACCAGAGATGTCTCACTTGGCTTTTGAGCAGTTTCCTTGTTTCACCTGTAATTCAGTCACTCACCAATCAAGGATGTGCTGCCCTTTGCCACAGTAGAAATAGATCTCTCAAGGGCAGTGTCAGTATCGGTTTGTATTTGCTACGGGCAAGTAAGATGGAATGTTTGCTAAAGATCGAATCCATCAGCCAGATGGCCCAATGCTTATAAACGTATTGTCAGTCGGTCAGCCCTATTTATGGAGCACTTACTGTGCGCAGAGTACTGTACCAAGTGCTTGGGAGAGTACCGCACAATATAGCAGACACATTCCCTGCCCACAGTGAGCTTACAGTCTAGAGGAGGGCATACTGCTTTAGTTCTTCACCTATGGCTATTCTGTCACTGATACAGATCTGAAGCAATCCTTCGTGTTCTCAGCTTTCTCCTCTAAGGAAGGGAACTCAAATGCTTACATCTCCATGCTCGGCTAAACGTGTAATCACTTCAGCTCTGTCTGAAGAGGGAAGAGTAATAATTGTGGTATTTGTTAAGCCCTTACTATGTGCCAGGAGCTGTATTGACTGCTGGGGTAAATACAAGATGATAACTCTTAGGAGGAGAACTCAAAAACATCTCTGTGCTTGGGTGAACGTGGACTCACCCAGCACTGTCTGCAGAGGGATGACTGGTAATCGTGGTATTTAAGTGCCTACTATGTGCTAAACACTATTGAGCATTTACTGTGTGCAGAGCATTGCAGTAAGCACTCGAGAGACTCTAAGGTAGCAGAACAGAGACACAGAACAGTCGGCTTTGGGGGTCATGACACCGAGCTGAAGACACTTTCTCTTAGCTGTCTTTTTACCTGGGTGAATTCATTCCCAAAGAGTCATTCATCCGCTCTGCATAATGGAATCAAGCAACTCGCGCACTGACATTAACCAGGACTCACAGTTGCCTTGATGCATATGCATTCTGTTATTTTGAACTGTTTAACTGTTCTGTAAACATCTGAACAGAAACACTCACAACAGAACTCAAACAGCAGAGCAAGGGCCGTGCTGACAGCCGAGACAGTCCGAGGATTTCCATGTTCTTATCCCCTCTTCGATACATCCTCTCCTTTTCCTTTTTCGTTTTCCCTTTCAGGAGACATCCTATTTATTTTCTCTGTCCCCTCAAACTCAACGGAAAACCGCACCCTTCCTTCATTCGGTCCAAGACGGGAGAGGATGAAAGAGCGTGTTTGGAACTTGGAATGAGCAAGAAAACACTCCCTTTAACAGGGATTAGTAATCTCACTGCCGGGGGAGTGAGTGAGTGTGTGAGAACGGGGTCCTGTGTGGGTGTCAGAGGAAAGAGGACTCCTGGATTGATTTCTGTGGAAGATCCAGGCGTGGGAAGTTTGGGGAAAAGAGGGAGGATTCCGAAATCATAGAATCAGGCTTTCAGGCATATTAAGTCTCAGCCTTTCCTTTCGGGTATGCAGTTATTAGTCGCACAGAAGCTTCTCTGCCCAGGGAAGCTCTGAGCAGTGTGCCAAAACAGAAGTAACCGTTCTTTGTTCCAAGTTGATGTGTCCTCTCCAGTTGTCCCTAAATGAGGGTGCCCTTACACCCCATTTTGACCGGGATGTTCTTGCAAATACATACTTTCCGGGTGCCAAGAACTGTTCTGAGCGCTGGAGTAGATACAAGATAATTAGGGCAGAACCAATCCCTGCCCCACATTGAGTTAGCTGGCCTTTGCTCATGATTCCTAAGTGGCACAAACTGAAATATGTTTTTTGGTTTTTTTTTTATTGGTGTTTATTAAGCCTTTTCTAGGTACCAGGCAAACACAAGCTAGCCAGATTGGACATTGCCCATCTCCCACAAGAGGCTTGCCGTCTTAAATCCCCATTTTGCAAATGAGGGAACTGAGGCACAAGGAAGCTAAGTGACTCGCCCAAGGCCATACAGCAGGTTTGTGGCAGAGCCGGAATTAGCAGCTAGTTCCTTCTAAGTCGCAGGCTTGTGCTCTCTCAACTATTGTACTTTCCAAGCGATTAGTACAGTTCTCTGCATACAGTAAGCGCTCAGTAAATATGATTGAATGAACTAGGCCATCCTGCAAGGTAACCCACTGCTGCAGTGGGTTCACTCGCTTTCCTATTTGACGAAAAGAACACCACTGGTTTGAGGAACAATCTCGAAGGATGCCAAGAGCAGGAATTTTTGCTTGAGTCCCAAAGGACTGCTGACCCCTGCTGTAACTACTTATGGGTTCTTCATCACACTTGTCACTTAACTTGAAGAGTGCATGTGTAGAACCTTTCCATGGGCATCATTATCACTGTCCCATGATGAGTTATTGTTGGGAAACTACTGTATTTCCTTGCAACCCCTAAAACAGGGGAGTGGCTATTATGCGAGGAATTAAGTCTAACAGTAAGGGGAGTGGGAGAAAAAGAAGAAAAAAAGGCAATAGCAAAGGGCCATTGGAAACAACTGTGAGAAATATGCCTGGATTCTCATGAAATCCAGGAAAAGCAAAAGCTTCAGACTTACCAGACAATAACTGAGTGCTGTCCATGACAACTGGAAGCAGCATGGCCCAGTGGTTAGAGCTCGGGCCTGGGAGTCGGAAGGACCTGCCTTCTAATCCCAGCTCTGCCAATTGTCTGCTGTGTGACCTTGAGCAAGTCATTTCACTTCTCTGGGCTTCAGCTACCTCATCTATAAAATGGGCATTAAGAATGTGAGGCCTATGTGGGACCGTGACTGTGTCCAATCTTGTAGATACCCCAGCACTTAGTGCAGTGCCTGGCACAAAGTAAGTACTTAACAAATACCATAAAAAAAACCCCAAAAAACTGGAGGTCAGAGGAAGGCCGCAGAGAGGCTTGCTGCTGTTTATAGTGGATGATCTAGAGATGAGACCTTATGAAGATTTAAATAAAGGAGGGAGCAAAGGCTAATCTTTTGCAGAATTAATTTTAACTTTATGTATTTCCTGTTGTTTGGGAACATTTATGTGTGTGTGTGTTTATGTATAAGAGTATATATATACACATCATATAACATTCCACACCCACGGCTCAGCCAAAGACCATCACTGGGAATTGAGAACTGAAAACCATCCCTGAATTCTATTCTCTTGTCATCTCTCTGGCAAAGACCACGCTAGTAGCTAAAGAAAAAGAAAATTGAATCAGGATTGCCTGTATTTTCCTTGAGAGGACATGGATGTCCACTCGGCCTAACACATCAGAAGCAGCAGAGGAAAGAGCACAGACCTGGAAGGCAAAGGACCTGGGTTCTAATCCCCACTCTGCCAATACTTTGCTGGTTGACTTTGGACAAGTCGTTTTTCTGTGCCTCACTTCCCTCATCTGCAAATGGGGAATTCGATACCTGTTCTTCCTCCTACTTAGACTGTGAGCCCCATGCGGGGAAGGAGCTGCATCCATCCTGATTAACTTGTGTCTACCCTGGCACTTAGTATGGTGCTTGGTATATAGTAAGGGCTTAACAAATGCCATAATTATGATTAAATGTTATTAGGTCAGGGTAAAGATGAACAGATAAGTGTGTTCCCATCTCTTAGTGGACATAAGAATTCAACCGACCAGAGATGTCTCACTTGGCTTTTGAGCAGTTTCCTTATTTCACCTGTAATTCAGTCACTCACCAATCAAGAGCATTTATTAATAATAATAATAATGTTGGTATTTGTTAAGCGCTTACTCTGTTCAGAGCACTTTTCTAAGCGCTGGGTTAGATACAGGGTCATCTGGTTGTTCCACATGAGTCTCACAGTCTTAATCCCCATTTTCCAGATGAGGTAACTGAGGCACAGAGAAGTTAAGTGACTTGCCCACAGTCACATAGCTGACAAGCGGCGGAGCTGGGATTCGAACTCATGACCTCTGACTCCCAAGCCCATGCTCTTTCTACTGAGCCATGCTGCTTCTCGAATTTATTGAACAGCTGCACTCTATACAAAACACATCGACTACTTCACCACTTCCAAAGACAGGTTGTTAACAAGCACCTGACTTTGGAATTGCTGACTTGTTAACAGGAAAATGTAGCAGCAGGTTATGGAGGAGTGTGGTCAGACACTACTGCCCTAGAGAAAAACCATGATCAGTCACAGCAAACATAACACCGTATACTACTCATCAGCCTCCATTTTCTTAGTAGGGCGCAAAGCTCAACTACTTGAGTTTTAAAACTTCCTAATCTAACAAATCTTGTTCCAGTCAATCCAGACGTTGTCATTCTTTGGAGAAGGATCTCATTTGACACATCCATTCTCTTAGCAGATGGGTTTCTCTGAACCCTCAAGCTCTGGATTCTTTCTTCTAGGCTGAGCAAGTCTATTGAAAATCAAAAAATCCAGATACAAGGGCTAACTCCGAAAACAACGGCTGGTTTAACAGACTGATGTAATTTTGACATTTCCCATTTGTCAGGCAGGGCCTCCCCATAAACCTGGTTTGTGTTTCTTAGAAATGGCAGATGAAGTAAACATGGACTCTTCATGTGGAATGAAATTCAGGGAGACATTCTCCTATAAATGCATCAGAAGCAACCAAGCTGCTGTTGAAAGTAGTGACATTCCCGCATATCATTCAAGAACAAGCCAGCCACGTTCCATGCGAGGATCACAAATTTATTCTCCTTTCAGTGTTGAACATGGCTGGATTTTCCCTAAGAGCATCTTCCTTTTCAGTGCCATGATTTCTTAAGCCAAGCAAGGGGTTTGTTTCTTTGAGAAGCAAAATGGCCTAATGGAAAGAGGACAAGCCTGGGAGTCAGAAAACCTGGATTCTAATTCTACCACTTCTCTGCTATGTGACTGAGTCACTCAATTTATCTGTGTCTTGGTTTCCACATGTATAAAATGAGGATTAAATCCCAGTTCTTCCTCCTACTTATATTCTGAGCCTCATGTGGAACAGGGATGGAGTCCAATCCATATATATTGTATCTGCCTTAGCACTTAGGACAATGCTCGACACATAGTAAGTAAGTGCTTGACAAATGCCACATCTTTATTATGATTATTTTTCAGCCAGAGAAAGCACATTATTGTGCATTGGCCATTTTGAGCACCAAATACCACGGATGAGATGCCAGCAATCAGCAGGTTTTTTTCAAGCTTCTAATATTTTAGCGATATGGCAGAGCAAAGCGTTTTTTATGGTATTTGTTAAGTGCTTACTATGTGCGAGGCACTTTTCTAAGCACTGAAGTAGGTACTAAGTAAACAGGTCCATGTCCCACATGGGGTTCATAGTCTTAATCCCCATTTTCCAGGTGAGGAAACTAAGACCCAGAGAAGTGTCATGAAGAAAAGAGAAGAAAATCATCTTCTCCACTAATTATCTTGGGAGTGTACCTTCCCAAATTTGCAAAGAGAAAAGACAGCAGTCATTGCTAAAGGAGAAAAGGAGTGAGGAAAAAAAAGACCCCAATTGTTGGTGATAGAAAAAGAGCACCGGTTGTTAGTGAGAAGAGAAAAGACACCAGTCTCGGTGAGATCCCTGTTCCCGGTGGAGAAAAGAAACACATTGCTGAAAGAGAAAAGGCATCCACTGTTGGTGCAAGAAAAGTCACCCGTTAATGGTGAAAGAGAAAAGACACCATTTATTGATGAGAGAGAAAAGACATCAGTTTTTAGTGAAGAGAAAAAAGACACCAGTGGTAGGTGAGATCCAAGTTGTTGGTGGAGAAAAGAAATAAATTGCTAAAAGAGAAAAGGCATCCATTATTAGTGCAAGAGAAGTCACCCATTACTGGTGAAAGAGAAAAGACACCAGTTATTGGTGAAAGAGAAAATACACCAATTATTGGTGGAAAGAGAAAAGATATGAGTCACTGATGAGAGAGAGAAGACACCAGTTATTTTTGGAAAGAGAAAACAAGCAGTTATTGATGAAAGAGAAAAGACACTAATTATTGGTGGAAAGAGAAAAAAACACCATTTATTGATGAGAGAGAAAAAACAAAATTGTTTTTGGTGAGCGAGATAAGCCATGTGTTTTGGGGACAGAGAATATCGAGATAAGCCATGTGTTTTGGGGACAGAGAATATACCAGGTGTCAGTGAGAGAAATAAAATCAAGCAAGCCACAGGCAAGCATTTAGATGGATAGATAGATATGCAGAGAGCCAAGAATCCCTTGGGATTCCCTGACCCTTACATCATGGCTCCCCAGCTAGGTAGACAATGTGACCTCTTCTCCTAGATGCTTCTAGAACACTTTGGTATTTCTGTTTAGCACCTCACTTGGGCAACTTCTTGGCAGCCAAACTAACAGGCTTTTGCTGAAGAGTGAACTTCTCCAGGAACAGAGAAGGGAGTTGGAAATCCAGAAGAATTCACTTCCCCCAGGGGCTCTCTGTTGCTAGATACAAGATAATTAGGTCAGACACAGTCCCTGCCCCTTGTGGGGTTCACAGTCTAAGTAGGAGGGAGAACGGGTATTGCATCTCCATTTTACAGATAAGGCAACTGAGGCCCAGTGAAGTGACTGGCCCAAGGTCACACAGAAGGCAAGTCAGGGTTAGAACCCAGGTCCTCCCAGGTCCGGGCCTTTTCCACCAGGCTATGCTGCTTTATAGATTAGGAAGTGGAGGCCAGGGTTGCCTTCTTAGTAGCCACCGGAGTCTTGGCCCCTGACGGCCTGCTTCCTTCGGTATCCCACCCAAGCCTGTCCTCCATGTGAGAGGATCTCAGTGAACAGGCTTTTCCTTCCTTCCACCTCTCTCATCGTCCCACCACGGCAAGGGCTCCATTAGTTAAACCTACACTCATCTTTTCCGCAAAGTATTCTCCATCTCATCATCCAGGTTGAACTTCTGCAAGGCTGGGTGTCCCACCTACCAGAGCCGAAGTTAATAAAAGTCTTGTGATGGAGAAAGAAACACTTTGCGGTGAGGAGTCATGTAGCTTTGGGAATTTGGGGATGAGTATGAGGCCCCAAAATTTTCACTGCTCGCCAGATAAAAGGCGTGGGGAGAAAAATGTGTTTATGTATACCCAGCACCACTTCCCCTCCTGAGGGAAATTGGGGTTTTGTTCAGCAGTGACTAAACTAAAGTCTTTTAATGATGCCTGCCTGGAGAGGACTTTCCTTTCTGTTTCTGGCAATTGCCTCTCTCTGGCACAGAGAGACCGCAAAAATGCTTTGCATAGAGAGAGTTAGCGACAAAACAGCCGATGAGAGATCTATCCCGGCAAACTGTCTCCTCCATTGTGTCCGGAGGAGAGCACCGGCTCTGGCTGGAAGCGGTTGTCCCCGGCTTTTCCCAGCAGGGTCTCCGTCCTTCTTGTCCAGACATGTCCTGTGACAAAACGGGGATCGCAACCCCTGTCAACTTGTGCAAAGACAGAGTTAGCTCCCCGAATTTACAATTACTATGAGGAGCAACGTGGCGTAGTGCCTAGAGCACGGGCCTTGGAGTCAGAAGGACTTGGATTGTAATCCCGGCTCCGACATCTGTCAACTGTATGATCTGGAGCAAGTTACTTCCCTTCTCTGGGCCTCAGTTACCTCATCTGTAAAATGGGGATTAAGACAGCGAGCATCAAATGGAATATGGACTGAGTTCAACCTTAGTAGCGTATGTCTACCCCAGTGCTTAATACAGTGCCTGGCACATGGTAAGCGCTTAACAAATAGCATTTAAAAAAACCTCTTCTGCAAGGCTGTACACCTAAGAGCCAAGGGTGATGAAATTAAATGTGGTATTTGTTAAGCGTTTACCCTGTGTTAAGCACTGTACTAAGCACTGGGATAGTAGGCAAAAGTGAGCCCTGTCTCAATGGGGCACAGGGAACTTAAGCCCAAGGTTTCACAGCAGCCAAGTGGTCAAGTGGGGATTAGAACCCAGGTCTACTTCAGATTTATTTATTTCTATTAATGCCTGTCTCCTGCTCTAGACTGCCTTTCCTCAATTTCAATCAAGGAAAGAGTTCAAGCCAACCTCCTTTTCCAAGGCGGTTTCCATTCGGGACTGGCTATTCTGGCCAAACTCCAAGCATCAGTCCTTCCTAGAAATATCTATGTAAAAAGTAATCGGTTCTGTTGGTCTAGCTGTTTTGTGTGGTTATTGAAAGAAATCAAGTCCTGAGGCTAGAATCATTCTGAGTCCAGAATGAAGACTTGGGGGATTTCCAAATCTGCTCAAATAGAGATGCAGGAGCCAAACCCAGGTCAACCATTCAATCGATCAATCAATGGTATTTATTGAGTGCTTAGTGCATGCAGAACATTGTACTAAGCACTTGAGAGAGTACAGTATAACGGTTGGTAATCATTTAATCAGTGGTATTGATTGAGCACTTACTGTGTGCAGTGCCCTCTACAAAGTGCTTGAGAGAGTCCAGTATAGCAGAATCAGTAATAATAATAATGGTTATGGTATTTGTTAAGCACTATGTGCAGAGCACTGTTCTAAGCGCTGGGGTAGATACAGGGTAATCAGATTGTCCCACGTGGGGTTCACATTTTTTTTTAAATCCCCATTTTTACAGATGAGGTAACAGAGGCCCAGAGAAGTTAAGTAACTTGCCCAAGGTCACACAGCAGACAAATGGCGGAGCCGGGATTATAACCCACCACCTCTGACTCCCATGTCCATGCTCTTTCCATTGAGCCACATTGCTTCTCTATAGACACGTTCTCTGCCCACAACGAGCTTCCAATCTAGTGAGGGGTCGTGATGCCCAGCCCTTGATGGGCTTTCTGCTGGTCTCTGCCAGCGGCTCCTATGGACAGAATCCTTGCTTCAGTTTAGCCCAAACTAGTACCTGGCCTTCAAGATTGAAAGGACCTGGGTTCTAATTCCAGCTCCACCACTTGTCTGCCGTTTGACCTGGGGCAAGTCACTTTGCTTCTCAGTTACCTCATCTGGAAAATGGAGATTAATACTGTGAGCCCTGTGAGGGACATGGACTGCGTGCAGTCGCGGGGGGGGTGGGGGGCGGGCAATACCAAGGCCTTACACAAAGATCCCCCCAGCATATACAAAAACCGAACTAAACTGGCATCATCAGCCATAATGAAAGCACAAGCAAGTCAACCAGAAGGCCAGAGTCGATCCAGTTTTACTAGAAACACAGGGAAGCCCTGCCAAAATGAAAGGCATAAATATTAAGGAAAGAATTTATTTTCAAGCTCTGAACAAAGGCATGCTGATTGTGTGGCTAATTTGTAAATACAGTAATTGCCGTGTGGAACTTGGCAGGGAGGAAGGGAGTGGGAAGTGGAGGGAAGATATGCAGAGGGGGAGGAGGGATGGGTATAGCTCTCTCTCGCCAGCCCTTCGTCGGAATTCCGAGCTGCCTAGCTGGGCGGGAGCTTTTTCAGAAAGGGCCAGTGTGGGCATTTCCATAGATCAATTAATCAATCAATGGTATTTATTGAGCACTTACCAACTGCAGAGTACCGTACTAAGCACCTGGAAGAGGTGTTTTTACACCAGCCTGCTCCTCACAGCTATGAGGCTGTGTACAAACTGGTGTATCAGATCAGTGAGAGACTATTGATCAGTTAATGGTGTTTAACTAAGCACTGATTGTGTGCAGAACACTGAGCACTTGGGAGAGTACAATAGAACAGAGCCGCTGTACACATTCTCTGCCCACAACTAGATTACATTCTAGAGGGAAAGACAGTCATTAATAGAGATGGAATAATAGATATAATAGCAATAATAGAACTGCTACAGGGCTATGGGCGGGGTGAATAAAGGGTGCAGATTTAAGCGAAAGGGCAAATCCAAAGGAAGTAAGAGGAAATGAGAGCTTAGTCAGGGAATGCTTAGTTTAGCCAAGGCCCATGTGGCAGTTGTTTGACACTGGGCTATGCAGAGGGCAGAGTCTTGGACCCCAAGCCTAGCCCCAATAATAGTAATAATAATGGTATTTGTTAAGCGCTTACTATGTGTCAAACACTGTTCCAAGTGCCGGGGCCTTGTCTTATGCCGTCGAGTCGTTTCCGACCCACACCGACACCACGGATACATCTCTCCCAGAATGCCCCACTCTCCATCTGCAATCGTTCTGGTAATGGATCCAGAGAGTTTTCTTGGTAAAAAGATGGGAGTGGTTTATCACTGCCTCCTTCCGTGCCGCTACTGCCCAGCGAGGGTGAGCTTTGACCCAAGCATCAAGGCGGAATAGGATAAATAATAATGATGGTATTTGTTAAGCGCTTACTATGTGCCAAGCCCCATTTATAGCAATGTGGGCAACGATTAAATCAGATGCGTTCAAATTAATGCATGAGTAACACAAAGCGTTGAACATTTTATATCCTCCCCATGGTCTAAAATGGCATTCATTCATAAATTCATTCATTCAGACTCACCTAACACTGCTGGTTTAAAATTTGCTGTACTGCATTACGGAGAGGCAGAGCCTATTGTAAAGGATTTCTCGGGATTAAGATGGTCTAGTTTAGTGAGATATTCTTTCCAAACCCATGGACTCTAAAAATAACACTGATTCTTTATCCTGTGTTTTGGGTATTTCCGAGTGAACCTTTTGAAACTCTGCTGTGTCTTTTGGCCGAATGAAATGAAGCTGCTTTGAGAATTTAAGTGAAGTAGCTACTTCCTCCGCCTGTATTGTCTACTCTGGCGTGTTATCTTCCAAACAGACAGGCGGGATCCAAGGTGAAGTTTAGATTAATAGGTTGTTGCGTAAGCCAGAGGAAAGACTGCTGTTTATCCTTTATGCAGAATAAATCCGCGAAACCCCCTCCCGCTAGAAAAGCAAGAAGACTTTTCCAAATCCTGCTAGTTTCGCTTCGGTTTTGCCGTAGACTTGGCCGACGGCTTGTACTGAAACGGAAATGATTACGCACAAAATGAAAAATCCCAGCCAGGCCGGATCATCAGGGCAATAACCCGGATCTGGGAGCTCCCAGCCAGCCTCAAAGAAACGTGAAGCAAGGGTGCTCTTGGATTGGCACCCTTTATTCTCACTGCCCTCAGCCTCATAGCACTTATGTCCATATCTCTAATTTATTTATAATAATAATTATGATATTTGTTAGGCACTTACTGTGTGCCAGGCACTAACTAAGCTCTGGAGTGGTTACAAGCAAATCTCTATTTATATCAATGTCAGTTTCCCCCTCTATACTGTAAGTTTGTTGTTGTTTTAGTGTTTTTAATGGGATTTATTAAGTGCTACTATGTGATGAGGACTGTACTAAGGGCTGTCGAAGCATTCGTTGTGGGCAGGGACTGTGTCTACCAACTCTTTTGTGTTGTACTCTACCAAGTGCTTAGTTGAGTGCCCTGCACACAGTAAACCAGCAATATTATTAATTGGTTGAATCAATGAACCAACCAATCAATGATGGGCATTTGCTGATCACTTATCATATGCAGAGCACTGTGCTAAGTCCTTGGGAAAGTACAATAGCATAAATAGGGAAAACTAGCAGGGAAGTTCACAGTTTTTCCGGGAGGCCCGTCTGTTCACGTAGCTTCAGCTACCTCTTCTATGCAGAAGCCTCAGACTACCTCACCAGCCTTGTTATATTACCTGCCTTATAGTCTCTTGCCTCTAAGGCAGTTTCATATTATTATTAACAGTAATAACAATAGTGGTATTTATTAAGCACTATGTGCCAGGCAATGTACTAAGTGCTGGGGTAGATACAATGTAGTTGGGTCGGGCACAGTCCCTCTCCTACATTAGGAGAGAGAAGCGAAATGACTTGCCCAAGATCACACTGCAGACGATAGGAGGAGTCGGTATTAGAACCCAGGCCCTCTGACTCGCCGGCCCCGGCTCGTTCCACTAGGCCTTGCTGCTTGTCACCCAGCTGTGTTCTCCCCCTCTAGACTGTAAGCTCTCTGTGGGCAGGGAGCGTGTCTGTTTATTGTTCTATTGTACTCTCCCAAGCGCTTAGGAGAGTTCTCTGCACACAGTAAAGGCTCAATAAATACGATCGAATGAATGAACGGGGGGTGGAATCGCTAGGCTGCTACCAGGTTTCCGTGAAAAACAGCAGCCGTGGCCGCCTAGCCTTGAATTCCACCCTGTAAACTGTGGAGGTGCTGCCTTGACGGCCAGAGACTCAAATGCTTTGTAAATGACAAGTTCATTGTCCGCAATGACATTGAATATCACAGCTTTTGTCATTTTAAGTAACACCCTGGAAGTCATTTTATTATATTGTTGGGCACTGAATGTATTGAAGCCACTGGCAACATTCCAGTTTCTCTTGAATGAACCATTTCCATTCATATTGTAATCTGATGCCTCTTCCCGGTAGGGCAGAGGGCTATGGCCGAATCGGAATTCGGAGGGCTCAGTTCCTTCCACTTGCTCCAAGTTCAGCCCCGCATAATTGAGAGAAGCAACAATGGCCAAAATATGAAGGGGTGGAGGATTGGATTTCTTAAATCAACAATGCCGCTAAAGGCCATGAGAGCCATTTCCATTTTATTTATCAATTAGAATTCAATCCACTGTGGCGATGAATGGGGGAATGGAGGTAAATTCAGCCGTCACAAGCAAATTCATGCTCATCAGAAGGCATGAAAGCTTTTTAGTCCCCAAAGGGAAACAGGGGTTTTAGAATTCATCATTGCTAATCCATAGCCCTTTCTATCTTGATCAGAGCCTCAATATTCGGCCTGTGAAGTTCTGAGTTCATAACAAAGCCAGTTGCTCTGCCATTTTGAACCCAGTGGGGATAAATTGGGATATTCCAGGAGTGCATTAATCATCAATTTCTATTGTTGAAATTAGATTTTTTTTTTAAGTTGAGATCAAAGTTTAAATGGGTCCCGGGCAAACTTCCAAAAGTTTAGTTTGTCTTTGGTAATTGCTCTGATGTTCAGACATTGGTCTGGGTTTAGGCACAGCTGTTTGGTTGAAGGGCTGGACTGGCAATTTCTCATGAATAGATTACTTAAGAGATTTCTAGGATATGCTTTTTTTTTCAATCCAGTCAAGTGCCTAGTAAAAAAAAAAAAAAGCTTATCACAGAACAACCCGATTAATGCAGACCCGTAAAAATCAAGTTAGCCTAAACACCCAAATTTCCCGGACGTGTTGTAGAACACAAGATAACGATGTCAGGTTAATCCATCAATTAATCAGTGATATTTATTGAACACTTAACCGTGGGCAGAACACTGTACTGAGAGCTTGGGAGACTCCAATAGAGTTGTTAGAGAAGATCCTTGCCCCCCTGGGGATTATAATTGATCCGCATGAATGTCTGTCTCCTCCTCTAGACTTTAATAATAATAATAATGTTGGTATTTGTTAAGGACTTACTATGTGCAGAGCACTCTTCTAAGCGCTGGGGTAGATACAGGGTAAACAGGTTGTCCCATGTGAGGCTCACAGTTAATCCCCATTTTACAGATGAGGTAACTGAGGCACAGAGAAGTGAAGTGACTTGCCCACAGTCACGCAGCTGACAAGTGGCAGAGCCGGGAGTCGAACTCGTGACCTCTGACTCTGAAACCCAGGCTCTTTCCACTGAGCCACGCTGCTTCCCAAGCTAATTGTGGGCAGAGAACATGTCAACAGCTCAGTTATATTGTACTCTCCCAAGCATTTAGTACAGTGCTCTGCACGTAGTAAGCACTCAATAAATAACATGAAATTTATTGATACTGGGGGAAGCAAACATTCAAATAAATTAAAGGTAGGTGGAGCAACCAAGGATAAGGTTATGTTCCATAAATTCTGTGGGGGTGGCATGGAGTGAGTGTCAGAGTGCTTGGGTAGAGATTCAAGTGAATACGCAAAGCAGAAGGGAGGGTGAACGGTGTGGGGAAATGAGAGATTGGTCAGGGAAGGCTTCCTGGAGGAGGCATGATTGCACACCTCCTTTCGGTGTGTTCTTTTCGCCAGATATGATGTCTCTGAGGCTCAGGGGCAGAGTTGTGCTTGTGAAATAATTCTCTCTCTCTCTTTTCTTTTTAAATGGCATTTGTTAAGTGCTTACATTGTGGCAGAAGGTCAGGCCCCAGGCCCCTGCTCTCTCCACAGCACCAGGCTTCTTCTCCACTTTGCCCCTTCCGCACCGCCTCTGAGTATACACTGTGAGCTGTACTCTAGACTTGAAACTCCTTTTGGGCAGGGAAAGTGCCTGCCGACTCTCTCATGTTGTACTTGCCCAAGTGCTTAGCACAGTGCTCTGCATCCAGTAGGCACTCAATAAATATGATTGCTTGGTTGATTGAGTGCCTATTGAGTGCAAGTAGAAAAGCACCATGGTCTAATGGAAAGAACATGGGCTTGGGTTCTAATCCCGGCTCTGCCACTTGTCTGCTTGGTGACCTTGGGGAAGTCACTTCACTTCTCTTGGCCTGAGCTACCTCAATGGTAAAGAGGGGATTAAGATGGTAAACCTACTGTAGGACGGGAACTGTGTCCAAACTGATTATCTTCTATCTACCCCAGTGTTTTGTAAACACTGGCACAGAGTAAGTGCTTAACAAATACCACAGTTATCATTATGGTTATTATTATTCATAGTTATAGTAGTAAATATTCCATGAGGCCCCATGGATGGGATACAGCATAATGAAGCGGGACTTTTTTGTTCAGGAAAGGCAAGACACTAAATGTCATTCTTCTTAGCCCAGCCCATTTTCTTCTGCATAGAGCATGGGCCTGGGAGTCAGAAGGTCATGGGTTCTAATCCCAGCTTTGCCACTTGTCTGCTGTGTGACCTTGGGCAAGTCACTTTACTTCTTGGTGCCTCAGTTATCTCATCGGTAAAATGGAGATTGAAACTGTGAGCCCCACATGGGACAGACTGTGAGCCTGGTGTGGGCAGGGTTTGTCTCTTTCTATTGCTGAATTGTGCTTTCCAAGCGCTTAGTACAGTGCCCTGCACACAATAAGCGTTCAATAAATATGATTGAATGAATGAATGCATGAGTGACAAGGGACTGTGTCCAACCCAATTTAGTTGTATCTACCCCAGCGCTTAGTACAGTACCTGGCACTTAGTAAGCATTGAACAAACACCATAATTATTATTATGATGTTGATGACATTGCATCTGCTGAGTTAGGGTCAGGGTTCCCCAAGCAGCCCCATCGTTTACACAGGTGCTGTTTGAACATTTGCCACCTGTCTGTTGGAAATTCCATCCTAGTCAGAAGGGTAGTAGTAATCAATCCCCACTCTCTACTGAAGATCTCCAAGCACCGACAGAATCTCCTGTTTTCATGGTAAAGACTGTCGAGATGTTTTTAACATGTTGCCAGTTGATGGATGGGCGGTGATCGATTCAAGTCAAGGATGTGGTTCGCCTCATGTCAATAGGATTGAGAAAAGGAACGGACATAGCCAGCAACAAATACGCAAAGACTTGAGTGCCGGATTTTGCTGGATTAGTAGCTCTCCTGCAACAATAGAAGGCTTCCGTGAGGGAGTAAACAAACACAAACAGAAGGAATTTCTGACCAGCCTGTCCCCGGGCAAATTGGTAGGCCGTGAATGAGGCTGAAGCATTTAATCTTCTCTGTAAACTATCGAGAAGGCATCAATGACTAGGGAATGGCCAACTTGTGCTCCTTGGGAAATGAAGAATCCAATCTAGATTGGATCCTAGGCCCTGGAACACAGCAGATTTTAAAAATCGGGGGTCCTTCGGATTGCATTTCTCAGAACTCTGAAGCCTCAACTTTGACCAGCTGTCACTTCTGGTTCAGGTGTTTGGGGTTGTGGGGTGACCGTAGCCTTCTTCACCACTCACTCTGAAAATTTAGAACTATCCGACACTCCTCCCATCGTTTGATGGGTCTTTAGCCCAGTCTCCAGTGGAACACTATGTTTCATTCTAAGTGATTGACTCACAAGCTGACAAAATCAATGTTTATCAGTCAATCAATGGTATTTATGGAGCATTTACTATATGCAGAGCATTGAACTAAACGCTTGGGAGAGCACGGTAAAGCAGAATTAGCAGCCATGTTCCCTGCCCTAACAACTTTATAATCTCGTTTAAATTTAGCAGTGTGTTACACATTATTATTGGAACCTTTAAGGTTCAAGGCCTTGGATTCTATTCCTGACTCTGCTACTTGCCTACAGTGTGACCATGCTTAAGTCACTTTTTATGGTATTTGTTAAACCCTAACTGTATGCCAGGCCCTGTTCTAAGCACTGGGGGAGATATAAACTGATCAGGATGGACACAGTGCATGTCCCATGGAGGGACTCAGGGTCTTAATCCCCATTTTACAGGTGAAGTCACTGAAGCACAGTGGCAGAGCTGGGATTAGAACCCAGGTCTGTCCGTCTCCCAGGTCCATGTTCTATTCACTAAACAACATTGCTTCTCACCTTCTCTGTGTTTCCTTTTTGCGCCTGTTACCCCAGCTGAAAAATGGAGATTAATAGCTGTATCCCACTGTAGACTAGGAACTATGTCCAAGAGTATTATCCCATATCTACCCCAGCTCTAAGTAGGGTTTGGCATACGGTAAGTGCTTAATAAATACTACAGTGATTATTGATAATAATAATAATAATAATAAAGACATTTTAGAGCACATTACATTTTATTTATTTTGGAACAAGAATTTTTATTCCACAAGGAAAGCGGAGAGGCATAATGGAAAAAGCGCAAGAAGGGGAATCAGGAGACCCAGGTTCTAAACCCAACCCTTCCACCTGCTTTCTGTGTGACCTTGGTCAAGTCACTTGCTTCTCTGTGCCTCAGTTCCCTCATCTGCAAAATGCGGATTCAATACCAGTTCTCCCTCCTACTTAGTTTAGGTCCCATTTGGGACCTAATGATCTTGTATCTACCCAGTGATTACTTAATACAGTGCTTGGCACACATTTAACAAATACCACAATTTATTATTATTATTATTATTCTAGACACCAATATAACTATTATTATTGTTACTATTAAGGGTTTTGATGATTTGTCTTCCAATGAGCAACATGGGTTTATTTGGGAGATGACTATGGAGAATTTGTAAGATGTAATTTCAGTTCCCGCCATCCAGAATAGGGTGCATAATAATTAGGCTTTGGCAAAGAGGCTTCGGAATGTAATGAAGGCATTAAAGTGCATTGTGGCTTTCTTAGGCGACTTGCTGAGATGGGAAACTCCAGCCAGTATCAGGAGTAAGGCTGTTCCCTTGTATTTTCCCTGCAGAGTTTAGACAGATGTGAGTAAATGGTCATGAATTTTGGTCATTTTCTCCTGGATCTTGTAAAACTGTGGTACAGGACAGTCCACTTTTCTGCCTAGCATCTCAGATATCAATTCAGGAGCTCTAAAGTTTGTGCCTTTTGGAGGGAGAATAATTCTGGTCAGTCCTGATATTGTGAACATAAAAAAGCCTGCTTTTTTTTTCCCTCCCCCCTTGAGTTTCTCCGGTGCAAAGCAAGTCGTGCGTATCTCGTGTATTTGATCGGGGCAGCTTCCTCGTCTGATTTCGGCTGGAGAATGCCTAAACGTCAGGAAGCCACAGGCTCGAGCTGTGCTGTGCATGGATCGACCCAGTCCTTTGTTCTTCGGAAGTAGATAAATTGAGTTCCGTGCCATTTACTGTGTGAAGAGTTCCCTGCATGGAACCTTGAAAACAGAAACTCTTGTTTACTCTTCACGGACACAAAAGAGATCGCGGGATGCTTTCCAGGAGAGTAGGAATCAGTCCAGTATCCTCCTGGGCAAATTGGCCAGAATTAGTTCTGTCCAAGTTGGATCCTGGATTCATTCACGAACCTTCCTTCCTATTAAAAAGTTGAATTTGCTCATTCCTAAAGCTCTCCGTTGTCCAGTCCCACTTCAACACAACAGTATAACGGACACATTCTCTGTCCCCACTGAGCTTACAGTCTTTATCAATCAGTAGTACTTACTGAGTGCTTTCTGTACCCAGGGCATTGTACTAATTGCTTGGGAGAGTAGAATATAACAGAGCTGGTAGACTTCTTCCCTGCCCACAGTGTTCTCCGGGCTTGGCGGAGTGCTTTGCAGTATGTGCTCACTAAATCGGTATGAATGAACAGTAGCTCCATCTGCTCCCAGCCCTCTGAACATAGTTGTTTTCAGACTCTATTCACTGTTGCTGCTTTGCTTGTGGCTTTGAACTGATTACAAACACCTCATGTCCACCTCTCCCCGAACCCCCCTTTCCTTTCCGCCCGCCCCCCACACACACCCCAACTCTGCCAGATGTGCACTGGGGAGAGGGGAATGCCCTCCCTCCTGTCAGATAATTTACTGTCCCCCACTTCAAAGCCTTATTAAAGGCACGTCTCCTCCAAGAAGCCTTCCCTGACTCAGCCCTCCTCTCCTTTTCTGCCACTCCCTTCTCAGCCACTCTTACTCCTTCATTCACCCTCCCTCCCATTCCCACAGAACATCTGTATATATCTGTAATAATAATGACAATAGTATTTATCAAGCACTTACTACATGCCAAGCACAATACAAAGTAATCAGGTTGTCCCATGTGGGGCTCACAGTCTTAATCCCCATTTGACAGATGAGGTAACTGAGGCACAGAGAAGTTAAGTGGCTTACCCAAGGTCACACAGCAGACAAGTGGCAGAGCTGGGAGTAGAACCCACCTCCTCTGACTTCCAAACCCAGACTCTTTCTTCTAAGCCACAGTACTTCCTCTAAATATCTGTAATTTATTTATTTAACCTATTTATCGATATTAATGCCTGCCTTGCCCTCTAAACCGTGAGCTGTGCGACTGTGGGCAAGTCACTTAACTTCTCTGTGCCTCAGTTACCTCATCTCTAAAATGGGGATTAACTGTGAGCCTCACGTGGGACGACCTGATTACCCTGTATCTCCCCCCAGCGCTTAGAACAGTGCTCTGCACACAGTAAGTGCTTAACAAATACCAACATTATTAGCTCATTGTGGGCAGGATTGTGTCTGTTGTTCTAGGGTACTTTCCCAAGCACTTAGTATGATGCTTTGCACACAATAAATGCACAATATATACTATTGAATGAATGAATGAGGGGAGAAACTGCCACGAAGTTTCCTACCAGCTACGTGCTCAAGTTGAGCAATTAAAGAAGATAATTGTGAGCAGCTGGTGTGGTAGATCCCTGAGGAGGTGAAGATTCCATCATTCCATCGAAAAAGGTTTCACCTGGGGAAGCTGGTGGGGAAGAGTTGTGAGAGTGCAGCAGTCATAGAGAGGGAGAGGACTCCAGTAAGACCTTCCTGGTGGCTGCTTCCACTGCCCTCTCTCTTCTCGGGCAGTGCCTCGAGGGGTCCTTGGTGGCCCTCGGAGCCACTTCCCACCACAGTGGTATTGTCCGGGACCCAGCCGAGAGCGGAAGTTTTGGTGTGGGCGACTGAAGAGGCAGTGGAAACTTCCAGGTGAGTCTTCTGTGAGGCTGCCATGGGTCCTCCAGAAATTCTTTTTTGATTTTCTTTGGGCACAGCTTCCTCCCACTTGTAAATTGTGAAGCAGCGTGCCATAGGGGAGAGAACATGGGCCTCAGAATCAGATGACCCAAGTTCTAATCCCAGCTCCACCAGTTGTCTGCTGGGAGACCTTGGGCAACTACACTTCTCTGTGCCTCAGTTCCCTCATCTGCAAAATGGCATTGAATGCCTCTTCTTCCTCCTACTGAGACTGTGAATTCTATGTGGCACTGATTGCCTTTGTATCTTCTCCCCTGCTTCGTACAATGCTCGGCAAATAGGAAGTACTTAGCAAACCGCTATTATTACTAGTACTAATAAATTATTTTTCATTTGTTTCCCCAGTTGTCTCCCCCCTTCAAAGCCCTCCTGAAGGCTCCCCTCCTCCAGGCCTTCCCAAACTAAACCCCACTTTCCTCTACTCCCCCTCCCCATCTCCCTGACTCCATCTCTACCCCTCTGCCCACAGCACTTGTGTATATATGTACATATTTATAATTTTATTTATATTAATGATGCATATATCTATAATTCTGTTTATATTGATGCCTTTTACTTATTTTGATGCCAGTCTCCCCCCTTCTAGACTGAGCCTATTGTAGGCAGGGATTGTCTCTGTTGCTGAATTGTACTTTCCAAGTGCTTAGTACAGTGCTCTGCACACAGTAAGCGCTCAATAAATGATTGAATGAATAGTCACACTGTAGACTCTCAAAACTATTGATCAGTTGTATGTGTGAGACTGACCCCACCCCCGACAGAGACCTCACCCCACAATTCAGTTTTCCTATAAAATAAAATAGGGTCATCCGACAATAGGCAAAAGGCTACTACCTGAATTTAGCTAACTTGAGAAGATCCTAGATTTTCATTGAATTTGAAAACTGTGCTTTACTGATAACAGCTTAGTACCAACACACTTCTTGAAAAGCTCTTTTGAATGAAGAATTTATTGCTGTGATTATAAGAGGAATTAGTTGTGGCAGTTTTGGACAAAATTCAGCCCGTTTGGCATGAAAAATGGTTCTTGGGGTCACTGGATTTGGGGTTTGGGATTGAATTGTGCTTCGGCAGGTGACTCCTATTAAAGGTCTGGAATCTAGCAGATTCAAAATCGCCAGCTGGTGTTCTCAATCAATGCTAATTACTGAGTGCTTATTGTGGGCAAAGCATTATACTTGAGAGAGTCTAAAATGACAGAGTCAGTAGAGACATTCCCTGCCCTCGGTGAGTTTACAGTGTCTTCTTTCTTTTAGCCCTTCCGGCAGCTTGTGTGGATATGAAGTGATTTGGGACTAAGGAAGGAAGTCTCGGGGAGTGGAGATACTTGCAAGCTCATTGTCGGCAGGGAATATGTCTGTTATAATGTACTCTTCCAAGTGCTTAATACAGTGCTCTGCACACAGTAAGTGCTCAATAAATACAATTGACAGGTATATTGTATGCTGTCATATTGAGCACTTACTGTGTGCCGAGCACTGTGCTAAGCACTTGAGAGAGTACAATATGACATGTTATTCATGTTCCTTTGTGACTCAGTTTCCCTACCTGGAAAATGCATGGATTTCCTCCTACTTAGACTTTAAGTTCCATTTGGGACAGGGACTGTATCTGACCTGATTATCTTGCATCTACCTCAGCTCCTGGAACAGGGCTTGGTACGTAGCAAGTGCTTGAATACTCTGTGACTCAGTTTTCTCATCTATACAATGGGGATTCAATGCCTGTTCTCCCCTCTACTTAGCCTATGAGCACCATGTTAATTGTTAAGTGCTAAACAAATGCCACAAATTATCTCCTTGTGGCTTATATTGGAAGAAAATATAACGTGTCTACTACCTCTGTTATATTGTGCTCTCCCAAGTGCTTAGGACAGGGCTTGTTTTAAACTCCGACCCTCCCCCCCCCCACGTGTTTCTTTTCTGCCCTGGGCCCTGCCAGGCTGAACCTGGGTTTGTTTTTCATCCGTTGGCCTTCTACCTCCCCTCTATTGAATCTCATCCTGTTTTGGTCAGACGGTTTTTTTACTCAGCTTGTCACTCTGCAGATTCCATGCGGTTTAATCAAATAGCATATCTCCTGGGCCTGTGACAGTTATTTCCTTTCTGAAGCTTGTATTCTTCAAACCCCGAACCAAATTTCCCCTTTAGCCACCCCTTGCTCGGGTTTCTGGGCACACTCTAAAAGAGGACTGGGAATAGACAGTTGATTCTACGTCATGTGCCATTCATTCAGTTGAATTTGAGTGCTTACTGTGTACAAAACACTATACTTAACAGGTTTTGAGCATGGGCTAGGGAGAGGGAAAGCGGGAGGATGGTGGAGCAGGAGACTAGGGGAGTGAAGAGACCTGACTTCCTCCCCTAAGCAGGATGGTCACACATGTTTGGGGTCTGGCTTGTTACCCAGAAAGGCTTTGGCAGGAAATGTCCTGCTTTTCATCTGAGGTGATGGGCGGGGATTTGGCAGTTTGGCAGCAGTGGCAGGGAAGCGGCTGAGAGAAGAGGAGGATGCCCAGCCTCCAGTGCATTTCCTCTTCATCATGATGCGAGATAGTTGAGATGCCCCCTCAAGGGTCAATTCCCAGAGGTTCTGGCGTCTTCGGGCTGATGAGTCTCTCCACGCCTCCGGGCCCCACTGCCAACCACCACCAGGAAATGGCCTCTGTGCCATGGCTTGAGCAGAGAGAGCCAGTGGTCGCACTGGCGCCGTCCGGCCTCCAAAGTGACCAAGGAGTGGTGACAGTGGCAATATCAGAGGCCAGTACTGAGTAGTGGCAGTCAGGGGAGGAAGTGGGAGTTGGGTGAAGACATCAGCGCCTTCCTCCTTGTCTCTCTTTCTTTCTCTCTCTACACCTCTCTGTTCTCCCATTTTCTCTCTCGGTTTCATCACACCTGTTTCCCCACCTTCTCCCCCCCTCCCTCCCTCCCTCGATCCCCATTTTAGAGACAAGGTAACTGAGTCCCAGAGAAGTGAAGTGATTTGCCCAAGGTGACACAAGCAGATCCAGCACTTAGAACAGTGCTCGGCACATAGTAAGCGCTTAACAAATACCAACATTACATTATTAGATAAGCAGCGGAACTAGGAGTAGATCCCAGGTCCTTCTGACTTCCAGGCCCGTGCTCTATCCACCAGGCCACGCTACTCTCCCTCCCATTTCCCAGCTCCCTTCCTTAGAAGCTTAGACCATAGCCCCGCATTATATCAATCTGTGTAGATTTCTCTAAAAGAGAGAGTCTGACCATGCGGGATGTACTCACAAGCACACATTCACAATTGTGTTCATATTCACAGGCAGCTTTTGGTTTTGCTCTGAACTGTTTCCCCATCTTCATCATTCATAATTTGACCCATATTCAAATAAGAAAATCAACCAAGTGCTGAGAGGATATCTGCGTTGGTAAGAGAAGCAGTGTGGCTCAGTGGAAAAAGCCCGGGCTTGGGAGTCAGAGGTCATGGGTTCGAATCCCAGCTCTGCCACTTAGCTGTGTGACTGTGGGCAAGTCACTTAACTTCTCTGTGCCTCAGTTACCTCATCTGTAAAATGGGGATGAAGACTGTGAGCCTCACGTAGGACAACCTGATTACCCTGTATCTCCCCCAGCGCTTAGAACAGTGCTCTGCACATAGTAAGCGCTTAACAAATACCAACATTATTATTATTAATCAATCCATCAGACAGTGGTATTGAGCACTTGCTGGGTACAGGGTACCGTACCAAGCACTTGGGAGAGTACAGTATAACAATTCACACACGTTTCTTCTCTACACGAGCTTGTAGTCTAGAATGATCCGAGGTAGACATCAGCTCCTTGTGGGCAGATGTCTACCATCTCTTTTGTACTGTACTCTCCAAAGAACTTAGTACTGTGGTCTACACAGAGATTGGGCAGCCGAATTCTGGAGGTGTCGTTTTTATTGATGTGTGAACTGTATAATTGTAGTATTAAGCACTTCTTAGGCATCAAGCACTGGACTAGATATCATCCTGTCACAGTCCCTGTCCAACATTGGGTACACTATCCTAAGAGGAGGAAGAAGAGGTAATAAGCCTCCATTTTATAGGTGAGGAAAGTGAGGCATAGAGTGGTTAGAGGACTTGCCTGTGGTCAAACAGCAGGCAAGTAGCGGAGCCAGGGTTGTTTGATTTAAGTGAAATTAATTTCACTTATTTTAAAGGCTGAATTAACCAGATGTTTTGAAACTGAGATTGCTTCCCTGCTGGCTGAGAATCCCTTGCCATGATTCACTTTAGCATCTTCTCTCTTTCCGTTGTCCAACTAGCAGTAGAGACAGGAAAAGCCAGGGGGAGGGCTTCAAAGCCTGACTTTGTGACCCCTTCTCTAACCTCCGTGCTCTCCGCCTCTTTCCCCTCACTGCCAGCCTACCGCTGCCGCCTTCTCTAATGGGTCTTTCCTGGATTCCAATCCAAATATGTCTGAGGAGAAAGTAATTCCAAATTTATTACTAAATGCTTTAAATTGCTTTCATTTTTCCCGCCCCCCTACTGCCAGATGGCAGGTTCTGAGAGAGCTGGAAGGCAGAAACAGAATGTTTTCTTTGTTTTTTATTCTCAGCTACACCTTTAGAAAAACACACAGGCCCAGCCCCCAAAAGGAGCTCATGTCAAACTTGGCGGTGGGGTCTACCTCTCTGTGGGGTTTGCAGGCGGATGGGAGAAGGAGAGCTAGGCCTGGTTGGGGAAAGTCATCCTCCCTCCACCCCCGCAATGTTTGATCTGGCCCTGGTTATAAAAGGGCACCCTGGGGGACTTGATATAAAAGAAGAAAGAGGGGCTGAGGAGAAGTGAAATAATAAAGTGGAAATCAAAGAACAACAAAAACAGAAAAGAGCCACATTTTATACCATTTAACCCCCCCGCTGTTTGCCATGGTGATTCCATTAATGGGCCGGCCAGTTTCTTGGGTCTGGAAAGCGATCGGAGGGGATGGTGAGTGCTGGCACGCTCTGTAGCTATTAATACTCTGCTCTTGAAATCAGTATTTTCTCCAGATCAAGGACAGACCAAAGGAACTGTTAGAAGTAGCCTGCAAAAAGCAATTCTGCCCTGGAGAAATGATGTGCCTCTAATCCCAAGCACATCCTTGCTTGGAGCTTGGCTAAAAGTTCATTGTGGAGGACTGTGGTAGAATTTAAGACTGTTATTATCATTGTTCTTTTAGTTTGGGTAGACGTCTTCATCATATTTGAGATTTGAGTGCCTATTGGGTGCTGCATTTGACTCACCCCAAGAGCTTAGTACAGTGCTCTCCACACAATATTATTATTAAGTACCGTCAAATAATTTCTGATTCATAGCGACATAGAGTGAGCGTTCAATAAGTACTGTTGATCGGTTGGGTCAAATGATCATGACATATAAATTATTTGCTCAGGTGGGGCTGTTGATTATTTGAACAGAACCGTTTCTGATGTCCTTGATGAGTTATTGCTTGGAAATTATTTACCTTAGCTGTTGTTTCAGAGGGAATTTTTTTTTGCCAACTGTGTGGGTCACCCATTTTAGAGTATGAGTCTCGTGAGAAAAATGTCCCGGGTAGTAATTCTCATTGCATGGTACTAATTTTCATTATATTTTCATCAGAGCCTCAAAAGGGCTTTGGGACACTGGAGGAACCTTAATCATTCAATGAAATTTATTGAGTGCTTACTGTGTCAGAGCACTCTACTAAGCACTTGGGAGAGTATAATACATAAAGAATTAGTAGCTTTCCCTGACCATAGCAAATTTACAGTCTAGGGGGGAGATCCATTAATATGAAAATATAATTTATAAGTTACAGAGAGGTAACTGAGGAACAGAGAAGTGAAATGACTTGCAAGATCACAAAGCAGACATGTAGTGGAGTCAGGATTAGGTCTTCTGACTCGCAGGCCTGGGCCTTCCACCAGGCCACACCGCTTCCTTGTTCCAGAAACTTCTGAGCATCTTTCCCTATCTATGGCTATGGTGTTTTCCTAGTTTGACGGTGTCAGGAGGCTGATGCTGTGTTCTAATATGAAGATGCGAGAGCCTGAATGAGTTTAGTGGCCATTTGGAGGAAAGAAAGCAGCGGGATTTAGCGGCAGGCTGGACGTGGGTATGAAACGTAGTGAAGACTCAGAGGACACCAAGGTAGTGGGTTACTAGGAAGGGAAGGGTTGGAGGAGAGGTGTTGCTGTCTAAGAGAAGCCAAAGGTATTAGGGGCTGAAGTCCAAGCCAGGGAATTTGTTGGTCATCAATATTGTCAGTAGGGGAAATCTTCAGTTGTTCTGTTGTATTCACCCCAGAGGTCTACGAGCGGCAAAACTCAAACCCGGCCAATTGGCAGATCTGGGGTTTTTTTTTGTTTTTTTTAGCTTGGTCCTAGAACACTGCCCCTCTTAACTTGCAAGTCACCTTTCGGTTCCGAATAGTAGTAATTTATTAAAGCCCTGACCTTGGTGTTGGAAGAGAATACACACAGGAGAATTAGATACAATCCGTTTTCCTTCCCGGGGCTTACATTCTAAAGTAGGTGGTGGAAATAGGTCATTCTGCTGAGGAGGAGGGAGAGAACGGAGGGAAGGAGGAGCAGAGTGGGCAGGGGGTGGGAGTTATATGTTGGTATTTGTTAAGCGCTTACTATGTGCCGAGCACTGTTCTAAGCGCTGGGGTAGACACAAGGGAATCAGGTTGTCCCACATGGGGCTCACAGTCTTAATCCCCATTTTACAGATGAGGTAACTGAGGCACAGAGAAGTTAAGTGACTTGCCCACAGTCACACAGCTGACAAGTGGCGGAGCTGAGATTCAAACTCATGACCTCTGACTTCCAAGCCCGTGCTCTTTCCACTGAGCCACGCTGCTTCTCATTTAGTTCTAAGCGCTGGGGTAGTTACAGGGTAATCAGGTTGTCCCACGTGAGGCTCACAGTTAATCCCTATTTTACAGATGAGGTAACGGAGGCCCAGAGAAGTGAAGTGACTTGCCCACAGTCACACAGCTGACAAGTGGCAGGGGCGGGATTCGAACCCATGACCTCGGACTCCCAAGCCCGGGCTCTTTCCACTGAGGAGTTGGGTTCACAGAGTTCAGGAAAGGAGAAGAGAAGAGGGGAAGGATTAATACCTAATAGCCTGTGTGGCAGCACTGAGGAGATAATACTATCAATCAAATTTGAGTGCTTACCGTGTGCTGAGCACTGTACTAAGCACATGGGAGAGTCCACTGTAACAAAGTTGGTAGACACATTTCCTGCCCACAAAGAATTTATAGTCTAGAGGGGAAAATATAAACAAATTATGGATAAGTACAAAAGTGCTGTGGGACTGAGGAAGGAGGAATGAATAAAGGGAGCAAATCAGGGCAACGCAGAAGGAAGTGGGGAAAAAAGGAAATGAGGGCATAGGGAAGACCTCATGGAGGAGATGTGCATTCAATAAGGCTTTGAAGGTGGGGAGAGTGATGATCTGTCAGATATGAAAGCAGAGGGCGTTCAAGGCCAGAGGAGGATGTGGACAAGAGGTCTGCAACGAGATAGACGAGATCGAGATACAGTGAGTAGGTTGGCATTAGAGAAGAAAACAGTAAGAAGTATAATAGTGGTGTTTAAGTACTTTTGTGCTAAGCACTGACGTAGATATAAGAAGTCAGATCGGACACAGTCCCTGTTCTATATGAGGCATGCAGTGCAAGAAGGAAGGAGCAAGGAATTTTATCTCAATTTTACAGCTGAGGAAACTGAGGTATAGAAAGTTAAATGATTTGGAGCTCACAGAGCAAATAAGTGGCAGAGCCAGCCTTAGAACCCAGATTCTTTTTTTTAAGTGACATTTGTTAAAGCACTTAATATATGCGTCAAGCACTGTTCTAAGCACTGGGATAGATACAAGTTAATCAGGCCGGATACAGTCCCTGTCCCACATAGGGCTCACAATCTAGGAAGGAGGGAGAACGTAGACTGACATAGAACAAAGAATGGAAGTTTGTTGTTAGGGAATGTCTGTTGTTATACTGTACTCTCCCAAGCACTTAGTACAATGCTCTGCACGCAGTAAGCGCTCAATAGATATTGAATGAATGAATGAATGTATTGAATCCCCATTTTGCAGTTGAGAAAACTGAGGCACAGCAAAGTGACCTGCCCAGTGTTACACAGCAGGCTGGAGTGGAGCTGGGATTATAATCTAGATCTTCTGACTCCCAGATCCGTACTTTTTATGCTCAGCCCATGATAAGGAAAGGGACAAAACAGAACAACCTTTTATTTCAAAGCCCTGCTTCTCTGAAATAGCCCAACTTAAGTGGTTCTGAGCACTTTATATCTAGAGGAAAAAAGCTCGGTCACATCAGAAGACCAAGTGGAGGAATCAGGCATCTAACTCCTAAAGGTCTAGGTGAGGGTGACTATGGGAAAGATGGTGGTGAGCTCTGTCAGCATTCAGCCAACCATGGTACAGGTAAATTCAGACTTAGGTTTTTTTCTTTTCTTTTCTCCTTCACTTCTAAATCCCTACAGCAGTCGGCTGTGTTGTCTCGTCATTATACAAGCGCAAATTATTCCAAAAGGAAAGCTTGTACGCCCTATTTCAATGGTCAAATGAAGCCAAACACCATGGAATTCTTTGGGCGTCTGTCCCTCTCCCGACAAAGGAAGCATTGCTGGGGTCGGTCATTGACCCTTCTGGTGATTCACTGAGGCGATACTTTGGAACATAAAAAAGTAGGTCTGGCTTTCGAAGCTCCCTCTCTAGTGGTGCCTTTCTCACAAAGTAGTTTGCGGAGAATGCAGGGAGATGTCAGAGAACCTATGGCATTAAATACGCGTTAAGCTTTCTTTGAGAGAATTTTTTTTAATAATTTAAAAGATGATTATCAAAAGAAAGACATTTATGATGAGCATCGAATGGAGGGTAAGTGTATTAAGCAGGAAAGAGTGTGGCTGAGTGGAAAGAGCATAGGTCTGGGAGTCAGAGGACGTGAGTTCTAATCTCGACTCAGGCACTTGTCTACTCTGTGACCTTGGGCAAATCGCTTGACTTTTCTGGGCCTCAGTTACCTCATCTGTAAAATGGGGGTTAAGACGGTGTGTCCCATGTGGGACATGAATGGGATCCAACCTGATGGACTTGAATCTACCCCAGTGCTTAGTACAGTGCCTGGCACATAGTAAAAGCTTAACAAATACCAAAAAAAAAAAGCCACAAAACCCCATAAAAGCCATTTGTAAGAAACCACCTATCCAAGGTGGATTTCACAATAAATATAAAAATGGATTTTCACTTGGTTTTCTTCTCTTAGCCATAATAATAGTAATAATAATCCTAACCTCTTCTAATGAGTGCTTCAGAAACTGTGTGGGAAAAACATAGCTTGTGTGGCTTCTGGGGTGATTTATACCATGAAGAATGGATATTTTTAATTTTCACATCCCACGTGATTCCCCCATGTTCTGCACATAATATAATTAGGGTTGATGCCTGGTTCCTATCCAGAGCCACCAAGCTCCTCTGGTTTGCCCAATAAGTTGTTTTTTTCTTGCTCCTCTGAAAAGCTCTTCCAACTTAAACTTGTCCACAGTGCCCTTTGGCACTAAATTTTAGCCCTTAAAACTCTGCAAATGTCAGGGGTTGAGTTGATGTTCACTGTCTTGGCAAAACAGAGAGGAATAGGTCAAGTGTCAGCTAAGGTTACCTGGATATCCATTAGATCGAAGTTCCTTGAGAGCTGATACCATGTCAGTCAATCAGTGGTATTTATTGAGAGCTTGCTATGTGCAAAGCACTGTCCTGAGCTCTTGGGAGAGTACAGTACCACAGAATTAGCAGGCATTCCCTGCTCATAATGAGCTGATAAGTCTAGAGGGGGAGACAGACATAAATGTGAAAAAATAGGTAATTTATAATATATATTATTTAAAGATATGTTACATAAGTCCTGTGGGGCTGGGGATGGGGTGAATATCAAATGCCAAAAGGTCACAGATCCAAGTAATAATATTACTTATTAAGCACTTATGTGCCAAGCATTGTTGTAAGCACTGGGGTAGATACAAGTTAATCAGGTTGGACACAGTCCTTGTCTCACATGGGACTTACACTCAAGTTGACAGACGATGCAGAAGGGAAATAAACTGGGGGAAAAGAGAATTTATTCAGGGAAGACTTCTATTGGCTTAATGTGGTACTCTCCCAAATGCTTGGTGCAGTGATCTGGACACATTATATGCTCAAAAAATACCACTCATCGACTGACATCCATTCCCTTGAAGAAAGTTTACGACCACCAGCTTTTCAGGGGAAATGGTTCACCATGTTTACTGTTATCATTATTAAGAATCAACTTTATGGAGACCAACAGAGAGCTTTCAGAATATATTGACTTTTTCTTTTCCAATCTTTTCCTGGCTGAGAAGGAATCAGATGGGTATTCCGAAAGTAAAACGTCCCAGATGGTGTTTTCAGTATTATGAATTCTCCTTCAAAATATGGATAATAATGTCCCACTCCTTTCTCCAGGGATACCTATAATCGTATGTTTTTATTCTTTCCTTTGAAGGAAAAGCTATGCTGTGTTTTTATGCTTGAAATTTTATGATTAGAAAGAAAATCTTGCTGTGTGGAATGGCGTAGACCTTAGTAGAAACTGATAAAGCAGCGTGGCCTAGCGGATAGAGGAGGGGCCTGGCAGTCAAAAGGACCTGGTTTCTAATCCCATCTCCGCCATTTGTCTGCTGGGTCACCTTCTCTGTGCCTCAGTTACCACATCTGTAAAATGGGGATTAAAACTGTGAGCCCCACATGAGACATGGACTATGTCCAAACTGATGATCTTGTATCTACCCCAGCATATAAGTACAGTGCCTGGCACATAGTAAGTGCTTAAAAAATACCATGAAAAAAATCCTGGCATGCATGTATAGATTTACAGACCTGGCTTGGATAGAGTTGTTCTTGAATCCCTGCACATCTGGAATCTAAAACCCCAATGAAAGGACGGCGTAGGCCTAAATATCATTTGAAAACACTCCAAATTAGCATAAATGTTTGAAGTCAGGTGTGTGTTTGTGTCCTCAAAAGTGGCATGTGTTTTTGTTCAACGTCATCAGTGCCGAAGAGGACTCTCCCCATCAAAGAACTCAAAGTCAATTTGAACAAGCTTGATTACATACTTGGAACACACCACCCTCTTGATGTGGAATTAAAATGCGGAAAGCTTAATGACTCCATTCCACATGTGTTTTCCTCTTCAGTGACTTCCAGGGTCAGAGGATGCGGCTTATAAGATTTAGAGCACCAGAGCACACACACATATTGGCTGACTTAGGGTGTGTGTGTGTGTATATGTGTGTATGTATATGTATATGTCCAAAGTGGACCACTTCCCCATAGTACCAAACTCAGGGAGGGGAATGTTTTTCTTAAAGAGGAAACCCAGATTAAAGTAGAATGTTGGCTAGGGTCTGTCAGACCAACAATCTTGGCACTGGTTAACAGCCCCCGCTAAAAAGCAGGTTTTAATTTGGCCCTCTCAGCTCTACAGCAGTGTGAGGACTTTTACTACACTGGAAGAAAAATGTGTCATGTCATCGTTTTTTTAAAAAAATATTTGTTAAGCGCTTATTGTGTGCCAAGGACACTTCTGAGTGCTGGAGTAGATGCAGGATAATCAGGTTGGACATAGTCCATGTCCCACAAGGGGCTCACAGTCTTAATCCTCATTTTACAGATGAGGTAACTGAGGCACAGAGTAGTTAAGTGATTTACCCAAGGTCACACGGCAGACAAGTGGTGGAGCTGGGATTAGAACCCAGGTCCTTCCGACTCCGGATAATGTATCATCCACTGGTTCAAGCTGCTTTCCTTCCTGATCCCCAGCTTTCGATCCTCCCCCCTCCCACAAACCACCCTCTCCCATCCCACCTCCTCATTGTGGATTTTAAAATTATTTTGCCAGTTCCCCAAAGCTTCTGAACCACCCCGTACCTCCAAATCCACCTCCTCAACCCCTCAGTTAATCAATGCATGATATTTATTGAGAGTTTATGTGTACAGAGCACTGTACCAAGCACTTGAGAAAGTATAATACCACAGAGTTGGTAATCAGAATCACTGCCCACAATCTGTTGCCCACAAGTGCTTAGTACAGTGCTCTGCACACAGTAAGTGCTTAATAAATATGATTGAATGAGCGAATGAGCTCTACCCTCTCTTCCCCTGCACCCAACATCATTTTCAAGGAGATGCAGTGTGGCCTAGTAGATAGATCCTGGACCAGGGAGTCAGAAGGATCCTGGTTCTGTCTCTTATCTGCTACGTGACCTTGGGCAAGTCCCATCACTTCTCTAGGCCTCATCTTTAAAATGGAGATTGACTGTGAGCCCCGTGTGGGACTTGGACAGTGTCCAACCTGATTGTCTTGTATCTCCTCCAGGACTTAGCACAGTGCCTGGGACATAGTGCATAAGAAATATGATTTTTTTTCATTGTTATATCAACTCTTTATTAAACTAGCTTCTTGCACAGCCGGGCTCTCTCCAGTTGCAGCCTCTGGGACACTCACAGAAATGGGTTAAAGGCCCAGAAGAGAGCAGTCATTGCTCTTCCCAATCAATCAGTCAGTGGTATTCTGCCTCCCTGGCCTGCTACTGTGTATTTATTGTGTACAGACCACTGTCCCAGCACTTAGAGTGCTTGGCACACAGTAATGGCTTAACAAATGCCATTAAAAATATATATATATCCCAAACCCATATGGGGCTCACAGTCTAAGAAGGAAGAAGAACCATGATCTCATCAAATCTCATCCCTGTTTTACAAATGAGAAAACTGAGGCCCAGAGTAGGTCAGCGACTGGCCCAAAGTCACACACCAGGCGAGTGGCTGAGCTAGTGTTAGAACTTGGTTCTCCTGACTTCTAGTATATAGCTGTAATTTACTTATATTAATGTCTGTCTCCTCCTTTAGACTGTTGGCCGGAATATGTCTGGTGTTCTACTGTAATCTCCCAAGTGCTCAGTACAGTGCTTTGCACACAGTAAGTGCTCAGTAAATATGATTGAATGAATGGTTTCCAGCAGACCACGTTGTATATAATAACAGTGGCATGTTAATTGCTTACTATATGCCAAGGACTATAAGCTGGTTGTGGGCAGGGCTTTTGTCTGTCATATTGGTGTGCTGTGCTCTCCCAAGCACTTAGTTCACTGCTCTGCACACAGTAAGAGCTTAATACAATTGACTGTACTGAATGCTGGGCTAGATAAAGGATAAGCCAGTTCTACATTGGGCTCACAGAGTAAATAGGAGAAAGGTATTGAATCCCTATTTTACAGATGAGGGAACTGAGGTGATTTGCCCAAGGTCACACAGCAGACAAGTAGCAGAGGTGGTATTAGAACCCAGGGCCTCTGATTCCAGGGCCTGTGGTCTTTCCACTAGGTCGTGCTGTCCTTACTAAATCCTCCACCAGAACACTAATGGTCTTCTTAACTTCAGGCTGTCTCAGGGATCAATTGGTCTCACAAATTCCCCTGCCACCCCTTGGATGCAGCTCAGGAAAGGCTCTTGGTTCTCTTCTGGACCTAGTTCTGCCTCCCAGGCTTCCCTGAGCCTTGACTTGCCCCCCTTACCTCAAGGCCAACGGCTGCAGGCCAGACAGGCCAAAGAGGGTGGAGGATGGATATTTGCAGTTTCTAATCAGGACCGGGGCAGGCTGGTTGAGGAAACCTAGGCGAGGGAGTGGCCCTCGAGAAGCAGAAGTTGTTCCCCCGCTGCCTCGAGCTGGCTCCGACTCCCTCCTCTCTCCGAAGGCCGCAGACGAAGGCCAAGCAGCCCACGCAGGCACTGACTCACGGGGATTTCTCAGTATGCCATGGGGCTGGCTTCAGCTCCGAGCCCACGCCTTGGCCATGTGCAGGGCGTTGGTGACCTCTGAGCAGAGCCCCACCCAGCCTGACTGTGCCCCCCTGCCTCCTCCCCCTCCCGCAAGTAGCCTCTTGGCCGCAGTTGCCGTTTGGCTTGTGAAGACGGAGGGTTGGGGTGAGGGCACTAGCCACCTGGGAGAGGCCTCTCCCTTGGCCAAGGACCCCAAGGGGTTGACCGAACTATCTGATCCAATTCTCTGAAGAAACAGGATGGGTGGTAGCTGAGGAGGCTTCACCTGACCACTGACCAGTCCCTGAGGTGGGAGGGTCACCCCATTTAGATCGGAAAGAGAAGACCTAGGGGAGTCCAGATTGAGTTGGCTGGAGCCACTCTCTCTGGCAGATTTCCAATCACAGTCATTTTTGAGTGCTTACTTTATGCAGAGCACTGTACTATGTGCTTGGGAGCCTCCAGTACAGAATCGGTAGGCCCATTCCCTGTCCACATTGAGTGTAATTCCAGAGGGAGAGACAAACGTTCATAATTGATTTATTCAAATTAATGTTTCCCTCCCCTTTGATGCACCTCCCCGTCTTTGCTTGTGAGTTGGGCTGGAAACTCTCTGAGGGTGAATGGTGGCCTTTCCCTGACCAGTCTCTCAAGTCGGGAGGTCACTGCTCCACCTCCCTCGGGCCGCCCTGCTTGTCCCCCTTATGGCTGAAACCCCAGTGAGTCAGCGCCTGCATGGGGTGCGCCACTCCACGGCTGTGGCCTTTGGGGAGAAGAGGGGGACGGAACTATCAAAGACACTGATGCCACCTGGAATCAGCTAGTGGCAGCAGGGGAAGAACCTCTGCTTCTCTAGACTGTAAATTTGTTGTGTGCAGGGCATGTTTCTGGTCATTGTTATATGGTACTCTCCCAAGAGCTTAGCACAGTGGTCTGCACACAGTAAATGCTCAGTAAGTATGATCGACTGACCGACCACTGACCCCCATTGCCCTGCTTGGGACTCTGGAGCCTCTAGTATCTGCCAGGGCACCCCTCCGGGTCATCTGCTCTGCCCCTGGATGCCGACTGAGTAGAGAAGCAGTATGGCATAGCAGATAGGGCACAGTCCTGGGACTCAGATGGACTTGGATTCTAATCCTGGCTCTGCCACTTGTCGGCTGTGTAACTTTGGGCAACTCAGTTCACTTCTCTCTGCCTCAGTTCCCTCACCTGTAAAATGAGGGGATTAAGACTGTGAGCCCGGGGATTATACCCCCACCTCATTACTTTGTGTCTACCCCAGCACTTAGAACAGTGCTTGGCACACAGTAAGCACTGAACAAATAACATTTTTAAAAAAGAAAAAGTAGAGGGAACCCTTTTCCCCCCTGGGCTTGGCATTGAGGCTCAGGTCCCAAAGCCTTCTGGTGTGGTGATCTGCCGCAGTGGACCCACTCATCAGCCTCTTGACCCAGGAAAGGACTGCAGAGGAAGCCAAGGTGAAAAGCAATGGTGTCCTAGTAGATAGAGCCGGCGTTATAATCCTGGTGCCGCCACTTGTTTGCTGTGTGACCTTGGGCAGGTCGCTTCTTTATGCCTCAGTTACCACATCTGTAAAATGGGAAATAGGACTGTAAGCTCTACGTGGGACCTGGAGTTTGTCCAACCTGATTGTCTTGTATCTACCCCAGCACTTCGTACATTGCTTGGCACATAGTAAGCACTTAAATACTGTTAATAAGAAAAATTAGATCTCTTGACTCGTAATGGCAGGCCACTGCCCCGTCCCTATCCTCAGCACCTGCGCGGTTTCTCTTCCCCTCACAGGACTCTGGGGCTGGGCCAGGTTCTTCTTGTACCCCAGGCCCCACGAGGGTAAACTCTCTGCCTGTCTCATCTGCCGAGAGCCTGAGGGACTGAGGGAATCCTTCCGGGTGGGGCAGGTGCACGGCCGCCCGCCTGCTTGCTGGCCCCGAGCTGCTGGCTGTCAGAGCTGCCATTCTGGCTTAACTGGTTCTGCCTGGGTCTGGGCCAGAGCTGTAGGTGGCTGAAGCAACAGCAGCAGCTGAGGAGGAGGCAGGGATGATATGGCAGGCAATGGTGAAAAACATTTTCTCATCCTCAATTCGGCCTCCTCTCTCTGGCCTCCTCTCTCTGGCCTCCTCTCTCTCTCTGGCCTCCTCTCTCTCTCTGGCCTCCTCTCTCTCTCTGGCCTCCTCTCTCTCTCTGGCCTCCTCTCTCTCTCTGCCCTTCTCCCTTCTCTCTGCCCTTCTCCCTTCTCTCTGCCCTCCTCATTCTCCTCTCTTCTTCTCCTCTCTCTCCTCCCCATTCCCTTCAGTCTATTTCCTTCTCTCTCACCTTCTCTCTGTCTCCCCCATCTCCCTCTCTTTGGCACATGCTGTCTCTCTTGCTCTCTCCCTCTCTCTCCCTCATTCCTCCTTTCTCCTTTCCCTAGCCTATCCCTCTTTGTCCCTCTCTTTTCTCTCTTTCCACCTGGTCAGCGCTCCGCCCTAGCACCTCTATTTGTCACACAGTCGGTTGCCTCACTGCCTTCCTCCACTGTTTGAAACTATGCCTTCCCCAACCAGCTTCCAGATCAACGAGCTCACTAAGAGTTCCATCACTGATTGACTGCCAGGCATGTATTTGCCATTTAGATGCCGGTGGTGTTTCCACTGCTTTAAATTATGCGATGGAAAGAATGACTGGATTCTAAGCTCCTTAAGGGAAAAGATTGGGTCTACTAACTCTGTTATATTGGAATCTCCTAAGCACTTACTACAGTGCTCTGCGCACAGTCATTGATCAGTGAAGGAAAGTGCATGGTCTTTTGGGTAGAGCAAGAGCCTGGGAGTCAAAAGGATCTAATCCCGGGTCCATCGCTTCTCTGCTGTGTGACCTTGGGCAAGCCACTTCACTTCTCTGTTCCTGTTACCTCATCTGTAAAATGGAGATTGAGACTGTGAGCCTTATGTGGGAAGTGGACTGTGTCCAACAGATTAGCTTGTGCTTAATACAGTGCCTGGCCCAAAGTAAGTGCTTAAATATGAGGGAAAAAAAATGAAGACCAGTGATTGATTGTTTCACAATTAGTTCAAGATCAGTCATGTAGCAGTACTGCAGAGCTCAAAGAGTTCCCGAGTTCACTAGTCTCTCACTATGCACTGTGGTAAAATTGCTGAAACATCAGGTTTCTGACAAACATTAATTGGCCAGAAAACATTCCTGGGTTTTGGCAAGTTCAGGCTGAAAACAGGAAGCTCTATTTTTACCCTGTATTTTCATACACTGTATGAAATCAGGTTTCTTTAGGGACTTTGAGCACCACGATGGAAGATAATCGCTAAGTTACCGAGGGCTTGCCTGAGGTTTCTTTAGAGGAGAAAATATAGAACTTTAAAGATTGGCAGTGACTCAAGGGTGATTTTTTTTCAGGGCTTAATAAGTAGAATTTGGGCTGCCAAACTTGGGAGAGGGGCTGGTATTGAGTCGCCTGCAGTGAAGTAGGGGTAAATGAGGTTCCTAAAGAGAAAGGAAGATTGGAGCAGAGCTCCTTCCCTGATACACTGAGGGACCCTGAATCATTAGTCAGGGCCTCTGGGTGGCAAATAGTCTTTTTTTTTTATGGTATTTGTTAAGTGCTTACCACATGCCAGTCACTGTACTAAACACTGGGGTAGATACAAGCGAATCAGGTTGGGTACAGTCCATGTCCCACATGGGGTTCACAGTCTTAATCCCTATTTTACAGACTAGGTAACGGAGGCACAGAGAAGTAATGTGACCTGCCCAAGGTCACAGCAGACAAGTGGAAGAGCCAGGACTAGAACCCAAGTCCTTTTGACTCCCAGGCCTTTCCTCTGTCCTTTGGACCGCACTACTTCTCAAAATGTTTGAGGTCCTCAAATGAAAACCAAACCACCGTGAAGGATGATGAATGAAGTAAAATCAGGATGTAGAAAAATGTGTATATGTAATTATAAATATTTTTTTGAGGGGTTCATTGTGGTGAGGGAACCAACTCTGTATTGTATTCTCCCAATAAATGCCACTGAAGATAGATGGGCCTTAAAGAAACTTGTGGAAGCAGCAAGGTCTCTTGGTAAGGGTTTGGGCTTGGGAGGTGGAGGACTTGGGTTCTAATCTCAGCTCTGCCACTTGTCTGCTCTGTGACCCTGGTCAAATCATTTCATCCTCTGTGCTTCTCCTTAATTTGGGGATTCAATATCTGTTCTCCTTCTTACTTCCTGTGAGCCCTGTGTAGAACGGTGACTGACCTGATCATCTTGTTTCCACCCCCCAGTGCTTAGTATAATGCTTAGCACGTACTCAGCAGTTAACAGATACCACTATTAATAATATTGCTATTAATCAATATGAGTAATAACTCTAGAAAATGTTGCTTGAAGCTCTTTAACGTGCATTCAAGGCCCAGAGTACCATTTTATTTCCCCTTAGTGACTACCTTGCTTCTTTGGCAGCACCTGGAAGTGCCTTGAGGTTCACTCTAAGGCAATCAATGGTATTTATTGAGCATTTACTGCCTGCATAGCACTATACTAACCACTGGAGAGAATACAGTACAATGGAGTGGGTAAACACAATCACTGCTCTCAAGGAATTTACAAACTAATAATGATGACATTTAATGGGGATTAAATCCTACTTCCACCTTGTTAGACTGTGAGCCCACGGGGCATAGGCGTGTCCAATCTTATTATCTTGAATCTCACCCAGTGCTTATTACAGTGCTAGGCACATAGTAAGCTCTTAAATGCCAAAACAAAGCATTCATTAAGCTCGTACTGTGTGCCTCGGGTAGATAGGAGATAATCAGAATTACATAGTTCCTGTCCCACATAGGGTTCAGGATCTGAATAGGAAGGAGATCAGGTATCTCATCCCCATTTTACAGATGAGGAAAGTGAGGCACAGAGAAGTGAAGTGACTTGCCCAAGGTCACACAGCAGGAAAGTGGCAGATCTAGGATTAGAATGTGTCCTCTGATTCCCAGGCCTGTGCTCTTTCCTTTAGGCAGTGCTGCTGGGTGGAAGGGTGGGTGGGAAGACAGGCATTAAATTACAATCAGTAGTATTTATTGAGTGCTTTCAGTGTACTCAACACTGTACTAAGCACATTTCTGTCTCCTTTTCCTCCCTGGACTTCTATACCATGCCTCTGCTCTACCCTGAACAAGGCCTGAGAGCAAGTTTCCTTTAGGAGTCAGAATTCAAAGGGAAAAGGAGAAATCAAACCTGACAGTGCTCAGTGCATTCCTTTTCAGTGAGCAGAGGAAAGGGAAATCAAAACTAACATCAGTCAATCGATGGTATTCATTGAGCACATACTGTGCGGAGCACTATTCTTAAGCACTTGAGAGAGTACACCCGAGTTGGTAGTAATATTCTTGTCTAGAAGTGGAGGAGACGGACATTAAAAGAAATTATGGGTATATTCAGAGATGCCGTGGTATTAAGGGAGGGATGAGTATCAAAGATGTCCTAAGCTCTCCCCTGACATCCAGCTGCCTTGTGACTCCATCCTGCCTGTCTTATTAAAAGTCCCAGTTGGGCCTGCTGAAAGAAGCAGCAGCATGGCTTAGTGGCTAGAACCAGGGCCTGGGTGGGGTCCAGGGGGACCCAGGTTCTAATGCCAACTCCGCCACTTGTCTGCTGTGTAACGTTGGGCAGGTCACTTCACTTCTCTGGGCTTCAGTTACCCTATCTGTCAAATGGGGATTAAGACTGTGAGCCCTATGTGGGACAGGAACTGTGTCCAACCTGATTTTTTTGGCTCTACCCAGCACTTAGTACAGTGCCTGGCACATAGTAAGTGCTCAGCAAACACTATAAAAAAAAAAAAGTGATGCAGAATCAGAGCATCAACTTCTGGTTCTGTGCTTTCAGCCTTACACCCTGGCATCACCCTCACGTGGTCTCACTTCCCTAGGGCAGGGCCAGGGCCACCCACAGGGTCCCGGTCACCCACCATAGCTGCTTTGCGTCTGGAAGCACTGTTTGGGCGTGGGTTCATCCCAGAAATTCTTCATCATCAAAAGAGCCCGTCGGCTGTGTTAAAATTTACAGAACATCCAGATTTGAGGCTCCAGAGGAGAAAGCTAGAGGCCTCTGCTTCCCGGTTTTCAAAGCTAGTTGGCATAAGAGGTTAGAAGAGAGTGCTCTCCCATGAGTGGATTTTGTTTTTCAAAGCTAGTTGGCATAAGAGGTTAGAAGAGAGTGCTCTCCCATGAGTGGATTATGTTTTAAGAGAAGGTCATTATGGACTGGGGATATGACTGCTGATTCTGTCGTCTTGTACTCTCCCAAGCGCTTAATACCATAGGAACTAATACATAGGAAGCACTCTATAAATGCAATTGACTGAGAATAAGAAGCAGATTTCAACTGTGTAATCTGGGGAAGGAAAAAATATGCCTGACCTGGGCAAACTGGATCCCAACAAGGGAAAGGGACTCCTTTAAAATACCAGCGCAGGAAAAAGCTGAAGGATGAAGACCAACCAGCAGAGAGGAGAATGGGGAAGGTACTTTAGAACTGATAATTGAACAGAGATAATTCAGACAGATAATTGAAACCAGCTTAGACATTCAAACTATTCATTTTAGATCGAATGTGTTCTGTTGTTGTGGATGGCAGGATGTTAGGAGAGTGGATCTTTGAGGGAAAGTTCCAGAGACACAGGGAACACAGGCAAGCAGCTTTGTTGTTCAGTTATACAGGGACTACTTGGGTTATCACTGATGAATTATACTAAAATAGATGGAGCAAGAGTCATAGGTTTAAACTACAATTGGGGCGATAGATTAAATCAAGGATTATTAGGCATGAGGAAAAATAATCCATAGGAAGTTATAGATGAAGCTTCTGTGCTGTCTGGAGAAAAAACTGAAGCAGGGAGAGGAGAAGCATGTGTAAATAGGACTTTATCATAATAATAGTGGCTTTAAGCACTTACTATGTGCCGGGCATTGTAGTAAACAGTAGGGTGGATTCAATAAATCATTCATTCAGTAGTATTTATTGAGCGCTTACTATGTGAAGAGCACTGTACTGAGCACTTGGAATGTACAATTTGGCAACAGATAGAGACAATCTCTGCCCATTGATGGGCTTACAGTCTAATTGGGGGAGACACTGTCCCTAAACCACACAGGACTCACAGTCTAAAGGGAGGGAGGGCCAGCATTGAATCCCCTATTTGCAGATGAGGAAACTAAGGAGCGAAGCGAAGTGGCTTGCCCAAGTTCATACTGCAGGCAAGTGTCAGAGGTGGGGCTAGAACCCACGTCTCCTGACTACCAGCCCTATGCTCTTTGCATCAAGCCACACAGCTTCTCATATAGATCTGGGTTTGTGTTAGGAAGGGAAATGGACCTGGAAAAACCAAAACACTGCAAATTGGGTTTGAATTCCGGTTCCGCCACTTGTCTGCTCTGTGACCTTGGACAAGCCACTTAATCAAGGGCCTGGGAGTCACAAGGACCTGGTTTCCAATTCATTCATTCATTCAGTCATATTTATTGAGTGCTTACTGTGTGCAGAGCACTGTTCGAAGCACTTGGAATGTACAATTTGGCCACAGAGACAATCCCTGCCCAACAATAGGCTCACAGTCTAATCCTAACTCCGCCACTTGTCTGTTAGACAAAAACAATGTCTAACGCTAGCGGGAATCACTTGCAGTGGGATTTGCACTCTTTATTAATCATTCCCTTATCCAGCACTTGGTACATACTTGTAACTTATATTAATGTCTGAATCCCCCCCTCATCTCAAAGCTTGTCGAGGGCAGAGAATGTGTCCATCAACTGTTTTTTTAAAATGGTATCTAAGATCTTACTGACAGGCACCAACTAAGCACTGGGATTAAATACAAGCTAATCAGGTTGGACAAAGTCTCTGACCCACATAAAGCACACAGTCTCAATCCCCATTTTACAGAACCCAGGTCCTTCTGACTCCTAATCCCGGACTCTATCCACTACACCCCACTGCTTCTCTGTTATAATGTACTCTCCCAAGTGCTTAGTACATGCTTTAAACACAGTAAGTGCTCAGTAAATATGACTGGTCACACTGGAGAGAGGTGGTCTCCATCTTGGGTAGGTCACTTCACTTCTCCGTGCCTCAGTTCCCTCATTTGCAAAATGAGGATTTGATACCTGTTCTACTTCCTACTAAGACTGTGATCCCATGACAATCAATCATATTTATTGAGTGCTTACTGTATGCAGAGCACTGTACTAATTGCTTGGGAGAGTACAGAATAACAATATAACAGACCTATTCCCTGTCCACAATGAGCTTGTGGGACCTGACTGTGATGTATCTACCTATGTGTTTAGTAATTAATGTTGGTATTTGTTAAGCGCTTACTATGTGCAGAGCACTGTTCTAAGCGCTGGGGTAAACACAGGGGAATCAGGTTGTCCCATGTGGGGCTCACAGTCTTAATCCCCATTTTACAGATGAGGGAACTGAGGCACAGAGAAGTTAAGTGACTTGCCCACAGTCACACAGCTGACAAGTGGCAGAGCTGGGATTCGAACTCATGAGCCCCGACTCCAAGTACAGTGCTTGGTTTATAGAAAGCGCATCACAAAAAGCAAAATTACTATTATTACTAATTATTATTTGGAGAACAGTTAACCTGGCTGCGGTGAATTGGCCAATCAGAGTTCTGAAGCAGACCAATCCATGGGGTGTCAGGATTTTATTGTCACGATAAAATGGCAACAAGTTAAAGATTCATTTTTTCCTTGCAGTCTGAAAGAGTTACTGAGGCAAGCCTCCAGACGGACCTCCCTTACTTAGGGAATCATTTAGCATTCCAAGAATCTGGCCCAATTGAATATCAGAGCTGAAGTCAGGTTGTCGGAGTGAGCTGCCTTGGAATTTATCACATGCTTTTCAGTGGCTCGATTCAGTTACCTTTGGCTGACTCCCCCATGTCGGACCATGAGACCGTTAGGTTGCCGCTGTGGAGAACTAGATCCCAGAATAGGTAACCGAGCAGTGCTTCCTTCATAAGCCTTGTCACCAACAACCCTCAAACTCTGCTTCCCCCTCCCCGGTTCCCCAGAATGGAGAGGGTGGGAAAGGTTGGCAGGGTGCCCTAAGCTAACTTCCACTTCCACTACACAGCAGCATGGCATAGTGGAGAGTGCACAGGCTTGGGAGTCAGAAGGTCTTTGATTCTAATCCCAGTTCCATGTCTTGTCTGCTGTGTGGCCTTGGGCAAGTCACTTTACTTCTCTGTGCCTCACCTCATCTGGAAAATGGGGATTGAGACTGTGAGCCCCACGTGGGACAGGGACTATGTCCAACCCGATTTGCTCGTATCCACCCCAACACTTAGTCCAGTGCCTGGCCCCTAGTAAGCACTTAACAAATACCACAATTATTATTATTCCACCCTCCTTACCCTCTTCCTGGCTCTTGGGTACTTTCTTTCCTCATAGCTTCCACACATATCAAGCTATCAGTGGTATTTACCCAGCACTTACTGGGAGCAGAACATTGCACTGTTTGAGAGAGTACAGGAGAATTAGTAGTCATGAATTCTGCCCTGAGGAGCTTTTTTTTTTTTTAATAGTGGTATTTAAGTGCCTGGCACTATACTCCGTCCTGGAAAAGATTCAAGGTAATCAGGTTGGACACAGTTCATGTCCCACACGGGGCTCACAGTCTTATTCCCCATTTTATAGGTAAAGGCACCGAGGCACAGACAGTGAAGTGACTCACTTAAGATCACCCAGCAGACAAATAGCGGAGTTAGGATTAGAACCCAGGTCCTCTGGCTCCCAGGCCCGTGCTCTTCCCAGCAGGCCACACTGCTCTGTGGTCATTTAGGCCTCTCTAGACAGTAAACTCATTGTGGGCAGGAAGCATGCGTACCAACTCTGTTATATTGGACTCATCTGAACCCTTAGAACAGTGCTGTGGCTATTTCCTGCAAGGATGGCGAAAGCCATTTGGACCACGTGGGAGCCATTTGAGGCTGGGAGCAGTTGGACATGCTCTCTGCAGGGCCTCAGGTGCTGAGGAAAATTTTAGCAGCTTTACAGATGAGAAAGAGGAGACACTATTTTATCAGAGAGCACTATTCTCAAGAAAGTGGGGATTCTAACACTGGAATCTTTTCAGTACCCTAACTTCCAACCTCTTTCCTTCAATCTGTGGAAAATTGCAGGGTGTGTGTCTGTGAACAAATGGAATGAATTTTGCAGACAAGGGTCTGCGTTGCAAAAGACGGACTTCGCGGTTGAAGAGTTAATCGCAGTCCACGTTTCCTCCCCCCGGGTAAGGAGCAGCCCGTGTTATCCTGCTCTGTAGTGCCATCTGTTGAAAATGTGAGTGGGTAAAGCAATACATGATCACTTCTTTGCCCTGGTTGTCCTCCTGGATGCACTTTTTGCAAGCCAACTGACTGTACCACACTGAGTTGCCTATGTGCAATATCCTTCCTCCTTAAAAAGGTGTTTGACTGACCTGAAGTTGATGAAGGCGAACTCTCGTGCAATGATAATTCCAATGAGTTGGACAGGGAGAATGATAGTGCTTAAGTTTGCAGTTCACTCCTTCTGCGTTAGGACAAAACTGTGGTTCCATGGAAACAGGAAGACATCGGAGACAAGGACTCCTTGAAACGTCGATTGCATTTGATTCAGGTTGGGTTGACTCCAGGAGAAGGAGTTTGGCTTAGGAGCCCATGCCTGGTAATCGGATACCTGGGTTCAAATCCTGGCTCTGCCACTTGTCCGCTGTGTGACCCTGGATGAGTCATTTAAATTCTCTGGGCCTCATTTTCTTCATCGGTAAAATGAGAAGCCAATACCTGTTCTTCTGCCCCCTAAGATTGTCCCATGTAGAATGTGATTATCCTGTATCTATCCCAGTGTCTAGAATGGTGCTTGGTGCATATTAAGTGCTTATTATTGCCATTAATAACAATAATAACTATGGTATTTGCTAAGCACTTACTATGTGTCAAGAACTTTAAGTGCTGCAGTAGATACAAGAGAGTCACCCGTCCTACGTAGAGCTCCCATCCTAAGAGGGAGAACACGTTTTGAATCCTCACTTTTCAGATAAGAGAACTGAGGTACAGAGCAATGACTTGCCCAAGGTCCCTCAGACATGTTGCGGAGCTGGGATTAGAACCCAGGTCTCCTGACTCCCAGGTTCTGGGCTCATTCCATTAGGCCACATCCTGGTCCTTTTGAGAGCTGTTTGAACTCTTCCAGGACACCAGAGTGTACTGTATTGGATCCAAAATAATCAGATTGTACCCAGTCCCTGTCCCACATGGGGCTCAAAATCTCATGGGGAGAGAGAATAGGTATTTAATCTGCATTTTACAAATGAGGAAACTAAGGCACGGAAGTTGTGACTTGTTCAAGAACACAAACTAGGCAAATGGCAGAGCCGGGATTAAAACCCGGTCTCCTGGTCCTGTGCCTAGCCTGAATCCCAACTAAGAGGTTTGGATCTGCTGATTCTGTTGCATTGGACTCTCCCAAGCACTTAATACAGTGCTGTGCACCTAGTAAATACTCAATAAGTACCACTGCTTGATTGACCCTAGGAGAATTGGGCTCAGTGGGGACTGTTGCAGAATTGTTGCAGTAGTGTGAAATTTCAGTGGAAGAGGGCATTCTTTTCCAAGCAAAGGAAGCACAGTATTTCTTGGCCAAACACCCAGCAGAGCTCTGAGTAATTTTGTTGTATGTTTGTTTTCTGGTTGACCTGTGCCCTGCCCAGCAAATGCCAAGCCCTACTGAGCTAGAAGAGAACTGATCAGAGCATTAAATCAAAATGCTTTCCCCTTCCCTCACTCCCGGCCTAATAGAGTTAGAATGGGAAGTGCAGGGGAGTCCGAGGATTTGTCTGAGCAGTTCATGCAGCACAACCCCTCCAGGCAGCTGGCTTAGATCTGCTTTGCGCGTGTTAAAATATGAACCCGGAAAACTGCGAGGGGGAGCTTTCTCTTCCCTGTCGAAACTAAAAGTAAAAGGTGCACGTTTTTGCCAGAGACCCGATTGGAAAGCAGCCCCCAAAGATGGTGTGTTTGCGGGGGACACCCGGAGGTGCGGACTTAAGGGGTTTAATGGACTGCGGTTTTAGACGGTAGAAGGGGACTCGGATAGTATCTTGTGGGAAGGGTGTGGCAGCTGTTTTTCCAGCAAAGTCTTCTGGATCGGGGCCAGTGTTTGCTCTCAGTGGGTCTCTGAGTCAGAGAAGGCTCGACTACCATGGGAGGTGGGATTCCTAGAAAAACGATTTTTGACTGATGGGTGAAACCATCGGAAACCAGTATTTTTAAAAAAAACAACCCAAAACAAACGAGAAAGTTTCCTCGTGTTGCCATGCTGGATAAGGAGCTTAGTCCCAACTGAGATGATCACTACTTCTGATAATGATAATAATATCTGTGGTATTTGTTAAACACTTACTATGTGCCAGGCACCACAAAAGTGCTGGGGTAGATAGAAGATCATTGCATTGGATACAATCCCTGTCCCATACAGGGCTCACAGTCTTTATCCCCATTTTACAGATGGGGAATGGAGGTGGAATTAGAACCCAGGTCCTCTGACTCCCAGGCCCGTGCTCTTTCCACAAGGCCAACACTGCCTCTCATGCATTTTAGGATTGCCAGATTCCTTTTCTTGTTATTGTAGTAGTACATATTGAGGGCCCATTGGCACAATGTGCTCAACAGATCGGTCAATGGTATTTGTTGAGCGCTTACTGTGTGCTGAGCTCTGCACCAAGCATTTCGGGGAGTACAGTGCAGTACAGTTGCTGGACACGATCCCTGCCTACAAGGAGCTTGCAGTCTAGAGGGAGAGACAGTCAAATAAGTTATGGCTATGTCCTAAATGCTGTGGGGTTGAGAGTGGGGTGAATATTACGGGATTAGGTGGTATTAAGCCATTGGGAAGTGCAAAGCAAGCGACTTGTACCTTGCACTTGAGGAGTTTACACACTCAAAAGAGAAACACATAAAAATATTTACGAATAGATTTGTTAAGAAATAATCAAATGGCCTTTTGAATAAATATATTTTCAAAGGGGTTTTGGATATGTAAAAATGAGGTCAGCAATCGGTGGTATTTATCACCAGCACAGCCTAGTGGACGGAGCATGGGCTTGGGAGTTGGAAGGACCTGGGTGCTAGTCCTGGCTCTGCTACATGTCTGCTGTGTGATCTTGGGCAAGTCACTTGATTTCTCTGTGCCTCAGTTATCTCTTTTGTGAAATGGGGGTTAAGACTGTGAGCGCCATGTGGGACAGGGACTGTGTCCAACCTGATTTGCTTGTTTCTACCCCAGGGCTGAATATGGTATCTGGAAGTTCTTAACAAATAGCACAGTTATTTTTTAATCATGACTGTTATTTATTGAGGGCTTACTATGTGCAGAGCACTGAGAAGCAGTTTTGCCTAGTGGATAGAGCACGGGCCTGGGAGTTGCAAAGACCTGGGTTCTAATCCCGGTGCCGTCACTTTTCTGCTGTGTGACCTTGGGCAAATCACATTACTTCTCTGTGCCTGTTACCTTATCTGTAAAATGGGGATTAAGGTTGCGAGCCCCATTATCTTGTATCTACCCAGTGCTTAATAAAATGCCGGGCACATAATAAGCACTTTCCCAAATATCCCAGTTCTTATCGTTACTAAACACTTGGGAGAGTACAATATAACGGGCAGTAGACCCGTTCCCTGCCTATAATCAGCTTACAGTCTTGAGGTCCAAAGCGCTAGAGATGGGTGATTGGTTTACATGATTTAGCAGGCTGGGAGTTAATCCTGGTATAACTTGCTGGAGGAGGTGGGCTCTTGAATATGGGGAGAGCGGTGGTCTTTTGGATGTGCGAGAGGCGAGGAGTTCCAAGCCAGGGGAACAGAATCAACCAAAGGATGCAGGTGGCACAGTGGAGGAAAGAGATACCAGCCGGAGGGTCGGGCTGTGAAGTCAGAAGGATCTGGTTCCTAATCCCGGCTCTACCACCTGTCTGCTGTGGGACCTTGGTTAAGTCTCTCAACTTCTCTGTCCCTCAGTTACCTCATCTGTAAAATGGAGATTGAGTGGGAGCCTCATGTGGGACAGGAACTGCATCCAGCCTGATTACCTTGTATCTACCATAGCGGTTAGAATAGTGTCTGGCGTGTAGTAAACACTTGACAAAAACTATTAAAACAAAAAGAAGTGGAGAGCAACTAGGGGGTAGCAAGAGGAGAAAGAGCAGAAAAGTAAATTGGAGGAAGTTGGTGGAGAGACTTGAAGCTTGGGCTCAGGAGTTTTGGTTGATTGGTGGGAAATAGGAAGCCTGCGGGGTGGGGTTTTGAGGAGAAGAGAACATGGGGCTCAGTCTGCCTCCCACCCTCAACCTCTCCTGAGATGGGGCGAGGATGGTGTTATCCATATACAAAAGGGACATGCGTCACCCATTCCCCACCTCAAAAAAAGTAGAAAATGGGCAAGGCAGGTAAATGAGAGAAATCTCGCAATTTCAAGGCAGCTGGCACATGTACAATCCAGCAGCTGGCTGGTCCGCAATGAGGCCCGGTCACACACACACACGGTAAACTCCTACAGGTACACCGAGTCTCTGTGTGTGTGAAAGAGAGAGAACGAGAGAACGAACAATTGCTGATCAATAAACGGGGCTGGGCAGAAGTGTTTTTTGAGAGGAATTCAACCTGGAGAGAATTGTCAGTTTCTCTTGATTCCCCATAGAGAAAACTTGGCATTAAGGTGTCAACCTACTGTTAGTGGAAGGAGGCTGAGAAGACAAAAACATCGTTTTTGGAGTGACTTAGCACTCCCACTGCCTCCAGAGACCACTGTGGGACCTGGCACTGCCTGTTAACTTGAATGAAAGGCAGCACTCAGATTCTGGAACATTCACAATGCTGGAAGGAACTCAAGGACCATGCCACTGAAAGAGGATATCCCTTATGGATTTGTGTGTACCTGGACAGGGAAATATGGGATCCCCTTCCCCCCCAGGTCCTGGCCACACTGACTGAAAAAACGAACCCAAGACTGAATTCAATGGAGTATAAATTCTTCTTGTTGTCAAATGCCGTCGAGTCTTTTCCCGATTTATAAAAAGTTCATGACTTACATCCATAGAGTTTTCTTGATAGGCAGGAAGCGGTTTTGTTGAGTTGTGGGGTTTTTTTCATTTGTTTTTGTTTTTGTTTTTAAATAAATGGTGTTCGTTAAGCACTTTGTGTCAGACACTGTATTAAATGCTGGGGTAGATACAAGCTCATCAAGTTGGACATGGCCCATGTCTCACAGGGGACTGAGAGTGTTAACCCCCATTTTACAGATGTGGTAACTGAGGCACAGAGAAGTGGCTAGCCCTAGGTCACACAGCAGTCAAGTGGTAGAGCTGGGATTAGAACCCAGGAACTCTTGACTCCCAGCCCCGCGTTTTAAACAGTAGGCCAGGCTGCTTCTCTGCTGTAAATTTTGTAATTAGAGTAGAGCTGGCACTTGTGGATTTAGGAAGAGAGAGAAAGGGTGTGGTTTAGTGGAAAGGGGATGGGGCTGGGATTCAGGAGACCTGGGTTCTAATTCCATCTTTTCCTTTGCTGTGTGATCTTGGGCATGTCATTTAACATTCTGAGGGATCAGTTTCCTCATATGTAGAATGGGGATAATACTTGCCTCATGCTACCTCACTGGAGTGTTACGAGGACAATATGAGATATGATGGGAAAGCACTTTGTAAACATAAAAGCAGTACACAATATTCAAGTATTGTAGTTATTTTAAACCTTCTTCTGAGAGCACATTTATCATAGAGAGCGGTTTGTTACTCAGAGCTTAGAACAGTGCTCTGCACAAAGTAAATGCTTAGTAAATACTATTACGGCTCTTACAAGTAGCCTAGAACCAGGCACTAGGAAACCTGGACACTGTTTTATTAATTTACTTTTTCATCTTCTGAGTGGCTGCTGAAGCACTTCCATGTTAGAGATTGTAGGAGTGGAGGGTTTTTTTTTCTGAATTTGAGAATCAGGATCACTGTACCTAATGGTAATCCCACTGCAGGGGTGTCAGGCTCAAATTAGATCATGTATCTGGGAACTCCCCAAATTCACCAGAGGGTCCCGTGCAAGACCCCAAACCCCCCTCTCCCCAGTGGGTAAACATCAGGCAGGGAACCAGCTAATAGTCTCATGTCTTTCGTCCTGGGTACAGTTACTGCAAGCGTGTCAACCACAGGCCTAGATAGAGTTTGGGTGAAATCATGTTCAACCCACATTAGTCCAAGGTATTAGGGGGTGTGATTTAACCTGTGTCGATATCTGGTTCACCTGTAGGATGAGTCACACTAAGGGACTTCTACTGTATTTCAGTGTTGTGGCATTCATTTTTATTCGGTTCATGCTAGTTCCCTTCTCTGTTAAAACCACTTTCAAGGCATGATGGCATGGTTCCCCTTTCAGAATTACACTTTTCACACTCGGATTTTCTTTTCCTTTCTGGTCACTGAAATCTTAGATGTCTCTCCTCTAATAGAATAGTTGTGTTCCATTAAATCCCTGTGTTATCCAAAACAGCATGCCATTCCCTGTTTCATTTGGGAAACAAGGATGTGAACCTGTGGAAAATGAAAAAGCCTTATCTTATAAAGTGTATTGCAAGCCCTGTTTCAACTTTGAAAGGCTAGAGCTATTGTACTTATTTCTCTGATGTTCATCTGACACTTATTGATGTCGTGAGCACTTCATAGGGAACTTCTTGGCACTGCTTACAAGCTTTCTAAAAAAACACTGAATTTCAAAGTCACAAATTTTTAATGGTACTTTAGATGGTATTTAAGTGCTTACTATGCACCAGGCCCTATACTCAATGCTGGGGTAGATACAAGTTAATCAGATTGGACACAGTCCCTGTCCCACATGGGGCTCTCAGTCTTAATCCCCATTTTACAGATGAAGTAACTGAGGTGCAGAGAAGTGAGCAGTAGAGCATCAGAGGAGTTTGGATTGAAACCCAGGGTCATTGAGTCCCAGACCCATGCTCTTCCCACTAGACAACACCACTTCTCTTCACTTGTCAGCTTTGTGACTTTTGGCAAGTCACTTAACTTCTTGGTGCCTCAGTTACCTCATCTGTAAAATGGGGATTAAGACTGTGAGCCCCACGTGGGACACCTTGATTCCCCTGTGTCTCGCCCAGCGCTTAGAACAGTGCTCGGCACATAGTAAGCACTTAACAAATACCAACATTATTATTATTATTCTGAAGTGCCAGGCACTGTACTAAGGGCTAGGTTCTGCCTGCGTTGTTGATGAAGGACTGATAACGGGGCAGCCATAAAATCCTGTCATGTGTTTGAAACAGCAGTCCTGGAGGAGCTGTGTGGAGTTAGAAGCGATTTATAGCCAATTCCCAACTGGGTGATAGTCTTATCCTTCCCTCACATGCTCTAACAAAGTCATCTAATGAAAACACGTGTTAGCAAAAATGTCTCTCTGGTCCAAGTGGGCATGGTCAGTTTGGTTTATTTTTGTTGTTGTTGTTGAGTAATTACCTCATCATCCCCAGTTCCAGAGCAATGGAGAAAATATTTAGCAATTTTCACAGAGCTAATAGAATGAGAGCAAGTTCACACAAAAAAGAGCTTGTTTTTTCCCTTTCCAGTAGGGTGGTTGTTTGAAGACAAGAGTGAAGCCTTAAAGATTCTTGTGTCGATAATGTAGGCCCTTCCTAAGAGCTACAGTGGTTGATGGAATCTTTTTAATTATAGCTGGTCAGATATCAGGTGCAGGAAATTCCGGAGAGTGCAGAGCTGAGGAAACTCAGTTTCCAAGAGGCAAATAGCACACACTTTCCGAGGTCGATCTGCTGCGTGTAGGCAGCATTTTGGCGAGGAATGCACGAAATTGATTTATAGGTTTGACAGACCCCAGCCCCGTGGTGTAAATAACAGCAAATGAAGCCTTGTGGTAGCCTAAGCACGAGAGGGATACAAAAACCCAGGAATGGCTGAAACGTTGTGCAGATGCCCGCCTTAGAAGCCACAGAATAATTTGTTTTGCTAAAGCCTGGACTGCGGCCTCAGCATCTGGCGGTGTCAGGAGAGTTCCAGAAAGATCTCACTACCTTATTGCTACGGTGCCCAAAAGATGAGGCAAACTGGTCAACCAGCCAGGGAGCAGACTGTGGAGATAGAAAACAAACTACCAGAAAAAGCGGGGCTTTTTCTTACGGCCCCACCTTAAAACCAAGCCCCCGACATCTGTAAAAGAAAGGAGTAGCATTCGGGGAGCAGTGCCGTCCTGGAGGAAGAAAGAGCTTTGTGGGTTTGGCTTGCTTGATGGACACTGGCCTAGAGTGTCCAGAACCCAGACCTCTTCACCCATGGGTTTTTAATACCTCGGTTGAAAATGTTTGGAAATCCACTGTCCAGTGAGAGTCTCCCTGGAGAGATTTATAAACTTCACAACAGCTGGTCTAGTGGACAGAGCCTGGGCCTGGGAGTCAGAGGATCTGGATTCCAATTCCAGCTCTGCCAAATGTTTGCTGTGTGACCTGGGGCAAGTCACTTCACTTCTCCTGTTCTTCCTCCTATTTAGACCGTGAATGGGACAGGAATTGTGTCCAAATTAATTCACTTGTACCTACCCCAGTGCTTAGAACAGTGTTTGGCACATGCTAAGTGCTTAACGTTACCATTTAAAAAAAAAAAAAGAGAGAGGCCAGGCCTGGGAGTCGGGAGGCCTGAGTTCTAATTCTGAGTCTGTCGCCTGCTATGTGCCCTTGGACAAATTACTTAGCTTTACCAGTGCCGTAGTTTTCTCATCTGTAAAATGGAAATGCAATACTCTAGCTCACTCCTACTCAGGCCCTGAACCCCATGTGGGATAGGGACTGTGTTTGTCCTGGTTATTTTGTATCTACCCCAGTGCTTAGTTCAGGGCTTGGTACCTAGTAAATGCTTGAGCAGCAATGTGGCTTAGTTGAAGGGACACAGGCCTGGGAGTCAGGAGGTTGGTTCTAATCCCAGCTCTGCCACTTGCCTGCTGTGTGACCTTGATCAAGTCACTTCACTCTGATTCCGTTTCCTCATCTGTGAAATGGGAATTAAATCGTACTCCCTCCTGTTTAGACGGTGAGTCCCATTTTGGTTGGGGACTGTGTCCATCCTGATTGTCTCTTACCTTCGCCAGTGCTTAGTTCAGTGTTTGGCACATAATAAGTGCTTAATAAATGCAATGACAATAATCACTCAATAAATGCCATTGTGACACTTGAGTAACCAATCTTTTATATATCTGCCCTGCTGTTTTTTTAAAGTATTTGTTAAGTGCTTACTGTGTGCCAGGCACTGTTGTAAGAACTAGGATAAATACAAAGTAATCAGGTTGGACACCGTCCCCGTCCCACATAGGGTTCACAGTTTTAATCCCCACTTTACAAATGAGATAACTGAGGCAAAAGACGTGAAGTGACTTGCCCAAAGTCAAACAGCAGGCAAGCAACAGAGCCGGATTTAGAATCCATATCCTTCTGACTCCCAGACCTGTGCTCTATCCACTGGGCAACACCTGCTTCTCAATCCGGTTTTCTAGCCCTTGAGTGTAAGCTTGTTGTGGTTAGGGAATGTGTCTGTTTATTGTTATATTGTACTCTACCAAGTGCTTAGTACAGTGCTCTGCAAGCATGAGCTCTCAACAAATATGACTAAGATTGCTGCCCTTGTAATCCTGTGTATGGGGAGAGAGGCAATGTTCCCTGATCAGAGTATTTCACTAGGGGAGAATTGTTAGTTTTGTACTATGACTAGCTTCATTCATTCAATCATAATTATTGAGCACTTACTCTGCAGAGCACTGTACTAAGCACTTGAGAGAGTACAGTATAACAAATGGACACATTCCCTCAATGAGTTTACAGTCTAGAGGGAGACACTCACCTCTTCCTGAGTCCCATCCTTCCCGCCGCCAGCTTTAATGGTTGTCACTTGAGGAAAAACTTGACTTTAATATTGAAAATCCAACCATTTCCTTTCAGAAGGAAGGTCACCCACTCCTCAGGATTCAGAGTTGGAATGTAAACCCTATGACGATGCAGGGATCCAGTAAATCAGGAGACAGCCAGGGGTGCGTTCTTGACCTTCAGTCATTGGGCTAGGTTCCGGTGTGGTCCAGACAAGCAGTCAAACTGGGTGTTATGAAAGCCCAGAAGGACTCTGGCAACAGCCTACAAGTGCCAGAACTTGTTGTCGAGAAGATGCTTCCTTGTGTAAAGAGAGCACGGGCCTGGAAGCCAGAAGGACCTGGGTTCTGATCCCAGCTCTGCCACTTGGCTACTGTGTGACCTGGGGCAAGTCATGATAACTTCTCTGGGTCTGTTACCTTCTCTGTGAAATAGGGATTAAGAATGTGAACCCCATGCAGGACAGGGACTGTGACCAACCTAATGACCTTGTCTCTACCCTAGAACAGCTTAGAACAGTGCTTGGCACATAGTAAGAGCTAACAAGTATCATAATTATTATTATTAGTAGTCTAGTGTTTCAAGTATCACCACCTTAGGAGTTTCGGCAAGGAGAAACCAGCCTTCAGGAGCTTATTTACTTTCCCAAAGGTTGTGACACACCTGTACGCGGGGGGGAAGAACCAAATTTGTGCTGCCGCTGTTGAGTAAGAAACCTGGCAGGTCTGGGCATGATGAATGGACTTGAGCCTTCGACACGTTAAGCTTTTCACAACGACAAATGAAAGCACGGGATTAGTTGACATCCAAATAAATTACAGTTTGCGGGGTGGAAAAAAGCTACAGCCGATGACAAATCATTTAAAATTACTTGTTTGAAAACACGTTCAAGTTGGATCTTGTTGGAAATGACACTGGGAAAAAAAAACACAAAACACTAAAACGTGAGCATCTTCTCAAGTTAGCACCTTCCCAAGGTGGGAAACGAAGGCTGATTGATTTTCCATGCTTCCACCCAAAACTGAAATTCAACTGGGCCTCCTTATCTTCTGGGTAAAATCTATCCAAGTTCCTGGCTGGGGCAGGACTTCTAATAGTGCTCTCCTGTATCCAGTAGTGAAGGTGGCAAAATTGGGCTGAATTAATGATTTCTTAAAGAATATTCATCGTTTCGCTTCTGAAGTAGAAAAACCTCCAAAAATCGTGCCTCTAGGAAGCCTTCCCTATCTAATTTTTTTAAATGGTATTTGTTAAGTGCTTACTCTGTGCCAAATTAATGTACTAAGCACTGGGTTCAATCAATCAATGGTATTGATTGAGAATTTACTGTTCTAAGCACTTGGGAGAGTAAACATTTCTCTCTGCCTGTCACCTCATCTGTAAAATGGGAATTAAAACTGTGAGCCCCACGTGGGACAATCTAATTTTGTATCTGCCCCAGTGCTTAGAATGGTGCTTGGCACATAGTAAGTGCTAAGAAATACCATCCTTATTAAGCCAGTCCTGGGCAGGGTTTGTCTGCCTTTATGGCTATATTGTCCTTTGCAAGCACTGTATGGTGCTCTGCACACAATAAGCACTCAAATATGATTGAATATAATAAGTTGATAAAGCTAATCAGGTTGGACACAGTCCCTGTTCCACATGAGGCTGAAGTCTGAATCCCCCTTTTACAGATGAGGGAACTGAGGCACAGAGCAATGAAGTGACTTGCCCCCAAGTGCCCGGGCCTGGGATCTTTCCATTAGGCCAAATCACCCCAAGTTGTCAGTCATCTTCATTCATTCATTCAGTAGTATTTATTGAGCGCTTACTTTGTGCCGAGCACTGTACTAAGCGCTTGGAATGTACAAATCGGTAACAGAGACGGTCCTTGCCCTTTGACGTGGCGCAGTGGAAAGAGCACGGGCTTTGGAGTCAGGGCTCATGAGTTCGAATCCCGGCTCTGCCACTTGTCAGCTGTGTGACTGTGGGCAAGTCACTTAACTTCTCTGTGCCTCAGTTCCCTCATCTGTAAAATGGGGATTAAGACTGTGAGCCCTACGTGGGACAACCTGATTCCCCTGTGTCTACCCCAGCGCTTAGAACAGTGCTCTGCACATAGTAAGCGCTTAACAAATACCAACATTATTTGACGGTCTTACAGTCTAATCGGGGGAGACAGACAGGAACAATGGCAATAAATAGAATCAAGGGGAAGAACATCTCATTAAAACAATAGCAAATAAATAGAATCAAGGTGATGTACATCTCATTAACAAAGTAAATAGGGTAATGAAGATATATACAGTCGAGCGGATGAGTACAGTGCTGAGGGGATGGGATGGGAGAGGGGGAGGAGCAGAGGGAAAGGGGAGAGAAGTGGGTTTAGCTGCGGAGAGGTGAAGTGGGGGGTAAAGGGAGCAGAGGGAAAAGGGGAGCTCAGTCAGTTTATTGAGCACTTACTGTGTGCAGAGCACTGTACTAACGGCTTGGGAGAATAAAATATAACAATTAGCAATGTGCTCTCAACAGACATTCGTAAGCATTTATCCCCATCCTCAGGGCTCGTATCTATGTATATTCACTTGAACCTCACTGAATCCTGGTGTTTACTTATAATAACTTCCCTCTTCCTCCTGCTCTATTTGGAAATCATTCAGCTTGTCCCCTCCATGACTTGTGAGCACCTAGAGGAGCAACATGGCCTGGTGGAAAGAGTCTGGGAGTCAGAGGACCTGGGTTCTAATCCTAGCTCTGCCACTTGTCTGCTGTGTGACCTCGGGCAAGCCACTTCATTTCTCCATACCTCAGTTCTCTTCTATAAAATGGGGATTAAGACTGCGAGCCTTACGTGGGACAGGGACTGTGTCCAACCTGATCACCCTGTACCTATCCCAGCGCTTAGAACAGAGCATGGCACATAGTGCTTAACGATGACCACAATTATTATGATTATTTTTTAATCTCCATTTTACAGCTGAGGAAAGAGGCCCGGAGAAATGAAGCGACTTGGTCACACAGCAAACAGTTGGCAGAGATGGGATTTGAACCCGAGTCCTCTGACTCCCATTAGGCCACGCTGCTTCTTTTCTGGTTGTTTGCTCTCCCCCTCACCCCACGGTGAGGCGGGGGCTCGGAGTCTGTGAGGTACATTCAGGGTAACGAGAGCAGACGCAGTCCCAGTCCCTCAAAGGGCTCACAGTATAGGTGGCGGAAGACAGATGCACAGGAAATAGGAATAAGCTACCGACCATGGGAACATTTAAAGCATTGAGCCGTTGACGATTAGGAGAGTAAGCAGGCAGTACGAGGTGTATGTGTGTGTTGAGGTGGGGGGGATAATTCTAAGGTTCCCCTCCTTCCTGAACCACAGGCCATGGGAATGAAGGGCTCAGCCTCCTTCACCTTCTATGGGAAACAGCATGGCCTAGTAGATAAAGTCCGGGTCTGGGAGTCTGAGGACCTGGGTTCTAATCCCGGCTCCTCCACTTGCCTGCTGGATGACCCTGGGCAAGTCACTTCACTTCTCTGAGCCTCTGTTCCCTCAGCAAAATGGGGATTCAATACCTGTTCCCTCTCCTACTTTGTCTGCAAATCCCATGAGGGACCTGGTCATCCTGAATTGACTCCGGTGCTTAGTACAGTGCTGGGTAAGTAGTAAGAACTTAAAAAATGCCATTATTATTATTCAGTGGCTAGTTTGGACTCCCCCAGTGTCACTGCAGGAATGGTCGCAGGGAGGCTTTTCCATGGGTCCCAGCTTCTGATGTCTCCCTGCAGACGGTGAGCCCCTTGGGGGACTGTTTTGGACCTAATTAACTTGTTCCTGCCTCAGCACTTGAAACACATAGTTTGCCACATAAGTAACAAATACCACAAATTTTTTTTTCTTTTCAAAGATGATACAGGCAGAGGGCAGAATTTGGGCTCCATCTGGGATCGGGGTGGAGTAGAAGTAGGTAGATTCTACCTTCCAATGCCTCCCTGGTCCTGTAAGGACAGAGTCCAGGTTCTGCAGTGACAGAGATGAGAAGGGAAATAACTGTGGTCTTCAAGCCACCTCCAGCAAACTGCCATGCGTGTAATGTCCAACTCTGTTACTGTCGGACTCTCCCAAGTGCTTAGTACAGGGCTCCGCACACAGTAAGCACTCAGTAAATACCATTGATTATTGTCACCGCTTGCGATATCTCTCCCTTCCCTTGCTCTCTTTCCACCTCGGATTTCAAGAAAAAGGCAAATTCTCCTTCCCCAGTTGTCCTGCTTGGAAGCCGTGTTATTCCCACTTTATGGATGAGGTTCAAGACACTCCCTAGTTAAGTGAATTGTCCAAGGCCATTTTAGGCCAAATGTCCAGAAAATCAGAAAACTAAAGCAAAGCAGGCTACAGAGTGATTTGGTTAGATCCGTGGTGTCCTATCACTGCTGGATCACTGGAGGGAGAGATGGGGATGGAGAGGGGGAGGTGTTGGTTGGAAGCAGTATGTTGGTTGAGAAGCAGCGTAGCTTAGTGGGAAGAGCACGAGCCTGGGAGTCAGAAGTCCTGGGTTCTAATCTCAACTCTGCCACTTGCCTGCTAGGCGACCTCGGGCAAGTCACTAAACTTCTCTGGACCTCAATTACCTCATCTGTAAAATGGGAATTAAATCCTCCTCCCTGTGACATAGACTGTGAGCCCTATGCGGGACAGAGACTGAGTCCAACCTGATAAACTTCTATCTACCCCAGTGCTTAAAACAAGTGCTCAACACAGTGTAAGCACTTAACAGAGGTCCCCCCACCCCCCACCAAAAAAAGAAAATCAACTAGTAATGCTGTATCTATCTCAGGCAAGTCTTGCGTCCTACTTTCTTAATCGTCTTCCTGAAGAATGACTTCACATGAGTGGGAGAGCACTGCAAAAGGAGTGATGTGTGGGAGCAGATCAGAGGATGTTTCCTCTTCTAAGGGCATATGTGCACAAAATGGAATCTGGACCCAGTTTATGCTGTGTGAAGCCCAAGAGCTCCTCAGGAAGTGATGTTTCATTTTAATCTTTAGGTCTCAAATGCTTTCTCTCTTTCTCTCTCCTTCTCTCATTCATACTCTAACTGAAATTCCTTGGGCAGAGCATATTGTCGAGCTCTGTTCTTAGAGCACAGTGAGCACTCAAATGCGATGGACTGACTTTAAGAATAGACTGAAAGCTGCTGTCTCTTCCAGTACTTGGCAAATGCCGCTATTGATATGGTGATGACTGTGGTCCCGCTCTATAGAAGCAGCATGGCTTAGTGGAAAGAGCACAGGCTTGGGAGTCAGAGGTTGTGGGTACTAATCCTGGCTCTGCCGTTGATCAACTGGATGACTTTGGGCAAGTCACTTGACTTTTTTGTGCCTCTGTTTCCTCATCTGTAAAATGGGGATGGAGTAATTGGGATTAGAACCCAGGTCCTCTGACTCCCAGGCCCGGGCTCTGTCCACTAGGATGCACTGCTTCTTTACCAAGGGTGGCAGCCAGCTGGGTTGACGGAACCCCTCCCTTTCATTTAAGGTGGCCACGACAGGCCGGGGGAGGTTAAGCAGTCCCTCCTGGGGGCGGTGGGTGGGGGAGAGGTGTGGGGGGACGGGAGAAGTGCTTGATGTTAAGCCAGCTGTGACCCTGCGCTCCCATCGTAAGCCTCCAGCAGTGCCATTTCCCAAAGCACCTTCTTTGAATGTTGGCATTGTTTTCCATAAAGAGCAATCTTGTGTGGGATATGTTAAAGCCTGGTAGTTTCACCTGCAACTGAAGGTGTTTGATTTTGATCCTCTCTTTGAGCGCTTGATGGCATCAGTTTTAGCTCTGTAAATCTCCCTAAACAAATGGGCCCCTCTCTCACTTCCTACTGGGGTATCAGAGGATGATGTCATTTTGATTCAGAGGTCTGGGTGGGCCCTTAGATTGTGGTTCATAAATGACTCAGAGATGTGGGATGATTTAAAGGGGGGAATTGGGGAGAAGGCCCGGCTTTGGGAGTCGCTTTTCTGGCTCTTTTAAAATTCATCTGGGATCTTCCGAGTGGGGGCTGCTTTGTGTCCATTGGTAAATTCAGGATTATTGCCCGCTCCTTCATTTTTGGAGTGTAAAGATGAAGATTTTTCAACTTGTGGAGATAGCAGTACAGCTAAACTTTTCCCCTTGGGAGTTTTGTAACTGGCTTGAAACTGCGCCTGAGATATTTGCAAAGCCTCCTTCCTTTGACCGGCTTGTAAAATCTGCTCCAGCCATCTGCCTTATGGTCCTGAAAAAATGTTTTCATTTAGCAGTTGATATTTCCGTGTTCCTTAGAGGATATTCTTGCAGCATATCCACAGTGATGATCACGCTAGAAAGATTTCTCCTAGTGTTTCCAAAAGAGGCTCATTTTCTCCAAATGCCAGGCCTCTGTGTGGCAACTCTGTTCTATTGTACTTTCCCAGGGGCTTAATTCAGTATCCTGTGCTCAGTAAGTGCTCAATAAATAGGATCGATTGGGTGGGAGCAGTGTAGCTTCATGACAAGCACATGGGGATGGTAGACAGGAAACCAGGATTCTAATCCCAGCCCTGCCACCTGATTGTAGTGTGACTCCCAGACAAGTGGTCCAACGCCACAGAGCCTCAATTTCCTTATCTGTATAATGGGGATTCCAAACCTATTCTCCCTCCTAATTAGACCACGAATCCCATGTGAGACAGGAACCGCATCTGTTCTGTTCATATTGTATCGAATGCACCACTGAGCCCAGTGCTTGGTACATAGTAAACACTTAAAAAAATACCACGTTTGGTATTGATATCATTGTTCATCACAGTGTGTTTGTTTTTTGCCCCTCCCTCCTTCCTCCAACTCCATCAGCACAGTAGCAAGTAGACCACAGTCTTCTTGGAGAGGGAGCGAAAATGAGGAAGGAGGTTCTTCAAACTGACCGCCACAGATTGTGCACGTGGTCACATTCCACCGCATGCACACTTGACCTAATCTTATTACATTACTCAGAATGGGAGGGGCCGGTGAGCCACCCCCCCCCCCCCCCCCCCCGCCCAGGCGCCTCGGGGAGACCAGATGTTTAAAACTGAAGTTGTAGGAAGGAAAATCTCAGAGTACAGAGTGGTAAAGTTAGCCATCTTTCTGGAAAACAACCACCACGGGTCCTTTTTCAGAGATGATGCCCCCTGTCATCTTTGAGAGCACTTGTGTGCGTGTGACTGTGGCTGAGAACCTGCAGGGAGCTTCCACACTCTCCCACATGCTGAAGGCTGGTTCATTCATTCATTCAGTCGTATTTATTGAGCGCTTACTGTGGGCAGAGCACTGTTAACACACACCCCCGCCCCCCGACATCCTCCCCCAACAGCTTTAATAGTAATAAAGGTATTTGTTAAGCTGTGTGGCAGGCGCTGTACTAAGTGCTGGGGTGGATACAATCAAATCAGGGAGCACTTTAGGGAGAACTGTACTGAGTACAATATAACAGACACATTCCTTGTCCACTATATCAGCTTTATTGCTGACCTCCCTTCCTCCTTTCTCTCCCCACTTCATCCATATTCACTCTGCTGCCCGGATCATTTTCCTACAAAAATGTTCAGACTATGTTTCCCCACCCCTCAAGAAACTCCATTAGTTGCCCAGCCACCTCCTCATCATACAGAAACTCATCACCACCTGCTTTAAAGCAGTCAATCACCTTGCCCCCTCCTACCTCAACTGGCTACCCTTCTACTTCAACCCAGCCCACACACTTTGCTCCTCTTATTCTATCCTTCTCACTGTATCTAGATCTCGCATCTCGCCGCTGACCTCTCACCCTCATCCTGACTCTGGCCTGGAACACCCTCCTTCCCTCATATCAATCCCATATCAAACTCAATCACAGTCACATATCAAGCCCCATAAGGAGCTGAGGGTGGGGTGAATATCAAGAGCTTAGAGGGAACAGAGCCAAGGCACAGAGAATAGAGAAAAGAGTGGGAGTTGGGAAAATGAGGGCTTAGTCGAGAAAGGCCTTTTGGAGGAGATGGGATTTGTGGTTTGATGGGAAACCTTCCCTGAATTCATTCAGTAGTATTTATTGAGCGCTTACTATGCAGAGCACTATATTAAGCGCTTGAATAACCCATTTCAATTGGCTGCATCAGTCCAACACCCAGCCTTAGCATGGATGTATTTTATTCTTGTTTTTTGCACTTTGTGTCCATGTTTCTACTTATATTTATATAGTGATCTTTACATTCATACAGTTCAGCCATTTTATCCAGGTGTGTTTGTATCATTTCCTGCTTTTGCCTTGTTCTTCCCCTTGGGTCCTCCGTCAATACATAATTTAGGGAGCCATAGCAAGTTTTATCCAACATGAGGGGAGAAATGTGAAAGCATAGTTAATGGAAGGCCTGCTGCTGATTGAATCAATGGTATTTATTGAGTGCTTACTGTATGCAATGCACTATAATAATTGGATATTTAAGCAAAATTAGCAGTTATTATTATGATTATTTGTGGGTATGTCTTGGGTGGGAATGGAGGCTGATTTCTGAGGGAGGCAAGACATCCATGGCCTTCTGTAATGATTCTGTGTGTTCTTTGTCCTTAGGTGTATACCGCCTACGGGCCCACAGTCATCATGCCAACCTGGTTCTGTGCCCGAGAATGGTTCTGCCACGTGGGCTCCTTTAACGAGGGGGGAAAGGTGAGTTTCCCACAAGAAAAGTGGCTTCCTTAATCCATTTATGCTGTTTGGTTCAGAGGGGCATCAGCATGGGCCTGAGATCGGGGGCATGGGTTCTAGGCCCTCCTCTATTGCTAATCTCGTCTATTTTGCCGCCGAAATCCTGCCTCTGGCCTGGAGTGCCCTCACTCCTCATATCCAACAGACGATTCCTTTCTCTGCCTTCAAAACCTTAGCGAGATGCGAGATCTAGATACAGTGAGAAGAATAGAATAAGAGGAGCAAAGTGTGTGGGCTGGGTTGAAGTAGAAGGGTAGCCAGTTGAGGTAGGAGGGGGCAAGGTGATTGACTGCTTTAGTGAAGGCACATCTCCTCCAAGAGGTTCCCAGACTAAACCTTCTTTTCTTTTCTGCCACTTGTCTGCTGTGTGGTCTTGGGCAAGTCATTTCACTTCTCTGTGCCTCAGTTCCCTCATCTGTAAAATGGGGATTAAGACTGTGAGCCTTAGGTGGAACTGGGACTGTGTCCCCAATTATCTTGTATTTATCCCAGTGCTTAGAAGAGTGCCTGGCACATAGAAAGTGCCTAACATATACAATAATTATTATTATTATTATTCCACTCTCTTTTGTGTTGCCCTGACTTGCTCCCGTTATTCATCTGCTCCCCCCCCCCCCCAGGGTCATATCTGTAATTTCCTTAAATTAATGTCTGTCTGCCACTCTAAGCTGTAAGCTCACTGTGGGCAGGGATGTGTCTGTTTTATTATATTGTACTCTTTCAAGTGCTTGGTACAGTGCTTTGCACACAAAAGGCACTCAATATATACGATTAACTGGTAGATAAAAGATAACTGGATTGGGCTCAGTGCTCTGCTCACACTAGGTGCTATCTCAAAAAATAATAACTGTGGTATTTAAGCGCTTACTAGATAGGGGCAGGTAAGTGGTTTGCCCCACTTAGCAGACAAGCGGCAGAGTTGGAATTAGAACCTAGATCTCCCAAGTCCCAGACCTGTGCAGTTCCTCTGTGTCTCAAAATACTCTTGAATGAGTGACCCCCTCTGATTTGTGCAAACCGTGTGGCAGCGGTTTGGGCTGAAGGGGCACCGGACTTGGTGGGTGACCGGTTTGGGTCCACAGCTGGCCCGGGAAGGTAGACCCATTCTTTGACGTGGATTCTCCCTGGGAGCGAATCTCCAACACCACAGCGTCTGAGGCGACCCCATGATGGCCGATAAACATTGAACGAGTCCGGAAAATTTCCACAGCTCGGTCTTTTCATGCCAAAAAGCTGTTCTTCTCATTTGGAATAAAACCCAGACACCTGCTGATCATATTTCTTCAGTAGAAAGTGTTGCAAGAGCAGGGGAGGCAACAGCAATTAGGCTGAAAGTAGAGAGGAGAGGGTTGAAGGGTTCAGGCCATGGGGAACTGTGGAGATCTCAGGCACTGAAAGTCTGTCACCCACCCTCAAAGCCTTATTAAGGTCATATCTCCTCCAAGAAGCCTTCCCTGATTAAGCCCTTCTTTTTCCCCCCAGCTCCCCCTCTCTCCTGTGTCATTTGTGCACTTGAATCTCTGACATTTGGGTATTTGATATTCACCCCCAATCTCAACCCCACCGCCCTTATGTAGTAACTGTGGTATTTGTTAAGCCCTTACTGTGTGCCAGGCACTGTACTGAGCGCTGGGGTGGATACAAATAAATTGGGTTGGACACAGTCCCAGTCCCACATGGGGCTCACAGTCTCAATTCCCATTTTACAGATGAGGTACCTGAGGCAAAGAGAGTGAAGTGACTTGCCCAAGGTCACTTAGGAGCATATTTATAAATTATGCAGTATAAATTATTCACAGTAATGTATGGGAAAAAAAAAGGCAGCCAAAGTGAGCGGAACGTAGGCCCTATAAAGAAGCCCTCCCATGGGTGATTCTCTAACTCCAGGCTGGAGAGGGGGGCCGGGAGGAGTAATATTTTTATAAGGATGAAGCCTATAGGCTGTTTTCTGTCGGGTTTTAGGACATGTCTGTTCTCTTTCAGCAGCGGACCCATGGTTTCATCTCTTTCCAGACTTCTGGCTCCTCCAGAGAGCCTGTAAGCGGGCCATATAAGGGAAACAGCCCAAGTTTCCTCATGGTTCTTTCTTGAGAGCCACCCCACGGTATTGATGGAGTTCAGGACTCCCCACCATAGCAACGTCCCCAAGCATTTGCCGCCTTCTGGAGAAAGTGCCCCCCTCTCTCCCTTGCCCTGGGATCAAGTTTGCACCCAAAAGGAGCCCTCCTGCTCTTGCAGATAAGACCCACACCCACCCCAGCACTCTTCCACCTAATGGAAAGAGCCTGGGCGTCACAAGATCTGGGTTCTAATCCCGGCTCTGCCACTCATCGGCTGCGTGACTTTGGGCAAGTCACTTCATTTCCCTGGGCCTCAGTTCCCTCATCTGCAAAATGGGGATTTCACAGTGGTTCTCCCTCCTACTCAGCAGGGTGGTGTCTGATCTGCTTATCTAATATCTACCTCAGTGCTCAGTATAGCGCTCGGCACATAGTAAGCACTTAACAAAAGACCACATTCATACCAACTGGGGGCCACGGCAGTATGGGGAGAGGGGAGAACTCTCTGAGAGAGGCCCCATCTTTCCCCACCTTTTCTGCTTCCTCTGTCCACATTCCTCAAGGCCGTACCATCAAGTCCCCGGCCCAGCTAATCTAAAGCTTCAAGTCGGAGGAACCTACACCTCTTTCTGGATTTCCCAGCTATGGTCCACACTCTCCAATTTCCCTATTGCCTCTATCGGTTGGAGTTCAATGCGAAGAACCAAACCCCGGTACCTATGGGAAATGGCCTGCCAGAGGTGGACCCCAAATCCGGAGATTCTGGTGCTCATATAGAGCAGGTTGGGGATGGAAAAAATGGATAAACCCAGTCTGAATCCCTCCTCCAAACTGAACATTCCTTTAAAAGTTGTGTCCAGACTCGAGTGATTAAATAAACCACCCCGTTTAATAAATCTGTTGAAAACTTCATCGAAGGGCGAAGTCCTTAAAATGAGTTCCAGGTGGCGAGTATCTTGTGCCGGGTTCGGTGAGGAGGAGGAGGAGCACTGGTTGATCCCAGCTATCCTATTGCAGGGGTAATGGGCTGAGTGGTTTGAACCTCGTGTCGCCCAGAACCCAGGGGGTGTGTGGCGGGCTCGGGGGCTTCGCCAGGAGAAGTAAAGCCAGAATGTTTTTCCTCTCCTTGAGCTAAGCAAGATAGCTAAATTCCCTGAAGGAGAGGAGACTGATCCTGAGAAGCCCAGGAGGTAAAAGGTTAAGTAGAAAGTGGGTGTGTTTTTTGGTTTCTTTTTTGGAACCTGAATTGGAAGATCATCAGCCCCGTCAGATGACCTGTCGAGGTGCTCTAGGGAGAAATCAGTACAGAAAGCAGGCAATGATATTCTTGGCCCGAGGATGTGAAAACCGAACAGAGACCAGGATTTGAGAATGGTCCAAAAAGGAAAGAAAGGGTGGGAGCTGATGATGTATTATCCTTTGAAAATAGTTGGAAAAAGCAACTTTATTTTCCTCAAATAGTGGCACTTTTCACTAGTGGAAAGAGCTCGGACCCGGGAGTCAGAAAATCTGAGTTCTCATCTTGGCTTTGCCCCTTGTCTGCTGCATGACCTTGGGTGAATCACTTTACTATGCTGTGCCTCAGTTTCCTTCAGTTTCCTCACTTGCAAAATGGGGATTCAGATTCTGTTCTTCCTTCCATTTACTTTGCAAACCCCATGTGGGACCTTGGTTATCTTGGATCTACCCCAGTGCTTGGTACAGTGCTTAGCACATAAGGGACTGTGTATATGATTATCTTGCATATACCTCAGCGATTAAAACAGTGCCTGGTACATAGTAAGTGCTTAACAAATACCTGAAAAAAAAATCCCTCACAGTCTTAATCCCCATTGTACAGAAGTGGGAACTGAGACACAGTGAAGTGATTGCCCAAGGTCGCACAGCAGATAAGTGGAAGAGTTGGGATTAGAACCCAGGTCCTTTTGACTTGCAGGCCCTTGCTGCTCTACCCATTAGGCTATGCTGCTTCCCTTTTACTGATCAATTGATGCAGTATCGTGTGCTTGGGAGAGTAAAGTACAGTGGAGTTGGAAGGCAACGATCCCTTCCTCAAGGGGCTTACAGTGTACATGGGGAGATGGATGAAATAAATTACAGATGGAGAAAGCAGCATATCATAGATCGAGCAATCAAGCGGTGGTATTTATTAAACACCTACTGCATGCAGAGCACTGAACTGCACAGCATCTTTAGTAAGGCTCCAAACAAAAGTCTTCAAGCCCCATGGGGCTGTTTCCTTCCTCTCCCTGAGGCCAGGAATCTCACTAGAGGGGCATGCTGAGAAGTTACAAGGCCTAGTGGAGAGAGTACGGGTCTGGGAGTCAGAAGGACCTGGGTTCTAATCCCAGCTCTTCCACCTGTCTGCAGTGTGACCTTGCAAGCCACTTTACTTCTCTGGGCCTCAGTCGCCTCATCTATAAAATGGGGATTAAGACCGTGAGCCCCGATTTGCCTATATCCACCCCAGCATTTAGTAAAATGCCTGACACATAGTAGGTGCTTAACGAATGCCACAGTTATTATTATTACTACTATTAGTGGCAGGAAAGTGGAATTCTGGCCCTTCGTGTGTTTGCTGTAAGGAAACCCAGAGGAGCAACGGTTGGGTGCCAGATGAAATGGGAATGAGCGTTTTGAGCCGCAGCTGTTTCCGTTCCACAACTGGATGAAAGTGGGACTTCAAGTCCCCATTTCTAGACGTAATTTCAAAATCCTAGGAGTAGAAGGTGGTGGAATGGCTCAAGTCGGAGGATTAACAAAACACAAGGTGCATTTAATAAGAAACATGCACCCTGGCCTGCTTTAGCTTGGAGCGTGAAACAAGAAACAGAAGGAGGCTTAAAACTGGCTCTGAATTTGTGCTGATTCGGTTAAGCTGGGCACCGGGAGAAAGATGAGATAGCGAGGTTCCAGGTGAAAACCTCTCCAGGGTGAGATGTGGGAGGAGAAGAGAAGTCAGCGGGAGATTCGGATAGCCGCTGAATGGGAGCTCTAAGTCCCTAAGTCCTTGTGGGCCAAAATCTTGTACCAACTCTCCGTCTCCCTCTCTGTCTTCCCAACCTCAACCACACTGAGTTTTTTTCCTTGCAAATTGAATTGCCTTGATGATGACCGCTCTTCTCTCTGTTTTCCCTTCAGTGAATTCCAGAGTGTTAAGCCATCTCCATACAGTTCAAGTCTCCCGGAGTTTTGCAACTGTGAATTTTTCTGAAGCTAGTCACAAGGAAACTGAGAATATTCTTGATTTAATTCATCTCCCAAATCCCTAAAGGGTACCAATTAGATTTTAGATGATGGTATCTAGATTTTCTCAGAGTGTGTGTGTGTGTGTTTCCCTAGGCAATGTTAAGTCCTGTGCTCCACTACATAAGGAATGGCCCTTGCTTTTTAATTCAGTTTGGTTCGATCTAAACCTCTGAGAATGCTGCCAGATGAGCTGAGCAGACCTAGTGGATATGGGAGAGGCAACCGGACATTGTTGTTGACTTTTATGGTAAATTCAGCCAAGTATGCCTTTTCTAAGTGCACTGCTCTGCACAAAGTAAGCGCTCAGTAAATGTCATGGGTTGTTTCAGAGAGAAGGCAACGTGGTCTAGTGGAAGGAGCCTGGGCTTGGGAGTAGGAGGCCCTGGGGTCTAATCCCTTCTCTGCCACTTGTCTGCTGTGGGACCTTGGACAAGTCACTTCACTTCTCTCTGCCTTTGTTTCCTCATCTGCAAAATGGGGATTCAATAAATACAATTGACTTTTCCTTGAGGAAACTCTGTTGTGGTTTGTCGCTGTGCTGCACAAGCGTGACTAGGAAAGACAGAGCGGCCTCGTGGAAATAGCACAGGCCTGGGAGTCAGAGGATTCTAATCCTGGCTCTGCCCCTTGTCTGCTTTGTGACCTTGGGCAAGTCGCTTCATTTCTCTTTTACCTCAGTAGCCTCATCGGCAAAATGGGGATTAAGACTGTGAGCCCCATGTAGGACCCGGATTGCATCCAACCTAATTAGCTTATATTTTCCCCAAGTGCTCAGTACAGGGCCTGGCACAAAGTAAGGCCTTAATAAATGCCATTAAGGATTTCAGCGTGCCGGCTTGTTTCGAAGCAGATGTAAAATGGGGAGAAAAAGAGGTGAATGGGACTTGCAGATGGTCACCCAGAAAGGAGGAGCCTTCTGTCTTTTCTCACTGTTTGTGTCTGTTTCCTAGGGCATCCCAGAAGACTTGCTGTTCTTTTACGATCACCTTCGGAAGGGCGGTGGACTCTACCGCGTAGACCAATGCCTCCTCCTCTACCGCTACCATCCGCAGGCCGCGACTCATTCTGTGTTGGAGTAAGTAGTCTGGCTATTTTTTAACTGGAAAATACCACCAGCCGCCCTCAAAAGAGGGTCTCCGTCACCCGCACCTCCCCACTGCCCTGGGATGCCAGGAAATCCAGTGCCGGTTGTCATTTGGTAACTCAGATTCTGTTGGCTTTGAGTCAAAGCATAGTATACTGTGCTCCGTCGATATCTGTGCTCCCTCCTACTTGGACTGTGAGCCCAGTGTGGGACCTGATTATCTTGTGTCTACCCCAGTGCTTAGCACAGTGCTTGGAACATAAGCACTTAACAAATACCATTATTATTATTATTACCACCCAATTCAGAGAAGCATGTGGCTTACTGGCAAGAGCACGGGCTTGGGAATCAGAGGACCTGGGTTCCAATCCCGGCTCCGTCGTTTGTCTGCCTTGGGCAAGCCACTTAACTTCTCTGGGCCTCAGGTACCTCATCTATAAAATACGGATAAAGACTGTGAACCCCAGGTGGGACAACCTGATTATCTTGTACCTACTTGAGTGCCTAGAGCAGTGCTTGGCACATAGTAAGGCCCTAACAAATACCTTAATAATAATAATAATAATAATAATTCTGGATCTGGAGAGGTTTATGGAATTCATAATGACCTGAGGTCAAGCTGCCGGTATGTTAGAGATGTACGTCAGTCAGTCATATTGAGCACTTACTGTGTGCAGCACACTGTATTAAACCCTTGGGAGAGTCCAATATAACAGACATGTTCCGCCCACAACAAGCTTATAGTCATCCTCGTTGCCATTCAGGCATTCTGGCTCGCTTTCAAGCCCCTCGGACTGCTCATGGGCCCGGGGGGTTCAGCCTGTCTCCTTGGCCATCAGAATTGCAGGGTGCATGGGGCAGGGGAGCAGTCAGGAGCCCAGATTCCCCGGGATCATCGTGCTGGGAATCCCGGGGTGGGGCACCAGTGCCATATCGCTGCTGGGAATCGCGGGGTGGGATGTGGCCCAGCTGCCGGAGGAATCCGTGGCCATAATCCCTCTTTTGGGTGGGCAGGGGGAGTGATACTGGACCCCTGGAAGCTGACCTCACAATGGGGAGGGGTATAGCAGGGTCTGGTTCTTGAATACTCAGACCCTTACTTACTGTATGCAGCACACTGTATTAAACCCTTGGGAGAGTCCAATATAACAGACATGTTCCGCCCACAACAAGCTTATAGTCATCCTCATTGCCATTCAGGCATTCTGGCTCGCTTTCAAGCCCCTCGGACTGCTCATGGGCCCGGGGGGTTCAGCCTGTCTCCTTGGCCATCAGAATTGCAGGGTGCATGGGGCAGGGGAGCAGTCAGGAGCCCAGATTCCCCGGGATCATCATGCTGGGAATCCCGGGGTGGGGCACCAGTGCCATATCGCTGCTGGGAATCGCGGGGTGGGATGTGGCCCAGCTGCCGGAGGAATCCGTGGCCATAATCCCTCTTTTGGGTGGGCAGGGGGAGTGATACTGGACCCCTGGAAGCTGACCTCACAATGGGGAGGGGTATAGCAGGGTCTGGTTCTTGAATACTCAGACCCTTAGAGACCCCTGCCGGCAACCTGATGGGGGCTCAGATGGCATGGCCCCCCAGATTTAATGCAATCCTAAGGGTGGCCCCTCCCTAATCTACATCAAGAACTGGGGGTGTTGGAGGCAGATGGATGGTTTCCATTCTGGTTCTGGAAAGGATGGGACGGTCCTTTTTTCCTTCTGTCCCTATTCTCGCCGGAATTCTGTTCCACACCTACACACCTCCTGAGCCTGGGACCCTGGTTGAGTCCATAGAGCCTTTGTTCCATCTATATTTGGGGAGCAGAGAGGGAGCTGGATGCTGGGAAGGTGTCGCTTGGGGAACTCATCCTAACCTCCGATCCCACTTCCCCTTGGTCCTGTGAGCAGTGCAGGGAGGTGTGTCTACACAGCTAGCATGTCGACACTCCAAAATAATAATAATAATTATATTTAACAACACATGCCCTGTGTCAGGCACTGAACTAAGCACTGGGGAGGATACAGGCAAATTAGGTTGGTCACGGTCCCTGACCTATATGGGGCTCACAGTTTCAATCCTCATTTTACAGATGAGGGAACTGAGGCCCAATGAAGTGACTTATCCAAGGTCACACAGACAAGTGGCAGAGCCGGAATTAGGACCCATGACCTCACGATTGCCAGGCCCGTGCTCTATCACTACGCCTTGTTGCTTCCCCTTCCTCCCTGCAGGGCAAACCCCTACCTTTCCCTAAGATAGGCCTAGAATCGAACTCCAAAGCGTGATTTTTAGATCCAGGAAAAAGGAATTGGGGGAATAGAAACCGAGGAATCAAATGAGTTAACTCCTCGCACAAGAGATTCCTGGGATCAGGAAAAGGATGGGAAGCAGCAGAGTTAGAGCAACCTGAAACCAAGCTAGTCCTTGGGGAAAGTTCAGCTATAATACCATTCCAAGCCCTCTAGTTTGGAGAGTGGGGGTAATCCAAAGAAGCGTGGAAAAGTGCTTAAATGTCCCTTGGCTCCAGTGACACATTACACTTTAAGGTCCCTGGCTTTTCCTCCTCTTCTCTTTCTCAGACTCGCAGGGCCTCACATCAGAGTACTATTTTTGTCATTTTTTTAAAAAGTCATTGTTCTCGGGGAAAAAGCAGATAGCTTTATGGTCAGTGTTCTTAAAAAAGTTCAGTTCTCCTCTCCCCAATCTTCAAGAACCTCCAGGAGTTGCCCGTCCACTTTCAGTCACTTAACTTCTCGATGCTTCAGTTATCTCATCTGTAAAATGGGGATTAGGACTGTGAGCCTCATGTGGGACAACCCGATTACCCCGTATCTACCCCAGCACTTAGAACAGTGCTCGGCACATAGTAAGCGCTTAATAAATACCAACATTATTATTATATTAAAGAGAAACTCCTTACCATCGGCTTTAAAGCTCCCTATCACCTTCCCCCTCCTACCTTACCTTCTTGATTTCCTATGTAACCCAGACCGCACGTTTTGCTCCTATAAAGCCAATCTACTCAGTGGACCTCCATCTCCCCTATCTCACCACCAACCCCTCACCCACGCCCTCCCTCTGGCCTAGAACTCCCTCCCCCTTTGTTTATGACAGACCACCATGCTCCGCAACCTCATACACGTATTAATGTCCATATCTGTAATTTATTCTATTATCCATCTCCCTTGTGGACAGGGAACGTGCCTACCAACTCCATTCTAGTGTACTGTCCCAAGCGCTTATTGCAGTTCTCTGCACACAGTAAGTGCTCCATAAGTACCGCTGATGGATCCTATCTTGAAGTAGCTCCACACACTCACCTCCCCACTTCCCCATAAACTCTGCTGAGGAGCGAAGCAGAGGGCAGTGGCTGCCACAACAGGTGACAAGAAAAACTCTCCCTGTTCGGTTTGAGGGCGGAAACTTCCAAGCAAGACAGCAAGTCCCCAGATCCGACTGAGCTGTTGGTTGGATCTATATGGGAAGGTCCTCGGCTGCTCCGAGAACATGAACAGAGAGCAGCTTGGCTAGGGCTGCCTAGCCTCCAAAGCGCTCAGTACAGGGCTCTGCCCCGAGATGGCACTCAATAAATGGTATCGATAAGGATGCTCACCCCTTGCGGCATCTGAACATGGCATAGTGGAGAGAGTAAGGGCCTGGGAGTCAGCAAGGTCATGGGTTCTAATCCTGGCGTTGATACTTCTCTGCTGTGTGACCTTGGGCAAGTCACTTCACTTTTCTGGGCCTCAGTTTCCGCATCTGTAAAAAGGGGATTGGGATTGTGAACCCCATGTGGGACAGGAACTGTGTCCAATATGATTTGCTTGTGTCCACCCCACCGCTCAGTACAGTGCCTGGCACATAGTAAGTGCTTAAAAAATACCATTATTATTATTACCTGGGCATATTTGGGGAGGGTGGAGCGGCAGGATCAAAGCCCCTTCCTCTGTAGAAAAGCACGTTCCTGATGACCTATTTTTTATTAACAACTACCATTCTCTCAGATTATCGAATTTCCCCAAACCACCATTCTTTCTCAGGCTATTATCATGACCTTGAATTTGTTTGACCAGACAAGTGTTTTGTTGTGTGTGTTTTTTAACCTGAGCTAATAGTTCTAGAGAAGCTGCCTGGCCCAGTGGATCCTCATCTATAGAATGGGGATTAAATAATTATACTATTTAAACATATGGTATTGGTTGAGTGCTTACTATGTGGGAGGCACAGTGCTAAGCGCTGGGGTGGACACAAGCCAGTCAGGTTGGACCCAGTCCATGTCCCCCATCGGGTTTACAGCCCTAATCCCCATTTTACAGAACAGGTGACTGAGGCCTAGAGAAGTGAAGTGACTTGCCCGAGGTTACGCAGCAGGCAAATGGTGGATCCGGTTTTAGAACCCAGGTATTTTGACTCCCAGGCCCATGCCCTATCCACTAGGCCATGCTGCTTTTCCGCACCTACCGTTTGCCAAACACTGAGGTAGGTAAAAGAAAATAAAATCTCACGTGGGGCTGACAGTCTAATTAAATGCCTGTTTCCCCTCCCCCTCAGACTCGGAGCTCCATATGGGACAGGGACTGTGTCGGATTATATTGCCCCTACCCGAGCGCTTGGCAGAGTGCTCGACACACAGTGCTTATCAAATTCCACAGTTTATATTAATGATTCCTCGTAGGCAAAAATCTTTACTGGCTGCTACTGATTTTTCGCCCATATGTGTGTTTTGATATTGTGGGTTGGCACGTTAATTTGGGGATTCTAACTCAGCTGAATTTCCAGAGAGGTCAAATAGAAAGGGCATTGAAAGCGCTGGCCTTGAAGGGAAATTGCATTAAGACGAATTTAATGAACTTTGCAAAGGGGAGAGCGCCCCTTTAACATTATGCGGCTGTGGGAGGGTTTTGTATTTCCGTGGAGCGGTTTTTGGCAGAGACTAGCCATCTTTTCTTCCCGGCACCACGGGACGTTAAAGCTTCTTGGACGAGTGTATCCCGTTGCTGTGGGAAAATGGCTTTTCTGAGAAATGGGCCTGTCTGAATTGACAGCGGGCCCTTGCCGATCCCAGTGTTGCAAATTTGGGGGGCTCAGCCGTGCCGCATTACAGCATCCTCGGAAAATGCACAGAGCCCGAAGGCTGGGTATGTTGCGCTCTGGGGGCATCTAATCTGGCACATTTCATTTTCCGGTTTTCCAAAAATGTGACAGTCCCAGTTCCTGCTATTCTGTTTTAGCCTCTATTTTTTTTTATTATTATTTCTAATTTTGCTTCCAGGAGAGGAGGAGGAAGGGATAGGGAGGGCCAGAGGGGTTCGTGGGGAGTGCAGGAGGAGAGGAGGGGATGTGTTGGGGGATTGTATAAGGGTTGTGGGAGAAATGCCAGTGTTGTGTAGAAGTGAATAAAGGTAGGCTTTCAAGAGGAATGCACAAGACTGCCCCCCCCCCCCCCCCAAATCCAGCAGTCTCCAACTCTCCCCAACTGTCCAGCCCTTCTTAAATCCTGCTTCCTCCAGGAGGTCTTCCTCGATTAATGTTCTTCTCTCCCTAAGTCATCTGCTTCCAAATCTCAGCTCAGCGCTAAGCCACAGGTAGGAGCATGGCCTAGTGGAAAGATCCCGGGCGTCGCAGGACTTGGGCTTCCAATCCTGTGTCCTCCATCTGCCAGCTGTGTGGCCTCGGGCGGGTACTTGACGCCTCTGGGCCACAGTTTCCTGATGTCTGTAAAGAACGGATTCAATGCTCATTATTTCTCCTCCTAAGGCCTTGAGCCCCATGTGGAACAGGGATTGAGTTTGAGTTGATGAACCTGTATCGTTCCCAATGCTTAGAAGAGGTCTTGACCCAGAGTAAGCGTTCAGCTACTGTTAAAAAAAAAAAAAAAAGAAAGAAAGAAAAGGCACTCTTCCTAGACATCCCACTGTGCACGTGTATTCTACCCCTGGACTGCTGAAATCAACCACATAGCCATCTTTCTATTTTCGTAAATCCTTTAAAGTGTTGATAATTTGCCATTCGTCTCCCCACTAAATGATTTGGTTATTACAAGACTTTGGGGTGCTGCCCTACCTGGAAAGATTGAGAGCCCAATTGGGACAGGGACCGTGTCCAACCCAATCATCTTGCATCTACCCCAGTGCTTAGTACAGTGCCTGGTACATAGTAAGTGCTTAACAAATACGACAGTTGTTATTATTATTATTATTACTTTAGTGTTCCTCTCCCTTAGTGGTCCATCAGCTCTCTGAGGGCAGGGATCGGGCTTACCAAGTCTGTGGAACTGTCCTCTCCCAAGCGCTTAGTTCAGTGCTTTGTCCAACACGATTTGCTGGTGTCCACCTCAGTACTTAATACGGTGCTTGGCCCATAGTAAGTGCTTTACAAATACCAAAATTATTATTATTATTGTTGTGTGTGAAGGGTAAGCACGCATCTTAGGGGCATTTCTTTGTACTCCTCTGGTTGTTCTACCACTACAGTCACTTTGTAAGGCTTTGTAAAAGAAATACTTAAAGGAACCTTTTTATGGAACTTAAGTGCTTTATTTGTGCTAAGCACTAGTGTAGGTACAAGATAATCAGGTTGGACACAGTCCCTGTCCCTTATGGGGCTCACAATCTAAGTTGGGGGGGAATCCAGGTATTTAATCCCCATTTTACAGATGAGGCGCAGAGAAATGAAGACAAAGGATTCTTGAGCTGGGATTCTCTGTCCCAGTTCCTCTGACCCTCGAGGCCTGTGCTCTTTAGTTTCCAATTTTAAAAATCTTGTAAAACTTTGAAGTCTGTCTTTTTAAAGGATCTGTCCCTTTGCCAAACGTGATCACCCTTTACTGCCCCAGCTCAACTCAGTGTTTTGCATTCTAATAAATTGGATTTTTACAAAAATAGTCCCACTTTCAGTTCTGGCTAGAGAGACAGAAGTCATTAGTGCTGAGACGACCCATAGATTCCAAGATATTTTTTCCATCTGCAGCTTGATTGGCCCCAGGCCGACACAGCCCACGTGCCCTAATCGGAGAACTGTGGAGTTCTCTAGAGAAGCTCTCGGAACCACCTCTAACCTGAACCTCCAGCTAGAAGGGACATTTTGGTGGTTTAGTTTTGCCGTGGCTCTGAGACAGGATCTCTCAACTGTCAGGTTTTTTCAGTTTGGCGATGGAAACCATGAGAGGAAGCCAATGCTGTCGGACAGTAAAAATGTATAAATGACGTAAGTGTTGCATTCAACATGCTAAGCCACACAATGAAGTGCTTATTTAAGAGAGAAGTGGCCGAGTCTAGTGGAAAGAGCACAGAGTTGGGAGTCAGGAGACCTGGGTTCTAATCCCGGCTCTGCCCCTTGCCTGCCGGGTGACCCTGGGCAATCTCCGGGCCTCAGTGAGTCATCTGCAGAATGGTGATTTAGTGGTGATGTGGGACATGAACTGTGTTCATTCAGTCATATTTATTGAGCACTTACTGTGTGTGGAGCACTGTATTAAGCAGTTGGGAGAGTACAGAGTAACAATTAACAGACCCATTTCCTGCCTGCAATAGGCTTACAGTCTGGAGGGGGAGACAGACATAAATATAAATAAATTGCTTGGGTCTAACCCGATTATCTCGTATCTACCCCAGCCCTTAGTATAGCGCTTGGCATATAGTAATCACTTAAGAAATACCATTATCATTATTATTAGTGATTTCTGGACAGGAGAGCTGACGCAAGGCCAAAAAGACTGTAGCTTTAACTTCCACTTCCAGTCACCTTGGAAACCGATGACCTCATGTAAGTTTTGAGAAGCAGATGACATTAACATCTGATGAGCTGGGTTTTCACTTAATAAGCCTTTCATGAAAGAAAGGCCCCAGTGCCAGATATGCCCCCTCCCACCCTCTGCCCCCTGACCCGAAAATGAACTCAGCAGGGTAATGGGGCTCATTATCAATACAAATGGACGTCTTGAATGAGGTAGGAGACGCCAGCAAGGCCTTCAGTTCACACAAAGTTCAGCGGAGCAACAAAACACAAACAAACATGTCCAACCCCCGGGATAATTGGGGGCTTTGCCTGAAGGCTCAAGGCCCCTCTCAGCCGAGGGCTTTGTTGCCCTGGTTATTTGTGCAAAATCTGCCACAGAAATGATTGAATTTGGGTGCGCTATTAGGGCCATTTAAGAGGAAGTTTGAAACACGCAGCTCTCTGACGCTTTGCTTGAAACAGTGGAGTTAAGTTGGACTCTTTAGGTCCCTTTCCCAGGGATGAGACTGCTGGCTCTTCTCCTCTAGACTGACAGCCAGTCAACTGTATTTATCGAACACTTAGTGCAGAGCAAGTGCTTGGGAGGGTACAATATAACAGTCACATTTCCTGCCCACAATGAGCTTACAGTCTAGAGGTCCTTACTGGCAGGGATGCCCCTTGTAATAATAATAATAATGTTGGTATTTGTTAAGCGCTTACTACGTGCAGAGCACTGCTCTAAGCGCTGGGGTAGATACAGGGGAATGAGGTTGTCCCACGTGAGGCTCACAGTCTTCATCCCCATTTTACAGATGAGGGAACTGAGGCACAGAGAAGTGAAGTGACTTGCCCACAGTCACACAGCTGACAAGAGAGAACAGTGTGGCCTAGTGGATAGAGCTCAGTCCTGGGAGTCAAGAGGACCTGGGTTCTAATCCGGGCTCCACCACTTGTCTGCTGTATGACCTTGGGCAAGTCACTTGACTTCTCTGGGCCTCAGTTACCTCATCTATAAAATGGGGATTAAGACTGGAGCCCCATGAGGGATATGGACCATGTCCAACCCGATTTGCTTGTGCTTATTGTGGGCAGGGATTGTCTCTATTGTTGTATATTTCTTTCCCAAGTGCTTAGTATAGTTCTCTGCACACAGTAAGCACTTAATAAATATGATTGAATGAATGAATCTACCCTACCGCTTAGTACAATACCAGACACATAGAAATTGCTTAATAAATACCATAGAAAAACTGGGTTGTACTGTCCTCTGCTAAGCTCTCAGAACAGTGGTCTGCACACAAAAAATGCTCAGTAAATATCCCTGACTGATCGATTGAGGCTAAGGTTATGGTAGCCAACAGAAGTCAAACAAGGAGAGGAGTGGTAGGCTGAGGAAAAGCCCCAAGAGAAAGACCTTGTAGGCAGTAGGTACTAGGCCAGAGATTCAGAGCCTGGCTCAGGGAGCCGAGGAGGGCACAAACAGGGAACTGAGAGGCGAGAGAAGCCAAGAGGAATGATCCCTCGGGTGATGGGGGAGGAGGGGGTGGTCCCCTCTGGGCACGGATGCTCCACGTTGCGAAGGTTGAAAAACTCTGTGAAAATCTTCACGGTGCGGTGGTGTTGTGCAACTCAGAGACACGCTTTTCATTTCACTTGTTCCAAGCAACCTCTTTCACTATCGCCAGCAAGTTGCTACAGTTCTGGTACACCTGTGTGGCTCTTGAGGTCTGGGAACATAGTTTTACCCCCTCACTTTCCTGGGGCCCCTGGGCAGAAATCCCAGCTGCTTTCTGGGAACATCCCCAAAGAGGCGGCCCAGGTGAACCGAAAACCCAGTGGGGATGGTCGAAACTGCCTCGCTGGCGCTGCCTCTTTTCCATTTCATTGGAACCGAGGAAATCTCATGTGCTTGTGTGTGTTTCCTCCCTGGCAATCAGGCCAATTTTATGCCCTTTGTAGTTGGACAGGAGGGCTGACACTCTCCTATCTGGGTTTGAAAACTCACTAATTGAAGTAATTACAATTCTAGCATCATTAACTTTATCACACAGAACTCCCTCCTGAGGAGGAGGAAACATTCTCATTTCCCTCCTGGGGAAACCTCAGTCCACACCCCAGTGTAGGGGCGAGGGGGCCTGTCCCTTTGTGCACCCCGAGGTGCCTCTTGCTTATTCATGTGAGGAGCTGCATAGCATCCCTTCCCGTCGTGCACTTGGCCTAAGGGTTGCCACTAGCTTCCGCCTTCCCCCACAATGCTTTTTGCTGACAGGGCTCCTAGCAGGAGGCAGACCTAGGCATGAGCAGTGTGGCTTAGTAGAAAGATTATGGGCCTGGAACTCAGAGGACCTGGGTCCTAATCCTGGCTCCATCATTTGTTTGCCATTTGACCCTAAGCAAGTCACTTGCCTCCTCTGTGCCCCAGTTTTCTCATTTTTAAAAGAAGGCTCAGTGCCTATTCTCCCCCTACTTAGATTGCGAGCCTCACGTGGGATATGATTGTCTTGAATCTTCTCTACTGCTTGCTTAGTACAGTATTTGGCAGATAGTAAGCACTTAAATAACACAATGTCAAATATCTCCAGGGGCTATTTCAACTGAGAAGCTGCGGGGCCTAGTGGCTAGAGCCCGGGCCTGCCAGTCAGAAAGTCCTGAGTTCTAATACCGACTCCATCACTTATCTGATAGATGGCCTTGGGCAAATCACTCCACTTCTCTGGGCCTCAGTTACCTCACCTGTAAAATGGGGATAAAGACAGGGAGCCCCATGTGGGATATTGACTGTGTCCAACCTGATTGGCTTGTGTCTACCCCAGTGCTATCTCAGTGCCTGGCACATAGTAAGCACTTAACAAATTCCATGGGGAAAAAAAACAACAAAAAATAGGATTTAGGGGGCAGGCGTTGCTGGTGCATCTCAGGGTCTTGTAGAATTTGGGTCCATAATTCAGATTCTCCAGAATTATCCATTTCTCTATGACTTCCACCTCCACAAGTTTCTTTGCCTTGCAAGAAACCCCCGATGAGCTCTCTTTTAAGCCTCTTTATTAATGACCAATCCACTGCCTTTAATGGTCCACTGCCATTAGTATTCCATAATGCTGGGAATCAGGTTGACTAATTCATTATTTATTTATGAGGGCAGATCCCTTGAGTTTTGATTTGAGGGTTGAGTATTTTGAGGATTGAATAAATGATGAATATTTCAAGTAATTCTAAATGTGTTTTTGAAAAAGATTAAGTGCACTTAGACATTCCACATTTCTCACTACTCAAGTCTCCACTTGGGGACTATCACATCCTCCAATTATTTTAAAAATCCTAAATGAAAGGTGGCCCTAATGCCTGAAGATCTCCATTCCAAACTCTGGTGTCTGCCTGATTTTATTAAAAATAGCCCTGCCCCAAATCCAACATTCGTTTTTCATTTGGGTCCTCGCTCTACGCCTGAGTCTCTCAGATGTTGCTCTGCTCACATGCGAAATGGCTGTTCCGCTAAGATATTTTTTATTTGCGCTCATAAAGTGTTCCCAAGTTATGACACTTCCATCCATCCATGATGATGTGCTAAATTGACGCAGAAGGGGCTGGTAAACTCAGTGACGCAGAAGACAGAATAGAAATATGCCCTCTGTTGTCAGCAGAATCATCCCCGGGAGAAATTAGAGTGGCCCGAGGCTACATTTGTTCCAAATTTGAAGTTTCTCAGGTTAGAACTGGGGAATGTTGACACAGGAGTTGTAGAGTCACAAGTCTTTCCCACTATTAAGGTTGAAAGCATCTTTCGCCTCCTTCCAATAGGCAACATCTGCTACTAGTTTCCGTTCATTTAGAATTTTTACATATCTCAACTTATTGCATTCCCAAGCCAAATTGGAGGCGGTATTTCCCGGTCCTGGGTCCTGAAACAAATGAGAGACCCCCACCAGCTTCAGAAGGGCCCTGAATCGTGGCCAAAAGCCTTTCAAAGCAAATTGAACGTGGACTGGATGTTGAAAATATCCTCGTTCTGGTCACCCACGGAGCATGAGGGTCAGAAGGTGGGGGTGAGAAGGAAGCAGGGATTTTTGGAGGGACCTAGGATGGGAACTGGCTAGTTTCCAAAAGCGGCATCATCATCGTCGATGGTGTTTTCTGCGGGCTTATTGAGTGCAGAGCACTGTCCTGAATCCCTGGGAGAATCCCCTACAACAGAGCCTGAAAACCCCCACTGAAGGCATTGTCCAGTCTTATCCAAGGCCTGGGGTGAGCAAGGGAAGGAGTCCGGTTAGTAAAGGCCTTTGTGGAGTGCCCATGCCCAGAGTATGTAGGAGGGCCTCAGTTTCCCCACCTGTCAAATGGGGGTTCAATCATCCTCCCTCCTCCTTAGATTGTGAGACTTAAGTAGGACAAGGACCATGTCCAACCTGATTTATTGGAATCTACCCCGGAGCTTAACACACAGTGCTTGACACATAGAAAGTGCTTAATGAATACAAAAATAATAATAATAATCTGACACCTAGATCATGCTGTTTCCCAAGCCTTGAACTCCCTTCCACCCAGCAATTCCACCCAACCCCAGCTCTCCCCATCTTTAAGGCCCCCATAAAACCTCCGCCTTCTCCAACAAGCTTCCCGAGATTGATTCACAATATCCCATTCATACCACAGCCAGCACTCACCCATGGCACATAAATCATTTAATTCTTTCCTTAGCATTCATGTACCTATGTTTATTTTTATTTCAATCGATCAGTCAATGGTATTTATAGAGTGCTTTCTGTGTGCAGGTCACTGTACTGTACTAAATGCTTATTTTTATATTATTTATACACTCAATGAAACATTCAATTCCTTGCTCAGCTGTTCTGTGTTCATAATGCTTCCTGCTTATACTTGTTCTCCCTCCAGCTTTCATTATCTGTAAATAGTTTTTGTCTGTCTCCCCCACTAGACTGTAAGTTTAGGTCAGAAAGCGGTTTTCTTGCTACTGCCGAACCTTCCTCTGCTAAATTTTTCTTCTCTAGACTGTAAGATCGTGGTGGGCGGGGAACGTGTCTTCCAACTCTGTTATATTGTACTCTCCCAAGTGCTTAGTACAGTGCTCTGCACTCAGTAAGTGCTCAATAAGTATGATTGAATGAATGAAAGCACACAGTAAACGCAGAAGGGAGAAGGAGCCGGGCTAACTGGCGAGGCCTCATTGCCAGAAGTTAGACGTGACCCTTTGGGCAGAGCCCCGGACCACCACGTCCAAACTCCCTACCCTGTTCTCCCCTCCACCCCCCGACCCAGCCCAGGGGCACCTGTCAATCAATCCACTGTCCCGGCATTACCCTGTTCTACCATGGCAGTTAAGTGTGGGTGGAGAAGTGAAATGAACCAGGGTTCTTCTGGCCTGGGGGGAGAATCCTCTCAATATTGTGTATTTCTACCAAGTCTGTTGTAGTGCATTCTCCAAAATGCTTAGTACAGTGCTGAGCACACAGTAAGTGCTCAGTCAATATCTCTGCGCGAGTCTCTGCTGAACTAAACCAAGTTAGTTCATTCAGTTGTATTTATTGAGTGCGTACTGCGTGCAAAGCACTGTACTAAGTGGTTGGAAGAGTACAATAGAACAATAACCAGGTACAGTCCCTGCCCACAAAGAGCTTACAATTCAGAGGTGGGGACAGACATTAATATCAATAAATTACAGATATGTACATAAATGCAGTGGGGCTGGGACCAGGTTTTAGGATTTGGGGGGAAATACCCAGAAAAAAAAGTTTTTGTTTTTTCTTTAGAAATGCCCTGATTTTATCGTTTGTTTTTCCTTTAAAAAATACGCACATGAGGCACAGATCAGCAAAATCGGATCTTTTCCCTGGAAATGTTGCTGACTGGGGTGACCCGTAGCCAACTATTTTTCCTATGACCTGGAACTTTCTGACATCTCTTGCTTTAGACAACTTCTAAGATAAGAGGTAGCAATGATGCCAACAGGAAACCCTGTCTTCTGCGTGGTGAACAAACTTTCCTAATCAGATTGGCTGTTCCATCCGTCTGAACAGAAGTCATTTTCATATGTTGATTTATTTTGTTCCTGGGCCAGGTTTCTGTGTGGTGTGATTTACCTCGTGCTACCCTGATTGTCCGGGCCTTAATGTAAACCTCAAATAACTGCCATGACTCAAAAAGATGAGGAGAACACCCCCTCGGTCATCTTCTGGGTGATGTTGGGCAAGTCACATCACTTCTCTGGGCATCAGTTCCCTCATCTGTAAAATGGTGATTGAGACTATAAGCCCAGTGAGGGGCTCAGACTGTGTCCAACCTGCTTGTATCTCCCCTAGCGCTTAATACAGTACCTGAAGCATAGTAAACACTTAAGTACCATAAAAAAATCCAGACGAATTAATAATAATACTAAAATGACTGTAGAAACCAAAGCACTTTCACGGTAGTTATCCGATCTTTTCCTCACAGTATCTCTGTTGAGGTAAGGAGAGAAGGGCATTTTTGTCTCTGCTGTCTCTCTTCAGCCTCACATTCAGTTACTAAATCTTGCTGATTTTTCTTCCACAGTATTTCCCAAATCTACCTCCATCCTCTCCCCACAAATGATGATTAACCCGCTCGAACCCGTCGTCAGCTCCCGGCTGAGTAAGCCTCCTCACCAGTCTCCCAGCCTCCAGCCTCTTCCGTCTTCAGCCTATACTATGCTCTGCTACCCGGATATCTTTCTCAGGCATCATTAGCATATACTTCTCCATTCCTCGAAACCCTCCAAGGGTTTCCAGTCAATCAGTTGTATTTATTGAGTGCTTACGGTGAGCAGAGCACCATCCTAAGTGCTTGGGAGAGTATAGTATAACAGAGTTGAAAGTCACATGCTCTGCCCATAGTGAGTTTATAGTCTAGAGGGGGAGACAGACATTAATATAAATAAATGAATTATAAATTTGTACACATCTCCTTCCACATCAAACAGGAATCCTGACTAATGACTTCCAAGTTTGAAGCAGCCTAGCCTAGTGGATAGAACCTGGGCCTGGGAATCACAAGGACCTGGGTTCCAGACCCGGCTCTGCCACTTGTCTGCTGGGTGACCTTGGGCAAGTCACTTCACTTCTCTGTGCCTCAATTATCTCATCTGTAAAATGGGGATTAAGATTAGGAGCCCCAAGTGGGACAGGGACTGTGTCCAATCTGATTAGCTTGTATCTACCCCACTGCTTAGAACAGTGCCTGGCACATAGTAAATACTTAACAAATACTATTTTTTTAAAAAGTGCTTAGCCCAATGATCTGCACATAGTAAGCGCTCAATAAATACAATTGCTTGGCACAAAGTGAGGTTGATCCTCTCTGCCTTCCCTCAGCTCCCATTACAAGGCTCTGGACACGGTGGTTGTTGAGTGGTTGGGAGTGAAGGCCTTGTTTGTCTGACTTCTCTCTGACAAAATTCCTACCTCTCCTTCTGGCATCTGCCACTGGATTTCCAAGAATCAGAACTGTGTAGAGGAATGGCACAGGGATATATGGTGCTTTGACTTTGAAGTTTCTAAATTACACCCAGCCCAGGCTGAGAGCAAATCCAACTGTTAAGTAAACGGCGTTTACTTAACTTAGTCTGAAAATGGTCAGAGAAGGTGTACGATTGAGTGGAGAGACGAGAAAGGCAGGAAGAGGAGAAGAGGCAAGGTGAAGCAAGGTAGAAGGGTAGATTTCGTAAGTAGTATATTGATATTAATGTCTATCTTCCCCTCTAGATTGTAAGCTCACTGTGGGCTGCCAAAATATCTACCAGCTCTATCATCTTGTATTATCCCAAGCACTTAGTCCAGTGCTCTGCACACAATAAGAACTCAATAAATATCATTGAGTGATTAAGAGAAAGGAGGCAGGGAGAGAGGGAGGTGACAGAGGAGAGGGGAAAAAGAGATGGAGAGAAGGAAAGCTTGAATCATCACAGCCTGGGCTGTTCTAATTATCTGAATAGTGAAAACATTCATCATCAACCCTTCAATCTTTATACAAAAGAGTGAACCGCAAAGGGCAGTGTACTCTGAAGCTTGAGGACCTAGAGTATTTATGTTCGGAGTAGCAGCTTTATTTCTGGACAAGGATCCATTTGCTCTCCAGATAACATTCGTACTGCAGCAAGGAAGAGAAAGCAGCCCCCAAACAACATAAACTTCTCTATGATGAGTAACAGGGGAAGGACTCAAGGGATAGGAGGAAATCATCTTATATAAAGTTGTAAGGCTGAGCAAAGCCAGAAAAAAAAAATGGCCTCGGAAATCATTCCAGCAAGCTGGCCATGGTTCCAAGTCACAATCTATTTGTGTGTTTGAAATGGAGTCCTCTCTTCTGCCGTGTAATCTGTGAAAATCAGATGGACAGACAAACACCAGCCTAATGCCAGATACTACTGCTTTGGAAGGCCGACAGCTGCATGATAGTTTGCTGTTTTTCTTTTCACCAGTTTGAAGCAGCAGCTTTTAAAAAAACGGGAAAGGCCGAGGAAGGTAATTTGATGTCTTGCAGCTTCCTTACTCTATTTGTATGTGCAGAGAGTTGTTGTATTTTTAATGGTATTTGTTAAATGCTTACTATGTGCCAGGCACTTTACTAAGCACTGGGGTAGATACATGATCATCAATTTGGACACAGTCTCTGTCCCACATGGGACTCACAGTCATAAACCCCATTTTCCAGATGAGGGAACTGAGGGCCAGAGAAGGGAAGTGACTCGTCTGAGGTCACACAGCAGGCAAGCAGCAGAGCCAGGATTAGAACCCAGGTCCTAAGGCAACTTCCAATGGTTGCATATCCACCTCCTTATCACACAAAGACTCCTCACCATCAGCTTTAAAGCAGTCAGTCACCTTGCCCCCTCCTACCTCACCTTGCTCGTCTCCTACTACAACCCAGCCTGCACACTCCACTCCTCTAATGCCAACCACCTCACCATATCTCCATCTCGTCTGTCTCACCACCAACCTCTCACCCCTGTCCTGCCACTGGCCTGGCATGCCCTCCCTCTTTAAGTCCCACAAACAATGACTTTCCCCTGCTTCAAAGCCTTATTGAAGGCACATCTCCAAGAAGGCTTCCCTGATTAGTCCTCTATTCCTTTTCTTGCACTCCCTTCCGTGTTGCCCTCACTTGCTCCCTTTACTCATTCCCCCCGACCAGCCCCACAGCTCTTATGTACATATCCGTAATTTATTTATTTATATTATCTGCCTCCCCCTCTAGACTATAAGCTCACTGAGGGCAGGGAATGTGTTTTATATGGTTATATTGTACTCTCTCAAGTACGTAATACACTGCTCTGCATAAAGTAAGCACTCACTAAGTAGGATTGATTGATGGATTAACTCCCAGGCCTGTGCTATTTCCAGTAGGCAATGCTGCTAATTTCTTTTTTTATTTGTGCTGAGCCCAGGCTATTTTCCATTTGTGTAATTATGTGCTTTTAAAAAAGTGACTCTAGTCACCCAGACAGTACCTTAATAATCAATCCATTGTTTTTACCGAATGCTTACTGTACTAAGTATTTCAGAGAGTACAATATAACAGAGTTGGTAGACACATTCCAGTTGGTAGACACACTCCCTGCCTAATAGTTCGCGATTTACCATCCTGATTATGATGTGTAGGATTTTTTCGATTTTTACAACAGCTAACTTTGGCCATAATGAAAAGCAGGTCAGACACAGTCTCTGTCCCTCATTGGACTCTTCCCTTTGCTCCAGTGGTTTACTGCTAACCCCTTGGGCACTCATTAATTCTCCCAACTCTCTGATCTAATAGCTTTGTCTCTATAGTGCTTGAAGCTTCTCCAGGATTTCCCATCTCCCAGGGCTCCAAACTCTAGGTTTCAAATTTTGAGAACAGCAGTGCCTTTTAATAACCCGATGTCTTAATGAATTAGCGATTTCAGGAGCTGGATTAGCACCCAGGTCCTTCTGACTCCCAAGTCCGTGCTCTATCCACTAGATCGGCTGCTTCTCCTAGTCCTGTCATGCGGAATGGTGATGATGAGTATTCCTCACATTTTAGTTAGAAAAAACTAAGGCTAAACTCCTAAGGATAAGTGCTTAAGGTAAAGTACAGCTGAGGCAAACACATTTCACTCAGAATGGTGATTTCACTCCAGTGCTTAGAACAGTGCTTGGCACATAGTAAGTACTTAACAAATACCATCACTATTATTATTATTATTAAAGCTGTCAGTCCTCTGAGTTACCATGGCAAAAAGGAAATCTTCCCTTGGGAAATACATCCTTCTCTCATGAATTAAACAGAGCTGCAACTCCAAATTGTAATTATATGTATGTCTGATGCAAAGACAAGGCCCTATTATCTGAAGTTGCAACCTAAATTTTAAGTACAAAGTTTGTAAGATTTAATCTAGACTCTGATTCCGATTAGCTTTAGAATCTTGGCAATTCACTTTAACCGTTTGTGCCTCAATTTCCCATCTGTGTTGGAGATGACAGTTCTTAGTTCTCTTCCACTTGTGTCCCTTTTCATTAATGTTTGTACACTGATTAGAAATTTTTGTTCAGGAGCCAAGAGCGGGTGGATGTGTTCCCTCCTCGTGAGGACCTTAGAGATTACAGATTTTACAGATTGGGGAAATATAGAGTATAACGATATTCACATAAACTTTGAGGGGCACTGTGCTAAATGCTAGGGTAGGTACAGTGGGGGCAGCTCAGACACGGTCCTCGTCTATGTCTGTCAGGAACTCTTAGTGTGCACAGTAACCGCTCTCTTAGACTGCGAGCCCCATGTGGGACAGGGACTGTGTCCGTCCTGATCTTGTATCTATCCCACCACTTAACACGGTGCTGGGCACATAGTAAGCCCTTAACACTCAAACAGTCAATCAATCAATGGTATTTTCTGAGTGCTTACTTTGTACAGAACACGAAACTAAGTGCTGGTGAGAGTACTGCATCCCAGAGTTGGTAGACACATTCCCTGCCAACATCAAGTTGGTCTGCAGTCTAACAAATCAAATGAACAAATCCAAGGAGAAGCAACATGGCCTAGTGGATAGAGCATGGGCCCGGGAGGCAGAAGGACCTGGGTTCTAATACCAGCCCTGCCACTTGTCTGTTGTGGGACCTTAGACAAGTCACTTCACTTCTCTGAGCCTCAGTTCCTTCATCTGTAAAGTGGGGATTAAGACTGGGAGCCCCATGTGGGACACTGATTGAGTCCTAGCTGATTATCTTTTATCTACCCCAGAGTTTAGAACAGTGCCTGGCACATAGTAAGCCCTTAAATACCAATTAAAATAATAATAATAGTACTCATCATGGCCCTCTCTCCACCCTCCCTTTTCCCCTTCTCCCCTGCTCTGCTTCCATCCTTATCTCTTGCATTCCTCTTTTTTCTTCTTCTTTCCCTGTCCTCTCTTCCCGCCTTACCCTACAATTGCTCTGCACTTTCTCCCCTTCTCACTCCCTTTCCAAACAGTGAAGCAGGGCGGCTGGCTCCATATTTGTTTATATCAGGGGAAAGAATGTTATCTGAAAACGTAAAACCTGGAATTTTGAGTATAGAAATTGTGCTTTTAATTAGGCTATTGTTAGGGTTAACCAAATTGGTCAATTATGAAACTGTAGGCGCACCAGCTGTTTCTAAAGTCAAGTGAAGCAAGAGCCAGCTGTTGGAGCATTTTTACCATCTCCAAAATGTGACCTTTCTCAGTTTCTGAAAACATCCCAGCGATATTGGATTAAATTTAAAGTTGCAGAAGTTCATCCAGGGTCTGCTCTTCAAAGGGAAATTTCTCTTTTATCTCTGACCTCTTAGACCTGGGAGGAATTAAGCTGGACCAGGTGACTGGAGGAAAGTATTAAGGGCTTTAGGGTTTGTGGATTAAGATTTTCGTGCATTTCTTTAATATTTAAAGTTCCAGTTGTGGGCGGAGAGCAGGAACCTGGATTATGGGAGAAGCAGATACAACGCTATTGGTTTCCTGGTGGAGAACAGCTCTCCAAGTTAGATTAATGGCTATCAACGCAGGAGTGGAGAGGGAGGGAAATGACCAGGCTAGGGAATAGTGCTGTTAGGGAAATGTGAGAAATGATCAAAAGGACAGCGGAGGCAGTGAGAGTCAGCTTGTATTAACATTTATCCGAGAGGTAGACCTGTGTGGGTTTTGTGTGATAATAGCATTTATAAAAAGCTATTTTGTACCCAGATGTTATCAAAAACATCACATGGTGGTCTTTGTCCTTTCATAGTAGTGAATGGACTTGTTTTACTTCACTTACTCTTAACCTACAAAGTACCTTCTTCTATTGTAGAGATTGTTGAGTCTGTAGCAGAGTTCAATCAATTGATAGTATTTATTGAGTGCTTACTCTGTGCAGAGTGCTATCCTAAGCCCTTGGGAGAGAACAATAAAGTAGAATCCCATCCACATAGCATTTATGGCTATATCTATAATATATTTAGTCATATTAATGTCCGTCTTCTCCTCTAGACTGTAAGCTCATTGTGGGCAGGGAATATGTCCGTTTATTGTTGTATTGTACTCTCCCAAGTGCTTAGTACAATGCTCTGCACACAGTAATCAATAAATACGATTGCATGAATGAATAAGTAGGTAGAATCCCTACTTTCAAGGAGCTTACATTCTACTGCAGGAGGCAGACACAAAAAAAATGGAAAGGGAAAGGAACTTGAATGTAAGGATATCGGGGTCAAGGGTGGTGGGGGTGGGTGAGTTCCCAGATGCTTGGTGTTTGGGGGGAACTTAATGTGTAGTAAGCTTATATTGGTGCCTGTCTCCCCCTATAGACTGGAAGCTCGCTGTGGGTAGGGAACGCATCTGGTATATTGTTGCATTGCACTTTCCTAAGTGCTTAGTACAGTGCTCTGCACATAATAAGCACTCAATAAAAAAGATTGATTTTGAAAAAGGCTGTTTTTATGATATTTATTAAGTGCTTACTATGTGCCTTGCACTAATTAGGTTGCTCCCAATTCTTGTTCCACATGGGGTTCCCAGTCTTAATCCCCATTTTACACGTAAGGGAACTGAGGCCCAGAGAAATGAAGAGGCTTGCCCAAGGTCACACAACAGACAAGTGGCAGAGCTGGGATTAGAACCCAGGTTGACTCTCAGGCCCTTGATCTATCCACTAGACCACGCTGCTTCCCTTGCTTTTGTGGGACTATTTTCACTGTGGATGGATTCTCAAAACCACTTATGTGGGATAGGGAAGACACAGTAGATGATTTCACCCAGAACCCTCAGTCCCAGAAAGGCCCCACTTTCTAATCAATCAACAGTATATATGGAGCACTTACTATGTGCAGAGCACTGTACTAAGCGCTTGGAAGAGCACAATGCAAAAGAATAAACAGACAGTTTCTATGGTCACAAATAGCTGGATCCAACACACCAACATTAATTTCCTTTGACCTCCTTTTTTCATCAAAATCCCCTAGCCTTGCTTTGCCATTGTCAGTTTGCGCATCTTGATCACCACACTCACCCTTTTTTTCCCCCTTTCTCCAGACGCACCATCTGGAACCACCGAGTCCGGTTTCTAGAAGAGAGAGCTCTTCGACACTGGCCTTCTTTCACCATCTGGAATGCCGGCAAGCAAGGCAGGAAGCTCTACCGAAGCCTGACCCCAGCTAACCAGAAGAAGGTAGGAACCCTGAAACTGAGAGGAATCCATTGTCTATTTGTAGTTCTCCTTAAGCTCTAGTGAGTGTGTAGCCTCATGATTTTCAAGCATTTCTCTGGTTTTCTGGTAAGCAGGTTAGCTGTTATTTTGATAGGTAGGCAGGTAAGCCTACACTATTATTTTTTTTAAAAAACCCAACAACATAAATTTCAAGCACGGCTGGCTGAAATAAGCACTTAATGCTGTCCAGATTGCTGCTCATGATATGTGCTAATTTCATCCCAACTCCGTGGAGGTGGAAGTGGAGATTTTGTTGGTCTCGGGGCTTTGGGAAAGGCTGAAGGAAAAGTAGCAATTCCCAAGAGGGTAGTGTTGACACCATCCATGGCAAGAAGTGGAAGTGCTTTGATAAAGGCAAATAAAAGACTAGAGAAGCAGCGTAAACTAGTGGAAAGAGCACAGGCCTGGGAGTCAGAAGGATCTAGACTCTAAGCCCGTCTCCATCAGTTGCCTGCTGTGTGACATTGGGCAAATCACTTCACTGCTCTGGGCTGCAGTTCCCTCATCTGCAAATTGGAGATTCAAAGTCTGTATTCCCTTCTACTTAGACTGTGAGCCCCATGTGGGGCCCGATTATCTTTTACCTACCCCAGGGCCTCGTACAGTGCTTGGCACTTCACGCTTAACAAATACCTCAGTTTTCACTATCATTATTATTATTCTCATCACCATTATTATTATTACTTGGTAAGCACTTACCACCTGCCAAGCACTGTGCTAAGAGACAGGGTAGATACTAGGTAATCAGATTGGATACAATCTCTCTTCCACATGGGGCTCACAGTGGAGAACAGGTTTTTCATCCCTCTTTTACAGATGAGGAAACTGAGGCCCAGAGAAGTAGGGACTTACCCAAGGTCACTCAGCAGTTGAGTGGGAGAGTGAGGATTAGAACCCAAGACAGCCTGATCCGTGTTTTTTCCACTAGGCCATCCTGCTCTTCCTACAAAACATTTGACAACACTGCTCTCTGTCAGTGAGGCAATCAAGTCGACTGCTAGTCTTAAAAGCCCAACTAAATTTCTCACATATCAGTGAGGCATAGATGACTGACTTCCATTCTTTAGTCAGCAATAAACTCGATAACCACATCCGCAAATCTCGGGTCTTTCTGGCGGTCCTCAGCTCGGCTGAGTCCGCATCCCTCGGCCCTGATGGATTTAAGCAAATTTAAGCAAAGGGCCTCTGGGGGCCCAGCACTCTACCGAGTTTCCCTTCTTTGACAAACCTTGACCAAGAGTTTTCTCAATTCTCCTTTACTCCTACTTAGCCATAAAGGACTGTGGAGGAAAGGAGGAAGAAAGGAGGAGGGCATGGGGGTGGGGGTAGGGGCTAATCCTAATTAGATATTGACATCACATATGAAGGAACATCTGAAATAGAAAATCCCCAAATCATTAGTGGTGTCTCAATTGTAATCCACGGCCGTTTTAGCTCTTTACTCTCGATCCGAGGGCAACTGACGAGTCTGGAGAACAAATCCTTATTCTGATGTTGCAAGAGCCACCTGCTCGTGTCAGTTATTCCTCTCCCGACGCGTATCCGGTGCCCCAGACAACACATCAGCAGAGGGAGGCTCCATTCTGTCCCAGAAGGCGGAAGTAGGAAAGGGCTTATTTGCGGTGTAACCTACTGCCTTTGGCCGGAGGATGGAGGAATGGTCTCGTCCTTTGACAGAGCAGATCGGCTCTGCCCTCCCTTGTAATTGGCTTCGCTAGCGTGCTTCTAATTAGTCGGAATGCACGCATTCCTTCCAGATGACCTTGACAGAACATTCGCTTGGGCGGGACTGAGGGCCATGATATTCGCTTGCTTCTAAGAAGGATGCAATTAAGGGTATTTCAGTGTGTTTTATTGGAGTGAAGAAATGCCGCTTGGAGCATTGGCCTTTTCAGTACTGAACAAGACACTTGGGGTGCCCCCGCAAAGTCAGCCTGGTAGGCTTCGTCTGGCTGGATGGGTTGAACTAGCCGGGGTCGTGTTATATGACTGACGGGCTTCAGTTGAGAGTCTGGGGTCTGCAGAACTGTGCTGGGGCAGTCTGTTGATCAGTCGATCCATCAGCCGTCACTGATCGATTGCTTGCTATGTGCAGAACCCCTTACTTAGCGCGTGGGAGAGTTCATTACCGCAGCATTACCAGATATGTTCCTTGCCCATAACAAGCTTACAGTCTAGAGGAAGAGACAGACATTAATATGACTAAGTAATTTAGAGCATAAAATGTAAAGATATGTACGTAAGTGCTGTGGGGTTGGGCGTGGGGCGCATATCAAATGTCCAGACATCACAGATAGAAGTGCGTAAACAAAGCAGATGGAGACACAGACAAGCCCGGGAAAAGAGGGCTTAATCAGGGAAGGCCTCTTGGAGAAGATGTGACCTTAATAATGCTTTGAAGGTGGAGGGAGTTATTGAGCACCTACTGTGTGCAGATTACTGTACTGAGTACTTGGGATAGTGAAGTATAACACTATATCAAGGCATAGTTTCTTGCCCACCATGAGTTTACAGTCCAGAGGGGGAGAGAGACATTAATGTAAATAAATTAGTATCTATTAGCGTTCCAACTTACAGTGGCCATCCAAGTTCACTGGACTCCCCTTTTTTGTGTGTTTTTTTTAAATGATATTAGATAAGCCCTTACTTTGTGCCATATACTGGATTAAGCGATGGGGTAGATACAAGATAATCAGGTTGGATACGGTGAGTGTCCCAAATATTGCTCACAGTCTTAATCCCCATTAAAGTAAATGAGGTGCAGGGAAGTAGAGCAACTTGCCCATTGTCACCCAGCAGGCAAGTGGTGGATCTGGGATTAGAACCCAGGTCCTACTACTCCCAGGCCTGTGCTCTACCCACTAGACTATGCTGCCTCTGGGGCAGCATGATCTTTACTTCTCAGGGCTCAGGCAAGATGGAATTGTATTGTTTTCACAACGTGCAGGCAATGAGATGAGAAGTATCATAGAAGTGCAAAATATCACAATCAATCAATGGTATTTTTTGAGCACTTACTGTGCAGAGAGCACTATACTAAGCACTTGGGAGAGTATAATATGTGTTTCCGCAGTTGTTGTTATTCATATTCAACCCCCAGTCCTTGCCTGTAAGTTCGGTTGCCAACCCTGATATGGTCCCCAGGAAAAGTTCTGGTTTAGAACTCAGGCAGTATAAGGATAAATAATAATTAGAATGCCAATTATGGGACTTGTTATGAGCTTACTCGGTGCTAAGCACTGTACTAAAATCTGGGGCAGATACCATATCGTCAGGTTGGAGACATTTAACGCATAAAAGTTTCTCATGTCTCCTAAATTGCTTCCCTGCACTAAATTTTATTTGCACTCATTTTAATTTTACGGTGGAAACTGCCAGGTTGGAAACGGCTAATCTCCAAACTTCAGTCGGTTTGTCTTTTTAGCCACACTTCCCTGTGAACGCAAGTTGCAAGTAATTTTTGCTTCATCTGTTCTAGTCATAAACTCATTAACTGCTATTTGGAGGCTGGGAGAAGGGATTCATCCGTTATCTTTACAGACTAATCTGAAAGATTTAGTATAGTTTAGATTGCCGTTCCCGGCCTTAGTGTACAGTGCACACAGAGTAGACAAGCAAGTGTAGCTGGTTTACACCACCGAGACCCGAAAGAAAGATGATATCGGCTTCTTCCTCCAGGGGTTCTCATCGTGGAGGAGAAGTGAGAGCAGACGGGAGAATTTATGGCCCAGAGTTTAATTTATGATCCATAAAACACACATTGCTTCCTTGTGCCAAAACACAGGAAAGCCGGTTCGGCGTGGTTATTTTGTCTTTAGCGTGTTTTGGGTTTTTTTTTTGTTTTTTTTGTTTTGCGGCGTTCATGGTGTGTGAACCACCATAGACAGGTTTGAGGCACAGTATTAATTGGCAATAACTCACTGTGACATTCTTTTCCCAGCAGACTGAGAACAATAGTGAAAACTTTACTGGGCTCAGAACAGATGGACAAACAGATCTGAAAAGATCTGCTTGTACCCAAGGACTGTGAAACGTTGTGACAGGTGACCCTCTCCCCTTCCTCCCCAGCTTTAAGAGCCATGAGAGGCTCATCTGTCTGACTTCAGGGGCAGCCTGGAATCTCCTTCCCGTCCCCCCAGTTTAACCCCTCCCTAGATGGTAAGCTTGTTGCAGGTAGGGAACGGGTCTGCTTATTCTGTTGTATTTATGTGGCGCTCTCCCAAGTGCTTAGTATAGTATTCTGCACATAGTAAGTGCTCAGTAAATACCATTGATTGACCACTGATTGAATTCTGATTTCGGCTTTGATATTTGGAAATGTTAAAAATGGGATCCTTTAGTAGAGAGTTATAGAACTGTTAGGCGAGGTACCTTGCCCATCCACATTACTCTTTAAGTTCTTATTTTCAGCCACCTTATCTATGTTTCCCATTTGCAGGTTGTAGTCGGGATTAGGGTGGCCACTGAAAGAGCTAAAGAATTCCAGATCCCCCTGGCCAGTGACATTCCTACGACCAGCACTATTTTATTGAAATAGATTTCATTCATTCATTGAGTACCTATTATGTTCAGATCTACTGTGCACTATGTACAGGACAATGTCCTTCTTATGTGCCAAACATTGTTTTAAACCCAGGGCAGATAGAAGATATTCAGGTTAGGCCCGACCTCTCATAGGGCTCACAGTCTAAGCAGAGGGAGTAGGAGTTAATTCCCATTTTACAGATGAGGAAACTGAGGCACAGAGAAGTTAAGTAACTTGCTCAAGGTCATACAGCAGACAGGTGGTGGAGTAACAGGCACAATCCATGTCCTCAGGGACTTTTCAGGCCAACAATGGGGACAAATACCTGTCGGCAAGTAGGAGGAAGGGAGTTTGTAAGGTATCACAAGACGGGTACTAAAAGTGCCACAGGAGGTCGCGAGACCTAGTAATAATGTTGGTATTTGTTAAGTGCTTACTATGTGCCAAGCACCGTTCTAAGCGCTGGGGTAGATACAAGGTAATCAGGTTGTCCCAGATAGGGCTCACAGTCCTCATCCCCATTTTACAGATGAGGTAACTGAGGCACAGAGAAGTTAAGTGATTTGCCCAAGGTCACACAGCTGACAAGCGGCAGAGCCCATATTAGAACCCATGACCTCTGACTCCCAAGCCCGGGCTCTTTCCACTGAGCCACACTGCTTCCGTCACAGGTTTTGTGTCCTACAGAAATTTTCTCCTAGCACTACACCCTTCTTGAGTCTGACAGTTGATCATGAAGTGGTGTTTTTCTCTGCAGGCGTGAAGCTGAACAGACCTTTGCCCCCTGATTTTAAACAAACCGTTTTCTTCCGTTTGTAGCTGAAGATGGAAACCAAATGTTCTCTGGTTGCTGCCTGTGTCTAGAGCTCTGTGCAGAAGTGGTGTGGTCTTGTGGACAGACCACAGGGCTGGGAGTCAGGGAACCTGGGTTCTAATTCCCAGCTCTGCCACTTGCCTGCTGCATGACCTTGGGCTAGTCATTTCACTTCTCTGGGCCTCAGTTTCCTCATCTGGAGAATGGGAGTTCAGTACCTGTTCTCCCTTCCCCTTAGATGGCGAGCCCCATGAAGGGCAGGGACTGTGTCTGATCAGTTTAACTTGAATCTGCCCCAGTGCCTAGCACATTGTAAGTACTTTACAGAAACTACAGTTATGATTATTAGGGAAGAAAGAGAGCAGAGACTGACAAAACATATTACAAAGCTGGAGCGTCGTTATTCCCTGACCACTAGTCTTTGTTGAAAGACTTCTTAGCCTTCTCCTGAGCCACTGTCTGGTTCGAGTCAAGGTAGTTCCTGTTCCAAAATATTTTGTTTAATGTAACTTGTTAAGTGCTTCCTACATGCGAGGCACTGTACTAAACGCTGGAGTAGGTACAAGATAATCAGGTCAGACACAGTCCCCTATCCCATGTAAGGACATCCCCATTTTTACGGCTGAGGGAACTGAGGCATAGAGAAGTGAATTATCATGCCCAAGGTGACACAGCAGACAAGTGACGGAGCCAGGATGAGAACCCAGGTCCTCTGAGCCCCAGGCCCATGCTCTTTCCACTAGACCATCCTGCTTCCCCACTGAGGAACAGGCATACTAATAGGATCACAGATTTTGATGAAATGTTCCGCACCAATCCTGAGATTACGTAAAAAAATACTTCCATGAGGGCTGTAATTCAACCTGAGACCTGTTTGGGTGGCTGAGTGTCAGGGACCAGGAAGTGATATAAAGCACTTCCCTGTTTTACCATATGGCTTTGGGATCATTTTTGGGAGTGTATTTTGTTGTTTTTAAAATGAACTCAAAAGGAAATCAAGGATTTATGTGACACTTGAGAACTGGGAAGAAGGAGATATGCTGGAAAGATTTTGCATTTGTAAAGATATTGCATCTATAAATTATACATTATAAATTTATTTATATTAATGTCTCTATCCCCCTCTAGACTCTAAGCTTGTTGTGAGTAGAGAATGCATCTGCCACCTTTGTTGTATGGTATTCTTTAAAGTGCTTAGTACAGAGCACACAGTAGGTGATCAATAAATGTCATTGTCTGATTGATTGATAGGAGGACACACTAGATAGTAACTCTTGGTCCTCGAGAACTGTTAGACCCAAAGAGGATCGAATTAATATCTGTCCTTTCTAGTGGCAAATGGGCCCTGCTTTGGTTTTCTGGGTTAAAACTGACAGCAAGATGCAGATCTTTCAGCAGGAAACAAATCTAACACACATCTACTGGGGGTTTTTCCTCCTCTTTAGCAAATTCAGTGTGAGGAAAGATTAATCAGTTCAGGCCCAGGCTCTGGTCAGTTAAGAAGCTATCAATGTTGTTGTCTTATACTACACTCTCCCAATGGGACAGTTTTTTTTTCCTTATTGAAATGAAGTCAGCGTTGCTGACATCACTGGGGACCCCTACCAGTTTAGGATGTGGATATTGGAATGGAGGGGGCGGGGAAGAAGATCTAAAAGGGTCCACCATTCTCGGTGAAATCACAGACTAAACGTCTAACAGCTTGAAACAACTGGCCATTTTCCCAATGAAAAAGAACAAGTCGAGTCTCGTTGGCCTTTGCAGTCTGTGTCCTAGATACCTAAGAGTGCGTGCATCTTGTCACTCTGGAACAGGCTGAGGGCATATTGCAGTTGGATATGTAGACTCTACCTATGAGAAGTTGCGTGGCCTAGTGGAAGGAGCGATCCTGGGCCTGGGAGTCCGAGGACCTGGGTTCTAATTCCGGCTCCGCCACGTGTCTTCTATGTGATCTTGGGCAGGTCGCTTCACTTCTCTGTGCCAGGGCAACCACTGGAGGTTATTGAGGAGTGGGGAGACATGGATGGACTGTCTTTTAGATAAATGATCCGAACAGCAGAGTGAAGCATTGATTCGAGTGGAGAGAGACAAGAGGCCGGGAGGTCAACAAAGAGGCAGATGAAGTAGTCAAGCCAGGATAGGATAAGTGCTTGGATTATCATCATGGTAGCAGTTCGGATGGAGAGGAAAGGGTGGATTTTAGCAACAGGATTTGGTGACAGGTTGAATAGGTGGGTGGAATGAGAGATGAGTTGAGGACAGTGACAAGGTTATGGTTTTGTGAGGTAGGGATAATAGTAGTTTTCTATCTTTTATCTACTCCAGTGCTCAGTACAGGGCTTGGAACATAGCACAGCATTTAAATACCACAATTTAGAATATGAACCTTCCCGGTGCTGAAACATTGAACGGAATTGTGCAGCTAGAGGATGGTGAGAAGCGGTGAGGGGATTTTCCAGTTATTTTGAACCGTACAACAGAGACCAAAAAACTAAGCATCCGTGTTGTTTTCTCCGTGGCCCGTCTCTTGACGTAGTCTCCTTTCTGCCTTTTTCTCCAAACTGTCTTCTGGCACTTCTTCCCTCGGCCTTTTTTTTTTTTTTTTTTTTTGGTAATTCCTCCTCTGGCCCTCCTCATCTGGCTCTCACGTGCCTCCGGTCTGCCATTGTCATCCACCGACCTCTCTGCCCCCTTTTGCTGGGTCACCCATTCTGACTGCCTTTACCTTTAAAATTACTCCCTTTTCATCACTTCCTCCTTGGGGCTCCCTTGGCAACACCTGCCCCCATCTCTTTCTTTCTCCCCCTCTCTGTCCCTCCCTCAGTCTCTCTTTCTCTCCCCCTGCCTCAGTTTCTCTTTCTCTCCTCTTTCCTGTCCCTCCCTCAGTCTTTCTCTCTCGTTCCCTCTGTTTCTCTCATTCCTCTGTCCCTCCCTCTTTCTCCCCTGCATGAGTTTTTCTTTCTTTCTTTCTCTCTCCCTTCCTGTCCCTCTCTCTGTCTCTCATTCTCTCTCTTTCTCTCCCTTTCCTGATCCCTCTCTCTAAGCCTCTCCTTCTCTCTTATTTTTCTCATCAAATCCTTTTCCCTCTTCCTCCTTCCTCTCACTCTCCTGTCTCTCACACCTGGCATAGTGGATAGAGCATGGTCCTGTGAGTCTGAAAGTCATGGGTTCTAATCCTGGCTCTGCCACTTGTCTATGTGGCCTTGGGCAAATCATTTCACTTCTCTGTGCCTCAGTTACTTCATCTGTAATGAAGTCCCATGCTGAGAAGAGACTGTGTCCAACCCTATTTCCTTGTATCCACCCCAGCACTTAGGACAGTCCCTGGCACACAGTAAGTGCTTAACAAATACCACAATTATAATTATTTGACATATAGTAAGCGCTTAACCTCTACCATAGTAATAACAATAATAATAATCTCTTCTCTGCTCCAATCTGCTGCAGTCTTAGTTCAGTGCTTGGCACTTAGTAAATGCTTAATGGATATGATAACAATAATCCTTATTATTATAACTTCCATTCCCTACCTGGGATTAAAGGTGTGTCTTCCAAGTTGAACCAAATACATGTAGAAACTAGAGGGGCTCACAGTATCATACTTGGCATTTTTATATGGTATATGTTAAGCTCTTACTATGTTCCAGGCACTGTACTAAGCACTGGGGTAGATACAAGCTAATCAGGTTGGACACAATCCATGTCTCACAAGGGGCCCAAAGTCTTAATCCCCATTTTATAGATGAGGTAATTGAGGCACAGAAAAGTGAAGTGGACATGACTTAGGTCACACAGCAGATAAGAGGTGGAGCAGGGATTAAAGCCCTAATCCTTCTGACTCCCAGGCCTGTGCTCTATCCACTGGGCCACGCTGCTTCTCTCTGTGGGGGTGTAGCATGCTTCAGCCGGCTCCTTAGAAAACAGGCTTGCCGCGCCCAGAGGTCCGTACAAGAATCTTGCTTATGACAGGCTTCGCATCTCCCAAGGAGTGCTTAGAACCAGTCTGGTTCAGGATTAGGAATTAATTGAAAGCAACCTATAAATAACTTCCTTGTTGACTTTCCAAACGCTCAGTTCTCTTTGGCGAGATGAGAGCACAGGTTCAGCCATCGTTAAGATCATTTGCAATCCCTAGGTCTTTTTCTATGGGATAATCAATGGTATTTAGTGAGCACTTACCTTGTGCAGAGCACTGTCCTAAAAGCTTGGGAAAGTCCTATACAACAGAGTTGGTAGACATGATCCCTGCCCACAGCGAGCTGTCTAGAGGGATTCAGAATTTCGCATCTGAGGTTGCACACAAACACACATACATATTATCTCTCTCTCTCTCTGTCATTAAAGACACAAGATGTAGCTGACTGCTCCAGGGGAGATAAATAAGAAATACTAGGTCAAGGCCTAAAGCCCAAAGTAAACAAATGAGTAAACCTGATCCTTGACTGGTGAGTTTTGCAGAAACAGTAGGGTCTGGTTTCCGGACACTCACACTTTCAAAAATGTTCAAAAATAAACAGCAATGAAAAAGAAAAAAAAACAGAATGAAGTGCTCCTGGGGCCACACCCCCATCCACGACTTGGAGTGAAAACCTCTCAGGGGCTAATTATCTCCTAAATTCAGTCTTAAGCTGCCTCTGGCCTGTAGAAAGCACACAGGAAGATTGTCTCCATCTGTAGCACCCAGCTCTGTTTAAACAAAATTCTTGGATCCAGCCGCCCCTGTCATCCAGGGCAATTTGTTTCCCTGATTTACCTGCCATCACTTTTGGTTTGTAATCGCATGTGTTTCGCGTGCTTGGCTGCACTTTCCAAGAAAGAACATGAGGGTAAATCGTTGTAGCTTGTGGCAGCGGATGGGTGATTGAGGTGGGAGGGCCCCACTTCTTCTCAGAGACGCCACTCCCGGTACAGACAGAGAGGTCCTAGACAAATGTGCCTGAGTGGAAAATGGAGTCATTTGTTAAGCACTTACGATGTGCCTGGCACTGTACTAAGCGCTGGGGTAGATGCAAGCAAATTGGGTTGGATGTAGCCCCTGTCCCAGTTGGGGCTCACAGTCTTAATCCCCATTTTATAGGTGAGGGAACCGAGGCCCAGAGAAGTGAAGCGATTTGCCCAGGGTCACATGACAGACAAGTGGCAGAGCTGAGATTAGAACCCAGGTCCTTCTATCAGAGAGCCCGTGCCCTAATCACTAGGCTGAAGCTACCCATTCACAGAGTTTTTGTTTGTTTTTTCTTCTCAATAGTACATGTCAAAAATATACTAGTGTTGGGAGCCTATCATCTCAGGGACTGGGCCCTTTTTACATCATGGCAAAAGAGAGAGGAAGCACCTTCAATAGATTTTCCCACTGGTCAGTAATTAGAATGAACGATGATAGTAACTGTGCAATTTCCTAAGCGATTACAGTAGTGCCACGCTCCAGGGTAGATTCCAGAAAATTGGGTCCCTGTCCCACACAGGGCTACAGACTGAGGAGGAAGGGACAACAGGTATTTAATCCCCATTTTACAGATGAGGAAACTGAGGTACGGAGAAGCTAAATGACTTGCCCAAAATTACCCAGCAGGTAAGCGGCGGAGGTGGGATTAGAACCCAGGTCCCCCAGCTCCCAGGCCTATGCTGTGTCGACTAGACCCCGCTGCTTCTCTAAGGTATAGACCCCATTTGTTTTCCCATTTCCACAGTGAACGTTGCTGATTATTCTGGGTATGCGCGGTATAGGTATCCCCCTGCCCTGGGAGAGGGGCAGACAGGCTGGAAGAGAATTCCCCGATGTTTGTGTTCCCAGTGCTAGAATTTATTGCCAATAAAGACACACCCTTTTGCCTTGGAAAGCTTGGTTTCATTATGCCGGGGCTTGGTATAATGAGCAGTCGCTGGAGATTTGAACTCCCGTGAGCAAGAGGGTTTGAAAGCTCGTCAATAAACCTAACGTGATTCTGTTGGCAGCGACCACACAGACAGCCCAGAGTGATAACCCGGAAGGGAGGAGCGATCTCAGTTGCTTACATTTCCAGATCCCATCCTTTCTTTCATATCGACCACACGTGTCGATTTGTTTAATCCAACCTCTCCCGACACCCAGCAGGGTTTTGTCCCCTTCCGACTTGGCAGACGGTTCCCTCTCCCTCCTCTGCCGCCCGCATATTGAAGGCACATCTCCTCCAAGAGGCCTTCCCTAAGTCCTTATTTCCTCTTCTCCCACCTTCTTCTGCATTGCCCTTGTGCTCCCTTATATTTGCATCTCCTCCAGGCCCTCAACAGTCAGTCAATTTTACTGAGCACTTACTGTGTGCAGAGCACTGGTACTAAGCGCTTGACAGAGCACAATGTAACAGACACATTCCCTGACCACAATGAGCTTACGTCCCAGAGCTTACCTCACAGCACTTCTGTACATATCCATAACTTTTTATATTGTCAGTCTCCCCTCTAGACTGTAAGATCAGGGAGGCAGCGTCGCCTAGTGGGTATAGCACAGGCCTAGGAGTCAGAAGGGCTTGGGTTCGAATTCGCTATGCCACTTGACTGCTGTATGGCCTTGGGGAGGTCATTTTCTTGTCTCTATGCCTCAAGTGCCCTCATCTGTAAAAAGGGAGGGAGTAAAAGAGTATAGAGAAATATACAGAAGAGCTATGGAGTGGGGTGTGAGAGGGCAAGGGTCATATCTAATTCCCACCTGCATACTGTCTCCCGGTTCCTAATAGAGTGTTCTGTACACAGTAAGCACATATTACTATTACTGTAATAATTGTCGTATATGTTAAATACTATGCGTCAAGCACTGTTCTATGTGCTGGGGTTGTTACAGGTTAATCATGTCAAACACAGTCCACCCCTCCACAGAAAGCTCACAGTCTAAATAGAAGGGTGATCAGGGTTCTAATCCCCATTTTACAGAGGAAGAAACTGAGACACAGAGAAGTCAAGTGACTTGTTTAAGCTCACTGCTAACTACTGTTGCTACTTCCCGAGAGTTGAGGTAACACAGAAGTTCTGAGGTGGCAGGAAGGAGGGTGGGGAGAGAAAAGGTCAGTTGGGGAAGGCTTCCTGGAGGAGTTGGGGTCTGGCCGCCAGACAGAATCACCGTGTTGTTTTGTGGTTTCAGGTCGTTGCCCTTTGCGACGTGGACGAAAAGAAGATAGCGAAAGGATGGTACACCTACGAGGACTGCCAGGTTTGCGATCTCTCTCTCAGATCCCCTCTGCAGTCCATGGGGGCGAGGGGGTAGATGACCACCAGATCCCCCTCACCCATGCAGCACTGGGGAGAAGGAGGAGGGGCAAACATTTCTCCAGGCTCTTCAGGTCTCTCATACTTTGCTGCCGCTCTTCCAACCCCCAAGAAATGCCCCCAAGGGAGACCTGGTTGCCAAGGCCCTGCCTTAGCGATTTATTATTTTTATTAATGGCATTTGTTAAGCACTTACTATGTCCCACCAGGCACTGTTCTAAGCAGTGGGATAGATAACGGTGAATCAGGTTGGGCACAGTCCAAGTCCCACATGGAGCTCACAGTGTTAATTTCCATTTTACAGATGAGGTAACTGAGGCACAGAGAAGCCGGGACTAGAACTGGGTCCTGCTGACTCCCAGGCCCATGCTCTATCCACTGGGCCACCCCGAGTCCCTCTTCACCAACACAGCTCATTCCCACCCTCGCTTTCCATTCACCACCACTTCCTCATCCCACCTTAAGGTGACCCTTCTCCTTCCCCTTGGCCCTTTGCCAAATATCCCCTATTTGTTGAGCCCACTGTGGACAGGGAATGCGTCTGTTTACTGTTATAGCATATTCTCTCAACCGCTTGTACAATGTTTTCCACACAGTAAGCGCTCAGTAAATACTACTGAATGAATGAACAGCTGTCTCAGCTGAAATCCTTCAGTAGTCTCCTCTCTATAGCCTTTCTCTATATTTTAGCCTTGTCAGCTCTCAGTGAGTTAGCTGGAAGATAGAGAGAAGACATATAGAGAGAGATATTGATTGTCACCCTCTCCTAATGCACTGGTATGCTGAAAATGTTTTTCCCTTTGGCTATAACTGCCAGCAAGCACCTACCTGTATTAGAGAACCGGGCAGGTGACCGTTAACTGAATTCTCCTTTATTTATTTCCTACAGGAGAGACCCAAACCCAAGATACCAATACTGCATTTCCAAGATGCCAAGCCTCCTTTTGTGATCTGCGTTAAGTTGGTAAGTCGGCGTAATTCTTCGACTGCTCAGCACGGGATATGCAGGCTGTCCTGGCAGGTGGAAATGATGTCAAGGGCGATTTGGGGACATTTAGGAAGCCAACCCAACCCCGTAGTGTGTTGCATAACTCTTCAGCCACAGGGAAAACCCCCAGTCCACTGTGTCCATGATGTGACTGAATTCTGAGGGCCCCCAAACAGGAAATAAGTGGAGGGGGAGCAGTGGGGACTGTCAGAAATAGCCCCCTGACTGGAGCGGGAAGTGACTCTGAAGGTTGACTAATAACTGTGGTAAGCACTTACAATACGCCAAGCACTGTACTAAGCAGAGGGTAGAGACAGGATAATCAGGTCCCACATGGGGCTCATAGGAAGAACAGGTATCGAATTCCCATTTGGCAGATGAGGGAACTGAGACACACAGAGTTACGTGACTTGCCCAGGATCACCCAGCATTAAGTGGCGGAGCTGGAATTAGAACCCAGGGCCTCCAACTCTCAGGACTGTGCTGTTTCTGTGAAGCTACGCTGCTTGAAATGTAGGTAGCCATAGTCCACAGAGCTGAATTTTGATCACAAAGCCTGGGGCAAAGCCTTCTCCATCATCTGCCGCCAAGCTGATTCTGCAGGCCGAGGTCACTGCTAGCCTTCTCCCTTGTCCCTGGAATGTCTCTCCTAGATCTGCTCCTTTGGACATAGTCACATTTTCCAAATACTCCCCAGCCTGCTTTTTGTCAGGAGTCGCTTTTGGCTGAGATCCTTTGTCCCAAGCGGCTCTCGTGTTTCTTTACTTCATGTGTTTACTTATTGTTCATGGCAGAATGGGAAATTGGACCGGGATCCGGCCATCCTGGGCTCTGGTCATCCCACCTCTCTCCCAGGCAGGCTTTCGGCCTCTCGGATCTGATCTTTCTTTCCCTGGGCTTCTCATCCTCCTCCCCGTGCAGTGGGAAGGCCGAGTTCAGTTCATTCACTCATTCAGTTGCTTACTGTGTGCAAAGCACTGTACTAAGCACTTAAGAGAGTCCAGTATAACAAAAAAAAAGACATATTTCCTGCCCACAACGAGCTTACAGTCTAGCGGGGAAGACAGATATGGATATAAATACATACATTACAGATATGGAGATAGGTGCAGGGAGTCCGGGAAGCGGGGGATGAATAAAGGGAGCAAGTTAGGGTGACACAGAAGGGAGTGGAAGAGGAAAGGAGGGCTTAGGGAAGCCTCTTGGAGAAGATGTGCCTTCAGTAAGGCTTTGAAGTGTCAGGGGAAAGTAATTGTCGGTTGTGAGGAGGGAGAGAGGGAGTTCCAGGCCAGTGGCAGGAAGTGGACGAGAGGTCGGCAGTGAGAGATGAAATCAAGGTATAGTGAGTAGGTTAGGATTAGGGGAGCGAAGTGTGTGGGCTGAGTTGGAGTAGGAGAGTAGCGAGGTGAGGTAGGAAGGGGCAAGAGGGTTTTAAAGCCAATGATAAGGAGTTTCTGGTGGATGCAGAGATGGATGGGCAACCACTGGAGGTTCTCGAGGAGTGGGGAAACATGGCCTGAACAATCACCTTGAACTGGGGCTTCCTGGGAGATGACCCAGCCCAGAGCCCAAAGCTCCATGCCCTGGGCTTGGCCGGCAGCACGACCGCCATGTTTCCCCTCTCCCGCCTCCATCCTGCCAGGGCTTGCCCCTGTTGGATCTAGCCCCCGGAGAGGAGGAATTCACAGCTCCTTCCAAGTGCGGTTTTCTCAGAAAGCCATTTTCCCAAAAGGGCATGCCCAGATGGAGTTGTCTTTTCCCTCGGTTAGGAAGCTCTGGGTGGCAGAAAGCTGCTGAAAAAGCCAAATGGGAGAATTCCCCATGCAGCAGCCATTTATTAAAAGCACACCTCGTCTTCCAGAGGCTGGTGATGGAGGGGGCATTTCTCACTCAGTCTAAATCTGCGCTGGGCCTTGAGGCAGGTACCCGTCCAGTTTAAGTACTTCAGTCAATCAATCAGTCAGTAGCATTTATTGAGCACTTACTGTGTGCGAACCAAAACAGAGTTGGTTGACATGTTCCCTGCCCACAAAGAGCAGCACCGTGGTCTGGTAGAAAGACCACGGACTTGAGACTCAGAGGACCAAGGTTCTAATCCCAGCGCTGCCAATTGCTTGCAGTATGACCCTTCTGAAAGTCACTTTACTTCTCTGGGCCTCAGTTTCCTCAACTCTAAGATGCCTTCTCCCTCCTACTTAAGACTGTGAGTCCCCATGGGGGACAGGGATTATGTCCGACCTAATGAACTTGTACCTACCCCAGTGCTTAGAACAGTGTAAGCTCGTTTTGTTTGATGGTACTTGTTAAGCACTCACTATGCATCAGACAGTCTAGAGGGGTCCTGAGGGATCACTGGTGGGGTTTGAGGAAAGTGAGAGTTGGGGGGCTTCATGGGAGTCTTTCCGCCAAGACCCTTCCTCATGGACTGGTAGGGTCGGGGCTGTGTGGAAGGTAGTTGCTCTAGGCCAAGCCAGAGTCCACAGGACTGCCTATGTGAGAACCAGCATGAAGCAGCACGGCCCTGGGACTCAGAAGGTCATGGGTTCTAATCCTGGCTCCGCCACCTGTCTGCTCTGTGACCTTGGGCAAATCGCTTCACTTCTCTGGTCCCCAGTTACCTCATCTGTAGAATAAGGATTGAGGTGGTGAGCCCCAAGAGGGACAGGGACTGTGTCCAACCCAATTTGCCTATATCCACCCCAGTGCTTAGTACAGTGCCTGGCACATAGTAAGCACTTTGCAAATACCATTATTATTATTCTTTTTATTTATTATTAATAATGATAACCACACCCCTGGAACTTGGCAGGATGAAGTCCTCAGGCAATCCTGAAAGTAAGAAATCTGCCGAGAGGCAAAGGGAGGAGCCGTGGACTGCCTAGCAGATTCAGCCCAGAATGCTCAAACTCAACATCGTTTTCACGAAAGGGCTCCTAGCCAAGCCCGGGAACAGAACAAGCCGGCTAATAAATCCCATTGCAGATCTCGAGCACATGCTTGTGGATGAGAGCCCAGATTGGACCGCTACATTCCAACACGGAGGTTCTCTTTGGGTGTGAGCTGAGGCTAGACCATCCTACAAGGCTGAGATTTGCCCGCTCCTACTCCAGGAGCCTTCCCTTCCAGCCCGCCTCATCCCTGACCTGGGACTGCTTGCTCCGGTCATGGGGAGAATCAGCCGCATCCCAGAAGGGTTTTTTTAATGGTATTTGTTAAGCACTTACTATGTGCCCGGCACCGTTCTAAGCGCTGGGGTAGAGGCAAGCTAATCGTGCTGGACACAGTCCATGTCCCATGTGGGGTTCACAGTCTTCATCCCCATTTTACAGAGGAGGAACTGAGGCATGGAGAACTGAAGTGATTTGCCCAAGGTCACGCAGCAGACAAGTGGCAGAGCTGAAATTAGAACCCAGGCCTCAGCTCTATTCACTAGTTATCCTGGCTCTTCCATCCTCCTCTCCACCTGAGGGAAGTCAGGGAATGGGGGCTGGAGAAGGAAGTCTCTTCTCAAATTGGGCGTGGCAAAGGGACCTAGATCTCTCTCCCAGGGGCTTCTAGGAATGCCACCTGGCTGGGCATCTAGTTAGGAGGTAATCGGGACGCTTACGCTGGGTGTGACTTACCAAACTCACAGCTCGGTGCGGTACAACAGAACCCCGAGAGCCACAGGAAGCGTGCACTCTAACAGGGGAAAAAGATATGAAAGTATTTACAGAGTAATCAAAAATAAGCGAATGCAAACCACACACACACTCGCATGCTGAGGGTGGCTATAAATAGATATGTAAGTTGAAGAGGAGACCCCTGGCAAGCAAGCTAGCTTCATCTGCCCAAAACACTGAGGAGACAGAGGCATCAGTTTCACCTTTACAGGGTGACTTTCTCCTCCAAGAAGCCTTCCCTGATAGCTCCCATTAAATGCCACTTTAGCACTGCCGTAACACGTACCTACTAGTATATTCCCTAAGGGCTTGGGCATGCATGCCCCCCGGCAGCACTTTCTTTTAATGGTATTCATTAAATGCTTACTATGTGCCAGGCGCTGTACTAAGTGCTGTGGCAGATACAAGCTAATCAGGTTGGACACAGTCCCTGTCCCACATGGGGCTCAAAGTCTTAAACCCTGTTTGACAGATGTGGTAACTGAGGCCCAGAGAAGGAAAGTGATTTGCCCAAGATCACACCGCAGGGAATGTGTCGGTTATATTGTAGGTTCCCAAGCACTTAGTATAGTGTTCTGCACAAAGTAAGCACTCAATAAATGCGATTGACTGACTGCCAAGTGGTAGTGTCAAGTTTAGAACCCAGGTCCTTCTGACTCCCAAACCTGTGTGGTATCCTTTAGGCTGTGCTACTTCCCCTAGCTGTAATTTAACCCCCTCACCCTCTCCCAGCAGAGTTTGAGTTCAAGGGCTTTGGGCATTTTACTTTGCAGAAACCTGTAAAACCAATTCTTTTCCTCTCCCAAAGTACCCTCTCACTCCCTGCCAACTTCCACTCCCTTCCACCCAGCACCTTGACCCTCCCAGCAGCCAGGGGTTCATTTTAGGAGTACCTCCCCCTTTCTGCCCCTCAAAAATCAATCAATCAGTATTATTTCTTGAGCACTTACTCTGGGAAAATACAGTAGAGTCAATAGTCAAAATCCCTGACTTTCAGGAGTGTGTATTTTAGCAGGAGGAGACGGACTGAAATACATTTCAGGCAGGGAGAAGCAACAAAGAGAAAAAATCAGTTCAAAAGTGGAGTGAGGGATGGGAGTGAGGACTCAAGTGCTTTAGCGATGTGGTAGTATCGCGGCAAATAGGATTGGGGGGAAATCAGAGTTGAGCCAGGGAAGGCTTCCTGGAGGAGATGTAATTATTAGTAGGGCATGAGGTCAAAGGTGAGAGAGATGAGAGTGAGGTCCAGAGAATAGGTTGGCTTGGGAGGAAATAATGTATGTAAGCTTGTAAGCCCGGAAAAGGGCAGGGACTGTCTCTGTTACCGATTTGTACATTCCAAGCGCTTAGTACAGTGCTCCGCACATAGTAAGCGCTCAATAAATACTACTGAATGAATGTGCAGGGAACAGAGCCAGGATAAGAATTGGGGAGAGAGCCGATTGAGTGCCTTAAAGCTAATGGTGAGGTGTTTCTGTCGATAGGGCTGTGGATGGACATCCATTGGAGGTATTTGAGGAGTTTGGAGGAGGCACAGAATACTTTTGTTCATTTTTAAAAATGATCTGGACAGTACAGTATGGGCTGGAGCGGGGAGAAGCTGGAGGCAGGGAAGTCAATGAGGAGACCATTGTAATAGTAGAGACCGGATTTGACAAGGAGTTGGGCCAGTGTGGTGGCAGTTTGGGAGGAGAGGACGGAGTGAGTTGTGGAGATGGTACGAAGAAAGAACTGGCGGGATTTGGTGACCAACTGAAGATGGGCGCAGAGGGATAGTGCACAGGCCTGGGAGTCAGAAGGACCTGGGTTCTAATCTTGACACTGCCACTTGACAGTCAGTACAGTATTCTGCACACAGTAAGTGCTCAATAAATGCAGTTGACTAAGTGCTTGGGAGACTACGATATAACACACATTCCCTGCTGTGTGATCTTAGGCAAGTCACTTCACTTCTCTGGGCCTCAGTTGCTTCATCTGTCAAACAGGGATTAAGACTGCCTCAGATCCCAGAATGGCTTGGAATTACTATTCCTGGGAGACCACCCTGTTGCCTTGGCTTGATTGAAGGACCCCCCTCAACTTTGGAGAAAGTAGGTAGCATTCTCACTGGGGTCAATCAGTAATATCAAGCGCTCAGCAGCATGGTGCAGTGGATAGAGCACGGGCCTGGGAGTCAGAAGGTTGTGGGTTCTAATCCCAGCTCTGCCACTTGTCTGCTGGGTGACCTTGGGCAAGTCACTTCACTTCTCTGGACCTCAGTTATATCACCTGCAAAATGGGGATTGAGACGGAGTCCCATGTAGGACAAGAACTTTATCCACCCCAATTTGTGTGTATCCACACCAACGATTAGTACAGTGCCTGATGCATGGTAAGCGCTTAACAAATGCCACAATTTATTATTATTGTGGAGTACTGTACTAAGGGCTTGGAAGAATACACCACAATAGAGTTGGTAGACACAGTCCCCGCCCGCAAGGAACTTACAATCTATACAGGGAGACAGACATTCAAGTGAATTAGGAATAAAGGCAATAGTCAAGTAATAGGGTTCCATCTGCACAGGCCAAGTGACTCTGGACTAGTGAACTGGGGCTAGGGTGAGCCCTCCTGACCAGAAAGTGAGAGTGGGGAACAGAACTTGCCTTGGGCTTGCCTTGGTAAAGTCAGTAACCCTTCAGGCTCCTAATGGGTCCCTGCAGGTTTCCCGGGGTGGAGGGCAGTCAGGATGAGTTTGGTCATGCGATGTAACCCCCAGGTCTCTTCCCCCACCAGGACCTGACCGGAGGAGAGTTTGAGGACAACCTGAAGACACTGTGCCTGCAGGAAGGACTGGATTACCACCATTTCAGCTGAGAACCACCAGGGGCTACCGGTCAGTCAGCCGGACGCTCCGCGGGATCCATCCTAGAGGTCATTCGCCGAAAACAAATGAGGCTCTGTTATCACCGATCTCTGAGAGGGCGGGAAAAAAGGAGGCATCGGGAGCTGGTTTCTCATCGAGAAATGAGCAGGCCACAGATTAATTAGCCCAGTCTATTGCAGGGCTGCTGGGACTGGTTCTGATTGCTTGGTCAACTGATTAGCCATTGGCTGGCAGGGCTTTCTGGGACAGAATAATTCCTGTGGGGCTTAGGGGGCAGGGGGATTCTAAGGTCCCTTGGAAGCCGGCTTTTCCAAGGGGGTTCCTTGGACCCTCCTTCTAAGCTGGCCAAAAGAGCAATCTATCAATTAATAAGTGGTATTGATTGAGCACTTAGTGTGTGCCGAGTACTGTACTAAGCAATTCGGAGTGTGCTTAGTCTAATGGAGGAGGCTGACAATAAAATAAATTATAGGGGAAGCAGCAGAAGATATGACTGTAATTTTTTAATGGTATGTGTTAAGCGCTTACTATGTGCCGGGCACTGTACTAAGCAATTCGGAGTGTGCTTAGTCTAATGGAGGAGGCTGACAATAAAATAAATCATAGGGGAAGCAGCAGAAGATATGACTGTAATTTTTTAATGGTATGTGTTAAGCGCTTACTATGTGCCGGGCACTGTACTAAGCAATTCGGAGTGTGCTTAGTCTAATGGAGGAGGCTGACAATAAAATAAATCATAGGGGAAGCAGCAGAAGATATGACTGTTATTTTTTAATGGTATGTGTTAAGCGCTTACTATGTGCCGGGCACTGTACTAAGCAATTCGGAGTGTGCTTAGTCTAATGGAGGAGGCTGACAATAAAATAAATCATAGGGGAAGCAGCAGAAGATATGACTGTAATTTTTTAATGGTATGTGTTAAGCGCTTACTATGTGCCGGGCACTGTACTAAGCAATTCGGAGTGTGCTTAGTCTAATGGAGGAGGCTGACAATAAAATAAATCATAGGGGAAGCAGCAGAAGATATGACTGTTATTTTTTAATGGTATGTGTTAAGCGCTTACTATGTGCCGGGCACTGTACTAAGCACTGGGGTAGGTTCAAGGTAATTGGTTTGGACACAGTCCCTGTGCTACATAGGGCTTCCAGCCTTAATCCCCATTTTACAGATGAGGTAAGTGAGAAAAAGAGAAGTTGACATAGCAGACAAGAGTAGAACCCAGTTCCTCGGACTCCCAGGCCCGTGCTCTGCCACACTACTTTTTGAAAGTATTCTGTTGATATGGTGGGTATCCATTTGAGGTGTTTGAGGCACTGGGAGGCAGGTACGGAATGTTTTTTCATTTTTGTTGAAAAATGGTCTGGGCAGTACAGCATGCCCAGCATCTGGGAGCGGAAAAGGCTGGACACGGGGAGGTCAACAAGGAGACCGTTGCAGTAGTCAAGACGGGCTGTGACAAGAACTCAGGCCAGTGAGCAGGTGAATGCCTTGCAGCTAGTGGTGAGAAGTATCTGCTTGATTTGGAATCTAAATGGACACCCATTCGAGGTTTTTAAGGAGTGGGGAGACATATGCAGAACAGACTTTTAGCAAAACGGGGGCAGTAGCGTCAAGTATGGACTGGAGTTGGGAGAGACTGAAGGCAGAGAGATCATTGAGGAGGCTAAGGCAGTAGTCAAGATGGAGTGGTAGTAGTTTGGATCAATCAGTAATATTTATCGAGTGCTTACTATGTGGAGAGCACCGTATTAAGATTGGAAGAGTGCAATATAACAGAATTAGTGGACGCATTCCCTGCCCCTAGCGAGCTGACAGTCTAGTCTACTTTAATAAGGTGTGAAAGGATGGACTCGGAGGAGCAGGTGATGGGAATAGATTTTGAAAAGATCTCTTGTGATATAGGTAAAGATGAGAGAGTTAATGAAGAGGTTGGGGGAAGGTGGGTGGATCAGAGAGGTACGCTGAGATTTGGGGGAGTTCTGTAGCCAGCCTTCCTATATCTGAGTTTTTTTGTCTTTTTCTTAATGGTATTGGTTAAATAATTACTATGTGCCAGGTATTGTACTAAGCAGTGGAGTAGTTACAAGCTAAACAGGTTGGACAGAGTCCGTGTCCCTCCCGGGTCTCACAGTCTTAATCCCCATTTGACAGGTGAGGTAACTGAGGACCAGAGAAGTGAAGTGACTTGCCCTTGGTCACACAGCAGGCAAGTAGCAGAGCTGGGATTTAAACCAAGGTCCTTCTGACACCCAGGCCCACGTTCTATCCATTAGGCCACACTGCTTCTCTTCTGGTTTCCATTTCCAGTCCAGACTCCCTGGGTCACACCTCTGCTTACAGAGCAGTCCTCGGCGCCAGGAAATTTCTAAACACAGATCACCTCAAATTAAAGTTTCTCAGGAAAGAAACAGATAAAAGATTAACATCGAATTGAGTAGTTCCCAATGGGCAGATCACAATTTCCAAGTCTGTCCAAGAGGCTAAAAACAGGTAAAGTGAAGCAACTTGACCTAGCGGATAGAGCCCAGGCCGGAGTCAGAGGACTTGGGTCCTCATCCCGGCTTTGCTGCTTGCCTGCTGTGTGACCTTACTCAAGTCATTTGACTTCTCTGTGCCTCAGTTTCCTCATCTCTAAATTGGGGATAAAATATCTATCCTCCCTCCTTCTTAGATTGTGAGTCTCACATGGGACAATAGGGAGTGTCTGACCTGATATGTACTGTATCTACCCCAGCGCTTAGTACAGTGCCCAGCACATGGAGAAGGATTAAGTACCACAGTTACTATTGTAAAGGGACACAGGAAAAGGCAGTAGGAGCAGGGCCCAGGTGGTGGCCGGAGATTTGGGGGAGTTCTGTAGCCAGCCAGAATCTGTCTTCCTGTCTCTGAATTTGTTTTTTTTAATATTTGCTAAGTAATTAATATGTGCCAGGCATTGTACCAAGCGCTGGGGTAGATACAAGCTAAACAGGTTGGAACAGTTCATATCCCACCCGGGTCTCACGGTCTTAATCCCCATTTGACAGGTGAAGTAACTGAGGCCCAGAGAAGTTAAGTGACTTGCCCGTGGTCACACGGCAGGCAAGTGGCAGAGCAGGGATTTAAACTAAGGTCCTTCTGACTCCCAGGCCCATTTTCACAGGCAGGGCTGTCACCGCAGAGCACCAGGACCGTAGGAGCGAGACTTCCTGACCATGGGCCCGGTCCTCTCGATGAGATGAAGACAGCAGGCTCAAGGGCCAGGCATTCAACCGCTCCTCTGACTTAAATCCCTTTGTGGCTGGCCGGTGGCCTCACTGGGGGAGGGGGACAGGTCTGCTTGCCCCCATTTCTCCACCCTCAGTTTTGTTCCAGGCCTTTTGCTTCAGGGTACGACTCCCTCATTGAGATTTTCTGGACTCCTGGCTGTAGCACTTCGAACGACAGAGCAGACTTTAGGCTTTCTTCAACACCAATCAAAGTGAACGGTTGGTATTGTAGCTACCCCGGGGCTGAGCACAGCATTTGGCACCGAGTAAGTGACAGATACCACCACCATGATGATGATGATTGTTATATTATGGATTACTTCCTGTAGGACAGCCAACACTGTAGTGGATTTCTCAGGTTTGGCTGTGTACCGTGTCTGGAATGTACCACTAGAGGAGGAAAGCTGTCTGAACACTCCCCTTCCACTAGGAGCTCTACCTTTCCCGGTTCTAACCCATCGATGGTATTTACTGAGCACTTACTGTGTGCAGAGCACTGTACCGAGTGCTTGGGAGAGAACAAAATGATAGAATTGGTAGAATTGGAGCTTATAGTGCAAAGGGGGAGACAGGCATTACTGTCAATAAATTACTTATATGTACATAAGTGCTGTGGGGCTGAGGGTGAAGTGAATATTGAATGCTTAGAGGTGCATAGGTGACAAGGGAAAAGAGGGTTTCATAGGGGAAGGTCTTCTTGGAGATGTGATTTTAATAAGGTTGTGAAGGAGGGGAGAGTGGTGGTGGTCTCTCAGCTGTGGAGGGAGAAGGAGTTCTGCGTCAGAGGAAATCTCCCTCAAGCTCAGAGGACAGGGATGAGGTAGATGAGACTGGGTTGAAATTGGTACTAAAACATTGCCAGCGGGCCTGATGTTTTTAATGTACGACTAGCAGGGTAGGAGACTTGACTTGCCTCTCTCCCCAGTCTGTGTTGAAGAACTCTCCGGTTTTTCAAGCGGGCCTTCAGCACTGGCCATTTGAAAGAAGTAAGTGGAGGAAAGGGTCTGGGAGAGGACATTACAGGTTTCCATCTTAGGCCGATCCACTCATCCGGGTCCCGGTCCATGCCCGCTGCTGGTCGTTCTGAGAGACTTGGCATGAGGTAAGCCTTTCTGGATGTCCCTCTCCCCGCTGGGCCTTCTCTCTCTCTACAGGGCCTCTGACGGGCCGAGGAGGCCTGTCTTCTGACCCCACGTGCTCAGGGGGGAAAGGGCAGAAAAGGGTCTTAAACAAGAATCTCTCTGGAGTAAAAGTAAGGGCCGGCAGCATTTCTGATGGCTGCTGCTTGGTCGTTGTTGCCGTTCCACATCACACTGGGTCAAAGGGGCAGATGCGGAATCCTGGCTGGGATTGTGTGTTCATGTGTGTGTCCCGAAAAGCACCAAAGGCTCTAACCCCAGAGTGACCCTCCGTTTCCGGGGCCGAGGGTCACGGACAACGCTCTGGCGACGTCGACTGAGCTCAGCCCCTCTGATGGACGACCCGGGATGGCTCTCCCGACATTCTGGATCATCGGTTGAAAAAGCCTCCGTCCTCCCAGATTCTCCCACAGGTTTGATTTTAACATTACTTCTTGGAGGAAGTCCTGCCACTAGAACATGTGCTTCAATCCATCGTATTTATTGAGTACTTACTGTGAGCAGAGCACTATACTAAGCGCTGGCCTGTGCTCCCTCCCACCCCCGCTGCGTCCTCAAGAGCCCTCCTGGTTTCCTGCTACCTGAGCCACTGCTGCAGTGCCCGGAGCCCCGAAGGAGGTAGGCATATGGTTGTTTCATTTTTCCAGGAGGGTTTTGAGGATGGAGAGAGCTGTGGGGTGTGTTGGGGGGGAATGTCAGGGGAGAAGAAGTGACAGTCTGGTTGGAGAGATGTGTTTGCCTTATTCAAATTTTGTGTCTATGATATTATGTTCCTGTTTTCTTTCCTTACCTGTAGCCATTGTTGGTTTTCAGTGTGTGTGTTTGACAAAAGGCCCAAATTTTGCATCTTTACTCTGGGGCCTGGTCACAGTGTTAGACTTTAAGGGTGTCATGCCACTCAGTTGATGTGTGGGGAGGGATGAAAACTGGCCCTGGAAACAGCTCTCTCCCTCCACTCCACCCCTTTCCTCCTCATGACCTCAAGTATTCAAGCAGTAGATCCCTGGGAGGAATCTGAATTACAGTACCAAGCTTCTTTAGGAAGCCTGTTCTGAAAAACTTTGGAAGATGAGTAATCCCCTGAGGCTGGGGCTGCTCGTTAGGGACTGGCAGCAGAGCCCAGAATCCTGAGTTGGCATCCCCCACCCTCCTCACCAGGCCTGTTACCAATTAGCAGTTGGTTCAGATGCTGCCCTGGCTTTGTTTTCCTTTTTCTGAATGAGAAGATCCCATCGCCTGGCCTTTTTTACTTCTGAGTCAGGTGAAGCCGGGAGGGGGAAAGCTCAGAAACCTTCAGCACTTTCCCCCTTTAGATGATGAACTCTCCAGCTCAGAGATGTCATGGGTCAGACCAGAAAATACCCAGCTTCCACCAGGACCGGGGATCTGACACTCCTCTCGCGGGATGACCGGGGCTCCTGTCAAGATGTTGCTTTTGCACTTGTTTTTGAAAAAACAAAATAAGGTCAGACTTTCTTTTTTTCCTCCCCTCTGCCTCAGAGTGAGCAGGTGCTCCTGAGTGATGTAGAATAAGCGTCTCCTCTTTCTCTAAGCTGGAAAGACCAACTCCATCCCTCCCCAGCTGGTTCCCCTCATTGCTTCTCCCTCCCCTACCTCCTGGCCAGCAAAGGACAGCAACATGCAAACATCAGCTAGAAGATTTTATAGGGCTTTCTCCTCCACGTTTTCAGCAGACAAGCAAAGCGTGAGCCCTTCACCCTAACACCAAGACCATGAAGACAAACTGCCATCTTGTGGCTACAGACGCTCAGTTTCGAAGGTCACAGAACAGACAGATGGCCTTTTTCACCCTGGACCTAGAGTGCAGGAAAGACCATTTTCCCGGTGGCTGCTTCTGGTGGTCCATGTGGCTCCGTGAGCTTTAGGGAAGTCATCTCCCTGCTTCCAGAAAGGGGGCTTCAACCAGATGAAGGCTGGGAGAGATGGAGAGACAAAGAGTCAAAGAGCTTCCCTTCTTGAAGGGGGACTCATCCCCCGCATGCCCACCCCTAAATCCCCTTTCTTCCCCCAGGATTGGGAACGAGTAGGGGCCGGATTTTGGAGTGAACGTTCAGGTCCACGGTCTCGGGAGTCGTCCTGGGAAAGTGGCAAGTAGGCTCAGCCTTGATTCGATAAGGGCTCTGGGGTAGATGATTGGGTTGGACACAGTCCCTGTCCTACATGGGGCTCACCATCTTAATCCCCATTTTACAGGTGCAGGAACTGAGGCCCAGAGAGGTGAAGTGACTTGCCTGAGGTCACGCAGCGGACAAGCAGGGGAGCCGGGGTTAGAACCCCGCTTTCCCCCTGCTGTCTCTGCAAATGGATCTGGCAATCAAGCGTCTAATGTATTTCTCCCTTTTTTCACCCCAAGGTCATCGGAGCCGGCACCTCCAGCACGACAGCTGCCACCCAAAGAAGAGTGAGAAAAGACCTTTGGCCGGGGACTCAGGTGTAGCGGCTGAACATGCCCATTTGTAGCCCGGAACAGGCAGGAGGACTACCTGCCCCCGGCTCGGGCAAGGCAACACAACTGGAAACAGTCCAGCGGGGATGTGGAAATGACCGCCCGCCGGGACAAAGGTAGGCCTGGGTTTGCCTTTGGGGGCTCACCTTGGACACCAGCTGGGGCTTGGGCACCTGCAGGAGGTCACACAGGTAGTTTCGGGGCCCCCTCACGACCTGCAGCTCGGCGTCCCTGTGTGGGGGAGAAGGCAGAGCTGTTAAGTGTCCCCACTGTGAGAAGGCAAGGGAGAGGCTGATAGTGGCTGAAAACGCAAGCGGAGCCAATTTCAATTGCCTCAGCACGTCTAGTCCTCCCGGTGGAGAGCGGGCTTGGCTGTTCGGATCCCTAGTTAAATCTCCCCTCTCTGAGGCTCTTCTTTTTGTCTCCCAGAAGCTCAAGAGGGGGAAATACTCGTTCAGAGATTTCATGCCAAGGTCATGCGAGAGCTTCGGCTGGCACGCTTCCAGTGGGGGATCACTCCTGTCGGCCGTGGACAGAGGGGTGGAACGTTCCACCTTCCCCCTCCCTCACCAACATGCACCCAGGTTGCCCCCCTCGCTCCCAGGACCGGTTCCAACGCCGGGGGTCTCTGAGGGCATTGCCCAGAGCCTGGTGGCTCTCACGCTCAGGGGAGCTGGCTCTGGAAGAGACTTGGCAGTTTATTCGGCAACCTTTCCCTGGGCCTGTCTGAGCAACAAAGGCTCTTTGTCCCGGCCAAAGTAATCCTTCCAGCCCTAAAACTCACAGTAGCTCCCACAGAGAAAACATCTCAAAAATGTGTATCCCGGGACCAAATATTTGAGATTGGTCGAGCGCCTGCTGCTTACCCCCTCCGACCCGCGACCCCCCCAGAGTTTATTCTGAGCCAGAGAGGGGCTGAAGGGGGAACTGACGCCATCTCCCCCTCAAAGCTCTGATCTTCTACCCCAACACAGTGACGCACCTACCGACTGCATCCTCCGAATCTTTAAACCCAGAGGATCGAGCCTGGACGGAGGGACCGGAACCTCGCTTGAGAGGACCAGGCTGGCCTGTACCGCTGAATCGGCCTCCTCGCTGACCTCCTGGTTTCCAGCCTCTCCCTTCTCCAGGTAATACCTGACTCTACTACCTGGATCGATTTTTCTGTAACATTGTTTTGCATACCTCACTTAGATGCTCAAAAGCCTCTGGTGGTTGCCTCTTCCTCTCGGAGCAGAAACTCCTGATCAATGGGGGCTTCCAAACAGTCCACTGGTGATCCTGATGGACCACTCCATCTCCTTCCCACTTCCCACTGCTCTTCTTTCCTGCTGCTGGCCTCTTACTCCCACCAGCTCCCTTGCTGGGAACTTCCTCCCAATTCACCGCCTGCACATCATAGCTCACCCTATCTTCAAAGCCCTTCTGAAATCACAATTATTCAACTGGCCTCTCCTGTATCACTTCTAATCTTGCCCTCTTCTATCTCCTACTTACCATCACTCTAACACTTCAGTGCTTCCTAAGTATACCATAGCATGTCTGTACATTTCTTTTACTTCCTCCTGGCTACAATTTTGATGTCGGCCTTCCCCAGCTAGACTGTGAGTAAACTCTAGTACTCACTCTCTTGTAATCTCCCAAGTGCTTAGTACAGTGCGCTGCACATAGTATGCACTCAAACAGGATTCATTGGTTGGCCAGTTGAGGCCTAGCCACTAGATAAAGCTATTTGTTTTTGACTATCTCCGTCTTTTGCTCATCAAAGCACTGTACTCTTCCAGGTGCTTAGTACAGAGCTCTGCCATCACCAACCAACCCATCAATGGGAATTATTGAGTGCTTACTGTATGCAGAGCACGTGGGAGAGTACAGAATACAGTGGAGTGGGTAGACGCACGATTCGCAAATCCCAGCCCGGGTTGCCGGGGGACGGAGGGAGGGATGAGGCATGACGAGCAAAGCTGAAGCACTGGTAAATCCTCCCTAATCTGGCCATGACTTTCAACCCCAACTGCTTTGACCGGAGCTGTCGGGGGAGACTGAGTTTTCCAGGACGCTTCCTGCCAAAGACAACATAGTGGCCAAGGGGTTTCCTTGCTCAAGGACCCCGCAGGAGTTGGCCGCTCCCCGAGAACGGAAAATACTCCCGGACAACTGTATCTCAAGGCCGACCGCCTCCTCTCTCCACAGGACTGGCCCAGGAGGGAATCATCGGATGAGGTGTCTACCTGTTTGCACCGCCGCTTCCTATCCGGCTCCCGGAGACGCCTCCTTACCAGGCTGTGTCGCTGAGCACCGCCATGACTTCGTCCGCGACGGCTGCGTCCACGACGTCGCTGTAGGTCAGTACTGTCTCGTACACTTGGCTGGCGGTCGCCATCCGGATCTAGAAGGTGAAGGGTCGATTACCCGGCTGAGCAGGGCCTTTCCCTCCTACATCCCCGGGTGGCCCGCGGCAGGGAATTTGGTTTCCCACATGTCTTCCTTCATTGTAGTAATAATAATAATGGTATTTGTTAAGCGCTTACTATGTGTCAAGCATTGTTCTAAGCACTGGAGTAGATACAAGGTAATCAGGTTGTCCCACATGGGACTCACCTCATCTGTAAAATGGGGTTTAAGACTGTAACTGAGGCGCAGAGAAGTTAAGTGGCTTGCCCAAAGTCACAGAGTAGACAGATGGCGGAGCCAGGATTAGAACCCAAGTCCTCTGATTCCCAAGCCCGGGCGCTTGCCACTAAGCCATGCTGCTTCTCCAGACTCTTAGTGCATTGTGAGCCGGGAAGGTGTCTACCAACTCTGTTATATCGTACGCTCCTAAGTGCTTAATACAATGCTCTGCATGCAGTAAGTGTTCAGCACTTACTATGTGTCAAGCCCTAAGGTAGACACAAGATAATCAGGTCCCACAAGGGCTGGCTCACAGTCTAAGTAGGCGGGAGAACAGGATTTGAATCCCCATTTTGTTGATGAGGGAACTGAGAAGCAGCAAAGTGGTGGAGGCTGAATCTGAACCTAAGTGCTCTGACTTCCAGGCCCCTGCTCTTTCTTCTAGGCCATGCTGCTTGGAGGGAAAGATCAGGTCTACCAGCTCTATTGCATTATACTTTCCCAAATGCTTAGTACAGTGCTCTGCACATAGTAAATGCCCAATAAATACCAGGAATTTTGATTGAAGCAGCACGGCCTAGTAGAAAAGGCATGAACTTAGAAGCCAAGAGATCGAGGTTCTAATCCTGGCTCCACCACTAGCCAGATGTGTGACCATTTCACTTCTCTGGCCTTCAGCTTCCTGCTACATGCTTAGATTGTGCGCACCAAATGGGAAGGGGATAGTGTCCGATCGTATCGTATCCACCTTTGGGCTTAACAGTGTTAGACACACAGTAAATGCTTAGTACATACCACAGTTATTATTAGTAGTAAAATGGGGACCGAATACCTGTTCTCTCCCCCACTTAGACTGTGAGACATCTGATTGCAATGTATCTTCTCCAGCGCTTATCACATAGTAAGTGCACAACAAACACCGCTATTCTTATTTCAAGCACTGCAGGAGAAATTTGATTGATGAGAGTCAAACACCGTTTGATCCCATCCCTCCTGGAGGCAGGGGGCTGGCTTAAATGACATCTTCAGGCCCCCGTCAGCTCTGGATCCTGAGGTTGGGCTCAATTGAACTCCCGCTTTGAAAACGGACACAGAGTGATAGTCATTCCAACCAACTTGTGTACACTGAGGAGCCAGTTTTACAAATTCCTTGATTCCCGGAATGCCCCGCACTACTCACAATAGGGAATGGGTGGCAGAGAAGAAGAAACAGCTGGAAGAACACTTTCTTTCTCAGCTCCCCTTGAAATTGAATCATCCCACAGAACCTGGAAAAACAAGACTCCGGACGATCGGTAATTAAACAATAACACCATAGGGCTTGTCAACTGAGAATTTCCAAGCAACGTTTTAGACCCCTTTGTGGGAGTCCCGAGAAGCCAGGATTTATCGGGGCAAATAACGGGTGAACCCACAATGCATTGGCCGTGTCTCCTTTTCTGAAGGGCTGTGGGAAAGCAAACATCAAGGGAAAGCAGAGACAATCTCAATAAAGAGAGGCAAACAATGCTTTGATACCGCCATGACACGCTTGGTCGACAGAGAGGGTGCCACGGACCTGGGAGCTGGCGACAGGCGGTTCCCCCAAAGTGAAACCAGATCTCCATCTTAGGAGAGGCTGTGAACTTTGCTCCGGGCTACCTATCTGTCTAGCTGGCCTGCATATAACCTTGAATCCTCTCCTCCTGGCATCCCCAGGAGGCTGGAACCCCGAGCGTCTTACGTGTAAAGTTGTCGTGCTTCCGCTGTGACTTCTGGTCCCAGTGTCCTCTGTATCTTGTAAATGGAACTGACTTTTCATTACTTCTCTAGACTGCTGGGGACAGGTAAGTGACTTTCCCAGAGGTGGGGCAAAGGTGGAACTAGAACACTCCCTCATTCCCTCTACACTGAGCTGGTTGCGGGCAGGAAATGTGCCTGCCTGTTTACTGTTCTATTGTACTCTCCCAAGCACTTAGTCCAGTGCTTTGCACACAGTGAGTGCTCAACAAATATGATTCAATGAATGATTCCCAGACCCAGGCTCTTTCCATTTGGCCACACCACCTCACGGGGATTAGGAGGGATGAAGTGGACTTGAGTTTACGGATATATAGCAGAGACTGGGATTTTCATTATTATTATTATGGTATGGGAATGTGTCTACCAACTCTGTTATCTCATCCTCTCCCAAGTGCTCAGTACAATGTTCTGCACACAGTAGGCCCACTATAAATACGACTGACTGATTGAACGAGCCCCCGGTTTTGAAATGCGAGAGTCGATGTCTTGTCCAGGTGAGGAGAGGCGGTAACCCTGGTGACTTACTTGGTTGCTGTGCATTCTCTGGGCTCCACAAATGCATTTATTCATTCAATCAATCGTATTTATTGAGAGCTCACCGCATGCAAAGCACTGTACTAAGCGCTTGGGGATTGAGACTGTGAGTCCTAAACGGGACAGGAACTGTGTCCAACTCGATTTGCTTGTATCCACCCCAGCACTTAGAACAGCGCCTGGCACAGAGTAATTGCTTAATAAACACCATCATTACTATTATCATCATTAGGACTGGCCTTCCTCTCCTGGATTCCCAACTCTACCTGCGTGAGCCAGCCAAGTGGACTTCCTCTGGACACTGGAAAGAAAGAAGCTGAGACAACACTCGGAAACCTCTGCTGACACCTGAAACTCTTTCCCCTGGTTTCTGCACCCCCACTACAGGTCCATCTGTAATTCCTTTTACTGTCTCCTGCTCTACTCTGGAAGCTTCTGCTGGGCAGGAATCCAGTCTGCCAACTCTATTACAGTGACTCTCCCAAGCGCTTAGTACAGTGCTCTGCACCCAGTAAGCCCTCAATAAATCCCACCAGTGGACTGATTGCAATATGAAGGTAGGACATGCTTTTTTTGTGTTCCAATAAGAACAACCCTCTCCATCACCAATGGTATTTATTGAGTGCTTATTGTGAGCAAAGCACTGTACTAAGCACTTGCGAGAGAGTACAATACAACAGAATGTTGATAGAGACATTTCCAGCTTACAGTCTCTCCTCACTGTGAGCCCCAGGTGGGACAGGGATTGTGTCCAACCTAAGTTCTTAACAAATGCTGTAATAATAATATTGAAAATCCCAGTGTCTAATAAAAAATCCACTATCTTGAGTCCACTTCAAATCCCCATGAGGCGGTGTGGCCAAATGGGAAGAACCCAGACCTGGGAATCATGAGGCCTGGGTTCTAGTTTCAGCTTTGCCCCATCTCTGTGACCTCATGCAAGTCACTTACCTGCTCGGTGCCTCAGTTGTCCCATCTGTCAAATGGCTCTAATAAGGTCAGCCTCTCTGACCTTCCTGTGGATGCTGTGTAATTGACCTGTGGAGACTCTGGGGCATTTATGCCCTCTACAGATTCTTCTGGCACAAAAGAAATAAAGTTTCAGACTCACACGGCAATGCTGGAGCGAAGTTTCTGGATGTCTTTGGACTTCTTGATTTCTTCTTTGCACAGGGACAGCAGTTTCAGGGGAAAAGGGTGGCTGAAAGGAAAAAACAATTAGCTTAGTAACAAGACATTCCTCTTCCCCCTGAGGTCTAATCACTTGGGCACCTTCTCTCCACACCTCACACCCACTTACGCAGATTAACTTACCTTACACTTACTAATTTATCTATTTATCCTGATACACTCTGTCCTGTTGCTCACTCAGATGCTTCCACTGGGAACTTGTGGGGACAACCTGGTCTTTCTGGCTGCCAGCCCCACGGCCTGTTCACTGGGCCCAGGGCAAGGGGCGAGTGATGAGCCGAGAACCACAAGCCTACACACCTCTGGACAGAGCAACGGGTGAAGGCTCCCACGGCTTTACCTCTGTGGCCTTGTAATTGCCACTTCGGAGTGGTGGGAAATGGGGAAATTCCCCACGGGTGACGTCCCAAGAGGACGGTGAAACCCGGTTATACCTACGCGTACCCAGCGCTTTCCTGGATGCGACAGGAACGAGCAATGTCCGTTTCGGAGAAGAAGGTCCTAGAGGGCAGGGAGAGGGGGCTGGAAAACGTCCGGGATGGCGGCAAAATGGGCAGGCCTCATCTGATAGATTCAATAAAGACTCTCCAACAAGGTCTCCCGGGTCTGAGTCGGTCCTTTCTCTCCTGGGCTTCCACAGGAGGTGGTTTTGCTGCTTCCTTTCCCTCAGCTATGCTGACCCTGCAGAGCTCATCCCGCCCTACCTCCGTGACTATCTCGGAGAACGGCCTCCAGACGGCTGTGGCTCACGCTTCCTCACCAATCCTTCACCCATGCCCGGGTGGATGGCGGGAGCCGCCTGCTCGCCGCCCCCGACACTTTCCCACGGCCCAGACGGAAGCAGCCGGGGGGCCGCCGGCCCCGGGTAACTCCGATTTACCGCTCCACGCGGAGCGGGGAGGCCGGGATGTTTACCATCCCCTTTCCGTCTCTGGCCTGCCGCTCCCAACCAGACCCTCCCGACCCGGGCCCACCTGTCGTCCGCTGTCTGTCGGAAAAGCGTGGAAAAATGAGGAAATGACAGGGAACGTTTGTGAACCGTATGCCGTTTCAAAAGCCTGGCCACCCTCGGTGAACCGAGCCCTAGAGAGTCCCCCAGGGAACGTCTCCATCGTTGGCTGGCGGGTGAGCAGGTGGTTCATTGGGAGCCTGGGCACCCGGAGAGGTTTCCCACCTGGTCCAGGTGGCCGGCGACAGGGCACGGGCCCACCCTCCTGACTAGGCCGGTGATGGCCATACCCCGGGACCACAGGTCACCCTGGGGGTCAGACCCCGAGACCGCTTCCCCGGACGGTGGGCTCCCTGGCCTGCTGGCCCTTGGAAATGTGAGCCACTGGCCGCGGCAGGACGGGATGGAAGTTTCTGACTGTAAAAATGAGCCCTCCGCCGAAACACCATTCCCCTACTTACTTCTCTTCAGCCGTCAGGATGTCAAAACAGCCATTAGCCAGCATCTGATCCAGCATTTTCAGGAGTGGGACAGAGACCCTACAGGGAGAGAAAGAGACAAGGTGAGGATGGTGTTGGACAGAAATTTTTCCCTTTTCTACATTTGTTGAGAGTTCTCCCAGCTCTGGAATGTAAGTTTCTTGTGGGTAAGGACAATGTCTACCAATTCTGTTGTACTGTACTCTCCTAAGCACTTAGTACAGATAAGCACTCAAATACCATTGGTTGACTGATTGAAATCAAGTCCCAGGCTTAGAATAGGTCTGGATGAATTCCCCGGTTAATGATAACTATAGTACTTGATAAGCACTTACTCTGGGTTAGGTATTTTGCTAAACGCTGGGGTACATAGAATGCAATCAGACCAAACCCCTTCCCTATCCCTCATGGGGCTGTCAGTCTAGGGAGAGGAAGAACGGGTATTTAATCACCATTTTACAGAAAAGGAGACTGAGACACTAAAATGTTAAGTGACTTTTTGAAGGTCACTCAGCAGGGTGAATCTGGGATTTGAATCCGGATCTCTTCTCTCCCAGGCCCGTGCTCTTTCTGCTAGGCCATGCCACTTCTCAGTAGAGAGGGAGTCAGCCTAATAGCATCCTTGGGAGCAGGGAATGAGCACTGGCTAGGCAGGGGGAGTGGTTGGGCCTCTGGGCCTCTATCCACAAAGCCCGGACACAACTCATCTCCACCACCCCGCTTCTGTCCCGTGGTTTGGATGAGATCCTGATTCCCACTCCAGCCGGACTGGTAAGGGACCAGGTAGAAAGGTGCTTGCCTCAGAAATGTGGAAACTGAGGAAACCAAATGGTTTCATGAACTTTCAGCTCGGAGGGCCTAAGGACCAGGAGATGAGGAAACTGACGCCAAGAGAAGTGAAGTGACTTGCCCGAGGTCCCATAGCAGACACGTGGCAGAGCCGGGATTAGAACTGAGGCCCCCTGACCAGGCCTGGGCTCCTTCTGCTAGGCTATGCTGTTTCTCCAAATCGATTGAAACCAAAGCCTTCTCCTTATGGGGATGTCTCCGCCTCACCCCTCCTGCCCCATCCGTCCGTCTCCAGTGGGCCTTGATGTTGGCATTTGGAGGAGACAATGGCCGCCCTGGCCCTGGCTTCAGCCCACGCGAAGGGCGGTCCCTTATCTTAGAGAAACAGCATGGCTCAGAGGAAAGAGCCCAGGCTTGGGAGTCAGAGGTCATGAGTTCAAATCCTGGCTCTGCCACATGTCAGCCATGTGACTGTGGGCAAGTCACTTAAGTTCTCTGTCCCTCAGTTACCTCATCTGTCAAATGGGCATTAACTGTGAGCCTCACGTGGGACAACCTGATTGCCCTGTATCTACCCCAGCATTTAGAACAGTGCTCTGCACATAGTAAGTGCTTAACAAATACCAACATTATTATTATTACCTGGGATTCAGGAGGTTGGCCTCAAACACCTGCAGCAGGGTCCCGCAGAAGTTGTCCAGAGCCGGCAAGTCGTTCTGGATCTTCTTCATGTACTCAAACAGACTCTGAGTTGAATATCTGACCTAGGAGAGACAGAGACATGTAGGTGAGACATGTGGGGCTGGCGGGAGGTTAGAAGCCAAGCCCGCCGGGCTGGGCAGATGGTTAGGACCACCTTTTGAGTTCCTCAATGGGTTGGACCATATATATTTATTTTCTCTAGGAGGAGCTTGGGAGAGTAAAATAGAGGAAGAAGACCCAAACCCTCAAGAATCTAGAAGGAGTGCGGCCCAGTGGATAAAGTATGGGCCTAGGATTCAGAAGGATCTGGGTTCTAATCCTGCCTCTGCCGCTCACCTGCTGTGTGACCTTGGGCAAGACACTTCACTTCCCCATGCCTCAGTTACCTCATCTGTAAAACAGGGATTACGACTGTGAGCCCCATGTGGGGCAGGGATTATTTCCAGCCCGATTTGCTTGTCTCCACCCCCAGTGCTTAACACAGTGCCTGGCACATAGTAAGCGCTTAACGAACACCACAGTTATTATTACTGTCGATCTAAAGGGGAATAGATATTTTATCCCCATTTTACAGATGGGGAAATTGAGGCACAGAGAGGTTAAGTGACTTGCTTAGGGGACACAGAGTGGGCCAGTGGCATGAGACTAGAATCAGGTCTTCTGACTTCCAGTCCTGTGCTCTTTTCCAGTTAGGCCACATGAAGGCTGAAGGAGATAATGAATTTAATTCCACGGTCACCAAAGGATAGGGTGATTTAATCTGTTATTTTCCGATAATTAAAAAAATTGTTCACTGCCTGTCAACATCTCAACGGGGCTTGGTCAGAGACCCAGAGAAGAAATGTACATTCAGGACTCAATCACGGAACGCAAACTTGTCTCGAGAACTAGTAATTCAATTACAGACTCTTTCCAGCCATTTTCTGCAAAAAGAAACTGTGCTGCTTTCCTTCCTTAAATAAAATGAACCCAATCCACAAACCCTTTCCAGCTTCTTTCTGCCTCTCAGTCAGATGTCGCTTAGAGACATTTAAAGTTTTCAGTGGACTTCAAAGACGGCGCCTATTAAACATTTTGGAAACGGATCTGTGAAATCCCTTATTGTCACCTCGGCCTCCCGTGCCTCTTTGCTGGCTGGATTCCTGGAGAGCTAAAGAGGGCCGATTCAGTCGCTGCCCCTCTCCCAGAAACGCATCCTCCTCGAGGAAACCAGTCATTGAAAATCCCACCCGCTCCTGACCATAAAACCTCAACGCCCCAAACACTGAGCATCTGACATCAAAGTGGATCTTTGGGCCGCAAAACGGATCTCTGAGGTGGCTCAGGAGAGAAAAAAAGGAAACGGGGGAGGGAAACTGAGTCCTGGAGTGACAGCATTCAGATAGGCAGCAGCCCAGATTGGTTTTTTTCTTATGGTATTTGTTGAGCACTATGTGTCACAAGCTGTTCTAAATCCTAGGGTGGATACAAGATGATCAGGTTGGACACAATCCCTGTCCCACACAGTGGTCACAGTCTTAATCCCCATTTTACAGAGAAGCAAAGTGACTTGCCCAAGGTCACAGAGCAGACATGTGGTGGAGCTGAGATTAGAACCTAGATCCTTTAGATTCCCAGAAGGCCCATGCTCTAATCACTAGGCAAGTGAGAGATTATGCTCATTGACAGGGAACCCCCACAGGGGCTGAGGCCAGGTTGGAGTCAAGAGGAGAAGCAACACGGCCTGGTGGATACAGCACAAGCCCAGGACCTGGGTTCTAATCCTGACTCTGCCACTTGCCTGCTGTTAGACCTCGGGCAAGTCACTTCACTTCTCTGTGCCTCAGTGACTTCATCTGTAAAATTGGGGTTGAGACTGTGAGCCCCACGTGGGACATGGACTGTGTCCAACCTTGTACCTATCCCAGTGCTTAGAACAGAGCCTGGCAAATACTAAGCGCTTAACAAACACCATAAAAAACAAAAGGCAAAGCCCCTCTGGGGCTTCTGTCTCGCTCCACCCCCAGATCTCAATAGGGTGTGCATAGCCCCTGGTTCCGACCGATCGACGCCCGCCACTTTCTTACCGTGGACTCGGTCAAGCCGCCGACGGAGACCACCAGGCCCAGGAGCACGTGATAGCGGTAGGTCGGCAGGTCCAGGAGCTGTGTGATGTAGGGATAGGCCTGGGAAGGGGCTTTCCAGCTCAGCGTAGCTGCTTCCGACCTGGAAAGGCAGACAATGAGGGCTCAGCCTCTCCCACTGCTGCAGGAACGGGGAAGAGGGGACCCGTGTGGGAGAAGGGGAGGACAGCAATCCCGCCTCCAGTTACCTGGGGAAGATCCTCTCCAGCTCTTCCCTGTGGGGGACGTGGGGGATCGGGGGGTTGTCGAAGTGCAGCAGCGTCAGGAACACGGACCCGGCGTGAGCGCGGAATCGGTCGATCTTTTCACTGGCCTGCTGGGCCACGCAGCAGAGAAGGCGCTGGCACCTGCAACACAAGGACCCGTTTTCACCCTTCGCCCCGAGGAGGCCCAGGACCCGCACCCCTGGGGATCCTCCGGTCACCACCGGCTCACCCCCGGGCTCTAAAGGTGAGCCTTCTGTCTGCGGGGGTTAGGAGGGGGAGCCGGAGGGAATACTCGTCATTAGAAGATGGAAGCGGGGCGGGTTTCGAGACTTACACGTCGGCCTCGATCAGCTCCGGCTGTGCCTTTCCCAGCAGCAATGTGAGGTCCGTGAGGCTGGTCATCGCGGCTTCCCGGACCCTGAGGGCAGAGAGGAGCAGTCTTGGGAGAGGAGCACAGACACTCTGCCTCCTTTCCCAGACTGGACCCTGACAGAAACTCAGACTGTTAATCAGTCGGTCAGCCAGTCGTCTTTTTTGAGCACTTACTGGGTGCAGAGCACCAGACTAAGCACTTGGGAGAATACATTATAACAGTTTAACAGACACATTCCTTGCCCAGGGCGAGTTTACAGTCTAGAGGGGGAGACATACATATGAATTATCTTGAATCTATCCCAGTGCTTAGTACAGTCCTTGGCACATAGCAAGAGCTTAATAAGTACCATCAAAAATAAAATTCACATAACGACAGTATTTACCGAGCGCTTTTTATGTGCACAGACTGTACTTAGACCCTGGGAGAGTATGGTATAATAATTATGATATTTGTTAAGCGCTTACTATTTGCCAGGAACTGTTCCTAGACACTATCCTTGCCTACAAGGAATGTGCAGTCAAGAGAGACAGACAGATGCTAAAAATCCTTCAGTCAAACTCCCTAGGGCCAGGGGTGGTCCAGGCCAGCCTTCCTGGGAAAGTCCAAGCCTGCCCACGTCAGTGGAATTGCTTTGTGGAAAGATCCCAGATGGTTGTGGGCAGAGAAAGCACCTACTAACTCTGTTGCAATGTACTCTCCCAACCACTTATAATGGCACTCTTCACACAGTAACCTCTCAATAAATGTGATTAGTTGATAGAATGACCTAGAAGGAACCAAAAACCCATAATGGATTGTGGCCAAAAGGCCAGCACATTCCTGCACTCTCCCCGCAGCCCCGAGGAAGCCAATTCAGAGACAGCAGTGGGTGTCTGAAGGAGGTATTGATAATGATGAAAACAATCATTGTGGTATTTGTTTAGCACTTACTGTGTGCCAGGCACTGTACTAAGTGATGATAGTGATGGTATTTGTTAAGCGCTTCTTACTATGTGCCAAGCACCGTTCTAAGCACTGGCGTAGATACAGGGTTATCAGCTTGTCCCACGTGGGGCTCACAGTCTTAAACCCCATTTTACAGATGAGGTAACGGAGGCACAGGGAAGTGAATAGACTTGCCCAAGGAAACACAGCAGACAATGGGTGGAGCTGGGATTAGAACCCAGGTCTTTCTCCACTTCCATGTGCTCTATCAGACCCCACTGCTTCCCTACGCACTGAGGAGAGAACAAGATAGTAACGCTGGGGGACACAATCCCTGCTCTCAAGGAGCTGACAGTCTAGTGAGTCCGGATGTCGCCTGTTTCGACATCAAGGTGGATGAGGGAAGGGGGCGGGAATCTATTTCTTTTATTTTAAGCTGACAAAAGTCTCACTCAGAGGGTAGGATTTTAAGGTTCACCTAGAGAGGTTGAAAACTAGGAGAGTACTCTAACTCCCTGGCCTATTGACAATTCGGTGGGAAGGTAAATCTTTGTGACATACAGATTTAAAGGCTCTAAAGCCTGCTTACAAGACCCTTCACATTGGAGATTACTTCCTGAGCTGAGGAGAGCTGCCTTTCTTTGAGTCTTAGTGACTTGATCGTCTAGCTTTAGAACGCGAGGTTTGACTTTGTTGCCCTCTGTGTTTTGATGGGAGGAGACACACACATTTCTCGTAAATCCCGGAGTGAAACAGGTAGGACTCTTTCGACCGAACAAACTAGAGGGTGAAGGTTTCCCAGGCCATTTTCCCTGTCTTTCAGGAGTATTTCCCCCACAGAATCAACTTTCATTTGCAAAAAAAGGCAAACAGAAACCCACCCAAAGCAAACGAGAGCTGTTGGACCGCAGGGGAAAGTCACCTGCTTCCTGCTGGGATGGGGAGAGCCAGAGTGAGGTACAGTGAGTAGGTTGGCATCGGTTTTTTTATATTTGCTAAACACTTACTACACGCTAAGCACTGTTCTAAACCCTGAGATAGATACAAGGTTACGAGATTGGACACAATCCCTGTTCCGCTTGGGGAACCCAACAGAATAATGCTACCAGGACGAAAGCCTGATTCCCACGTTGGTGACCAAACAAGTTTTTTTTTTTATGATACCTACTAAGCACTTACTATGTACCAGGCACTGTTCTAGGCACTGAAATAGATTCAAGTAAATCAATTTGGACCCAGCCCGTGTCTCCAAAGGGGCTCCCAGGTTTAATCCCCACTTTACAGACAAGGGGACTGAGGCCCAGAGAAGTGAAGTGACTTGCCCATGGTCCCACAGCAGACCAGTGGAGAAGCTGGGATTACAACCCAGATCTTTCTGACCCCACTGCCTCCAGACCCCAAAGCAGTCATGCATCAGTTGGTATTTTGCCCAGGACACAGGGTTTCTTGTTCTCTGCTTAAACCATTTGAAAAGGAGACCCCAGGGAAATCTCCAGGGATTGGAGTAACTAAGTCAAAAGACCACGGACTTGGGAGTCAGGAGCCCTGGGTTCTAATTCAGGCTCGGTCACTGCCGCTGGGTGACCTTGGACCCGTCACTTAACTGCTCAGCCTCAGTGACTTCACCTGTAAAATAGGGATAAAATACTCCCCTTCTCTTCCTCTATGACTAGGAGTCCCATGTGAGACAAGGACTTTATCCCATCTGATAATCTTAGTATTCACTCATTCATTCAAACATATTTATTGAGCACTTGCTGTGTGAAGAGCACTGTACTAAGCACTTGGGACAATACAGTATAACAATAAACAGACCCAATCCCCGGCCACAATGAGCTTACGGCCTGAGCACTCAGCACGGAGCTCGGCTCATAATAAGCGCTTCAGAAATACCACGATGATGATTGACTTGTTCATTCCTACACAAAACCGACAGTCCAGATGACACCTTGATAAGCTTCTGCTCTCGTTTTTGTTTTTATGGTATTTAAGCACTTACTACATACCAAGCACTGTACTAAGCACAGGGGTAGATACAAAATAATCAGGTTGGACACAGTCCCTGTCCTACACAGGGCTCACTGTCTCTATCCCCATTTTCAGATGAGGCAACAGAGGCCCACACAAGTGGAGTGACTTGCCCAAGGTCACAGAGCAGACAAGTGGCGGTACCAGGATTAGAACCGAGGTCCTTCCAACTACCAGGCCCTTGCTCTATCCTCTAGGCCATGCTGCTTCTCAGAAGCAGAAGTCTTTTTCACGCTAGAACTATAACCGGCTGCGTTCCCACCACCCCAAAATCATCAGAGCCTAATGCTGACTTGAGGAGCAGGAGAGCTTGCAGGTCACCAAGGGTCAGCGGGAGCAGATGACCTCACAGACGCCTCCGTCTTGGACGGATGAATTGTGCGACAGGGTCTGGAAACCTTGACGGGTCGGTGAGGGAGAGGAGGGGCAGAAATGCCTTCAGGCTAGAGCAGGCCACCCACGCCCCAGCCCCAGTGCGGGTGCGGAGGGAGGGGGAGAGGGCTTTCAACAACAAACATCGGTGAACCCGAAGACGTCCGGCTCAATGAAAGGGGACAGTGTCAGAAGGAGACAAGACTTCTGAACCTCACTTTCGGCTTGAACGCTGGCTGATCTGGGTTACCGCTTAGCACTTCCCGACCAATGCACTGAAAGCTACTTCATCTTCCCTTCTGGAGCGCCGAGACTGGATGAACCTTTGTTTAATAATAAATGGAGAGAAGCAACATAGCCTAGTGGATACAGCACAGGCTTGAGAATTGGAAGGAGATGGGTTCTAATTCCTGCTCTGCCGCTTGTCTGCCCGTGTGCCTTTGGACAAATCACTTCACTTCCCTGTGCCTTCATAACCTCATCTGTAAAATGGAGATTAAGACCGTGGGTCCCACGTGGGAAGTGGACTGTGTCCGACCTGATTATCTTGTATTCACCCAGGGCTCAGAACAGTGCCTACCACATAGTAAGCGCTTACCAAAAATAAAAATGTGCTCAGTGTGGTATTAGTTAAGCACGTGTCCACTAACCAGGGACAAGGGGCCCGGCTCAATCTGATGTCTCGATCTCCTTCCTCTCCCTTCATCAAAATGCCGACGCTCTCCTGAACCCTGGGGATTCTCTCGGCCTTTCCGCTCCACGGGGTAGACCGAGGATCAAGGTCGGGGGCAGAATCAGGAGGCTCCACCCAGTTTGGTGATAAACAACGTGCTGATGGCGTCTGTCTCACCAGAGTAGACCCCGTGGTCACTCCCTGAAACAACCATGAGATGAGAAGGAATTTGGAAGTCTGCCTTAACTCTTTAAACAGGTTGTTTCTGAAAAGATGGATCCGGCCCAGCTTGGGCTCTGTCCACGGTAAAGCATGGAAAAATTCTCGGCCAAAGACCCGAAGAGACGGCTCATTCGGTCTCGGCCATGACGCCTGCCCTCTCAGTGACAATGGCACCGGATTGGGGAACCTATGATTCACCGCTCTTCTCATCTGAAGCAGCAACTTGCTCTATCGTGAGGCAACACGCAATGATAATAACGATAATAATAATAATGTATTTGTTAAGTGCTTACTCTGCGTCGAGCACTGTAATAAGCGCAAGTTACACAAACGTTAATCAGATTGGACACAGTCCATTTTGCACCCTGGGCTCAGAGTCTAAATAGAAAGGAGAACAGGTGTTTAACGCCCCACCTTGTACAGTTGAGGAAAATGAGGCGCAGAGACATGAAGTGGCTTGTCCACGGTCTCACAGCAGGCAAGTGGCCAAGCCAGGATTAGAACACAGGCCCTCCAATTCCCAGGACTGGGCTCTTTCCCATGCTGCTTCTTTCCCAGGTTTATGAGCTAGTAACACAGACTCTACGAGTAGGAAGGTGAAAATAAAAAAGGTATACGAAGCTTAGTCTCTCACTTTCCTACTGGATAGAGCACAGGCCTGGGAGCCAGAGGACATGGCTTCTGCCACTTGTCTGCTGTGTGAACTCGGGCAAGTCCCCTCCCTTCTCAGCGCCCCAGTTACCTCAAGCTTAAAATGAAGATTAAGACTGTGGGCTCCATGTGGGCCATGGACTGTGTCTCACCTGAGTAGCTTGTATCTATCCCAGCATTTAATTCAGTATCTGACAAACGGAAAATGCTTAAATAAGACAAGCTTCTGTGTCACCAAAGTAGTTGAGTACTCTCCCCACAGCAGTTATGCCTGTATCTTTACACCCTACTCCTTCCCCCTACCTGTAATTTATTTTAGTGCCTGACTCCTTCTGGTTAAAAGCTTCTTCAGGGCAGATATCACATCTACCGGCTCTACTGTACTCTCCCCAGGGCTCAGTGCAGTGCTCAGCCCAAAGCAAACGCCCAATAAATATTATTGAATGGCTTCTCCAAAGTTCACACATTTAGATGTTACCTTAGAAGCCTCTTCTGGGGGTAGCTCTACTCCCTGAGAGAGTGCTGATTGTGTGTTTCATACATGTGGAGCACTGATATCAGACACTGAAGAACAGACCGAAAAAGCAGAAGAGGTGGTTCGTGCCCCAAGGAACAGACAATCCAACTTCCCGTTCCCCCTCCCACTTGGACTGGGTCCCCCATGCGAGACCTGATTAACTTGTGTCAACCCTAAGGCTCGGGACAGAGCTTAGCACATAGTAAAACGCTTAACAAATACCATAATTATCATTTTGCTAGAATGAAGTCTCGACCAAAGAGGGCTTTCCAGCCCACACATTCCATGTTCCTAAGCTGTGACGTGGGCTCGTTTTCTTCAGGGCAGGGTTGAACCTCTGCTCCTTTCTGAGCCTCCCGTCACCCCAACGTGAAAGCGGAGCTCCAGGTCCCACCTCCCCCTACCCAACCCGCCTCCAGATCTCTCCCAAATTCCCTGAATTTCCCTACATCCCGCTCTGGCTCGGGAATCGCCGACACAAGATCCTCGAGGTTTCAAGTTTTCTTTGACTACCAGGTTGGGCTGGGCCCTCTTCTGGAAGCGCACATCTATCCACTCCCACCACCATCTGAGGCCTTTAATTAGCACAGCAGTAAAACTGCCGGGCCCTCCCGTGGCCCGAAGGAACAGAACAGACCGTCCCTTCCTCCTGAGCGGACGCCCAATAAAATAGTGTCTCCTCACAGTCCCTTCTGCCCTAAACTCCAACAGTTTGGTTTCTGCCAATCACGCAGCATCATCTGGCACCTTTAATGAGGCAGAGGGGTAATGACTCCTAAGACAAATTATGAACTCAGAGATTCCCTATTTCATTTGCGGCTGGGCTTTGGGGGAAAATGAGGACACCTCCTCACTGTTTTATTGCTAGAAAGAACAATACTTAACCAGGGGTGGGAAGACAGCCCAGAGTTGATCTGAAAATCCACCTAAATTTGAGGCCAGTTCTGACTCACCCAGTTGGCCAGGGCATTTGGAAAACTCTCCAAGAAGCACCTGATATTTATATGAATGCCTGTTTCCCACTCCAGACTGTAAGCTTGTTGTGGGCAGGGAATGTGTCTGTTAGATTGTCATAATGTACTCTCCCAAGCGCTTAGTACAATGCTCTGCACATAGTAAGCACTCAATAAATACAACTGACTGAGAAACCGTAGCACGTACGTTTTTGAATCCCAAACATTTTTCAGTGTCGGACTGTGAAATGGCAAAATCGATTTGCTTTACAGAAGCAGAGTGGCCTAGAGGATAGAGCCTGGGCCTGGGAGTAAGTCCTAACCCCGGCTCTGCCACTTGTCTGCTGTGTGATCTTGGGTAAGTCACTTCCCTTCTCTGGGCCTCAGTTACCTCATCTGGAAAAAGGGGATTAAGATAACTACTACTACTACTAATACTACTAATAATGTGTGGTGCTTATTAAGAGCTTACTGTGCGCCAAGCACCGTGGTAAGTGCTGGATGGATTCAAGCAAATTGGGTTTCTCTGTCCCACGTGGGGCTCACGGTCTTAATCCTCATTTTACAGAAGAGGTAACTGAGGGCCAGAGAAGTGAAGCGACTTGCCCAAGGTCACACAGCACACATGTGGCGGAGCTGGGATTAGAACCCCTGACTTCAGACATGTGGCGGAGCTGGGCTTAGAACCCCCGACCTTCTGACTGGCAGGCCCGAGGTTCATCCACTGCGCCAGGCTGCTCCTCCCAAATGGAAATCTATCCAACTACTACCCCTGCTGGAAAGGGGGGAGAGGGATTTAACTAAACACATCCATAGCCTCGAAAGGAATGTTTATTCAAGAGCAGAGACTGAGTCCGAGAAACAAACTCAACGCCAGAGTGGCCTGAACAGTACTTTGCCCTCACGCCACCCGCCAGAGAAATTCCCTTAGACTTCACCCTGCTGCCCTCCTCTGGAGATAGGGAGAGACGATAGCAGGATCATTAGCAAAAACAGACCGGTCCTTTCAAGTGTTTCATCTTCAAAGACCTACATAAACATTAATTAGCTAGTCCCAGAGGCAGGGGATGAGGTCATCTATTTCTATTTCTTTAACCCTGCCCGGATCCAGATCTCAATTTCCTTTCCCCTTAATTCCTCCCCCGTGTGCATTTTCAACAAGGCTCCCGCTCCAGGGAAGTATTAGAAGATATTGTTTTTCTTTGAGGTTGAGGGATTGCGAGCCCTCCAACGCCTGGAACAACGCACGTCACTGAGAAGTGGAAAGGCTGAAGACAAAGTACTTTAAAAAGTCTCCCAACAGAAACCATCAGCAAGCAGGGATTATCTTTGAAGTCATAAGGACAAAGAGACTTCCTCTCCCTCAGTGAAGGCTCACTATGGGTAGGGAACGGGATGAGTTCTGTTGTATTATACTCTCCCAAGTGCTAATAAGGTGCTCTGCACTAATAAGCGTGCAGTAAATACCACTGATTGACTGACTGACTAATGCTCCAAGCTGTTGCCTGGATCATCTTCCTGAAACCTTGCTTGCCTAACCCTCATACCGTTCCCCCAGCCTGAAAATTCTTCACCTACCAAATCCACAGCTTCCCACCTTCCCAACTTCCCCTAAAAGTCCACCTTTTCCAAGGAGCCTTCCCTAAGTAATTCACATACCCTAAAACACATCAACCAAATCCACCAGCCCATGACTTTCTGCTTTCCCCTAAAAGCCCACCTCTTCCAGGGAGTCTTCCCCTATTAAGTCACACATCCCAAATGACATCAACCAACCCATAAACTCCACCTTTAGATTTACATAGCACAGTCCCATCTTTACCTCTTCGGCACACACGTATTTGCAATTATACACTCAGCTCTTACAACCTGTCATATTTGTAAAAACTATCCATTACGGTCTTAGTTTTCCTTTCTGTTCATGCCATTTGTAAATCATTTTGTCTGTCTTCCCAGTAGATTGTAGGTTACGTAAGGGCCAGGAATGCGTGCTCCGCCTGACTTTTGCTCAACCATCCCAAGTATTTGGTATAGTTCCTTGTATTCAGCGGGTGTTCAATAAATACTACATATATTTACAGCATATAGTGTGGTCTAGCAGACGAGCACAGGCCGGGGAGTCTGAAGCACCTGAGTTCTGCTACTTGTCTGCCGTGTGACTTTGGGCATGTCACTTCTCTGGACCTCAGTTACCTCCTCTGTAAAATGGGGACTAAGACTGTGAGCCCCGTTCAGGACAGGGACTGTATCCAATCTGGCAACTTTGTATCCACCAGTGTTTAGTACAATGGCTGGTACACCGTAAACCCTTCACAACTACTATAAAATATGTACATGCGTGTGTACTTATACACATATCTCGATGGTATATATCCATATAGTTGTACTGATGTCTATTTCCCCTCCTCTAGACTGTGAGCTCGTTGTGGGCAGGGATTGTCACTCTTCATTGCTGTACTGTACTTTCCCAAGAGCTTAGTACAGTGCTCTGCACACAATAAACGCTTAATAAACACGACTGAATGAATGAATATAACATCCACAGTATCCACCCACCAGCCCGCTGCCTTACCATGCTCCGACGTCCCCTCTGCTGTCCGTGGTGTAATCGTTCATGCAGCCGAGCAGTGTGGAATAGATCAGGGCCACATTTTCTGCGCACACAACTTCAGCCGGGGAGCCGTCTGCCTTTACGCCGACCGACCGACAGACCCTGAAAGAGAAAAGGGAGGGGCAGGAATCAGCGGAGACCGCATCCGGCTGCTAGCCCACACCTATCCACCCCACAGAGCATTGGGGCACTGGGATCCTCCCCAGAGGGTGAGCCATCATATTCCTGTCCTTCCACATCTCCCCTCTTGGTTTTTCTCATAAAAATGGTCCTTGAAACTCTTTTAGGCTCATGGGGAGGGGAAGATGGTCAGAGTCCAGGGTCAGGGTCAGTAAAAATGACCAAAGGGCTTGAAACGTGGCTTTCCGCTGTGCTCTGGTCCAACAGGCCTGTGGTTACAAGAAGGAACTAGAGGCTGCCGCTGCTGAGTTAATCAGTCAAGTGAGAAGCAGCACGGCCTAATAGATAGGGCACGGGCCTGGGAATTAGAAGGACCTGGTTCTAATCCCAGCTATGCCACTCGTCTGCTCTGTGACCTTGGGCAAGTCACTTCACTTCTCTAGGCCTCAGTTACCTCATCTGTAAAATGGGGATTAAGACTGTGAGCCCCATGTGGAACAGGGACTTTATCCAACTCGATTTGCTTGCATCCACTCCAGGACTTAGTATAGTGCCTGGCACACAGTAAGTACTTAATAAATACCACGATTATTGTTATTACCTGGTATCAACCTCAGCACTTAGAAGAGTGCTTGGTGCACAGTAAGTGCTTATCAAATGCCATTAAAAAAAAATCATTGGCAGCTACTGAGCAGTTTCTATGTGCACATCACTAGTTTAAGTGTGTGGGAGAGCACGATACAACAGAGAAGCAGCGAGGACTAGAGGAAAGAGCATGGGCCTGGGAGACACCAGGACCTAGGTTCTTAGTGAAGTGGCTTGCCCAGGTCACAGAGCAGACAAGTGGCGGAGCGGGGATTAGAACCCACGTCCTCTGACTCCCAAGCCTGTGCTCCTTCCATTAAGCCATGTTGCTTTACTCTGAGCCTCACCTGCTGGCATCACTCTTTCTGGAGGGGCGGGAGAGCTCTCCCCTTTTCAGACATTTGAGAACTGGTGACTTAGACTTACTTGGCAATGGCTTTGAGGGCATCTCTTCGGGCTTCAGCAAAGCTCACGTTCTTGGGAGAGATGTGGGTGACTTTCTTTAAGCCTTCAATCACCTGAAATGCAATAGGAAAGGCACCGGTGTGATTACAAAGTGGGAAAGATCGCACAGTGAACAAGCAATGGGCAAGAGGCAGGCACCAGAGCACGAGGATGGGGTTCTCATGCCCTCAGTTGAATGTTGGCAGTGCCCAGGTCTTGCCCCACCCGTGGGTAGAACCTCGCCATCAAGAATTTAAAGCACTCAATGGCCTTACCCCCACCTCACCTCGCTGCTCTCCTACGACAACTCAGCCCGTACACCTTGCTCCTCTAATGCTAACCTTCTCACTGAACCTCTATCTTGTCTACCTTACTGCTGACCTCTTTCCCATGTCTTGCCTCTGGCTTGGAACGGCCTCCCTCCTCATATCTGACAGCTAATTACTCTCCCTTCAAAGCCTTATTGAAGGCACATCTCCTCCAAAAGGCCTTCCCTGACTAAACCCTCTTCTTTTCCCAATCCCTTCTGCATTGCCCTGACTTGTTCCCTTTATTCATCCCCTCCACCCAGTTGCACAGAACTTAGGTCCATATTATTGTTTACTTGTTTACATTAATGTGTGTCTCCCCATCTGCATTGCAAGCTCACTGTGGGCAGGAAATGTGTCTGTTATATTGTACTCTCCCTGGCATTTAAAACAGTGCTCTGCACACAGTAAGCTCTCAATAAATAAGACTGTCTGACTGAAGACTCCGACAGATACTGGGATAAACGTATGCCAACACTGCTGTCTTGAACGATGGAATGGGGATGCGCTCTAACTCAGAAGGCAGATGGCACCAGGACAACTTAGTAGCCTCAGAATGGTCCAGCCTCGAGGGACTGGTGGCCACCTTAAAGGCCTGAAGACCCCTTCCCCAAAGTGGCCACTGCATTCCTCTCAAGAACTCCTCCTGGCACGCAGGGGTGAGAGAACCCGAGGCCCTCATCTGCACTGCTTTGCTCCGAGCTAACTGGTGTTGGGGGCACTGTGAGGCCAGGGAAACAACTGCTTCGGTTGCTGCTATGGAGGGGAGAGGGTCTCCAAGACCCTCTCTGGGCCGCAACACCCATGCTGTGGTTGAGACTTCTGTTGGCGAGCCTCAGCCATCCTGGGCAAGAGGGCTTTCTCTCCACAGCCTCCCCCGCCCAGCTCGTCCTTCCCTGGGCTTCAATAAAGCCTTACTGAAGGCCCATCTCCTCCAAGAGGCCTACCCTGCCTAAGCCCTCTGTTTCTCTTCTCCCACTCCCTTCTGTATCAACCTGGCTTGCTTCCCTTTATTCAACTCCCCTCTCAGCCCCACGGCACTTTTGTCCATAACTGTAATTTATTTATTTCCATTAGTCTCCCTCTATAGACTGTAAGCTCGTTGTGAGCAGAGAGTATGTCTAATGCTATACTGTACTCTCCCAAGTGTTTAGTAGAGTGCTTCGCACACAGTAAGCACTCAATAAATATGGCTGCCTGACTACATGCTGGCCTCTGGGACACATGGCCCCTTTACCCGAAGTAGGGAACCTGATGCCATGGGATGGGGAGCGATGGAGGAGAGGAAAGTCTCCCCTTTCACCCTGAGGTATCAGGGACCCCTCAGGCCTTGCTGAGCTTGGCGATACTCTTGGTGATTTTGTTTCGAGTGGTAATCCTTAAGTGCTTACTACGTGCCAGGCACTGTACTAAGCCCTAGGGTAGATACAAGCTAATCAGGCTGGACACATTCCCTGTCCCTCGTGGGGCTCACAGTCTTAACCCCCATTTGACAGATGAGGTCACTGAGGCCCAGAGAAGCAGAGTGACCTGCCAAAGAGCACAGAGGAGATAAGTTGCCGAGCCGAGTTGAAAACCCAGGTTCTTCTGACTCCCTGGCCTGTGCTCTAGCCACTAGGCCACATTCCTTCTCAGGTGGAGCTCTTCCTGGGGGTGGCTGGGTGAGTTGGGCACCTGGGGCTCCTCGGGGAGAGGTGGCCTGGGGGAGTGAAAGCACCGCTCAAACCAGGCCTCCTCTTTGGCCATCAGCACCCAGCTCGGGGCAACGAACCTGACAGGATCGGGCAAGTCCTCACTCGTCTAATCCCAGATCTTCGTTATTATCTAGGAACCATGAGAAAATGAGCTGGGGGGCAGAGCTGGGGTGGTTTCTGATGAAGTAAGGCTGATCACCCCACCAGCAGCAGAACCGACTTTCAGGGGACAGAGGAAAACCACTGGACTCGACCGTTCTGGGCCGATGCTCTTTCCTGGCACGGTCAGATTTCTCTCCACCAACTTTGTGCTCCCGCCCTCCTCTCGCCACCTCATTTTCGATGCCTCAAACCCCAACTAGAAATAACTTCTCCACAGGAGAGGTAAAAATAATTTCTCAGACACACGCATTCTTCTCTTCTCCTTGACTCTCTCTCCCATCATTTCCCTGCTCTCCCTCCCTTCATTTCTCTGCTCTCCCTCCCATCCCCCTCACCCCCATTTCTCCTATCACTAATCTCCTTCCCTCTCACTCTCTTTGCCACTGCCCTCCCCTCTCTCTCTCACTCCATCTCCCACCCCTCACTCCCCTCCCCTCTCCCTTTAATGACTCTGCAGAAGAACCCCAACCTGTAAGGCCTGTTGGGATTATCCTCATGTAATCCGTCCATCCTCCCCCTAACCTGGAGTCTGCCGCCACCTGGGTCTGGGTGGTTTTGGGGGGCGGGAGGGGTGGAGGCCTGTCACCTTCCTCAAACATCATCGCGATGGGTGCTCGCTTACCTGTTGGAGCCGACCTCGAAAGAGGGGTCCGGGGAGGGCTCCCAAGGCCAGTGAAAATCCACAGCGAGTCATCTCCTCGGCACTCTGAAGTTCGGAGAGGAAATGCTGCACCAGCTCATCTGGAACGAAGCGATCGCCCCAAAAACTTGTAAACATGGGCTTGGCCCTGAACTGGGGAAATGGTCCAGAACCCCCTTGGACTCAGCACAGGAGAGATCACCCGTTTGGCTGTTCTTAAAGGGGCATCTCCAATAAATGACATGGATTCTACAGACCATTTGCAATGTGAGAAGGTTACACTCAATACAGCGCTCTGCATGCAGTAGACTGGAAGCTCCCAACGGGCAATCAAACAATCGATGGGATTTATGAGAGCTTACTACGTGCAGAGCACTGTACTAAGCAATGCAGAGCATAATACAACAGAATTAGCAGACACATTCCCTGCCCTTAATAATAATTATGGTATTTGTCAAGTGCTTGCTATGTGCCAAGCACTGTTCTAAGCACTGGGGTAGATACAAACTAATCATGTTGGACACAGTCCCTGTCCTTCATGGGGCTCACAGTCTTAATCCCCATTTTACAGATGAGGGAACTGAGGCACAAAACAATTAAGTGACTTTCCAAGGTCACACAGCAGACAAGTGGCAGAGCTGGTATTAGAACCCATGTCCTTTGACTCCTAAGCCTGTACTCTTGCCACTAGGCCATGCTGCTTCTCATAAGGAGCTTACAGTCTAGAGGCAGGGGTGGTGTTATACTCTCTAAAACGCTCAACATGATGCTCTGCACACAGTAGCCTGCAAGATCCGAGGGCAGGGGTTGTGCCTACTGACCCCACTGTACTCTTCCAAGTGTAGAGCACAGTGCTCCGCACACACTAAAGCTCAAAAAATAGCACTGATGGATTGAAAGGCTTATCTCCAACTAATCTGGCCTCAAAGGGAGCTAGGGCACCCAAAGCTGTACAGACGAATGAAGAAAGACGACGAAGAGGAGGCAGGAAGAAAAAGAGGAGGAAAAAAAGGAAAGAGAAGCAGCAGCACAGCCTAGTTGACAGAGCACAGGCCTGGGAGTCAGAAAGGTCTGGACTCTAATCCCATCTCCACCACTTGTCTTGCTGTGTGACCTCGGGCAAGTCTCTTCCCTTCTCTGTGCTTCAGTTACCTCATCTGTAAAATGGGGATTAAGACAATGAGCCCCATGAGGGTCAGGGACTACGTGCAATCTGATTACTTTGTGTCAGCGCTAGGTGCAGTGACTGGCACAAAGTGCTTAACAAATACCATATTTATTATTATGATTACCCAGTGCTTAATATAGAGCAAACACTTAACAAATACCATTAAAAAAAAAGAAAGGCAGGTGGTAGAGAAAACCAAGTTGGGTAAGACTGCATGGGGAAATGGTCCCCCACCCCAGCACTGCCTAGCGTCCTGGGCCCCCTGGGCAGGGGTGGCTAAATCAGTGCTCCTGGGGTGGCCAGCGGCTGCGGGTGCGGCTTGCCTTCTCGGGAGATGACTTGGCACCCCACGCCAGGCCGGGAGGGACGACTAGCAGGTCTGCACGGCGGATGGCAAAATCAGCACACGGAACTGGAGAAACCGGTGCCGTCTCCGCCCCGGACCCGCCCTCGCTCCCACATCTCCCTCCCTCAGGTGCATCTGGCCGCCAATCCGAGCGGCACGAAGCTTCCCACCTGCCAAGCCGTGTCCCGTCCCTCCAGCTTCCCTGAAATGCTCTTGCCCACAGACACAGAAAGCCGGGGAGGGGAGAGGGGTAAGGGAGCAGCGTGACCTAGTGGACAGAGCACAAGTCTGGGAGTCAGAAAGACCACGGCTATGCCACTGATCAGCTGAGGGACCTTGGTCAGCTGATTGAGTGCTTACTGTGTGCAGATCACTATATTAAATGCTTGGGAGAGCACAATACAAGAGACTTGGTAGACAGGTTTACAGTCTAGAGAGGATCTTACTGTCCATGGCGATGACGGGACGGACTAAAAGTGGGGCCCTAATTCAACAGTAGCCGATGGAGACACCCTAAAAAGATGCTCCTTCCATCCCTTCGGGGCCTTCTTTTGACCAGGAGGAAATGTTGATCGTCATCTAAGGGTGTGCATCTGATATATGACTCAGTATACCGCACTCAGGCAGGGCTGGGGATCGGCCCATTCGCGATGGGGAAGCTGGAGGAATCTGTCTGCCTTTTCTGGGTCTTTCCGAACTGAATGACCATAGTGAACGACCAGTGGTGCTCATGAAAGGAAACAGGCAGGCGTGAGTCACTCACCCTGGATGGCCGGATCTGCTGCTCCCTGTTCACTCAGGTAATATTCGTTGCACAAGGCGGTCAGAGCTGACACAGCGGCTTCCTAAAATAAAGGCAAGACTGTGAGCTTAATAAAGCTGACTTCACCGGGCTTCAGGCACGGTGATTTCACTGGAAAGATGAAATGACATGGGCCTACCATGTGTGAGGTCATTCCTTTTTATGTCCTTGGACTTTCGACCCAGTTATTATTATTACAATAATAATAATAACTGTGGTCTTTGTTAAGCGCTTACTATGTGCCAGACACTGTACTGACTGCTGGGATAGATACGATACAATTGGGTTGGACACAGTCTACTTGGTCCCTGAAAACTGGGTCAAAGGGAAGTGACGTCGGCTGGGTCGAATTTTCTCCAAGAAGCAAGCTACAGATGGGTGATTTGTTCCTGATCCGAGGTGGGTTACTGCATTTTCACCAAAATGATCCAGAATTGTTTACTCAACAAATCACAGAGGAATAATTCACCTACATCAATATATTTACAATGAGCAAAGAAGTTTCACGAAGGGGCAACCCATTTTTATTTCCTTGGAAGTCCAAGGTTAAGCTCCTTGTTGGGGGGGGTGGCGGGGACACTATGACTACTGACTCTGTTGGACTATACTCTCCCAAGGGCTTAGTACACTGTTCTGCACACTGTAAGTGATCAAAAAATACCACTGGTAGATCGGCAGATTGATCTGCCCATCTCAGACGCCTCCTCCTACCATTTGCTCTCCAAGACATAGTGCCATGAAGGAGGCCAGTGTGGTAAATCTGACATCCGTTGTAGGCATGGAATGTGTCTGTTATATTACGTTGTGCTCTCTCAAGCGCTTAATACAGTGCTCTGCACACATTAAGTGCTCAATAAATATTAGTGACTGAAACAGTATGTAAATTAAAAAAGGCAGTCATTGCCATTCACTATACCTTTAAAAGTAGAGGCTGCCTGTATACCAATCCAGCTTTCTTCCACTCCACCACTTCTGCTGTGTTCTGCAACCACTAAGTGCTTAATGAATACCTCTAAACAATTACTTACTACTAGCTCAAAAAACAGCACTGTAGCATCTGCAGAGTCTACGCAGAATCAATCAATCATTGGTATTTATTGATCACTTTGCACAGAGCATTGTATTAAGTGCTTCGGAGGGAAAAACACAATGGGATTGGCAGACGTGTTCCTTATCCATAACGAGCTCACAGTCCAAAAGTCCACTTAAAAAATTCTGCCCCTTGGGGCGCAAACTTGAAAACAGTAATAATTGTGGTTAAGCGCTTTCCAGGTGCCACGCACTGGGTTAGGCTCGGTCCCGGTCCCACACGTGACTCACAGTCGGAACTGAATCCCCATTTTCCAGATGAGGAAACTGAAGCCCAGAGAAGTGAAGTGACATGACCCAAGCCACACAGCAAGCCAAGAATTGGCAGAGCTGGATGAGAATCCAGGTCTTCTGACTCTCAGCTCTCCTGGATCCTGAGATCTTTCCTCTAGGCCGAACTGCGGTGCTATGTTTCTGCTTGATGTCCGACTTCAGTTTACTGTCCAGGAGTATGGGAGGGGCAGTGGGGTGGAGGTCCTCACTTCTACATGACTTTGCTGGGGGAAAACTGGTTATTTATTGAGCGCCCACTGTGTGCAGAGCACTGCACTAAGAGCTTGGGAGAGCACACTATAAGAATAAACAGACACATTCCCTGCCCACGACGGGTTTCCGGTCCAGGCAGCGTAAGGTGACTGACTGAAAAATTCCTACAGGCCATGAGTTAAATTGATCTCGGCCCCCAAATCTTGGACCCTGGGATGGCAAGGGGGCAGGGCTGTGGGGGAGGTTGAGAGGAAGAGTGTTAAATGTAGAACGACCCATCAGACCTCAGGGCACCGTGTCCCACCTCTGGGTTGTGAAACACTATAAATCCTCACAGGGGAGAAGGAAGAAAGGAGCAGGGCTCCCTCTTAATGATAATTAAAGAAATAAATCGGGCTCCAGGCAATCAAGAGTGATCGTAAAAATGTAATTTATGGCTCCCAGCAGCGACACTGTAATTCTTCGGGCGACGGGTGTTCATTGCTGGCAGATGCATCATCGCCAGGGCCGTGGCAGGTTCGGGAAGAGGTGAAGAGTTTGCAGGCTGGGAGGAAAATTCCCGCCGGCTCTTTCATCTTGAGGCCTGATCTCCGGTTGTCCTAGGAGCTCGCACAGTCGCTGGGACTGTGATGGGAACAGCAGAATGAAAGCTCAGGCTCCAGTAACCGGCCCTGCTTATTTCACTGGTTTACCCAATGCCACAGTGGAAGAGCCAAATTCTGGGGGGCGGGGGTCATCCTATAAACAGCCCACTGATAAACAGGCGGTGCTACTCTGGAACATGGAGGAGTCAAGCAGCCATGACGAGTAACCCCAGACCCAAAAAGGAAGAGAGCAGAGGTTTCAGCTCAGGCAACAGAAACAAATCCGAAACCATGCCTTTTTTAGCTGAGGAACTGTAGTCAGTTTATATACGTGTAACTGTTTTTATGGTCTTTGTTCTGCGCTTACTCTCTGTCAGGTCAGGCACTGTACTAAGCGCCGGAGTAGATACAAGCTAATCAGATTGGACACAGTTCATGTCCTACATAGGCTCAGAGTCTTAATCCCCCTTTTATAGATGAGGTAAATGAGGCCAAGAGAAGTAAAGTGACCAGACCAAGGTCACCCAGCAGACAAGTGATGGATCCGGGATTAGAACCCAGGCCTTCAGATTCCCAGGCTCCTATCTGACATGATGGATAGACTGCATGTTCCTTGAGGAAAGGGATTGTGACATCTACCTGTAACATTCTCTCCCCTGAGTTTAGTTTGGTACCTTGAAGACCACAGACCCTCAAAAAATCCTATCCATCGGCTGACTGACTGATGTTGATATATTGGCTGTGTTGGGACATCTGCAGCGGCAACACAGAGGATCAAAAATTCCAAGCCAAAGCTCACTTCCCGCCACTCCCAAAAGAGCACATCATTTCCCTAGAAGTCCAGGGGATCATGCTATGTGGAGAGGAACCCAAGAGAAAACAACTAGGCCTGTTTGCCGTCATGTACCTGCTTACTGCAATCAAACAACAAGAGGGGTCAACAGCACTGTACCTTGATCTGCTGTCTTGCACTGCTGGAAATCAGGTGGAGACTTTTTAAACTGTCATTAATCAGGCACTGCCAGCTACCTGTCGGAGCACGACATGAATTCAGATTAACTCGGAAAATAACCTGCATCACAATCATTTTTCTTGAAGAAATCTCCCCGCTTATTTCTTGGTTCTCAAGTTGCGGTCAAGCCAATTTTACCGGCCTACGGATTTTATGTCTGGTTTCTTCATATGTGACGTTGAACCCCGCCCCTTGCCCCCCCAAACTGAGGTACAACAGGCTTGGGAAAATCCAGTCAGGTGTATGCTGTACTCCAATGACCACTTTGGTTTTGTTCTTAAAAAGCACACTTGGCAAAATTGAACATTTCTCCAGAAACTGGTTCTCCGGTCAGCAGGGTGGCAGTGGCAAACTTGAACATTTCTCCGGAAACTGGTTCTTCGGTCAGCAGGGTGACAGCAAGGTAGGATTTGGGGTTGGAATGGAAGACACCCACTTTCCTGAGAAAATATATGCTTTCCACTCAGACTCATCCCTATTCTCCTGCCCCAGGAGTGTTAAGAAAGAGACAAACCCACAGGCTCAGATCTTGGGACAGCGAATGGAGATAACCTTGGGGCTCAGCTCTTGAATCTGAAACAAGGCAGGTGCAGGGCAGTGCTGAAATGAAGGCTAATCAGCTCCTCCCATTTGAACGTTATTTGTGTGCTACTGATTTCCACAAGGCATCTTGGAGCTGGGGGTGGTGGGGAGAGGGAAGAGGAGGTGAAAGGCAGGGTTGGAGGAGAGAAAGGAGAAGGGGAAGAAGGAGTGAAGGAGAAGAGGAGGGGGAAGAGGAAGGGAGAGAAGGGGGATGGTGTAAGAAGAGAGAAGGGGAAGGAAGGAGAGGGAAGAGGGGAGGAGGGGAAGGAAGAGGAGGGGAGAGGGAAGGAGAAGAGTGAAGATTTTAGGAAGGGTTGGCATGGGGAGGAAGGGGAGTTGGGGAAAGGAGAGAGGTAGAGGGGAAAAGAGAAGTGAGGTGGCAGGGAAGAACCTCAGAGGTACCTCCAGTTGGGGGAAATTTGAAATAGCCCATTAAATGAGCCCTCCTTGACACTAATACAGTCTTCCAAAGAAAATCATTTTCATTTAGGTGTCATATTTGAAGTCATTGCACATTTCCTGGTCTATGGGGCAGCTTCCTAAAGTTGTTCATCCTGACAAAGAAGCAGAACCTGAAATCCATTCTTCAGGGCTGCAGGCCTTCCTCTCTATCTACTGTCCAACTCCAAGATTCAGACTCACTCGAGCAAATCAACTCATTCCAGTTCTCAAAGCCCAGTAAACTAAGAGGAAAAATTATCCCAGCAAACCACCACAGGACGAGGCGAATCACAGAAAATATTACAAACCTATTACTGGATCATTTCTGAAAGGCATTTTTGAAAGTGACAACTTCTCTATTAAAGTGCACACTGCAAAGGAAAAGATAAATCTATTTGAGCATTCCTGAAAAACCCTACAGAAAAAAACAGCTAGCAATTACTTAAGGTCAAAGTAACCAAAGGCAGAATCAGAGTAACTAATTCCAAGGTTCTGGCTAAAAAGAACCCTGCAGAGAGGTTAAGATTCAGCTTTTTTTTTGCCTAGGCAGCTTCCAGAGATGATGATGATAATACTACTAGTAATCAATCAATTGATGGTATTTATTGAGTGCTTAATGTGGTATTTGTTAAGTGCTTATTATGAGCCAAGCACTGCAATAAGCACTGGGATACATACAAGATAATCAGGTCTCAAATGGGGCTCGAAATTGAAGTAGGAGGGAGAACAGGCATTGAATCCCCATTTTGTAGATGAGGGAAATGAAGCACAGAGAAGTGAAGTGACTTGCCCAACGTCACCCAGCAGGCAACTGGCAGAGCCAGCATTAAAACCCAGAACCTTCAGACTCCCAGGGCCGTGTTCTATTCACTAAGCCACCCTGCTTCTCTTGAAAACTATGGCTGGGGTTTTCACGTCACCTACTTGGCTGCCTGATGCTGAGACTTCTAAGACTCCGTGTCAGGGAACAAACGGTTTCAGTCAATTAATCGTACTTATTAAGCACAAACTATATACAGAGCACTGTGGTAAGCACTTGGGAGTTTATACTATAACAGAGTTAGTAGATACATTCCCTGCCCTCAGTAAACTTACAGTCTAGAGAGGAAGACATGTTAATGTAAATGAATGAATTATGGATCTGTACATAGTGCTATGGGGCTAAGGCAGAGGTGAATAAAGGGTGCAAATCCAGTGCAAGTGTGACACAAAAGGGATGGGAAGAGGAGGAAATGAGGGCCTAGTCAGGAAAGGCCTTGTGGAGGAGATGTGCTTTCAATAAGGCTTTGAACGTGTAGAGGGTGATCATCTGCTGGATATGAAGAGGGAGGGTGTACTAGGACAGAGGCAGGATGTGGGCGAGAGGTCTGTGGTGAGATATTCAAGACTTAGGTACAGTGAGTAGGTTGGCATTAGAGGAACAGAAGTGTATGGCTTGGGAATGTGTCTGCTTATTGTTATACTGTCCTCTCCCAAGCTCTTAGTACAGTGCTTTACACACAGTAAGCATTCAATAAATACGATTGAATGAATAGGAAATTGGGGAAGTAAGAAAAGGGGAAAAGGTGATTGAATGATTGGTAAAGAGTTTCTGTTTTACAGAGGTGGATGGGTAATCACTGGAGGTTTTTGAGGAGCGGGAAAACATGGACTGAACTTTTTTGTAGAAAAATGATTTGGGAAGCAGAGTGAAGTATGGATTGGAGTGGGGAGTGGATCGTACGCAGGAGAGAAAAAAAGCGGACTGTGGAGGTGGATCCAGGGTTATGGGTTAGTGGTACGAGATCGATGAAGGGATAGGGGAACGAGTGAATTGAGCTCAGTAGAGACAGTAAATTTGACAGTGTCAGTTTGATCATCAAGGGAAGGTAGTCTGCGTAAGGAGACAAAATGGGGTATGATGACTTGAGAAAATTGGATGGGGTCCAAGACCAGAGGTCTCTGTGAGGGATCACGACAGATTTGCAGGGAGGAGGTGTGTGGGGAGAAGGAAGGTGAGGAGATTGTGACTGGATAGAGGGATTTCGGAGTTAGTGGGGATAGGAATCATACAGTGATTAGAGATGATGAGATCGAGTGTGTATCTAAGTTGCTGAGTTGGGGAGGTGAGGTGGAGCAGATCAGTGGAATAGAGGAGTGACAGAAAGTGGGCAGGTAAGTACAGATCTCTAAACCATAAACTCCTTCTGGGCAGGGAATGTGTCAACTAATTCCTTGTACTCTCCTAAGCACTTAGTACAGCATTCTGCACAGAGTCTTGTCTTATGCCGTCAAGTCATTTCCGACCCATAGTGACACCACGGACATATCTCTCCCAGAACGCCCCGCTGTCCATCTGCAATTGTTCTGGTCGTGTATCTGGTCTTGGTAAAAATAGAGAAGTGGTTTACCATTGCCGCCTTCTGCGCAGTAAACTCAATTCTCCGCCCTCGACTCTCTTCCACGCCACTGCCTCCAGCACGGGTCAGTTTTGACTCGTAGCAGATTGCCTCCCACTTGCTAGCCACTGGCCAAGCTAGGAATGGAATGGATAGGCGTCTGCTTGACTCTCCCTCCAGGTTGCAAACCTGAGAGGGGACTGCAAAGAGTCAGCACTCAATAAATACCACCATTTGATTGACTGAGGTAAGAAAAGTAAATGTGGTAAAAAAATACTCCCGGGGGTTGTTCTTTTCATCGAAATGCAGCCCCCACCCAATCTCCATGCTCGGACTTACCTGCTTGCCTCATGAGTTCACCACCCAATCCTCTGCAAAACAATCAATCAGTAGAACCATGGTTAATCCTTTTTTGAATTACAGCAGAGCAATAAAAGTGCAACTCCAAACCACTCATTCTGGAAAATTACTCAAGGATCTTCACCAACTCACTCCATCTTACCTCTCTGCTCTCTCCAGCCACTACTTCCCGACTCACTCTCATCACTCCTCCCTACACCAACTTCGAGGGGTACGTGATAAGCTCCTAACTGGTGGGGATCACATCTACTAACATTATTCTTTCCCAGGTGCTTAATAAGTGCTCCCCACACAATAAGCACTCAGTAGATCCCCTTGACTAACTGATTCTCGCCTCTCCTGCCTTGGTACCCCTCCAGACTGTGAAATAGTTGTGGGCAGGGAATGTGTCTGTTTATTGTTATACTGTACTCTCTCAAGTGTTTAATACACTGCTTTCCACATAGTAAGTGCTCAATAAATACAACAGAATGAATGAATGGTTTTCTCACCCAGGCTGCTCCCCAGGTCTGGATTTCCCTCAGCTAACAGACCACAGAACTCTCCAAGGTCAAAGCCCTCCTATGATTCCACCTCCTCCAACAAGCCTTCCCTGTTTAATTCCCTACATCCTGAGCCCCAGCAACCCAACAGCCACCTCTAGCACATATTTATTCATTCCCATCTTTACTATTATTATTATTCTATTTGTTAAACAATCAATGGAATTTATTGAGCGCTTACTATGTGCAAAGCACTGTACTAAGCACTTTGGAGAGTACAGTAAAGCAGAATTAGTAGACATTTTCTGTCCATCTCATCAATCAGCTTAGCTCAGGGACCTACACTTAGAAGGTGCTCAGTAAATACCATTTCTACTACTGTTAATAATAATTGTGGCTTTGTGAGGCTTTTACTAAGTGACACGCACTGCCCTAAGTGCTGTGGAAAAACAAGGTGATGAGGTTGGACACAGTCTCTGTCCCACAGGGAGTTCACAATCTAAGTAGGAGGGAAAAGAGGAATTGAATCCCCAAACCTGAGGCACGGAGAAGTTATGTGACTTGCTCAAGGTTATGTAGCAGGCAAGTTGGGATTAGAACCCAGGTGGCTTCTGTGGCAGAAACTTGTTTCTAACAGAATACGTGGGCAGAGGCTGTCCAAGACTTGTGCTCTATTTGCCAACTCTAGTGCTTTCTAAAAAAAAGTAAAGGAACTTGAGGTGCTGGAAAGATGAATCCCTGGAGAATAGACCTGAGAAATCAACTGCCAACACATGGTCGCCAGCCCAATCAGAAAAGGTAGTAGGCACATTTAATTGTGATATTTCTTAAGCACTCACTATGTGCTCCACACTAAATGAAGCGCTGGGGTAGATGCAGATAGATATAATCCTTGTCCCACATGGGGTGCTCAGCCTAAGTAGGAGGGAGAACAGGTACTGATCCCTATTTGAAAGATAAGGAAAACTGAGGCACAAAGAAGTGAAATGATTTGTCCAAGGTCACAGAGGGGCAAGTGGCAGAGCCAGCATCAGAATCGTATTTTCTGACTCCCAGGCCCCGGCTCTTTCCACTAGGCCTTGCTACTTCTCAAACACAAAGGACACCAACTCTGTTGTATCCTACTTTCCCAGGGGCTTAATACAATGCTCTGCACCTGATAAGCGCTCAATAAATACCATCAGTTGAAGGACTGACACCTTAAAAAAAACTTCTTAGATCAAGGAGATCTCGGTGCCTCAGTTCCCTCATCTGTAAAATGGGGATTAAGACTAAGAACCTCATGTGGGACAACCTAATTACCTTGTATCCACCCCAGCGCTTAGAACAGTGCTTGGCACATAGTAAGCGCTTAACAAATACCAACATTATTATTATTATTAACAGTCACTGAAACCAGGAGGGAAGGTGACCCTAGTTTTCAGCTGGGTGTACTTCAGTGGAAGAAGGCTATGCTAAGAATTCTCAAACTTTCTAACAGCCCAAATTCATGTTTTTTAATTGATTTTGGTGGGGCACTTACTATGTGCCAGACACTGAACTGATCACTGGGGTAGATACAAGATAATCAGGCCAGATATAGTCCCTGATCCCACATGGGGTTCACAGCCTTAATTGCCAGTTTACAGATGAGGTAACTGAGGCCCAGAGAAGAGAAGTGTCTTGCCCAAGGTCACACAGCAGACAAGTGGAGGAGCCAGGATTAGAACCCAGGTCCTATTGACTCCCAGGCCCAAGGCCTATTCACTAGGCAACACTGCTTCTCCAAGGCATGTTCAGAGGTTCCACCTCTGGCCATCTACTTACCCAGTGGAAACCTGCCAGAGAAGGGCACATCACTTAACTTCTCTATGTACCAGCTTCCTTATCTGTAAAATGAGAAATCAATGCCTGTGCTCCATGTGGGACAGGGAATGTGTCCAACCTGATAACAGTGAGCACACTCTAGACTGTAAGATCATTGTGGGCAGGGAATGTTTCTACCAACTCTGTTAAATAGTATTCTCCCAAGCGCTTATTACAACGCTCTGCACACACTAAATGATCAATAAATAGCACTGATTGACTGACTGACAAATCCCCCCACCCCAACAAAAACAAACCAAAACCTGACCACCTGCTTAATTCACTCTCTGGTCTTTATCTCCCTCCATGAACTGCACTCAGCAAATTCCATCACCAGCCTCTGTGTTCTTACTTACAGTTCAATCCATCGGTGGCATTTACTGAGCACTTACTATGTGCAGAGCACTGTACCAAGGCCCACCTTCCTTTTGGAGGCTCTGACCCTGCCTTTCAAGAGCCTTTCACCTGTTCCAAAGTTTACAGCAGAGGCTTTTTACTACAGTGGCAGCTCCATTCAGGGCTTGTCTCTTTTCGTTCTGAGACAACTGGCCCGTTCTTGCGAGGAGCGAGCTACTTCCTTCGCTTTGCGAGAGCACTGTCAGGTGGAGAGTTTCGGTGCCGAATGGGGATTTGGCACTGGGCCATCCCGAGCAATAAAGCTTACCATAGACTCGGGTGTCAAAAGATATTCCTCCTGGAAGTTCTCCAGAAAGGTAAGAGCCGCTGCTGACACACAGTATTGAGCATTAGTCTTGGTTTAATGGTAATTTAAGCAGTCTCGGTATAATGTCAACTATTAAACAAGTCTGGCCATGCATTCCCTACACCCAAAAGCTGCAGGGACTCCAGGCTCTCCCTTCCTCCACAACACACACACACCCCTTTGATTTCCAACTTTATAAAACACGCCATCACCCTCAGTCCTATACACTTCAGCAAAACTGGCTGACTCTGCTGTGACTTCAGGCTATGTTATTAGAGACCTTCCTTCTCCTTACCTAGCCAGCGGACTGACTTGTATACTCATTCCTTCAATCATAATTATTGAGCGCTTATTGAAGGCAGAGCACTGTCTATTCAGGCGGGCTTGGGGTAAGTGAATTCATAATTATAATAATTGTGGTATTTGTTAAGCGCTTACTGCGGGCCAGGCACTGTACTAAGTGCCAGGGTGGATACAAGCAAATCAGGTTGGACACAGTCGCTGTCTCACAGTCTCAATCCCCATTCTCCAGATGAGGGAACTGAAGCTCAGAGAAGTGAAGTGACTTGCCCAAGGTCACACAGCAGACAAGTGGTGGGGCCAGGATTAGAACCCAGTCCTCCCGACTCCCAGAGCTGTGCTCTATCCACTAGATCTTGCTGCTTCTCCTACTCTACTGCCTCGTAGTTTTCCGAACACATCATCCAAAGCTCTGCACACAGTAAGCGCTCAATAAATACCATTACTGGACTGCCTCCCGTGATGCAAAAGCCCGGTGACAGCAGAACTATCGCTCCTGTGGGCCGCGGGGAACAGGAGAGAGTCGTTTGCAAGGATGTCTTTTTTTTGCCAAGTTGGAACTGGTCTCCCTCAAAGCCAACAACGGGCTGCATGAATACTGCTACCTGGCCCGAAACCACAGAGTTTTCATGACCCTTCAGGCCTGCTGCTCATGGAGCCATGCCATCGCCATGACAGATCATGTTGGAACCAGAAAATCTGACATCCTTCCCATGGCCCTTACCCTGGCAAGCGGGCTTAGTCAGCCTATTCAGGTAATAGTTGCCCAAGGGCTATTGGAGGGGAGAAGACTTTCCTTTTCCGCTCCCTCGCTCTACCCTCTGGCCCACCCACGGCAGGCAGCAATACTGTAAAGCAGGTGCCTGGGGGAGTGAGGAAAATGGAGAAGCAAAAATAGGCCTGAACCTAGTTCTTCCATAATACACACAGAGAATTGACATTGGAAATCAATGCCTTAGCCTGAGAGGTAGCGTGGCCTGATGGATAGAGCATGGGCCTGGGAGTCAGAAGGACCTGGGTTCTAATTCTGGCTGTGCCACTTGTCTGCGGTGGGACCTTGGGCAAGTTACTTCACTTCTCTGGGCCTCAGTTACCTCATCTGTAAAATGGGGAATTAAGACTGTGAGCCCCATGTGGGACCCGAACTGTGTCCAACCTGATTAGCTAGTATCTACCTCAGAGGCATGTACAGTGCCTGGCATGCAGCACTTTACAAATACCATCATAAAAACAAAATGAAAAAACAGCCCTTAAAGTTCTAAATTGGGAAGACCACGAAGTTAAATCTACATCTGTTTGCTCTCCTCCGTGCTTAGGACTAAAAATCATGGTAATAAAAAGAATGACTTTAATCCAATGTTGCTAGGCAGAAGTATTGGCAGAAGTAGGGAAGCAGCATGGCTCAGTGGAAAAAGCCTGGGCTTGGGAGTCAGAGGTCATGGTTTCGAATCCCGGCTCTGCCACTTGTCAGCTGTGTGACTGTGGACGAGTCACTTCACTTCTCTGTGCCTCAGTTACCTCATCTGTAAAATGGAGATGAAGACTGTGAGCCTCACGTGGGACAACCTGATTACCCTGTATCTCCCCCAGTGCTTACAACAGTGCTCTGCACACAGTAAGCGCTTAACAAATGCCAACATTATTATTGAGCTCACAATTCTCTACCACGTGGATTCTATCGAAGGAATCAATCAGTCGTATCTACTGAGCTCTTACTATGTGCAGAGCACTGTACTAATTGCTTGGAAGGGCACAATACAATAGAACGAGGGAAGAGTGGAAGAACTTGGTTTTCACCAATTATTGAGGGACATTTGAAAGCAAGGATCCCAGTCAACTCCACTCATATCAGTTGGAGAAAAAGGTCCGGTTTTTACAAAGTTTGAGAAGGGCTTTGCTAGAATCGTGGGTGTTGGCCTCATGATGACCTTCTTGAGGGGGAAGGGTTAGTGACGACAGAAGGAAGAGCTAGGATTTAGCTAGAACCATGGGTGTAACGTGTTTCCACTATACCCACTGTAACCTGACTATTTCTTAGTGTGGTGTTAGTCAAGAACGTAACCCCACCTCCACTGCAGGCTATAGGACAACTGGGTGTTCATCCCTAACCACGAGGAAGGAAATCAGGGAAGGCAATCCGTCACTTCCTTCTACTAAGCAGCTGGAATACGGGATTGGATGGACCATTTGATCTGACCCAATTAAGCCCTGCCTTTTGACCTCTGGTGATTATTTGTACGCCCAACTCTTACAGAACTCTTCTGGCCCTCTGGCAAGCCAGCAAAGGCATATGGCTAAATTAGCTTGTTCATATTCACCCTGATTTTTTTTTAATGCTATTTGTTAAGTGCTTATGATGTGCCGGGCACTGAATTGAATTCTCAGGTAGATATGAGATAATCAGGTTGGACGCGGTCTATGTCCCACATGGGGCATAACCATTAGGCCCCGCTGCTTCTCTCGGAGGAATCCTCATGGTTACTGTTGGGGCTGACCTATCTAATGGGATTCTGTTAACTCGCTTTAGCGATACAAAACTGTATTGAGATGGAGACCACACATACACACTTGGCTTTCTACATTCTCAAGGGATCGGGTTAGCACCCTTAAGATTCCACAGAGCTCTCGGTCCGATGCAAATCCTGGACTCTATGAATGTTGCTGTTGCTCACTGTAAAACGAGTTCAGCTTGTTCTACAGATTGCTCGCCTGAAAAGTCAAATTGTTAGCTTGCTTTACTTAATCTTCCCTGGTGGGTAATTATTCTAGCCCAGTTTCAGGACATTTGGCTGCATGGAGATCATCGTTATTTAAAGATTTGCCTAAATGAGAGTCGTCTTCTTTCTCAGTGATTTTTTTTCCCCCCACAAAGTGCCTTAAGGCAAGCCGACAGATGAAGAGACCTTTAGACAATGAGTCAAATTTAGAAGTCTTTATCTCTCATGCCGGCACTTTAACAGCAGCGCATAATACCGGCATATGCAAGAGTTGCACTTTAAGACAAAAACAGGATTACACCCCAAGCTCCACCCTGCCCTTAACCGAATCTCCACCAGCCAAGGCAGCCACCCACAGAGCCACGGTGTGTACATGATGTCATCTTTCTCAACCGAGGTGCGTTAAGTCCCGCACCCACAGTAGGTACCTGGTGGATCGGAAGTTTGAAGTAAACACACTTAACCCCCATGGTAAAGTTCAACCTTCATAAAGTCGCTAAAATCCACCCCTTCCTCTGCATACAACCGGCTACTATGTTGAACCAAGCTTCTATCCTGTTCCACCTTGATTACTCCAACAGCCTCCTTGCTGACCTTCCTGCCTCCTGTCTCTCCTCACTCCAGTCCATACTTCATTCTCATTCCCGGTTCATGGATATAATAATTATAATAATAGTGGTATTTGGTGCCAGATGCTGAACTAAGCACTGGGGTGGATACAAGCAAATCGGGTTGGACACAGTCCCTGTCCCATGTGGGGCTCACAGTCTTAGTCCCCATTTTACAGGGGAGGTAACTGAGGCCCAGAGATGTTAAATGACTTACCCAAGGTCACACAGCAGACAAGTCCTTCTGACTCCCAGGCCCATGCTCTATCCACTAAGCTACAAGATTGTCCAGTCCAGTCTCTGCACTCCTCAAGAATCTCCAGTGGTTGCCCATCCACCTCCACATCAAACAAACTTCTTATCATCGGCTTTAAAGCACTCTATCACCGTACCTGCTCCTACCTTATCTCGCTGATTTCCTACTACAACCCAGCTCACACACTTTGTTCCTCTAATGCCAACCTACTCTCTGTACCTCGATCTCATCTATCTCCCCTCCGGCCCCTCACCCAAGTCCTGCTTCTGTCCTGGAATTCCCTCCCCCTTCACATCTGCCAGACTTATCAAAGCCTTATTAAAATATTTTGTCCAAGAGACCTTTCCTAAGCCCTTATTTCCCCACTCCTATTCACTTCTTTCTCACCCTTCTACTTGAACTGGCACCCTTTATTCACCCCAGCCCAACAGTGCTTATACATATATATATATATATATATATATATATATATATATATATATATATATAAACACACACACACACACACACACACACATATATATCCACAATATGTAACTCTGCAATATTTTACTCTCCCAAGAGCTTAGTACCATACTCTACACACAGTAAGCGCTCAGTAAATACAACTGATTGAGTGAAGAGACCAGCATGGGTCAAAGTCTCCACACTTCTCTGCCTTCGATTCCTCCTTTATTTTCGGAGGGACCCCAAACAACGGATAGTGAAGCTTTCTTCTTTTACATTTCGGGCATACAAGAGGTGCGTCTCTGGACACGGGGACAACCACCATTATCCACTGTACCCCATTAATGGCAACCCTCTCTCCCTCATTGGAAAGGTTGGACTCAAACCCGCAGCCCGCCCTAGAGATCAGCATGCAATCAATCATATTTATTGAGCGCTTTCTATGTACAAAGCACTGTACTAAGTGCATGGGAGAGTACACTACAACAGCATTAGCAGAATCGCTCCCTGCCCATGACAAATTTATGACTAGAGGGGGAGACAGACATTAACAGGGAGGAAGTTTGGTTGTTTGTTTCATTGTATTTGTTAAGCGTTTTGTCTTATACAGATGAGTCGTCTCCGATCCATAGCGACACCATGGATACATCCCTCCCAAAACGTTCCAATTCCATCTGCAATCGTTCTGTTAGTGGGATCCACAGAGCTTTCTTGGTAATAATTTGGAAGCAGTTTACCATTGCCTCCTTCTGTGCAGTAAACTTGAGTCTCCACCCTATATATATTCTAGCTGTCCCCCCAGACTCCCATCCTATCATCATCAGTGGTACTGGGTGAATGTTTGCTGTGCTCAGAGCACTGTAATGAGCACTTGGGAGATTACCATGCAACAGAATTGGTAGGCACATTCCCTGCCCACAACGCACTTCTGGTCTAGACAGGGAGACAGATGTTTATATAAACAGTGAGAGAAGTACTGCCCAATATCCAATCTCCCCTCCTGATCTTTTCCTCTGGGTCCTGGTATGGCCTGCTCACCCATGGACCTTTCCAAACCCTTCTAGAACCTGTCGAGACTTTTGGCCTTGACAATTTAAGGTGTTAATGAGACCTATGTGCTTCCTACTCCAGGTAGCTTCCACAAAAAACCCATCAATGACAGAAATACTGCACCTTTGCTGCCTCTATATTAATTATCCAATGGCTGAACACAGTTCCAATCACTGGTTTCTTCACTCACCCTTTTATAAAGCCGTTTCCCCAACGTTTCACCCTGGCTAATTGGATCTTTGTTTTTGTAGGCATTTACCGAAATATATGGGACAGGAAATGTGCATTAATAACCTGTGACTGACTCCCAAATTGAAAAGAACAAGGTGAACCCAAATTCAGTTCAATCCAAATCACCGGTTTGTGACCGACTGTAAAATATAGAGCTCATTTTCCTGTTTAGGCAACACTGCCTAGTGGAAAGAGCAAGGAACTGGGAATCAGAGGATCTGGGTTCTAATCCCAGATCTATCACTTTTCTGCTGGGAAAATTTGGGAAAGTCATTTCCCTTCTCTGGGCCTCAGTTTCCTCATCTGTAAAATGGGAACTAAGTACCCGTTATCCCCCCTAGACTTGGAGCCCTACATAAGACAAGGGACTGTGTCTGACATGGTTTTCTTGTATCCACCACCAGACCTTAGTACGGTGCTTGGCACATAAGCGCTGAACAAATACCACAACTATTATTATTCAATTTCCAGGTTCAAGAGACAAAACGGTCAGAGCCACCCAAACCTACTGGCTATTCTGTAATAAGCCCCGATTCCAAGTCTCAAAGTGCAGCCACAAACATCCAGCTAGGGTGAACAACTTAGACCTTTTGTGAAAACATTTCAGTAGACTGTAAGCTCCTCTTCCAAATGCTTAGCAGTAATAATAACAACTGCATGGTTTGTTAAGCACTTACTATGTGCCAGGCACTGAACTAAGTGCAGGGGTAGATGCAAGGTGATTGGGTAGGACACAGTCCCTGTCCCACATGGGGGCTAACAGTTTTAATCCCCATTTTACAGGTGCGGTAAATGAGGCACAGAAAAGAAGTGACTTGCCCAAGTTCACACAGCAGACAAGTGGTGGAGCCGGGATTAGAACCCAGACCCTTCTGACTTCCAGGCCCCAGCTCTATTCACTAGGGCATCCTGCTTCCCAGTGCAGGGCTCCGCACACAGTAACCTCTGAATAAAGACCATTGGCTGACAGCTCCCTTCTGATTGAGAAAATATGCTTTGCCACGTTTTTTTTTTCCTTTCTCTTTACCTTGTCAGCTGTGTGATTGTGGGCAAGTCACTTAACTTCTCTGTGCCTCAGTTACCTCATCTGTAAAATGGGGATTAAGACTGTGAGCCACACGTGGGACAACCTGATTCCCCTGTGTCTACCCCAGCACTTAGAACAGTGCTCTGCACATAGTAAGTGCTTAACAAATACCAACATTATTATTATTCTTCTTATTATTATTAACTCGGCCACAAAATGCTTCCTATTCTCTGCTGGACTCTGGTTCTGCTCTGGAGGGGAGTAAGCTTTATAGGTTGAAACACGATGTCAGTAGCCTCTTCATTTCACAGGCATTAAGCCAGAAGAAGGCAATAGTAAGCCACTTTCGTTTCTTTCCCAAATGGACTCTGCAGGGCAGCAAATCAATAAATCACCATTTTCAATGGTATCTATTGAACACTTACTATGTGCAGAGAACTGTATTAAGTGCTTGGGAGAGTACAATAAAACAGAGCCGGGAGGCACGTTCTCCACCCACAATGGTATTTACCGAGCACTTACTGTAAAATAATTCAAATGTGGCACAGAAAAAAACCAAATTACAACTAGGATCTGTGACATCCTCTTACCTGTAGAGCTGGTGATCACTGAGCTGAAAGAAAATAGTGAAAGGATTTTAGTATTTACATCAGACACTTTCCTGTTCCCCACCAACATTTTCCAACCATTAGTTTTCACTCCAAAGAGCTGGACTCTGCTCTGTGCCTTGCCCTAGGTCACACAGCAGACAAGTAGCGGAGCGGGGATTGGAACCCATGTTCTCTGACTCCTAAGCCAGTGCTCCTTCCACATAAACCACACTAACCTCTATGTTATGTAGGAGAAAGAGGGGTGTGTGTCATTGAGAGCAGTGTATGTGACAGAGTATGAAAGGTGCATGAGAGAGGAAGAGGGGAGTGGGGGAGGGAGAGAGGTATGTGAAGGGAAAGTGTGTGTAGGGAAGGGATATGTATGTGGGTGTTGGTGGCCTGTGACTGAGACAGAGGCCTGGGTGAAAGCGAGGCGTGGCTGCGTGAGTCATGATGGACCCGACCTGATCCGGTCCGACCCCCAGGCACCCACGCCAGCGTCGGGGGTTGGATGGGAGCTTTGGGCCCTGGTCTGGGGAAGATGGGTGGAGGTAAGGTTGGAGGATGCTGCCCCACACGAATCAATCACAGCATCACCGCTGCTGCCTCTCTTTGCCTCCCGCCCCTCAGCCCCCGCCTGTGTCCATTTCTTCCCACACTGGCCAGCGCCTTGCTGCTCCATGGGGAAGATGGCAGGGTGACCTGTCGTCATTTCCCAAACGACCACTAAATTTGCAGTACTAATTTGTTTGTGTCTTTAAACCCTTCAGTAACCTGAATTGTGTATTCTCTTTCTCTCTCTCTCTCCCCCATCCCGCCCAGACTGTAAGCTCATTGTAGGAAGGGAATGTGTCTGTTCTATTATTGATTTACTGTACTTTCTCAAGCACTGAGTACAGTGCTGTGCACACAGTAAGCGCTCAGTAAATAGGATGGATTGACCCATGGGTCTCAGCACAGCTAAACCACAGTTCAGCCTGACCAGATGTGGGGAGATGGACCTTTTTTTTAAAAAAAAATATGGTAAGGAGTTGCCTCCCGGCTGTGGCTGAAGCAGAGTTCACATGGGGTGAGTGTTTGAGGTTTCTGGGCGAGGCCTCTCTCAGGCCCTGAAAACTCTGACAGGAGCAACACCTCCCCTTCCCCCAGCCTCAGGGCAAGGAGGGGATATCGCGGGCCTGACGTGGATCGTGAAGATACACGCACCTTCTGGTGGATCTGTTTAAGGCCCTCCAACGTCGCTTGGTCCAAATAGTCCGTGATTGGTCTGTGGGAGTACAAAAGAGCGTGAGGCTGTGAGCCCTGCCCCTATGGCCATACCCACTGCTCCATCCCACCCTGGGCCAACGGGTTAGCCAACGGCAATGGGAACGTCACATCTGGGGAGACACACTCAAAATGGCCAGAATGTTGCCGAACCATTCCAGACCCAGCGTGACCGAAGCCCAATAGCTGAGGAGCTAGATTTAGCTGGTTAAAAACAAACAGCAGCATGAACATCAGGCTTCCTGTCCAGGTGGTTTCTCAGACAGGCCATGCTGCTTGTCCAGTGAAAGGAGAGGAGAAACTCTCTTCCTTCTTCTTGCCCAAAAGACCAGGGGATCCGGCTGGGAAGACAAGTGTTTATGCTTCCCACTGCCTGAAGAGGAGAATCTCATCAGGAAATGGGAGCTCTGAGATGGGGGGAGGAGGAGGGGAACTTGTTGCAGTTCTCATCGTTCTGGGCATTTACGTCCATAGCCTTATACTCAGTGGCTTCCCTTACCTGCAACTTATTTTAATGTCTGCCTCCCCCGTTAGACTGCATAAGAGGAGGAAGCAGGGCCTAGCATCTGTACCGTATGCTCCCAAGCGCTTAGTACAATGATCCCAAAAGGAAAGAATGGATGGAGGGAGAAAGAAGAGAGGAAGAGAATGAAGAGAGGGAGAAAAGAAGAAATGAAGGCAGGAAGAGAGGAAAGGAGGAAGGAAAAAAAAAGGAAGAGAAGGAACAAGAAAAGGAGAGAAGGAGGGAGGAAGAAGGAAGGACAAGAAGGAAGGAGGACAAAGGAAAGAAAGAAGAAAGAAACGGAGCAAAGAATGAAGAGAGAGAGGAAAGGAGGAAGGGGGGGAGGAGAAGAGAAAGAGAGAGAAAGGAAGAAAGGCAGAGAGGAAGATAAAAGAGAGGGAAGGAAGACGAAAAGAAGAGAGGAAGGTAGAGAGGAAGAACAAGAGGGAAGGGGGAGAGAAGGAAGATGGGGAAGAAAGGAAACAAAAAGGGAAAGAGGGAAAGAGAGAGAGAGACAGAGACAGACAATGAGGATGAATGTCTGAAAGAGAAAACTGGGATACAGAAATGTTACCAGGCAATTGTAGGAACTCGAAAACCTTACATCACTGATACAAATAAACACAAATTATGATGGCTAAAATGTTCCCCAAACATGAGATCTTCCTAATTACACAGAGGGGTTCCTAGGACAGCTTGCATACGAAAGGACCCTGTTCGGCGTGTAATCTCGCCTTGATACCTCTTGTTCTCGGCCGCCAGCTTGTAGAGCGCATAGGTGATCTCAGCGCAGGCGAGGATGGCCCCATGGCGAGTATGTAGGTCTGGACCCACGGCTGAGGGCAGAAGCCTGGGGAACACTGGAAAACATGTGTGGCCCATCACGCACCTGGCAAGAACAACGCATACAGCAAACCCAACCGGCCCCTCCTTCGGGGCTCGAAACCACTAAGCCATACCACTTATTGGCACTTGTTGAGCACTTCCTACGTGCAGAGCACAGTACTAAGCACTCAGGAGACTAGAGTACAAAGGAGTTGGTAGACACGTTCCCTGCCCATAAGGAGCATAGCATCTAGAGGGAGGGACAGACATAAAAATAAATTACAGATGTGTACTTAAGTACTGTGGGGCTGAGGGAGGGGGAGAGAGAAGAGGGACTGAATCCCCGTTTTACAGATGAGGAACCTCAGGCCCGGAGAAGTGAAGTGTCTTGCCCGAGGTCTCACGGCCGGCCAGTGGCTGGAACTCGGGTCTCTCGGTTCCCGGCCCCATGGTCTTGCTGCTAGGCCGTACCGCTTCTCTGAAAACAAGGACTGGCTACTCACCGCTGTGGATCATGTACTCTGGAGCCTGCTTGGTGAGATTATGCAGAGCCTTGGTGGCCAGTTCTCGGATGACCCTGTAAGGTAGAAAATATTCCTATAGTCCCAACTGACTTTCTGGTGAAAGATCCCCAGGAACAGCAAAGAGACTGTAGGGAATGAAGTGCCTCGGGAGAGTACGAGAACGAGCCCCTTAGCTTCTTTTTACAGTCTGGAAAAATAAGCAACCACTTATTCTCCCAGACACATGAACAAAGGGAAGGAAAAAATGATCAGTCAAACAATAAACTGCATTTACTGGGCAATTATTGTGTGCAGAGCACTGTAATAATAATAATAGAATCTATTGCCAAGCACTATACTAGGCAATGGGATAATCAATGGTATTTATGGAGTGCTTACTATATGCAGAGTATTGGACTAAAATGTTCAGGTCTCACATGGGGCTCGCAATTTAAATAGGAGGGAGAATGGGTATTGAATCCCTATTGTATGGATGAGGAAACTGAGGCCCAGAGAAGTCAAGCGACTTGCCCAAGATCACACAGCAGGAAAGTGGCAGAGCTAGGATTAGAACCCATGTACTTCTGAGTCCAGGGCCTGGGCTCGTTCCATCATGCCAAACTCTGAGGGAATGTGCATAGGTCTCTGAGAGAAAGCAATTGGCAGAGCCAGGATTAGCAACCAGGTCCTCTGACCCCCAAGCCCATGCTCCTTCCACTAGGCCGTGCTGCTTCTCAGAATAGCACATTTTCCCAGAAGCCAAGTCTCCCACTGAAGGGGGACTGGGTGAACCTGCCTCGTCCTGACTTCTGGGCAAACACAATGAAAAGTCTTCTCTTGGGTGTCACTGAGAGACCTAAACCTTCGAACATTCTTTCTCAAAAGCATTTCTAGGCTGAGATGGAGCTTTCCAAAAAAATAAAATAATAAAAAAATTAACAATATAGAAAAGTGGCAGAACATCAAAGCGATGATAAGCTCAATCATGAGAATTTCAACATGGAGAAAATTGATCCTCTTCCTAGAAAGCTCATTTTATGAACCTTTTACCTGCTGAATGATGTGAGGTAGGGAACTCACCGACTATGACAGAGAATCAATTCCCTCTGGGAAAATATCCCAAAGGCCAGAGGGTACTCCAGACACAATTATTAGCTACCCAAATAGAAAATCAAATTTCCATTCTTTGAAACTTTGGGAGAATTCTTGAGGGGAGAGAGTGGAGAACCTAGCCTGTTAGAGCCGAGAGGATGGTAGAAAGAAAAGACTCAGAGAACAAAGTAAATGATAGGATCATCTTCTGGAATACCTGATCACATTTAATCTGTACATGACACAATTATGGTCCTGATCCTTCATGGGTATGCGCCATTTAATTAAAGATAATTATATGGGGGCGATGTTTACCCTCCAATACATGTGCTGCATTAGGTAAGAGTGGCTTTTCTTCGATGCCTAACAGCAGATTTGGGAACCAGGATCCTTAGATTACAAACTAACACACCAAAAAAGGATGTTTAAACCAAAAGTATGGAACAAGCCACGATGGATGGGACCAGACCATCAAGAGCCTGGTCAGACTATAATTTGGGAAAAGCACCTTTTGTCAACAATTCCCAAGATTATGGACGCCTGCTAAGGTTTCTACAACTTCAAACACGATTCTTGCTACTGTCATTCCCCAACCCTAGAAGCAGCATGGCCTAATGGAAAGAGCACAGGCCGGGGATCAGAAGGACATGGGTTCTAATCCGAGACCTGCCACTCCACTGCTGTGCGACCTTGGGCAAGTCATTTTTCTTCTCTGGAAAATGGGGATTGAGATTGTGAGCCCCACGTGGGACAACCTGATCACCTCGCACCTAACCCAGTGCTTGGCACATAGTAAGTGCTTAAAAAATACCATCAATACTATTGTCATTATTATTATTATGGAAACTGGCTTGGGCGACCACCACTGGCCTCTGGAACACAATATCTTGGAAATCTTGTTGATGCTTTTCCTGTCATTTCTACTGCACTCTCTCAAACGCTTAGTACAGTGCTCCACACTTAGTAAGCACCCAATAAAGACCATTCATTTATTTGGCACGGCACCAACTTGACGAAAAACCATTTCTTTTGGGCCGTGACTGAGTGGTAAGCTTCCTCG